>NC_080795.1:8431000-9121500 GCF_028018385.1 Neofelis nebulosa
ATTCATTTGAAACATTTGCTTATGAATCCATTTAGAGACTAGTAAAAATTTAAAAACTCTCAGGTTATTCACATACATTTTAGAAAATTTACATCCTATTGCAAAACTCTTTAACGAGCCAAATGTCAAAAGGCAGAGCCATGATTATTGGACAAAACTGGACATTTTAAGATCTAAAAGTAATCTGAACGTGGGACTCGTTAAGACTTTACCGCTACTGATAACAATGGCTCCCCTAGAGGAAAAACCGTCTTAAAACAGGACAATTGGCAGTGAGCGTGGACAAAACACCCAGGTAAACAGAACTGAACGCAAACGGTTCCGAAGCTCACTTATAAAAAGCTTGTTTCTGTGTCATACTGGCTTAATGAAAATCGGTACTGTACAAAAGCAGAAATGTTTATGCTGTTTTAACGTAGGCACTAAAATACAAACGGTCACCTAAGGCAGGGCTACACACAGATTTCTGCGTTCGGGCCACGTCGTGGACTCCTACTGGAAAGCCTGATGGAAACGCGGGAGCGTGGTGCTTGTGCTAAAGCTGCTCGTGAACGCTGCGGACAGTGAGTGCAGGGAGCCGAGACCTATAGTGTTTGCGGGATCCTGAAGATCCTGGGTCTGGGGGGGCAGCTGAGACACAGAAGAATGCGCTTCCTCTTGGGAATAGCTCATTCCGAGGCTCCCCACCGACAGAGGATTATAGGGAGGGCCGTTTAAGGGTATGAAATTAAACAGCTGGGAAAAATCCAAGGCTGGTGTGTTTAGGGGGTCGCTGATGGAAATCGAGCTTTTTGACAGGGACAGGTCCCCCGCGCCATCATCTAGGGAGCCGATCTGAGGATCCAGCCCCAGTTTAGATGATGATGCCTGGGACTCCTGGGATGAGGCGGGCACGCCGCCTTGCAGCTCCATCACATAACTCTCAATTTCCCCCTTTAGTGGCTGTTCTTTTTCAGGAATCGAAATCGCGTATGAGGTAGAACCGAAGGGGTATTTGAAAGAAAGGTGGTGAGAAGGGTGGACAGCGTCCATATCTATCGGGCACGTCATTCCCAAAGGTAAAGTTGTGATCATCTGGTGGGCGGGTCCCGAGCTCTGCATGGACTGAAACGGAGTGTTGTAGAGGTTTAACTGCAAAGTGTTTGTGAATGGCTTTGACAACAGTTCACTGGAAGGTAAGGACATCACCGGAAGGAGCTCGTCTTTGATAGGCACGGAAACGTTGCAGGTGAATGGATCGAGAAAGTCCACCGGTTCCGTCTTGACCTTCAGAAGTTCTTGGTTGTGACTCTTCTTCATGTGGCGAGTCAGGTGATCCTTCCGCCCAAATCTCTGTGCACAGTACTGACAGAGGAAGTCCTTTCTTCCAGTGTGCACCACCATGTGTCTCCGGACGTCCTTCCGGGTGTAGAAGCGGCGGTCGCAGTGCTCACACTGGTGCTTCTTCTCCTTGACCCCGCCGGACGACTTGCCCGCGTGAGACTTGAGGTGCTCAAGCAGCACTCCTGTGCTTTCGAACGTCTGCAGGCAGACCTTGCAGGTGAGGTCACCGCTGGTGGCGGCGTGCAGGGCCAGGTGACGTTTGAAGCCGAGCTTGGTGTTGTAGTTCTTGCCACACTCTTCACACTTAAACGTCTCTTTGTTAGGGTCGTGCGTGTGCAGGTGGTTCTTCAGGTGGTCCTTCCGGTGAAACATTTTCTCACAATAATTACACTTGTGGGTTTTCTCAGGAGAGTGAGTGGCCATGTGCCTTTGAACACAGACATATTCTGTAAGTACCACGACACAAGTGCTACGGATTCACTTTTCAAACGGAAGCTACGCTACTACGCTACGCCAGAAACTCCCTGATTACGGACGCGTCTTAACTTAGCATGCGCCACAAGGACAGTCACTACCCCTCGGCTCTGCAGGACTCGAGCCGTTTAAGTTGCCACGTTAGTTTCTGCCGGTCTCTAGCTACGACTACGAAAGCAAATGAGCGAGCCCGAACATACTCACGTAAAACGTCCGTACCCTTTTCTGGCAATTTCTTTGTACGCACGGAAAATTCTACTCTCATTAAGCATTGCATTTACCAAAAAATCCAAAGACACTAACACGTAAAAGTATGTGGCTCAGAACGCTAAAACTAGCCCACGTCTAATCTACGTAACATTTCCTCTCTGCAAAGCGGCTAAAGAATGTGTATACAGATATATACGTTTACAACGGCTTCAAATGGCCAACATAATAGAAAATATAATCTGAAAGACAAATAGAGTTTAATACCTTTGTAATTTGTACTTAGAAACAAAGGCCTTGGTGCAGTCTTGTTGTATGCACTTGTAGGGCCTCTCTCCTGTGTGAGAGTAGGAGTGAACCTTTAATTTCTCAACACTGTTAAAGGCCTTGTCACACAGTTGGCAAGGGAAGTTTTTTCTTGGTTTGGTTTCACCACGCTTACGTTTCCCTGAAGGGACTTTCTGGGTATCTCTTACTTCTGACAAATCACCAGGAATGACAGTGGCCATCGCAGCCTAAAGCAGGCCTTCTTGTTGGACACTTGGGAACTGCCCAACTCCACTAAATGATTTAGCTTTAGGTGGCTTCTCAAGTTTCATGTGGTCGTAAAAGAAAGCAAAAAGGGACTGGAAAAAAAAAATAAGAAACAACTAGTTTGTAACTAAATTTAATTTTTAAAAATTTTACTTGCTAAGTGATGCTTTTGAATTCAAAAAGGAACCATAAAATGGATTCAGCTGGTCTAATGTAATATCTGTAGGTTTCTTTATATTCGCAAAACACATCTTAACGCATTGCTCAGAATGAACAGTTCACGCACCCCCCTGAAATTCTACCTGACAAATGATCGTACGTAGGGAAAGCAGCAGTGATTCCAGGAACTTTCAGGAAGCGTCAAAACATGACACTAAAAGTGGCATTATTAAGCCTCAATTTTGACAAGGGATCAGACAACAGAAATCTAAGAGCATAAAAAGGTTTCTGCAAATATTTTTACCGTGGAAAAAACCCCTTTAGCCTGGGCAAGCCAACTCTGGGCAGACTCCGTGTTACAGAAAAACACAGATAAGCAACTGGAAACTCTTATAGGCACCCTGTGAGCCATTTAGTTCACGGAGGAAGTGCTTAATGCAGACACAGGAGGCCTGAGAGAGTTGGAGGCACCACCCAGGGTGGAGATTTGCTCTCTATTATCACACACAGAAGGATTTCCGAGTCAAGAGGAGAAATGACTTCTCTTCTTGAAATCAGAGTATCTGATGAAGTTACACTGAGGCAAGTGAGGATCACGGCTCCTGATCATTCGGGGGGAAGAAAGATTGGGTTGAGGTACTTCTTCCTTGCCTTCTTGCACATCACAGAAAGGATTCTGTTCATCGGGCACCCTGAGGTTAGTGCATGAGCCCGAGTCATCAGGCCTCTCCAAGAGTTGAGGGGATCAGTCTTTGGCACACCTGTGACCCGTGGGTGGCACACCAGTGAGACTTTTGGCTTGGAGCACAATACCTGTGCGAGGACGCATCATTGTGGAGGTGTTTCGGGTAAAAGGTGTGTCAGAGCTTCGACTCGTTATGGGTGCTGTGAGGAAGGATGAAGTGTACGTATTGCATGGCAAAGAGTAGGTCTACTTAAAAAACTTTTTTAAACTGATTGAAAGCTTTGAAAATTCACAGACAGGAGACAGTGAGTATTACCAACTGTATTTCTCAGAGTAAGGAACCAAGTCCCCAAAGATCCACCTGATATAAAAAGAGTTAAAGGATTCCTCCAGGTTCCTGAGTGCCAGTCTAACAACTCGCTTCGAAGGGGCACAGAAATGATGAGACCTACAACCTCTTTTAAAAAATACCTGCTTTTTAAAGTGAAAACTGAACGTCGCTAAGTGACTGTTATCAAGTACGGCTCACTTGGACTTCTCATGCTATGATGTATTTCAAAAAACAACGAGAGCCCGTTTCTTTATACCCCTTGGGTTTTGCCATCAGACTCATTTGCCCTTACGGGCCGGATGCAGCATACGGACTCCTGCAGAGTCCAGTTATATTTGGGCAGGGGCTCTAGATTGAATCTAATTTCTGTGAAACGAAGTGCATATTGGACTAGATCCCACTGTATGTGAAGGGGGAGGCTGTCCCTAAACAGGCAAAACAGGGCAATTATTCACTCATTTGCTCAAAAGTAAAGCCTGTGGGTAAGTTAACCAGTGTGTGCTTCACGTATACTTTCTTCGTCAGCAGGAAGACACAAGCAAGGCCTTCCTTCAAGCTGTGCAAACTGTGCATGCCTTCTGCTGTTTAAAAGTGACATTAACACAGTCAACACAGGTGACATTACTGATGCTACCACAATATGCTCTCCCCGTTTTAGAGTTTCCTCATCTCAGGGACTTGTTCTTTTCTGGTTATATCCTCATTCAAGAGACAGCTTCTCTCTCTCTCTCTCTCTCTCTCTCTCTCTCTCTCTCTCTCCCTCTCTCCCTCTCTCCCTCTCTCCCTCTCCCCCTCTCTCTCTCTTTCTGTCTCTCAGAAATATCTACACAGCTGTTTTGCTGTGACCAGCAATGACACTGTAAATTGGGAGAAAGCACTGTGCCAATGCAGGACAAGACAGCAATTCTGACCACCTCATTTCCTAACATCATGCTTCCATGCACTTATTTAGAGCACTGTGGGAAACAAGCTGATAAATGTTTCGACTGTAAAATCAACACGGAATGCTACGTTATCTGAGGCCCTGTTTATAACTAATATCTGAAAATATTTCAAAGACTGGTCATATTTGTCACTGTTGTGTTTAGAGAGCCAAGCATAATGGGCAGAGAATTTCAGTTGAGAAAAAAATGGCAGCTACTAATAAAAAAAAAAAAAAAAAAAAGAGTATTAGAAGTACACCATGAAACAATACACAGACATGGATTATATTCAAGTTGGTGATACTCAATATGGAATAACAAGTGAATTTCACCATCTTTGGATGTACATACTGAGCAATGAAGAACTGGAGATTTCAAATATTACACGTTTCTAAGACCAGCTGAAGTTTTTTCATGGCTAATAATATCTTTTCATCTCAACATATTACAAAAGTCAAATTACTTACAGGTGCATTTAAAACGATAGGATAATACAAGGTTGTGTTCAACATGGAATAAAAGCCCACCTTCACAATATGCATATCAATCTAATGCTTTAAAGACACATGCACAGAATGGCAGTGATTCTTGTTCAGTGCCTACCTGGTGACAGGTGGAAAGAGCCTCAGACCTTGATCTCAGCCAGTCCCATTGACTCTTCGTGGAAGAGAGCGGAATCCAGTCCTTCCCATTTTGGCCAATCTATGAAACAAAAAATAAGAGTGGACTACACTCTAAATGGGACCGGCACGTAAGTGATAGAAGATAAAGAATGAGAGAATTGCAATTTCATGGCACATGCTTACATTCCATACTCTGCTGATAAGTCATGCATTAATTTTCACCAGTTGCAAATTTGTATTAGTTCTAAGCACGTTTACATGACCAAATAAATGCAGAAACAAAAAGTAAAGTAGTATTACCTACATAAATGGCATTGTGTGATGCTGAATGACTCCCCACTTCTTTCCCAAATTCAATTTAATTTTTTAAATCTAACTTGCCTACTGAGAGAAATGGATGTTAGAGTCGCTCTTTGTAAACCGAACCGATCAGCATTTCGTTGAGCTTAATACTAGTACGGAAGAGACGAACTCAGTGCATCTGGAACCTCACCACAGGACAGCAGACTCCTGAAGCCAGCACCTTGTGTGCCCACAGTGCACACACTTGTGGGCTTCTCGGAGCTACACTTCGGTCACCTGCAACACCTGCCAGTTTATTTCTCGGAATGCTGCGCAGGATGGGCTGAAATGTAGCGATAACTCTGTGCTCTTTGGATTTCAAAAGCATGCAAGGGAAGTTATACACAGGTGGGCTGCAGAGGCATCAGGAACGGAGCGTCGCTGGGTTTTAAAAGGTCACTGTCGAAAGATCTTCAAAGTATCTTTACAAAATGCCTATTAGCATGATCTTCAGTAAACTGAGGACATGCGCAGGAAACAAATCTGTTAATAATTCTCGATTGTACAAGTAAATGCGAAAAGAATGGTCAAGAGGCAGAGAAAAAACTAGGATTCTCTACTGTAGCGACTACAGGGCACAGAGAGATTAATAAACTCTGAATATTTTAAAGGCGAATGTTCAGCAATCGTGACTGTAAGAACACGAGAGGGGTAACAGAAATCAAGCAGTTAAAATATAGTAGTGAAAGGATTCCCTAATGACAAGTTAAGTGAAAATAATTTTACTTAACGTTCCAAACACAAATCTAATTAATTTCCCCTGAAATCAAATTGTCATACTTTTAAAAGTTTGTTGTGTAAATAAAATATTTACTAGAGGACATTCAAGCATCATTACAAGACTACTAAAAGTACATTTGAAAGCAGCATTATTCTCATAGTTTAAAAAATAAGAAAAATAAAAATTGTGACTAATAAAAGATATTTAAAAAGTTAAAGCGAAAGCTCCATTCTTTTGGAAAGCGCAGGACATGCATAAATGGAAGAACTGAATTCTGCACATCAAAATTGCAAAATAATAAAATTAACTTTGTAAATACTTACTTGCCCAGGGCACATACTGAGGTTTTGGTAGGGTAGTTAAGCACATGAAAGCCTGTTTTGTATATTATGTTATTTCAATAATATAAATACCTTACAAGTGCAGAGTGTTTTCATCTCTATGATCTCCCTGGGACTCAGTGGACCTGAGAGGTGGATTTATCATCACTGCCATTCTAAGGGGAGAGGCCCAAAGAAGCTGAATATCCTGACAGCACGTATGTGGTCAAGAGGTGGCAGAAGCCCTAAAATTCCTTTTTCGCTCTTATAGGCCTGCGTTCTAGGAGGAGGACGGGTCGGCAAACGAGTTTGCAAGTGGATAAATCCTGTGGTGACACTTAAAAGACAAGACCAGGGAACAGTGCTGTTCCCCCGATCGGAGCTGCCAGTACGATCCCGCCATGGAAACAAATACAAGACTTTGCTTCTTTTAATAAAGGCAGTTTTCGAAGTAAATTTTAAGTAATTGCAGCAACGGTTAAAAAAACAACAGCATACCTATCTGGGTGGATGGTGGTTTGGGTAGGAAAAAAGTGTAAAAACCAAAGTGGACCAGTAAACAATACATTCATGTAGTTTTCCTGACCAGGAGAAATTTCGTTGCATTTCAAGTAGATGCATAAAAATTTCATGGACGCTTACTCTTCAATGTCATTTATAATAAAAATCCTTTAGAGTTGAAGTATTTCAATAGTTTAAAATCTGAATCTTGATGTGAAATATTACTATTTCAAAATATTATATATTTTACAGTCTGAAATAAAATCATAAAGCCATCATTTTCATTCATTCTATCACAAAACATAATTCTAAAGTCACAGTTAATTTCCTTAAATTCAGTCTATTTTGGGCTCTTATGAATGACCAAATAATTTCAAAGGGCTGCTAATTATTTCCTCAAACAAAGGAAACCAGCAGCTGGTTAGACTTCATTATTATTGAGCTTGATAAACTAAGCATTAAAAAATATACAGTTCGCATTTATGTAACCCTAACTAAAAGTCAACTCAAGTTACTGCTGGGTTCTTTTTTACGGGAACAGGAACAACTTTTAAAAAGTATTGTAACTACCGTTCTGAAAAGTCTGCAACAAAATGTGTACTCCTATCTTTCTTTTTTGTGCGTCAAAGAGCGGTTACCATGTTCTTCAGAGGATTACAATTCTCCTTTGCCTTGATCTAAGAATTGGGAAGCCAGGTAGAAAAGGTACATCTACCCGTTTCAAATAGAAACTAACACCTCAGAATGCCCTTCCAGTTTTTGCTGGTGTTAAGAACGCACGTTTTTTTCTAGGGCAACTTGCACACATAAAAACAGCGTACACACACGTGTTCATCTTCCTATGTTTTACATTCTAAAACAGTGACTCACACGGAAACATAACAAGCAAAAATGAATCATACATCAGAGGGTCTACTAAAACAAATTCCTCTGGGGACGCCGGCCTAAGAACAGCCCCGTACTGAAACTGTTCCTGTGCTTTTAAATTCCACAGTTCTGATTGTCATTTGTCTAACAGCTGTGAATTTTTACAACACTTACCTGCATCAATACTTCTTTCGTATTTAAGTTAAAGGTCAAACATGTACTTTGATAATTAAGGGCAAATGCCATCGATAGTCAAAGCTGTGTTTATTCTCCCATGTGTTAATCATAAAACACCATTAGTAAACAATGCAGAAAACGTCAGCATTTGCTTCAAACATGTTTTTCAGATAGATAGGTAGCTTGCAAAAGGAAACTTACCAATAGTTAATACTTTAACTGACAAGTACAAAACACAACAGAACTTTGAAGAATGTGGAAGAAATGAACAAGATAACATAACCGAGGACCAATTTTGAAGTAAGGGCGATGGCATACTCAGAACGCTTTTTTGATTGTGAATGTAATGTGGAAATTTTTACGGCATTCAATTTCTGTAAGTCTGTAAAATCTCTTATTAATGAATAATAAAAGGAAAAATATTATCTTGCAACTACAAAGACCTAAGCCTATTAAAAATAGATGGTGGGGGGGCGCCTGGGTGGCTCAGTCGGTTAAGCGGCCGACTTCGGCTCAGGTCATGATCTCGCGGTCCGTGAGTTCGAGCCCCGCGTCAGGCTCTGTGCGGACAGCTCAGAGCCTGGAGCCTGTTTCAGATTCTGTGTCTCCCTCTCTCTCTGCCCCTCCCCCGTTCATGCTCTGTCTCTCTCTGTCTCAAAAATAAATAAACGTTAAAAAAAATTAAAAAAAAAAAATAGATGGTGGGGCAGGAGTTGTGTCAGCGTTATTCACTGCTGTTTCTCATAAAAGTAAACATTTTTTTGAATGAATGAAAATAATTAAAGCAGGGCATGTGCCTTCCAGCGTCAGAACGGACTTACAGGCTTGCTCGATCACCGGAACAGACATAGGACAGAATATACGTTATCTATGTTCAAGTAAAAAATTATATAGTACAGTTACAATTTGGTCCAATAAACTAAATAAGCCACTAGAAAGGGAGACACGGCCAAGAGCTGGGATGGCACCTGACCCGCCCGAGTTGTGAGCACTCAAATAACAAGCCTCATACTCAAAATACTTAAAATTACTGTACTTATTTTCCCGGAGAAATCATAGTTAACTAAAATAGTAAAAATAAGACTGCCTGTTTTGAATAATGGTACTTGATGTTTTCAACTTTGGAGCAATCCATTAAAATGTAGTTCTAACACAACCCTTTTGAAACTTACCATAAAATTTAGCTTTACTGATAGGTAGAGGGCCTTATTTTTAAAAATCAAATACCAGAAGCCAACAGAGAAGTGAAGGGAAAAAGCAGACCTATTTGTTTTTAAGGACCAACGGGAAAAAGTCAACCAATTCCAAAGTGGAACCAACACACTCCAACATCGGTTCTCTCTCTGTACAATTAGGATGTTCCTTTTTGGTCCACCTTGAACCCGGGTATGGCTGTTTATTACATTTTCTAGAGTATCCAGCGAGGAGGAACAGACAATCTGATGAAGATGGAATATCCAAGTAAATTTTATCTTCCAATTCTGAAATGTTTTCATTGGTTATTCATTTTATAGAACATAAATGTCATGTTAAAATTTTTTTCTTCTCTTTTAAAAGCTCTCTTTTAATGATCCATAACTTAGAAGTTAGCATTTCATTTCAACTAGTACGTGGAGGATTCTTCCCCCGAGACTGTATATTCTCATCCACATAAAAAACTAATGGGGCGCCTGGGTGGCTCAGTCAGTTGAGCGTCCGACTTCGGCTCAGGTCATGATCTCACGGCTCGTGGGTTCGAGCCCCGCGTCGGGCTCTGTGCTCATGGCTCGGAGCCTGGAGCCCGCTTTGGAGTTGGTATCTCCCTGTCTCTGCCTCTCCCCTCTTTCTCTCATTGTCCCTTTCTCTCTCAAATATAAATACACATTAAAAAAAAAAAAAAAGAACCTGCTTAAAAAAAAGCAAATAAAAAAATACACATGGGTGGTATACCAGGTATTTCCATTTTCTTCACAAAGGGCAATTTTAGTCAGTATTTGCAAACAGGAAATGAGAGGGCAATTGTGCACAAGGGAATCAATGGTGCCTGAGAAAGAGTGAAGAATCGCAATTGCATCTGAATACAAAGATTGCTTAATCAAAACTTTAACTGTTCTTAGAGGTTTTCCTGGCTTTGTTTTTTTGGCATGAAACATTTCCAGAATATCGGTGCTCTGGCTAGGTACAAAGTAGGTAGGTAACTCACAGGTCCGTTCCCTCGGAAAACTGCCTATCTCCCAAACTGTGAGGGGTTGTTTTCATTCTTACGTTCCCGGGGCTACAACAAAAATGCTTGATATCAACTCAAAATGTTGACACTGATGGGCCCCCGACCTTTGGAGAACATGCCTCCATTCATTTATGGCTGCCTGCCTGACACTACTCAATTACAAACAGCATCCTCCAGGTTTTGGGTCTGAACTCTCCAAGCACTTGTACTGCATATGCCTAAAATGCCAACGGGAAGGCAGAGACAGTACACATGAAAACACATGTGACGAGAAAGGAAAAGTTTTTTGTAGTTACAAAAGCTCATGCAGAGAATTAGTTTGAGGCCATCTCAAAGTAAAGTGCACTTTAAAGACAGGCTTGTGCTATGGGATACAAAGAGGTATAAGTGTTAAGTGTGTGTGCAAAATCTTGAGCCACACTAAACTGTATCAGGAAGACAGCCCACATCCAGGTAAGGCTCTATGCGTGTCATGACTCCCTAAGTTATGCCCATGTGGCCGTCCAGACAGGACACAACCATTCTGGCAACAGCCGCTTCTATATATTCCTATATAGTTGAGTAAATAGTATCAGGTCTAGGCAGAATGGTCAGGTCAGGGTGGCCACTCCCTCCTCCACCTCCAGAGGGCAGGTGCACCGCCCCGGCCATGGCAATGAGAAGAGGCTTGATAATTACATTCCTTGGCCGATTTTACTTGAGCGAGAACGAACTTCACAACTTTACCTCTCGGAGTTTAAGCCTGTGCCCGGTAAAGCTCTTCTTGGAATTACTTGCCTTTCCCCCGGGGATCCTAAATTCATCTGCAGGGAGACTGTTACTTATCCTTATACCCCCAGCACCTGGTCAGTGTCCTGGCATGTAGTAGATGTTCGATAAATATCTGTTGACCATAACCATAGTCCTGATAAGGAATTTCAGGAATCAAAACGAGCAGGTAAACAAACGTGTTTTGATGTTTCTGAAATTTCAGATCAGCGTAAAGCAAGCTCAGAAGGCGGCTTGTAGAACGAAGCTGTTAGTTTGTTCTGGCAGAGGAGTGGAAGGGAACCAAGGGGACCATCACAACCACCTGGGGGTCCCTCCTGTTTCAGTCAGGGGGCGCTGAAAGTCAGGGACACGTGGGCATGTGCTACTCAGAGGCCTGCAGGTGACCCGTCAGGCACTGCAGAGACATGCCTGGGTGGTGCTCAGTCGGCCTGCATTTTCAGAACATCTCTGCTTTCAAATGTTCTATTCCATACCTCCTTGAGCACATGCAACCGTGTCGATTACGATTTACCGTTTGGAAACAGCCCATGAAGTTTTATAGGAAAGAAAAAGGAACAGAGTGAAACTCAAATTCTTTAAAGAGGATATTCTTCACGTGAAATTAAAATGTGACGTTGAAATGACGTTGAAAATGTCAGAGAAAACGTCTGAGGGATTACCGACACAAGAGAAATCAAAACGGGAAAATCTACATAAATGTCGTTGGCTAAGGAAAAGTAATGAAAAACAGTTTTCTTTTTTTCTAGCCGCTAAAACAGTTTCAACAAAACCTAGTGGACAAAAAAACCCACAGCCTGTAACACTAAAAAACTAGGAACATCTTCCCATATATCTTAAAAATGGACTGTACAAATATACAAATGACTCAAAACAGTATGCTAACTAGATTTTTAATGCTTACTCTTCACAGATACTGTGATTAGGAATTTCAGCCAGATTAATTTATGTACCTTTTACTTGATGACAAAGCTCTGTTCACGTATACTGTGGGACCTCGCCGGCTCCCAGCCTGCATCCTTCTTCCCCCCAGAGCTGGGTCCCTGCCTGCCCTCAGTGGAGCTCGTGACCTTGGGCCCATCGTCTGGCACTTGGCACGGCCATCTTTGTTCTTATCATTCTATCTCTCCTAGGGCCAAGGGTCCTGGCCTCTAAACCTCAATCCTGCATCAGAAGTCCTGCTGACAGACTTACCTGGTACCACATCCACGGGTGCCTGGATGTCCAAGTATCTCTACACCTCGATGCTGTGCCACTGAGCTGCACCTAGGGGCCGGGAGATCTAGATGCCTGGGTGTGTCCCCTTTCCAGCAAGGCTAGCAAACTGCTCTTGTCCCCCTGGGTCCCTTATCCTAGCATCTGCCCCATCCCAGCAAGCAGAGACAGCAGCCCTCCCCACCTGCCCGTAGTTAATCAGACCCTTCCCAGTAGACAGAAAGGAGATAGACTGGTAACGTGGGACAGTCTATCACTCCAAGCAAGATTCAGAGAAGAGGAGCTTAAGAGTTCATCTGCAGGCTATTTGGGGAAGATGAACAAGTAAGCTTTTACAGCAGCGATGCAATTTGTGCACAAAGGGAGACTGCTCACTGCCAGTATTCCAATCCTTCCATCAGACTATAACTATTAATAAAGTCCTGCTGAACACAATATGTATTGATAGACCTTAAAATAGTAAGTGGCATGCTTATTATGTGGCATGCTTTTCAAAGCTTTTAATGTGACGTCTTAAATTATTTAAAAACTGAAATAATGGATCACTTTGAAAGCCATGCCATATAATGATAAAAGCCACCTACCTGAGGCCCTGCTCCAAACTCTACAAGGTAACCTTATTAATAGATCATCACAGAATGGAGCATTCTGGGTGCCAAATACGGCCAATGCAGCACCAAGAGGCAACCTAAAAAGAAAAGAAGAGTTAGTTTGAAATTCCAAAAGTCAGAACCAATCTGGTTAATGGCATATGAACCAAACTGGTTTTTATGCATTATCATATTTTTATACTTTATCGGAAAAGCTAGCTCAATTCCTGTTAGAAACAAATACGAAACAATTTATAGTACATTGAAAAGCGAAAAGTAAGTAACTCAATATGCCTGGATTTACAGATTTCCCCCCAAATCACAAGTTCTCTAGATTGTTCATATTTTTACTCAAATATTCCCAGTTACTGCCATTTCTCAAAACTGCCACTTATTTCCCTCGTTTGTATTTCAAACACATCCACTATTTTCTCTATAAAATTTTCAGAAAAACTGTTTGAGGTTTTTCTAAACACCAGCTAATGGAGAAACGCTGCCCAGGAGTGTTTCCCTCAGGCCATGTGTTCACAGGCCGGGGTGCAAACTGGAAATGCCCCCAAGTAGGAAGAGTAAGGAGACAGAGAACTGCTCAGCTCCTGCCTGTGTCTTTATAATGAGACTATTATTTGTCTGAAAGTGAGTTCGCAGCTGGCACGTCTGTCTTCAAGAACACGCGAAGAGGCAGCAAGACGCATTCCGAAGTACCCGGGGATCTGGATGAGCCACAGCTTCGTTCTGTGGGTACAGGTGACGAAGGCCTACCACCAAAGGCGCTAACCGAGGCAGGAAAGGGATGCCAGGAGTCCCTGCAGAAATCCTCGGCTTCGTTTCTCCAGACCAGAGAGTCAACGCTCAGTCATATGTGGCTGCCGCTGATTAAGACAAACAGCTGACACTGGTGCAATAAATATTACCAACAACTATTACATGCGGCATCGATCTGAAATTCCTGGGGATGCAAACAGGCGCGTCCCCGTCCCCTGTTCGCAAGAGAGCTGCGGCCACGGGAGAGGTACCTGATGTCAAGTGAAGCGATAGGACTGTTAATGAAAACAAAAGCTGCCATAAGGCAGTATTACAGGGACGAATCAGCAGTGTATATGGTATAAACAAGTACCAGAGGGTCAGAAAAGGGAAAGAATACAACCGAGTTTTGGTGATTGTGACCTTCCAGGAGGCACAATCAGGAGAGGGAGGGGGGAGGGAAGGGTGTGCGGGGGGGCATGCCGGTTAGCCAGAAGAATTCCGAGATTGGAAGCCTGGCTTATTACATATTCTGAGGCGGTGCTCCAGCCGGAGTGTAGTATGGTTTACAGACACTGGTTTACAGATTCTAATGACAGAAGTGCACTAAACCCAAATGGCTGGGACATTGTACGCTCACGTACCAAGGACGGCAAGTGGGGCGGTTATGAGACACTGAGAACAAGTACTTGGGGAGGTGGGGTGGGGGGAGAAGAGAGGAAAAAGAAGGGAGAGAAGAAAGTATAGGGTGTGCTTGTGCAAATGAGACACAGCAGCTGGGTGCTGGAATAGTCTAAAGCAGAGAGCTGAAAACCAGCAAACACAGGCATCTCCTAGAAGAACGCAGACAAGCCCTTGAGTGCCTGACCACACTAACAAAGGAGATAAGAAGAAGGCAGACCTAGTTGTGTAGCTGACTCTTGTAGAGACAGATTCAAACCGAGTTACTGATTAACTCGTGTCGGTGCCCAGAGGCCACCGCTTTTAAGACAAAACTAGGTAATTTAAAGACGTGATGGGCAGAGACAGAGCTTCAGATAGAAGGAAGGACAAGGTGGCAACCCCCACGAAAAGACAAAGCTACTCAGAATGTAGATTGCCGCTCCCGCATTAAGACACCACCCCACAGCAAGAAAGACTGTGGGGGTGGAGTGGGAGGGAGGGGACAAGTGGGGCAGGAGGAGGAGGCAGAAGCACCCCCAGGTGGATTGCCAGTTGGGCAATGAAATGACTTCCAGCAAAGGAAGGCTCTCTTCCAGAGATCTTTGCACTGGAGGAGAAGCAAAGGGCTGGTACCTAAGGGGGGACTCAGGATGCCAGGTGGGACAGACCTGGGACAGCTTCTGTGCTGAGTGAGCATGAAGAGGCAGGGAAGAACATGGAGCAGATGGGAGCCTGAGAAAACGGAGAGGTTTTCGTCTTAGATGAGAAGAGGGGCTGCTTCTTCTTCTTCTTCTTCTTCTTTTTTAATGTTTATTTTTGAGAGACAGACAGAGTGTGAGCAGGGGAGGGGCAGAGAGGGAAGGAGACACAGAATCCGAAGCAGGCTCCAGGCTCCGAGCTGTCAGCACAGAGCCCCACGCAGGGCTCGAACTCATGAACCACGAGATCATGACCTGAGCCCAAGTCGGACGCTTAACTGACTGAGCCACCCAGGCGCCCCGCATCCCTGATGCTTTAAAAAAAAAAACGTAAAAAAAAAAGTTTTTTTGTTTGTTTTTTTTTTTTTTTTAAAGTTCGACGTAAGAACTAAGTTTCTTAGTAGCTGCTGGTGGGAGTGTAGACTGTTAAAATTTTCTGGACTACGTTGTGGAAATATGTCATCAAAGCCTTTTAAATGTTCATATATGCTGACCTCATGAATCATTTCTAAAAATGTAAGCAAAAAACAACAACAAGAAAGGTGACAAAGATTTAAGTGTAAGCATGTTCAAAGTATATTTTAAGAATAAAAATTGATAATGTGTAATAAAAGGGGTAAGGTGTATGTCTGTGTGACAGAATAACAATGTAGCCATTAAAAACCGTGCATCTAAAGAGTATTAAATCACATGGGGAAAACACTGATATGATGCATTTAAAAAGTAAGACAGAGAATATACTATGATTCCAATTTTGTGAAGTCTACACTTAAACACTTAGAACTATTCCCCCATAATACCCTTAAATGTATCTAGGTTATTTTTAAAAATTATCAAGATATACACTTTATATTCTTCTGTATTTTACAAATGTCCTACTTTTATATTAAAAAAATATTTTACCAAAAAGAATGGTTTTCCAAATAACGGTGCTGGAAAAGTTTGTTGTCCATTAACAACAACAACAACAACAACAACAACAACAACAACTTGAATCCATACCTCACACTATATGTAATCTTAACTCCATGTGGATCATAGACACCAACGTAAAACCTAAAACTATAAAAATTTTGGAGCAAAACAGACAAAAATCTTGTGACATTCAGTTACTCAGAAATTCCCTGGCTACAACATTGAAACCTCAACCTATAAAATAACATTGATAAACTGGATTTCATCAAAATTTAAAACTGCTATTCAAAAGATAATGTTCAAAAAATGAGAGGACGAGCCACTAGAAGAAACTCCTTGCAAAGCCTGGATCTGATAAAGACCTTGTACCTAGAATATACTAAGGACTTCCAAAACTCAACAATAAGAAAACAAACAAATTGAAAGATGGGAAAGACATTTCACCAATGAAGATGGAAAATAAGCACATGAAAAGATGCTCCACATCACTGGTCCTTACAGAAACGCAAGTTAATATCACAGTGAGACAGCGCCATCTACCCCACTAGGATGACTACGATGAAAAACACTGACCGTCTGACTGCATCGGGTACTGGCGAGGATGTAAAGCAAACGGAACTCGTGCCACTAGCAAGAAGGAAAAAATAATGCAATCTTTCTCGAAGTCTGGCAGTTTCTTAAAATGTTACGCATGTATCTACCATATGACACAGCCATGTCACCACCTATGTATTTACCCAGGAGATACGAAAACCTGTATCTATACAAAGACTCGTACATGGATATTCATACCAGCTTTATTTGTAATAGTAAAAAAAAAACAAAACAACCCAGATACGACCCAAATGCCCATCAATATGGTGAGTGGATAAGCAAGCTGTAGCAGATTCATGCAATGGACTACTAATCAGCAATAGACGGGAAGGAACCATTAACACACACAGTAACATGGAGGAACCTGGAAATAATTATGCTGAATGAAAGAAGTCAGACAGAAAAAAGAGAATATATGAAATGATTCCATTTATATAAAAGTCTAGGAGATGCAAGCTAATCTGTAGTGACAGGAAGCAGTTCGGTGGTTATCCGGGGACAGGAGGGGGGCTTGGGAGGGACAGCTCACCGAAGGACACGAGTAAACTTCTCGGAATGATGGTTATGTTCACTATGTTGGTTGTGGTGAGGGTATCAGGGATGTGGACGTAGGTCGCAACTTGGCAAATTATACACTTTAAATGTGTGCAGTTTATGAGGATATCAGTCATACCTCAATGAGCCAGAAAAGAAGCCCAAGTTTTCATGTTGAGAAAAAACAAATTACTGAGGATGACCAACAAATCTTCATGTGAATTCACTGAAGTTTGCAAAAAAAAAAAAAAAAAAAAAAGAAAACCCAACAACAAAAACCAAAACCAAAAACCAAAAAACCCAAAGCACACCAAAGCACAGTTCACTTTCTGTGAACTGATAAACTAAAATCCTTTGTAAGGGCAATGACTCAAAATGACTAGAATCGTCCCTTCCCATTCAGAGGGGGAAAAAAGAAAAAGAGGAATATTGGCTTAAATGGAAGAGCCACATTCAGTCCTTACTAGAAAGGATATGTCTAGGCGGCTTGAGAGCCACATTCTCAGCTGTTGCCCGTGGAGGAAGCCAGTGCATGTCACCTGTTGCTTTAGAGACTGGCACATCGTGCTACGTGATTTAGAGGCTCCAGGAATACACTCTGGTTGGAACTGAGACCTACAAATAATAAATAGTTCTGGGATAAGTTCCCTTTATCAAATACCAAAGGAACTACCCACGGAAGCGATTCCATGCAGCCTCTGTACCTACCTTTTAAATATGTTAATTCGTGGAAGCCTTGAAAGAAAGAAGTGCCAGGCTAATTGGCGGGCTTCCCTTTGATTAATTAAAAGTAAGTAACCCTGGGGCCAAGATAACAAAAGAACAGGTATCAGCCATGCTTGGGCAGGTACAGCAGGTAGAGGGAGTCAGAAACTGCATGGCGCGTCTGGGTAACTTGAGGCAATTTGTTATTTTTGGAGCCACAGCCAGAGGCAGGCGCTGGAGCGAAGAGACCGGCAGCGGGTAGAGGGGCCTTGCGAGTCATGTTACCGAAGGCTGAGCATTTTTAAATTATTCTGATGATTTACAAATTACCCTAAATGTGGGCACTGTACGATTTGCTGCCCCCACTCCCATCCCCGGCCACGTTTCTAGGTAATTCAGAAGACGACCAGCCTTCGTGTCTTCTGTGGCTTTCCGAAACGGAATGGAGTGTGGGCTCTCCTTTCGGGTTTTATTTAGCTTAACCTTTTTCCAGAGAAATCTGACCTTCCCGAGTTATAAACTCATTTCTTAGGCCTCTGCAGCGTTTGTCAACACGTAATTAACAAAAAGGGGTGGAAAGCCTTCAAAGGGAGGCCCCCACCCGGGACCAGGCCGCCCCTTCTCCCCTGCGGGACACGGCCGCCTTGCTCCCCGCGCCCTGCTCCGAAGGGCCCCTGGGTTACAGAAAGCCGCCCTCCCGTGACCCGAGTGGCACGCTTCTGGCAATCTCCGTCTCACTGCTCCTCGGCTCGTCTGCTGCGGAGAGGGCCTTGCAACCTGAGCACCTCCACCCGGTCACAGAGCCCAGGGCAGCACAGGGGACAGTGCCTGGACGCGAAGGACTTGCCCTCCGGGAACCACAGCGGTGCCCGAATCCCGCCTCGGCCCTACTGTAACTTCGGACGACTGGATGGCTCTTCGGCATTGTCCTCTGCAAGGTGGGAATAAATACTTACCTTGCGGCGCAAGGTCAGCGGGGTCACGGATGGAAAGTTCTGGCTTAGTTCTGAGGGTTCAAAACGCAAAGCCATTATACTCAGTGTGTTGTTCAGAAGTAAGTGCTGCCCCCAAATGGCCTGAAGTGCACTTAAAAATAGGGGGTTTTGTTCTGGTTTGTTCTTGTTCTGGCCCCGGCTCCCACAGAATCACAGCCCGCACGATCTCTGACGGACAAACAGCGGTGGTGCTCCGTGAAAAGACGACCATGCACACAGATGTGACCGAGATGAGTACTAAAGTGACGTTTGGTAAGTGGTATACTCTTAATCGTCTCATCTCTGCGACACAGGTGGTGTGTACCTTAACTTTTATGGCGGTCACAGTCACAGATAACCCCAAATCACAGCTACGACAAAACCAATCCACGGGGAGCCAAGGGTCATTCTGCACGTTGAACTGAACGTCGATTTGTTGATACGTGGTCGTGACCGTCCAGGGATGGACTGACCCTTGCCTGGGGCTTAACTGTGGTGAAAGATTGCATCGCGCCCCCGAAAATATAAAGATTACCCCAAATCAGAGAAAATAGCTACATGTTAGGGGGAAAAAGGTACTGCATCGAAGTACGCCCGCAGTAAACCGAAATTCCACACCGTGACTTCTCGAATGTGGGAATGTCTCTTTCGCATAGCATCTCACATTAATCCCCTGCCCTCATCCTCCCGAAACTGAAGCAAGGGTTGGCAAGAGGAGTGTGAAAATGAATCCCATCTTGCAGAGCCAGGCCTGTGGAGGGATCAGGTATGGAGGGGAGGCACAGGGAGGAGACAGGGATCCAATCCTGGGGCAAAAAATGAGTGCTCAACTGTGACACACCACAAAGGAGGTTGCTCCAGCGGAAGGTAACTTCTCCCAGTTTTAAAACAAGCCGTGTGTGTTTTTTGAGATTTCCGAACGGTCGTACTCATATTACTTTTACACTCTTGCTCATCCCTTGGCAGAAGAAATGTTTCTAAACACTAGATGCAATTTGAACGAAATAAATTTATATTAGGTCCACCTTGGCAAACAGTACCTTTGGCAACAACGCAGTTTATGTCAAATAGATCTGCAGGTACCTGCCACAATACTGGACTTGCTTGTTTTTTTAGAATTTTAAAAAAATGTTTATTTTGAGAGAGAGCGCACGTGAGCGGGGGAGGGGCAGAGAGAGAGGGAGAGACACAGAATCCCAAGCAGGCTCCACACTCTGAGCAGAGCCTGAAAAGGGCTCCATCTCACGACCATGAGATCATGACCTGAGCCGAAATCAAGAGTCAAACACTTAACCCACTGAGCCACCCAGGTGCCCCCGTTTTTAAGAGTTTTACTGGCACTGATCTTGACCATAAGGTAATGAATGATATAGAGACCTGTGTATGTATTTTTCCATGTATTTGCCTATGCAATATGCACGTTTTGGCCTTTCTGAACCTCAATATCTTTAACTGCAAAGTGAACATGGTCGATGCTTGATTAAGCGGAATAGCCGGAAAGTAAGATAGAAGGTCACAGAAAATCATGGCTAAGACAAAATTGATCACAACAATACGTTGACTTGTTGTCCTTTTGCTTTTTAAACCAAATTTCATCTGGGTAATTTAAAGCTACAGATCAATCCGTGCTGGGCCAGAGGGGGAAGAAGCGACTTCAGGAGTAACAAAAAAACAGCAAAGAAACTCTCGGGTCTGTCTCCAACAGCTTCCGCTGAGTACCGGCGAGGGCCATGGAATAAGTTCCACCACAGCAGAGATCTTGCTTTTTACCGACCCTTTCCGGGTCCCTAATATCTAGAACAGTGGATGCCCGAGGAGGTACTGAAACATTTACTGAATGAGTAGCAGGAGGAAGAGAAAAGAGGGAGGGAGGGAAGGCTTCCCTTCTACTGGCCAGTGTGGAAGAAAACAGCTGCCCAACCTACTTGATGACCTTTGTGAAGGATTAAGAATTGACTGGATACTTTAAACTTGGAAATTCTCTCGGATTTCCCTGGAGTATTCGGCAATCGAGAAAACCTTGTTCTCTCTCCTCTCTTGGCCCACCCTCAACAGATACCAGGACACTGCAGTCACTGTGCCATCTTGTGGTCATGTCTCGCAAGTTCGTCTTCCTCAATATACCATTAGAGTCTCCCCACCTGCACAGTCTCTGGGAATGGGCTGTAAGAGTAAAGTTTTGGATAAATAAATCGCCATCATTTAATTCAACTGTCACGGAAAACAAAAAATGTAATTAGTCACCAGTTCTATGATCAAGAAGCGTGTAATCTAGAAGGGGAGATGTCTCAAAAAGAGTATTTATAGTTACCGATAACACAAAACAGAAGGTAGAAAATGCCCCGAAATAAGTATAGATTAAGAATAATGGGAATTCACAGAGATAAAAGACTCATTCGAGCTTTGGAGGGGAAAATGTGGGGAGGAAGAGCCAAGTGAGCGGAGAGAGAGAAGACGTCGACTTGTCAAGGGGGGCTTGGAGGTGGGGTGCGGCTCCCACGGGAGGCGCAGGGACAGGGCAGAGACAATGGCGGGGCCTGCAGAGCGCGTGGACTATGGCAGGGGCAGTTACTTCTTCCTTGACTGGAGCTGATGGTGGCCTAAGCGAGGGAGTGGGGAATGAGGCCGTAGAAAGGCGGGCTGAGAGGGACCAGGAGGCTGTGAAAGGGCTGGAGGAAGCCAAGCACGGAGGGCAAAGGGCACTTCTGTGGGCGAGGTCAGCCTCCGTGGCGTCTGGGGAAGCAATCCTGACTGGTGGTGACAGGCATCAAGTGCACCAGCTGTGATGCCATGGGTAAAAAGGGACCTACCTTTCGCAGCTGAAAAGGTGAGATACTTAAACCCGGTAGGTTGCTACGAGGGATAGATGGGAGCGGGCATCACACGCAAAGCACCCTGGCGGTGTGTTTAACAGACAAGGGAGAACCAACACAGGCTTCGAAGAGCAGGGGAAGGATGAGGGCTGAAGACGGCTTGTGACAGAGACACAGGGGCGAGTCCGCTCACGACACGCAGGTGTTCAGGGGAAGGAGCGTGGAGAGGGGCCGAGGGAGGAACCTTCTGCTTATGCAATGGACAGAAGAGGCTGGCCAGCGCAGGGGTGGGGGAATGCCCCCGAACGGGAGGACAAACCGGGGAGCCGGACGGTCCGAACAGCAAAAGGAAGGAAGTAGTCAAGATAAGAGACAGTAGTCAAGATAAGAACTAAATCCTACTCCCTTTTGCTGTGGAGACGGGTAGGTTTTTAGTCATCTTGGGAAGATTCAGGGGGACGGAGGAAGCCGCATGGAACGCTGAGGCCGAGGAAGGGGTGCAATGCGAGAAATCTGAGGCTCGAAGCTCTTCAGAGAAATGGTGTCGGCTGAAGGGGAAGGTACAGAAAGGAGTGAGCTTTGTGTCACCGCGTTTGCTCCGAAGCTGGCAGAGGCTTGGCACGTTTACGTGTTGATAGGACCAGGGAGAGAAAGGATGAAGGGTTAGCGGGATGGGACCCAGAGCAGAGGAGCAGGTCCAGGAGGAGAGGCTGTGTGCAGACGCTGACCTGAGACCCCACAACACACGGGCGGAGGGCAGAGAAGACAAGCGAGCACTGCCTCACAGAGGAGGGGACGGCTGGGCACGATTTTCAGCGATGAACAGGCACTGGCCAAGTGGACGCAGGGAGGTGAGAACATTCCAGCAGTGCAAATGGCACGAGGGCGGGCATATGAAACCGCACTGACGAGCCCGAGGGAGGACCTGTGGTTTGGTGCTGTGGGGGGGAGGAGAGGGAACGGGAGCCAGAGAGGAACCTGGGACCCAATCCTGACGGGCCTTGGACTCGAGTCGTCATTTCAGGACCACTTTACACATGCTAGTTCTAAATCACCTGGTGATATGACCGTCCATCTGGAAGCCCAAGAAAAGCAGCAGCCAAGGGGGGAGGATCCTTCCAGGGCTGGGAGTACCAAGGTGGGAAAGCGGGCAGGCGATGCAGTGCAATGTTCTGGAGCACTAGCGAGAGCAAGCCGGGGCGGCAGAGAGCAAGTGAACACGGACCAAGAGGAAAGGAGAGGCGGAGAGCGTCCACAGAGCGAGAAGCCCAGGTCCCGCAGGGAAGGCAGTAAGTGGAATGGAGGGGACACAAGCTGTGGTCAGCAAGGCTCAAGCTAGGGCTCATTCACAGAGGTGAGCAGCGTGAAGCGACGACGACACTCTGGAAGGCGGAATGCAAATGTGACGTAGTTTTAGTACGTATGATAGCGTCAGAGAATCTTGATTACGAGGTTTGCACCTTCTTAGTATCTAGATTTCTTAGCTGATATCCCCCCAGTACTTAAAGGTACCAAAACAGGTGCCAATTTGAATCCTTTTTTTTTTTTTAAGAAAGGAATTAGGTAATGTGAATAATCACTTCCTTAATTTGCCTTGAGAATTCGGATTAAGTCAGAATTTGGCAGGTGAGTTTTTCCCCCTCACTGTAACTGCACTTGTAGTAGGAATCTCCTTCTCACTTATATTGCAATGTCAATGATCTAGAACAGGGAGAAAAAAACAGAGAGGAGGAACAGGCTGTGAACGGCCAAAGTAGACGTTACGAAGCCACTCGCTCCATGCACTTGACGATGGAGGTGGTGCCGTGCGCCCTCCCTCACCGGTGCCAATCTCTCAGGCAGAATGATAACAAGTCGGGTTCCTGGGATTTCTGGCCCGGGGAATATGAGGGGCCTCAGCCGTCAAAAGCAACTGTAATGATGGCAGCAAGCGGTGGCAGCTCGGAGGGGAAAACATACGAAAGACAAATATGCACAAGAAAAATCAAAAAGCATAGATGGCAGCAAGACTTCCTTAAGTGGTCAAGGCCCACGTGGGGGCGAGTTAAGGAAGCGGGCACTCCCATGTGCTAACGGTGACTGAAGATGTCCTCCCGGAGGTCAAAATGGCCGTGTAGTTGCCAAGCCAAGGAAAGCATTTATCATTTCCCCCACCCATTTCCCACCTAAGAACTTAGCTGAAGAAAATAACCTGAGGTGCACACAAAGGTTTATGTGCAAGGCCATTCATCAATGCTTCTTTAAAGGCTGGAAATAAGGTGCACAGCCAACACCAGGAGAAGGTGAGATAAATTGTGGCGCTGACTCACACGTAGCTAGCTTGTGAGGAACACGCAGAAGTAACATCCAAGCGCACAGGAGATAACCTTTACGCGATGTCAGGTTTTCACAAAGTAGGATATAAAGCAAAGAAGATCTCACTTTGGTTTACAAAGGTATTACCCCTGTGGTTTAACGAAAAAAGATTACCTGTTTGTATTTAACGTTTCGATGATGTGAACTTTGATATTACGTTGGAAACACAGTATCATGTGCCTGTATTTATTTGATGTATATCGATGTTATTCTTGTTTCTGGCACTTAGCTTAATAGTTACTTCTTCCACAAATTCAATCCTTCCTACTTTTCTTTCTAGGTGACTCTAACATGTTTGGAGGTAGGAGGAGAACCTGAATCTTACAGAAAATGAGGGGCCACAGAAGCATGTTGGACAGTCCTACAGGGATGCAGTTACCAAGGAACAGATGTGCAGGAAACTCTACAGGACTAAACCAAAGCAAACCAAAAAGACCCCACTTCTTCAACAAGCAAATTTTAAGGGTGAACATAGGGAAGGGGTAACCAGTAGGTCAGAAAAGACTTAGAGATTTATCAACTACCTGTAGATACAGACCCTATGGGTTATGCAAACTTAAAAAATATTGAGACGATGGTAAATATTTGAACATTTCTAAATAATTGACGATGTTAAGACATTGTTCTTTTGAGTTGTGATCATCGTATTGTGATATCTCTAGAAAGAGTTTGTACGTTTTGGAAATACACCAGAAAAATGCAATGATATGAAAGAATTTTGCATCAGAAGACTCCCCAGAAGAGATACGCATGGGTAGGGGACAGACAACACATGACTGCCTACTGAGGTTGAAACAGAACTGTTGAATCAGGTTTTGGGAATATGAGGATCATTCTACTGTCCTCTATGCTTTTGTGTATCTGAAATACTCTATAATCAAAAGTTTAGGAAATTCTCTAAAGGCAGCACCACACATAACCTACGTGGTAAAAACCATATGTGATGTATCACAAACCGTATGAGTGCTTAACACGAACCGGTGGACAGTGACAAAGAAATTGCGTGTAGTTTATGACACTTACAACTTCTGTGAGCCAAGGAATGCGCATGATCATTTCTGAAAGCCTGGCCCTGCCACAAAGGTCACAGGCCAATCAACCGATGTATACTACCCAACTGAAGCCCAGTAGGCCTTTGTACTTGTGCGTAAAAGTGACACCATGACAGACAGCTTTAGGACTCGTGGCCTTTCGATTCTATAGATTGTTTTTTAGAAACAAATCGTGTGGGAGAGGGTTTTTAACATTTAGGCTTTCAAATAATCACTTAGCGGACTGTGACGGGGTAATTTTTTTAACTCTACTAAGGGTGGAGAATAAATTGGTCCAGCGGGATCAGAGAACTGCGTCAGGCTGGGATGAATACGGTGGCTTGTGGAGGCAACGGCGGCAGAAGGGCCCTGTGTCACGGAGCAGACAGACCAGACCCTGGGGGAAAGCACCTGCTGGACGTGGCAACGGGGGTAGGGGTATGTGCGCGTGCAAGGTCTGCGGAAAAAAAGAGGAAAGCCGGACGGACGTGGCAGAGTCCAGTGAGGGCTTCAAGCTGTTCTGGTCTGGTCTGTCCACCGGCTGAAGAAACGTAGCCAGTGTGGGGTACGCATCTCCATATTCGATGGACAGGAAAAGAGATGGTGAGCCCTGGGCAGGAGAGCAGAGCTTCCCAGCAGGCAAGAGAAGGGGTTAGGGTGCAAATAAGGTTTTAAGTCCGTCAGAGGACGGACTGCAGATAGGGCATATCTGATAGACTCAATTTCCTCAGTGAACTTGGGGCAGTTATGTAATGTCTATTACAAATTCTAATTAGAATCCCTATTAACAATTAATAGACTAGTGTTAATCACCATATCATATTAGGTATTTCTATTTTATTAAATACTAGAATACCAATAAAAGGGAAATATTAGTTACGTAATAGATTAATATTAGTCTACTATATTATATATAATTATCTTATATATTATAATATATATCTACTATTCGATTATTAGAGATCCTAGTTCTACGACAACTATTATCGGTGTCATTATAGTAGCTAGAATTTCATAGAACAGAGTGGACAGGGCTGCTTAGAAAACAAAAGCCATGTAAGCACTTACATGAACCAGGTATTTTGCTGAGGACTGTATTCATGCATCACCTCATTTAACACTTACTTAACTTCTCTGAGCCTCAGTGTCTTCCTCTGTGAGTGGGGGATAAGCACAGTACCTCTCTTTACGGAGTCGTCGCGAGCATTAAAAGGGTCCCTATGTGTAAGTGTGCTGGACAGTGAGCCCACGGTAAGCACTTCGTAGCGTCGGGGGTGCCGTTGCTCAAGAAGTGAGCCAACTTCCCCATCCACCACTTCTGTAGCTACCACGTCACTCCCCGCCGCAGCTAACCAGCACCCCCCCCCCCCCCCCGCCCCAGGCCGCCTGCCACAAGGCCAGGGCAGCACAGGAGTGAGCATGGGCAGGGAGAGAGGTGCGGGGGGCGGCGGGGGGAGAGATGGGGCTGGCAGTGGGGTGGTGGCAGAGCCACGAGGAAGTCCGGCTTCGGCGTCTAGGGATGGCTGAAGGGGGTGACAGCCACGAGGAAGCCGGGCAGAGCCTGTACGGGCCCCCTGCCTGCAGCTCTGCAGCTCCAAGGAGGCAAGGAGTCCTGAAGCCTGGAGGGCCTGGCTTCCTGTGGGTGGGGGGTGGGGGAGACAGGGGGCGGCGCAAGCTGGGAGTGGAGAGTGGGGAGAAAACCCCCAAGGAACTCTGGGTAAGTGAGGCCACGGGACCCACCCGAGACTCCACTTCCAACTCTTAGAGCTCAAGCCTCACGATGCGTGCCGCGTGCTTGATGTGCGAAGCTATGAGGATAGGGAAGACTTAGGTCCCTGAGCAGGGCAGGGGGACATCCCCGAGTGCAAGTCAGAGCAAGCTGTAGGCCAGGGGCACAGGACTCTGGGGGCACAGAAGAACCACGGAGTCAGGCCAGAAGCAGGAGAAGAGAATCCCAAGCTGAAGGACTCGAGGGCGCCAAGGGCAGGGCGGGTCGGGGTGAGTGCTTCAGGTAACAGCCGACGGGGCGGGCCGAGCCAAAGGCTTCCGAAGTCTACTGAAGATGGCCGAACTTGACCGAAACGCTCTTAGAATGGCTGTGATGAACATGTACGTTAGTCAGAACTGTGCAAATGTCCAGCAATTCTAGTATTTTATTTGGGGGTAAAAGGCACAAGGTGTGACCTTTCCGGAGACGTGTGACCTCAAGGGGATACACTGGAGCTCAGGGTACCCTCGGCGGTCAAGTGATAATGTCCATGTGCCGATTGTCCCTCTGGGAAAAGCCAGTGCGGGCGTCAGAATGCATCACTCCCCTGGACCGAGAGGCGAAGCGAGCGCTTCCCGGCCTTGGGTCTCGGCTGCGGTAGTGCAAACACCAACGGTGGGGGGAACCATGTGTCTCTGGATTCCTCAGGCGCGGGGGGCACGCTCCCCCGTCATGTCTCCTCTCACTGCCCTGGGTGCCATCTCCTCTGTGTGGACCCCCCTCCCTCCCGCACCGTCTGCCTCCTGGCCCTCCTGGGGTGTGTGATGTGTGTGTGGCTTCCTCTGTGTGTGAGCACACCCGCATGAGGGTGCACAAGCGTGCCAAAGCTCTGTGCGTTTCTCTGTGGTCCTGCTTTCCCAGATGGAGGTATACTTCTCTCTCCCCTCTCCTGGTTTGTGTGTTTGTGCACCCCTAGGGGTGCGTGTGTCCTTCCCTTCCCTCTGGGAGTCTGTCTCTCCTACCGAAGGCGTGTGTACCTGGTGTCTTACCTCTAGCTCTGGTGGGGCGGGGGGGGGGGGGGTGTCTCTCCCACCCTCTGGATACCTGTGTTTGTGTCTAGCTCCTTCTGGGCACGAGGGTGACTCTCCCTCCCATCTAGTATGCTGAGTGCGATCGTGCCTCTAATGACCTTCTGGGTTTGTGTGTGTGTGTGTGTGTGTGTGTGTGTGTGTGCGCGGGGTCTCCTCTCATGTCCTGGCATAAATGGGACTCTCTCTCTCCTCCCTTCTTGGGGTGCCCCCAAGGTGAGTGTCTCTCCACCAGCCTGGTGTAAGTATGTCTACTGCCCCCCCACCTTTCTGCAGTATGTATGTCTCCTCCTCCCCATCCTGGAATGGATCTCCCGTCCTTCCACCTCCTTCCACCTTCCGGATGTGTGCCACTCTCTCCCCCCTCATCCAGACGTCGGTGTCTGGATGGCAGGGGTGAGACGGAGTTTCTGTATCTCTCCCCTCTCTGGGTATGAGCTGGGCATGCTGCTTTCTCTCTCCCTCCCCTGAAGCGCAGACATTAATTCACGCATACATCTATGGAAAGACCTAGTATCCCCAGGTGCACAGGTCTCCCGTCCCCACTGTGTGTTTAGTCTGTGTGTGTGTGTGTGTGTGTGTGTGTGTGTGTGTGTGTGTGTGTTTCTCCCTCCGGGACTCTGGGCGTGTGTATGTCCTCTCCCCCCGTGTGCGTAGCTGGCTGTCTTTTTTGGGGTGTACTTGTCTCCACAGCCTCACCGCAAGGCAAGGGCGAGGAGGGGGCTTCTGTGTGTCTCAGGGATGGCTCAGGCTGCGAAGGGAGGAGCCCATCGGGTAGGGTGGGGGACAGAAGAGATGGAACAAGCCACCTCCCTGTCTCCCATCCTTGCCACCCTGCACTTCACGGTCAACAAGCAGCCGGCTGCCACGCCTGCGGGCAAACCCAGGCGTCTTCTCGCCGGCCTTTCTACGGGCCCAGTGCCGCTGCCATTCCTCTCAGGGACGCTGTCCCGGGACACCCTCTTGCAGGACTCTGACAACACACCCTAGCCGCCGCTCCAAGCCTCCTCCAGCTCCCCTCCACAGCAGCTGACCCTCTGGTATGGCCCCGAGGGCAGAGCACCCCTCCCCAGATATTGCCGGTGTGGGTGAGCCCGGTTCCAGAGACAGAAAGAGGGAGGAGGTAGGGGCTCCGTCTAGTGAGGAGGCTGGGCATGCACAGGATGAGAGCAGGGAAGGGAGCTGGCTGGGCGAGCACAGGTGTCACCCGGACCGAGACATGGGCAGGCTGGGGAGTGCTCTGGGACACTCGGGCAGGTGACCAAGCTCAGAGGAGCAGGGGAGGGAGCTGTGAGGAAGGTACAAGCTGCGAGGTCACGAGTCCCAGGCAGCTGCACTCTCAAGGACACCAGGGAGGGGATGATTCCACTGCACCCCGGGCCCTCTGGCCACACGGAAGGGGCAGTCGTGAATGAGGACGAGGCCCGAGGTGGGGGCCAGCTGGCAGAGGGCAACCGATGTGGCGCTAAGGAGTTCGAACCACAGTCTGGACCGGCTGTCCCCAAAGGGGCACGAGACAGTCCCGCGGGGTGGCTCTCTGGCCTCACCCCCTACCCGGCTCCCTGTGCCTGGCTGGGCTCCTCCTCCGTCAGGGTCTTCTCGGGAAGCGCCCCTCGCAGGGTGTCCCTGGTTTGCTCCTTCTCCTTTAGGCCACTACACACGGTCTGTAAGGGTCCCTCTCTCCCAGGCCCCCAACTCTTCATCCTTGTGTTCCTTACTGCCTTCCAGACCACCTGCCACGAGCTGAGCGAACTCTCTACCGTCTGTCTCCGTGCAGTCTGGCTTCGTGTCTGGCAGGGTACCTAGCCCGTGGCAGGCCCTCTGTAGAGTCCGCTGAGATGTGAGGACAGCGTCCTGTACGCAGACGTGGAGATGTTTGCGTACACAGATTAACAGCCGTGGAGGCCCGCGAGGGGGTAGCGACTGAGGCTTTCTCAGCACGAAGCTGCCAGGCACAGGTGCGGCAGGAGTGGGAGCCTGTGCTCAGGAAGGGTGCGAGCAGAGAGCCGGGGTCCCAGGAGCCCGAGGAGACGCCCAGATGTTGGGAGAATGGGCACCGCCAGAGGGGAGCGCACAGGAGGTGTGTGAGCAGGAAGAGCGGGGCCAGGAGAGCAGGAGAGGAGGGGGTTTTCGGGAGCACGTCAAGTCCTGCAGAAAAGCCAAGCGGCCATAAAATGGAAAGATGCTACTATTGGTTGGGCTATTGATGGATGTTCTCCTGGAACACAGACTCAAAGCAGGGGGGGCAGGATCAGGTAGAGAAGATGAAGGAAACGGAGACCGGGCTGAGACCGTGCTGCCAGGGAGTGTGGCGCTCACGGGAAGGGAGAAGAGACACACAGTTGGGGGCGGGGCGGGGGGCAGCGGCAAAGGTCTTCTTCTTCGACATTTCGTTTGTGACGGGGGAAGATGGAAGCAGACTTCGCAGGTGAACGGGGGGCAGACGGGAACTACCAGGACGGGAGGGGTGTGTGGTAACCCAGTTGGCTCCAGCCAACTGATACATGCCTCCCCGGGTCCCGAGGCCCAGCCCCCCCTAGACAGACTCCCCGAGGCTCTGCTAAAGCGTGTCCCACCCACAGGAGAATTCTGGAAGAGCGGGAGGCAAGGAGGAGGTAGGCGGGGAGCCGCGCGGCCGGCCCAGTCTTCCCTGTGGGCTGGGCAGGGTATCAGGCACAAGGGCGGGGGAACGAGGGTGTGAGGGCTGAGAATCCGTGAGAAGATGCAGCCAAGGAGCCGAGAACAGAGACACAGCTGGAAGACTGGCTCTGTATCACTAAAGACGCAACCGTGAATCTCAGGGGGTCTGCTTCTCAAAGCATCAAGATCCCTCAGTGTGGCATTCAAGGTCTGGTACATCCTGGCCCCCGTCTTTCTTTCCAGCCTCACCAACCGTCATTCTGGTCACCTCTGCCATCCCGTACTCCAGTTACGGGGGAGCGCCCGGCGTGTGCCACGGGCCCAGAATGGTCACCCCTCCCTTGTTGTTAGTTTTCCCCTCCCATTGGCTGCTCTAGGACCACCTCCTCTGTGGATCAAATCATCTACTGCTGTTGAACCACTTCTTCCTCTAGATGCCCGTGTGTGTTTTATGTTTCTACAAAGGAAGCACCAGACCTACATCACAAGTTCCAGCTGAACGTAGAACGGATGGCTTTGTGACCAGGGGCCGGAAGGAATGGTCGGGCCGCAAATAAAACTACTCAAGTCTGAACTGCTGGCTTTAGGATGTTGAGAGTTGAGAAGCCAGCCTTCCATCCAGGCAACTATGTCAAAAAGGCCTTTGAAAATGTGTATCTAGAACTTGCCAGTGAGGAAGGGACTAGTGATAAGGATCTGAGTCATGTGCACAGCAGCGGACGACTGCTTCCAATCTGGATTATAGTGACATTTCTGTAACTCCCTTCTCACACCCATGGGCTCCATTGCTTTTGGATTCTGAGCCGACTTTACTTTCCTAACTCATATCCTCCCCTCCTCAAAAAGCTACAGTGCCTTCCACAGCACAGAGTGCAGACTCGCTGGGCTGGGAATCAAGGTTGTTCACATTCAGGCATCAGCACACCTTTCCAGTCTCACCTGGTGCTGCCCCCCAACAAACCATCCCTTCCAGTCAGACTGGTATTCGTGGAGGCCACGGACAATAAGCACATCTCTGCCTCCTCACTTCTGCTGAAATCATTCCTTTCACCTGAAGGCCCTCCCTTCTTGCTGCCCATTCTTAACTCACGCCTGTTGAAAGCCCACCTCAAGTACACCTCTCCCTCCTCGGAAGACCTATAGTTTTTACCGCCTATACCATTCATGGTGCATTTTTAAAAAAAGTTTATTTATTTATTTTTGAGAGAGAGAAAGAGAGAGGCAGAGAGGGAGGAAGAATCCCAAGTAGGCTCTGTGCTGCCAATGAAGAGCCTGCTGTGGGGCTCGAACTCACAAACCATGAAATCATGACCTGAGCTGAAATCAAGAGTTGGATGCTTAACCGACTGAGTCACCCAGGCACCCCTCATTTGGCACTTTAAGATATACTGCCTGTTTCCCTTTCATCCATCAACCTATCATCCACAAGGCATAACAGAAAAACAAAGGAAAGGCAGAAGGCAAATACAAGTTCCCTGAGAGGGGCAGGAAGTACTCTTCCTACTTCTGGCTCCCATTTGGAGAATAAAGAAACTTCAAAAAGAAGATGGTTTGAGATGGGACTTATGGGACAGGGAAGATATGGACAGGTGTGTGAGGAAAACATTGCAGGGACTGGCCAAAGTAAAAAAAAAAAAAAACCAAAAAAAAACTTGGGCACCCTGGAATGTGGGGTGTGTCTCTGAATTCCCTAAATCTGCAGAGGTAAGTACACGAATAACAAAATAGGGATCTGGAACTTAACTTGGAATCTTGGAGGACTTGGGATGCTGCTGTACACGGCATGAAATTCTTTCAATTCTCCTGAGTGGTAAGATCATCAGTGACACCTTCTATCTCAGAAGCCTAATACCTGAAATTAACTGAACACTATTTTCAATGGTCATAATAAAGGATTACATTGCTTATGGAGCTAAATTCAAAAATTCAAAAACAGACCCTCATTATCCTGAAGCTGGATGGCATTGTTATAAATGTGTTTTAAAGCAAAAACTGATCAAGACTACACCTTGGGAGATCATGAAATCCTATAAAACAAAGTTTACGTTTATATTTTTAAAAATCTCCTTTAACTCAGCAAACTTAGAATTTCCTCCCAATTCCCAGTAGATGGCTTAAAAATAAGTAGACATGTAGCATTTTCTAACTTGCGTTAGCATCAACCTTATGACTGAAAATTTCATTTTTACAGCTTTTAAAAAATAAATATATAAATTCCAATCTGGATATAATTTAGGTTTACATGAGCAAATTAATGTACCATAACTAGCTTACATGGCCAGTGCATTCTAAGGACTTACTTACACAAAGTAACAGAATGCCAGTTTCGGAAATCACAACTGCCCCTTGCATTTACATAATGCCTGCACTTCCTATCCCACAAGACCGAGGTGGAAATACAATGAGAGAATATAGGTAAAGGAAAATATTGCTCTCCAGCCAAAGTCCTTTATAACGGACGCATGGCGTTAATACTCAAAATATTTTGGGCGATATAATTTAAAAGTCATGTTGGCTAATGATTCGGGGAATAATTTAACCAATCAAGTTAAGTTTCTCTTTCTTTTAAACAGAAACAGTCTCTTTTTTGTGCTCATTTTGGTTTTGCTTTTTACTAGGAAGAACTTTTAACTAAAACTTGGCTAAAATAAAACATCTGATAATAGATCTCATCTTTAAAGGATCAAACCCTCTGCTTTCTTATTTGATCAATTTCAAGCTATCTTAAAAACACCTGTACAACTCCACCTTATGTTAGTGAAGTGATCGATGAAACAGATAAAGGCGTTTACCTTTAAAAATTCCCAAAGTTCCTTTTTTGGCAGCTGAATACCATACTTCTGAACTGTGTAACTTCAAAACTCTAGATTTAGTACAGCCTTAGATACAGAAGCACAGTGTCCTAAAATGCCTTTAAAATTTACTATAATATGTCTGCTTCTTTTTCAGAAGTGGTTTTGGACGTTATCGCCTGATAAAAAGCACAGAAAATTAGTGCATGCGGTACACAGGCACTGCCATACACAGGGTGGCAGCACTGAGAACAAAACACAGGCAAACGGCAGAACACCCGAATGGCCCAGGCGGCCACACACAAGTGTGCCCGCAACCTGATTATGAAAACACTTCTGAGACTCACGGCGATTTCGGTTTTAATTAAGAAATTCCTTTTAATTCTGGCAGAGGTACCATGCATTTTAGAAAAGCTCTTATGAGTCAGGCTCTGAATGGGATCAATTGCACTTTTCTCACAACAAACCTTCTCTTCCTCTTCCTGCACTGATAAAAGGTAAACTGAGTACCATTACATTTAAGACATTGTACCCATTATACCCAGTGCTTAAGTAGAGCAGCTGTATCTCAAGCGTGTGTACACACACACACACACACACACACACACACTCTTCTGTTGTTGTGTGTGTTTCTTTCCAATTTATTTAAATTAAAAACAAAAAGTTAGTTCATCTATTTCTCCCACCCTTGCCCCACCCTCTGCCTCTGGCAACTACGAATCTGTTCCCCGTATGTATGAGGTTGGTTTTATTTATTTTAATTTCTCACATATAAGAAAGATTATGAAGAACGTGTCTTCTTCTGTCTTCACTTAGCTTAATACCCTCAAGGTTCATCCATACTGTCACAAATGGTGAGGTTTCATTTTTTTTAATGGTTGAATAATATTCCAGTGTGTGTGTGTGTGTGTGTGTGTGTGTGTGTGTGTGTGGTTCCTGTACCCTGACCATTGTAAATGGGGATGTACATATCCTTTCAAGTTAGTGTTTTCATTTTCTTTGGATAAATACCCAGAAGTGGAATTGCAGGATCATCTGGTGGTTCTATTTTTACTTTTTTGAGGAGCCTCCATACTATTTTCCATAGAGGTTGTACCAATTTACATTCGCACCAACAGTGAACAGCGTTCCCTTTTCTCCACATCCTTGCCAACACTTGTAATTTCTAGTCTTTCTGAAACAGTCACCCTAACAGGTGTGAAGTGATATTTCATCGTAGTTTCGATCTGCATTTCTGTGATAATTAGTGGTGTTGAGTATCTTTTCATGTACCTGTTGGTGATGTGCACGTCTTCACTGGAAAAATGTCCATTCAGATCCTCTGTCCATTTTTTAACTAAATTGTTTGGTTTATTTTGCAACTGGGCTGTGTAAGTTCATATATATTTTGGGCATTAGCAGATAAATGATTTTATCAGCTAAATGATTTGCAAATATTTTCTCCCATTTAGTAGGTTGTTTTTTCATTTTGTTGGTTTTCTTGGTGCGTACAAGCTTTTAAGTTTGATGTAGTTCCACTTGTTTATTTTTTTCTCTTGTTGTTCTTGCTTTTGGTGTCAGATTTTTAAAAATCATCACCAAAGACCTATGCCAAGGAGCTTATTGCCTTTTTTTTTTCCTAGAAGTTTTAAGGTTTCAGGTCTTTTTTTAAAAAAATATTTTAAAGTTTATTTATTTATTTTGAGAGAAAGAGAGCACCAGTGGGGGAAGAACAATAAAAGAGGGAGAGAGAGAGAATCCCAAGCAGGCTCCCCCTGCTGCTAGCGCAGAGCCCAATGCGGGGCTCGAACTCAGGAACCATGAGATCGTGACCTGAGCTAAAATCAAGAGCTGGACACTTAACCAACTGAGCCACCCAGATGTACTGGTTTCAGGTCTCACATTCAAGTCTTTAATCTATTTTTAGTTAATCTTCGTGTATGGTATAAGGTAGTGGTCCAGTTTCATTCTATTGTATGTGGCTGCCCAGTTTTCCCAGTACCGTTTATTGAAGAGAGTGATCTTTCCTCATTGTATTTTTGGCTCCTCTGTCATAAATTAATTGGCTATATGTGTGTGGGTTTATTTCTGGGCTCTCGATTCTGTTCCATTGATACATGCGTGTGTTTTATGCCAATACCATACTGTTGTTTTTTTTTTTCATACTGCTTTACTATAGATTTGTAATCAGGAAATTTGATGCCTCCAGCTTTGTTCTTCTCAAGACTATTTCATAGCTATCTGGTATCTTATCTTGTGGTTCCATACAAATTTTGGGATTATTTGTTCTGTTTCTGTGAGAAATGCCCTTGGAATTTTAACAGGGATTGCATTGAATATGTAGTTGCTTTGGGCAGTATGGACGTCTGACCAATATTAATTTTTCTCATCCATGAGCATGGAATATCTTTCCATTTATTTGTATCTTCCTCAATTTCTCTCGTGTTTTCTAGTTTTCAATATATAGGTCTTTCAGTTCCTTGGTTAAATTTATGCCTAGGTTTTCTTTTTGATGCAATTGCAAAAGGTGATGTTTTCTCAATTTCTTTTTGATAGTTCATTATTAGCGTATAGATACATTATAGATTTTTATATATTGAGCTTGTATCCTGAAACTTCACTGAATTTGATTATTAAATTTAATAGCTTTTTGATGGAGTTTCCATATATATAATATCACACCATCTGCAAATAGTGGGCAGTTTTATTTCTTTCTTTCCAACTTAAATGCCTGTCTTTTATTTCTTTTTCTTGCCCAATTTCTCTGGCTAAAACTTCTAATACCATGTTGCATACAAGAGGCAAGACTAGGCATCCTTGCCTTGTTCCTGATCTTAGAGGAAAAGTTTTCAGCTTTTCACCACTGAATATGATGCTAGCTGTGGGCTCGTCCTATATGGCTTTTATTATGTTGAGACACATTACTCTACACCCACTTTGTTGACAGTTTTTATCATAAATAGATGCTGCATTTTTTCAAATGCTTTTTTTTTTTTTGCATCTGCTGAGATGGTCACATGACTTTTATCCTTCATTCTTATTAATGTGGTTATCATTCTGACTGATGTGTGAATGTTGAGCCATCCTTGTATCCCTGGAATAAATCCCACTTGATCATGGTATAGGATTCTTTTAACGTATTGTTAAATTCAGTTTGCTACCATTTTGTTGGGGATTTTTATATTATGTTCAACAAGGATATTAATCTGTAATTTTTTCTTGTGGCATCCTGTTTACTTTGGGTATCAAGGTAATGCTGGCTTCATAAAATGAGTTTGGAAGAGTACCCTCCTCTTCTATTTTTGGGCACAGTTTGAGAAAGATTAGTATTAATTCTTCTTTGAATGTTTGGTAGAATTCACTAGTGAAACCATCTGGTTCTGGACTTTTGTTTCTTGAAAAATTTTTGTTAAGTGACTCAATCCCCTTACTACTGATTGGTCTGTTCAGATTTTCTATTTCATCATGAATCAGTTTGGGTAGGTTGTATGCCTCTAGGAATTTATCTGTTTTTCTCAGTCATCCAATTTGTTGCCATATAATTGTTCATGGTACTCATAATCTTTTGTATTTCTGTGTATTTCTGTATCTTCTTTTTCCACTTCTGATTTGAGTCTTCTCTTTTTTTCTTGGTGAGTCTAGCTAATGGTTTGTCAATTTTATCTTTTCAAAGAATCAGCTTAGTTTCACTGATCTTTCCTATTGTCCTTTTAGTCTCTTTCATTTACTTCTCCTCTAATAGATGTTATTTCCTTTCTCCTACTGGGTTTCATTTGTTCCCTTTTCTAGTTCCCTGAGGTGTAAAGTTAGATTGTTCATTTGAACAAGAAGATGTACCATTTGTAAACATTTATGTACCCCAAATAGAAGTACCTAAATAAATAAAGCAAATAGTAACAGACATAAAGGAAGAAATAAACTACAATACAATAGTAAGGGGCTTTACTACCTAACTTACATCAATGGATAGTTCATCCAGACAGAAAATCAATAAGGAAACATTGGCCTTAAATGACACATTAGACTAGATAGACTTAACACACACTCACAGAACATTCCATCAAAAGCAACATTCTTAAGTGCACACGGAACATTTTTCCAAGAGAGATCATATATCAGACCCCCCAAAAGTCTTAAGAAGATTAAAATCGTATCAGGCATCATCTTTTCTAACCACAATGGTATGAAATTAGAAATTAATTACATGAGGAAAACTGGAAAATTCACACAAGATTAATAAGCAACATGCTACTGAACGACCAGCAACTTGCTGGTCAAAGGTGAAATCAAAAGAGAAATAAAAGAGACAAACGAAAATGGAAACGTAACCTACCAAATGTATGGGATGCAGCAAAAGCAGTTCTAAGAGGGAAGTTCATAGCGATAAAAGCCTACCTGAAGAAACAAGAGAAGCCTAGTGCATATTTAAAAAAGATGACCCGAGCTATGATTAAAAGTGCTTCAAGATAGAAACTTCTTTTAAGAATGATATGATCTTGGGAGCAAAAATGCTGTGATTAGGTAAAGGCAGTTAAAGTTTTAAAACACTTGCCTTAATTATGTTATAATGTCCAAAAAGGGAGACTTTTCAGGAAAACATCTGTAACACTACTTAAAAAGAACTGAAATATCCCCAAGAGTCTTAAATGCTTAATGATTAAAAATTTCAAATGCAGTGGACATTCAACAGGCATAAAGTTACTTCTAACCCATTTGTCACCACTTTTCCTTCAAAAATAACTGCAATAATCAAATATTATAATTTTCTAAGTAATTGCGTGCCTGTATTTGAAAAATATATACGCATCGTGTAAAAAAACAGACGTTTATGAACTTCTACAAAGCGTCAGATTTATAGGTCTTCACTTTGTTTACAAAATTCTAGGCATATAAAAATAAATTCAGGTACAGAAACAACTTTCAATGAAAATTCCCAAATTTCAGCAGTGCATCAAGTTATCCCAATATTTAAAACCTTCGTTTTGCGTCGAATTACATCGATTCCTTGATAATCAGATTCATTTGGATTTAGGATAATATACTGTGCATGTATAACCTCTTAAAAGGTAATGTATGCAAAATTATTGCTAAGGAATATTCATCTGCCTTACACATTTCTCTTAAAAGTAAAGTAAAGCAAATTACCTTAAAAGCTGAGCCTGGTACATGTGCTTTTGCCCAGGGCACAGTTAACTCAGTTATTTGTTTGGATGACAGTAGCTCCAAGGATGCTCAAGGTTTATGAAGCAGAACAAGAAAGGCATAAACTATCACCCACTGTTGTTGGAAGAGCACCCTATCTTTGAGGCATTTTCCTTCTCAGAAACGTTTTAAACTCTTCCAAATAAGACCTAGCAGGGATCTTCTACGCCGCTTGGTATAATAAACCTACCTATTTTCTTAGATGGCTAATTCTGTTTAGAGCTGAAACCCTAAGCATCTGAATAGTGATCTGCAAATAAAATACCACTATTAGAAGCGTAACATAACCAAGGTTGAAATTTTACCCAATGAAATGACCTCAGACAATAACAAATTAGAAAAACGCATAAAACATATTTTCTCAGATTTACTCAGAAAATAAGGTTAGAAATACAAAGAAAGTGAATTCATATTTGAGGTGTAGTTTATAATAACATATACTGGTCACATGAATATTTCTTTTTAAGGTTATAATAGATCTTATTCAGCTATATAAAGAACCAACTCTCATAAGCTGCAAATTTAGAACAAATTCAATTTCAAAGTAAAGGAGCTAATTTCTCTTCTTTGGAATGGAACAGTTACAGAAATTATACTTAGGAAATACAAAAAGCTTAAGAAAGATAACATTACCCTTAAATAAAACTGTATTTTCATTTCATTGGCTAAAGTTGGTTTAAAAAAAAAAGCCCCTACTATTCTCATCCTTTTAGGGTATGGTGGATAGGGATATGGGCACTATGTAATTCCAGCTTTGAGACAATTCAAGAAAATAAAATCAAATTACTGAGAAAATGTAGCAGACTAAAATTCAACTGGTGTTATTTTTAACCTGAGTGTCTGAACTACCTTAAGTTTCCAGGTTCCGTTTCTTAAAATTCTTCTGGTCAAGAATGATTCAATCAACTTTTCACTAATATATTTTAGTGAACAAAACTGATGAAAACATTTTCTCGGCTTGCCTTTTAGCCAAAGGAGCTAAGTCCCTCATTCTCCGACTGATTTCTAGTTTAACAGTCTCCAAAAATATATCTCAAAATGAAAGGCTCTACTGCCTAACTATTGATCAAAAAGACAGAAATTAAAAAACAACAAAAAAACTGATGGCAGTCCTTTAACTGTAGCATTTCATCTGAGAATTCATAGTCCCATATTCAGAAACTTTTTAGAAGCTAGGATATCATAAGGAATCAACAGGCACATGTACAGTTTCGATATTGGCTTGAGACAATAATTCAAGTATTTGTTAACTGAAAGTCTAACACGAGTCTCTCATTCTCAAAAAAGGTAGAGTTCAAGACTGTGCAAGGACAGACCATCGTTCACAATCTGCAGGGGATTCGGTCGCCCTTTAGGAGAAGATGCCTCCTCTACCCTCAAAATACCTTCTCATGCTAAAGGGAACTTGGACATGGGAACATAACACTATAGTAAGTCTAGATTCTCCTTCAGAAAACCAATTGCTAGTTCATAAATAGGAAAGCAAAGTTTCCTTTAACTGTCAGCAGACACTCAAAAACATTCCAGAAATTAAGAACTTTGTTGAATGTCCTTATCTTTACCTTGTGAAAAGCTTTTTAAATGTTAAGTCTGTAGAAAATGATTTAAATTGCCCTAAAAAAAAGTCTACAAAGTACCTGGTTCTTAGCCTACGTTTTAAAAATCTATTTCATTAGCCTAACAGAAAGCTTTAAAGTTTCTGATGAAGAATGGAGAAAATAATTTTCAATATTTTCTAAGGTTTTTCAGAACACTTCACTTAGGTACACATTTAAAACGATCTTTTAACATTTTTTAAAAATAGCAAGAAAATCATTTTTCCTTACTTGAATTTAAAGAATTGAAAAAAAACACTACAAACTATTCTTAGAATTTAATTTAGTTTGATTCAAATCTAAGAAGACACAGAGGAAAGGCTTTGGAGGAACCTATTTTTAAAAGGTTATCATAAAGTCATCAATTTGTTTTAAAAACACTCTCTTATAGATTCCCCCAATTACCTCTCTCTTTTGGGGGGGTAAATTTATTATTTTTGCTCTGTAATTAGTTATTCTTTATTCACATAAGTCAATTTTTAAATTGACCATGATTTTTATTTTATTCTGAAATTCTCATCTACTTACTTCTTTCCCAACAATTTTGGGCATTTTAGTCCATTCTTATGTTCCTGTTATACACTTTCACTACTTAAACTCTTATTTTTAAAAGGCACCTAAAAGACTTTCTAGCACCTTTACAATTCTAGGTTTTCTGGGTTTTTAGATTAGGAAAAAAATTTCACTTAAAAAAAAAAAAACTGCAAGGAAACATTTCAAGCAAATTGCTTATCCTATTAACCTAGGACATAATTGCCTAAATTCACTGATTTTACATTTGCACACACATTTCTTAGGTAGCCATCTCCAATTCCCAACGCACACTGTGGTTAGTTTTAACGCCATGATCCTGCAGTAACTCTGTTTACAAGACATCCAGGGACTTTTAAACACTAACAATTTTAATGCACACCACCTCCCTTTTTGAAGATGAGAAATTATTTGTTTCATAAAAATGGATTTCTGGTTTCTGATAAGCATTACAAATCTAAAAAAAAAAAGCAAAAGCCTTGACACCCTAATGACCACAAACAACAATACACACACAAAACAAAAATACCAAACATACAGAAAACAAAAATGCCAAAGCACCCTCGGTGGTGCCCCACAGCCCTGTCCTTGCCCATACCACTGTGGAGAGGGGAGGCAGGGGCAGGTGTACCTACTGAGGAGAATGCACACCCTGGACAGCAGGCCAAGCGAGTTAAAAGCAAAAATCAAATTATGTCTGTGCCATAACTTCTAGGAGGCTTTTGTACTTCACATAGTTCTTGTAACATCAAACGTGAACAACTACACACCAATACTTTCATAAAATATTATGATCTAAACATTTTCATTTAATTTCTCAAATTATGCTTGAAAATGAAAGCTGCTAATGAAATAGAAAAGCTGTCCTGTTAGAAACGAAAAGTGGTAATACAGTAGATGTCAGGTTCAGGCATTTCAAAAAATTTGGGCACTGAAATAAACGCAAGAAGTAAAAATTAGTTACCTCCAAAGTGGTCTTATCGTAAAATGGAAAAGAATTCCCACACACGAATTCTAAAATCATAGTTCACTTTGCAGTTTATCAATCCAATGTACCCTGCCCTCACATTTAACTTATTTGTAAATACTTTTCCAAGGCTACCTAAACACTAACTAATTGGTTAAATATGCTGCCTGCATTAATTCCTGTTAAAATTAAAGAAATTAAAGGTCCACTTTTGTTTTTTTGCAGTGGCTGATACATATTCCAAGTATTTGATGTTTCAGAAAAGGTGCTTATCAGGTTCTTAAAACATTTAAAACATGGCTCAAGGGACAATTTATAACCCTTTTACCTTTAACATATTCACTATCTTGGATTTTGTTGTACACATTCAGTTGTTTTTTCCTTCTTCTGAAACTCTTCCCTTACTCAAATAACTAAAGAATCTACGATAGTATCAATACAAAGAGAAAAAATTTATATTTATTTCCTATACATTTGGAAACACACAAAAAAGAAAAAGTAATCCAGGCAGAGTAAGTAAACTCATTCAGTGAAACTTTTTTCTTGGGTTTGTGTGTGTGTGGATGAATGTGTGTGTAACAGGTAATTTTTTATATATTTTAATTTTCCAAAAAACAGGATTCTAAATAAAGAATATTAAAACATTCCTAGAAGGAACCAATATTTTGATTACACAGTTCAAGAGGCAAATGATTATTGAAACAAAACTTAAAAGACAGCTAGCTATAGATATATGTTTCAGATATTTGGCTTTTCAAATGTCAAAGACAGGAGCATTACATTTCATTGAGCAAACAACAATTTAATCCTCAGAAAGGAAAATTTCCAGAATACCAATCAAAATGCATACAATTGTGTTAAAAATGAGGAAAAAACTCCCACTTTCATAGGATAATAAAACACAAAGAGTATCCTTAAAACTTTTTAAACTATTTTGATAAAAGCAAATTCACTATTTAGCTGTAAGACATCTGTTTACTAAAATATTTTGGTTATAATAAATATACAGACACAGAATTTTGTCAGTATTAGCCCATATTTATAAATTATCTTCCACAGTACTAAATTCCTTATAGAATTTCAAATAGCAGAATTAGGCATATAAATTTCAAATAAGAATCTCAAACTAGGAGGTTTCTCTAATGCTAACTGAAATAAAGAGTTTGAGTATACAATATCCTTAGATTATTTCTGTAAATTTGTATAATTTAGTAGTAGCTTCAGAAAAAGTATGTTCAACAGGTAGTGTATCTAAGACATTTAAAAAGCTCAATACAACCAATTCAAATTAGATATTATGCTGTGCCCTATCCAAATAAGACTCTCTAAGGAATTACAGATTTTTATACTTTGTACACTCTCAGTGCATTTTCTAATTCAGTTAAGTAGCTAGCGGTGTAAAACCCAAACACGAAGAAAGTTTTATACCACCCTTTGTGGGAAAGGGGAAAAAAAAAAATCACAATACCAGCACTTTTATTTAGGTTGACAATTCACTAATCATAACTTGAAGTGTCCAAACAAACTGAATAACTCAATAGTCTAATGCAAGTGGCAGAAATACTGTTCCTTCACTTTTACAGAAACTGAATTTAATGATATTACTATCTAGTTTATCAAAGTGGCAAGCATTCAAGATGTAAAGGTCTCATTTATTTTAAACACATCGCCTAACCCTGACTACTTACAGTTAATGGAACTGTCTGCAGCCAAAATACAATGAAAATGTAAAATGTATTTCAAAGGTTCTATAAATATTAATGGCGTTCTGAAACCCCTGGACAGATGATTATTTTGGGGAAGGGGAAATTACTCTTTCCCATTGATAGTTTAATCACTTTCCAATCAGTTTTGATTTTACAGTGGTTCTTGGGAATAATTTTTAATGAGTTCTTAGAAAGTTATAATCGCTTCCAAAATCAGAAACCACAAGATGATGTACTCAAACACTACACCGATGTAATGCTGTTAGGGAGGTATTTACAGAAAGGTGCAGATAGGGGCTCAGCTGTGAACACACGTTAACATACAATGGGCTTCAAAACAATAATCTGTTTGTACAGTATGGAAGGAAAAAATATCCTGTATAAGAAGTCTAAAAATCCAGCTCTAATTTTAATCCACTGCTAGAACTCATAAAAAACAAAAGAAAATAGGCATTTATTTCAGAACTCCATATACCTGTGGAAAACAGAGCCCAAGTAAATTCTCTCCGAGAGTAACCTGAATCTCAAATAGAGCACAGCTGACAATGGACACATTTTAATTTTTGAAAATACTGTGAACATGTAAACCATTAGAGTCAATAGTAGTTTATGATCAGTAAACATTTCCTGGCAAAGAACACAAATAAGTTCAACTGAAAAGATGCAGACTGACAGGTCTCAGGATTTTAAAACCTTTTAATTTCAAAGTAGCAGAGTTCCAGCACATGTATAGGATGGGCTTTAAAAATGGGTCTACGTAAACTTTTCCATGGTGTTGGTGGATGTGCTTTTTTTTTCCCTTAAAGAAATGCCTACTGCTTACAGTGTAAAAGAATCTCCACCACTCTGTCTGCAGTTTTCAACCAGAAGTCCTCAATGTACCTTAAGCCAAATTGAATATTAGGTATTTTACAGCTTTTACAAAATGGCTGTAAAATCACATTATGGGCATACACAGCTCTTTGATCTTGCTGCACAGAATTCATAACTGTTCAATAATGCTATACCATTACACCACACACCTTAAACTATTTCCATTTTTCCACAAATCCTTCCAAAACCAGCTTCCAAAGCAAAGAAATGTAACATGAAAAGTTCCTGGGAGGCTTGTTACACAAAAGAACAGCTTGGATACAAACTAATCTACACAATGTCCATCTTCTGGTGAGCCTGTTTATCCCTCCTTTCCCTCCATCACTCCTAAAGGTGGCTGCACTCAAGTAGTGGAAAGAGAAGGCTCTTCCCTCACCACACCCTCCCAGCACCTCTGCTTTTGGTCCTCAGACAGTGATTCTGTGTAGGTGATGAAAATCACAAGAAAAGAGAAGCTGTCCCTTTAAAATGCCCTGCTCTGTCCCATATCCCACGTGGAACCAACATCAGCAGCACTTTCCCATTAACTTCAATGTGATGCAAGAGGCACCATCCTTTTATATACGTAAAACCAGAAAACTTCAGCTTAATATTCTTTACTAAGGATGAACAGGTGAAGCAAACGGGTCAGGAAGGGAGAAACCAAGCAACTCCCCACCCCTCCCCAAAAGGTGCTCCAGTCTTGCACTCCAGTCTCTCTGTGCAACATCACCTCTCTACCCCTCCTCTGTAGAGCCCAGATTAAAGAAAGGAGGGAGCCACTAACAAAACCTGAAACATAAATGCGACGAAAATGCAATCTAAAGCCGGGAAGGTTTATTCTTCCAATCACACGTATTAACTCTATTAAGAAAATGGCATCACTTTTTTTTTCCACCAAAAAAAACCACCCACCCCGCAAAGATCATTAAAAGAGAGTTATAAAATAGCAAATATAGTGTTTATCTTATCTCAGATCAGTCCACATTACCAATAAGTTTAGCAGTTTCTGCACTACCACCTCCCCCCTCCCTCCCCCTCCTTCTCTTGCATCGGATTTTCACGTTTTCTCATTGTCGGTTGAGTTATAAAAGGCTTTTGCCCTTCGAAAGTTTTAAAAAATAAATAAATATTAACTCCTTGGTCCCTGCAAAGTCAAAATGGACTTCAGGGGAAAGGCGGTTCATACTTTTACCTTTAGCGAGAAAAGGGGGAGCATCCCGGATTTTTAGGGATTTTTTGCGATTTTTAAAAAATTTTTATTTGGTTATATGCCTGAGTTCTCCCTCCATTTTGGTTGTTTATGATACTGACAACAAGCTGTCCCTGCTCTGTGCAGATCTCCTGCTTTCATTTAGCACCCCCTCCCCCTACCCCCCCCTCGCAGCCACACATCCAGGGCTCACACCTCCCCGCAGACCCCGCACCCCGACCCCGACTCGCCCACCTGAGGAAAGGGCAAAAACAAATTCATTTCTCCAAAAAAGAAAAACCTCTTTTGAAAAAGGGGCAAAGTTACCCCAAGTCACCCAAAGTGCCCCCCAAATATTGCCGACTGCGGGTTTCCGCCAGGCCCTTTGGGAAGCGACCTTCCCCCGGGATGTTTTGGTGGAAAATGCGGAGAGTTTACTCTCAAAACTGAATTTATATTAATTTTTCCCTTATTTTTCGGGTCTCTAATGTCTTCCGCTCTCGCTGCTGCCGCTGCCGCTGTCACAATATTCACAGCACCAGAGAGGAGGAGGAGGAGGAGGAGGAAAACTTTTCAAACTTTCCAGACCCTGAATAAAGGGTTTTTTTTTTTTCCCACCGACCTCACCTTTGGGTCTCCAGCCGCATCGCCCCCTGCCCTGTCAGAAGCGACTTCGGGAGTCCTCACACCCCCGCTTAATTATTTTATTTTATTTTTTATTATTATTTTTCTCTCTGGGGTCCTGAGCAGGGGCTGAGAGTAGCACAAACTTTTCCTCCTCCTGCCGCCGCCGCTGCTCCTCTGCCCCCTCGGCTAGTCCCATAATTTAAATAACCCTGATATTTCTCCCGCTAAACGCCTCTCCGCCGCCCCGGACCCCGGGAGAACTCACCGCGGGGCTTTAACATCCTCCCTCCGGCCCGTCCGCCGCCTTTACACCGCCCGCGGAATTTCTAATAATTTTTTTCTCATATTTCGGGCTGGACGCGGCGGGCCTGGAAATTGTTTCCTTACGCCTCTTTCCAGCAGCCATTGTAGTGTATGCGCTGCCCCTGCAGCCCAACTTGCAGCTGCCGCCGCCGCCGCCGCCGCCGCCGCCGCCGCCGACGTCGCGCCCACCGCCGCCTCCCCCGGCTAGCTCGGCCGCCACCCCCGCCTCCCGCCGGCCCGCCCCCGGTCCCCGCCCGCCGCTGTGCCCGCCCCCTGCGCGCGCTCCGCCCCGGGGCCGGCCACTAGGCGCCGCCGCCGCCAGGGACGGGCCCGCCGATTGGGCGGCGGTGCCGCCTGTCAAGCCGAAGTGTTAAGAGGCGGGCCTCGGCCCCGGGGGCGCGGCGGGGCGGGGGAAAGGGGCGGCACCGCGGGCTCCGCCCCGCCCACTCCTCCCGCCTGGGCCCTCCTCCCGCCGGCTGGGGGCGGGGCGAGACCCGCCCGCCCCCGCCCGGCAAGGCCCGGCTCGGCTGTCAGTCTGGCGGCGGCGCGCGTCGATTGGGCCGGCGGCCGCCGGGGAGCGGGGGCAGCACGTTGGGATGCGCGCTACTTAAGGTCCAGCTGCGTGAGCCATTGACGTGTTTGGAGCTGGAGACGGCCTGGGCGCTGGCGAAGCGGCGGCCCGAGGTGAGTGGTCCCCCGCCCCTCCTTCCGCGGCGGCTGCAGGGATGCAAGAAGAGAGGGGTGCACCTGGGCCGCCGCGGGGCCCGAATCCACTCCTTCGGTGTGAAGCCCCTACCACCAGGCCTTGCCTCAGCGCGGGCCCCTTCCTGTCCCTCTTTCTCCCCACGATTCGGGTTTATCCGGGCTGGGGACGAGGAAGGTGACCCTCGGCCTGCCTGGGCACCCCTAGCTCTTTCTTCACCCTGTTTCTCGGCCTTTGGGGCGTCATTGCCTACCCCCACCTCCAATTTCCTGCCTTTTCCTTTCCGCCTGCCCCACTCGGCTCCATCCAAGGTCAAAGCAAGGTGTGTTCACCTGTGCCCGTCGTCCACCGTTAAACCGACAGGCAGCATCGCGGAAGGCAGCGAGGCCGCGGACTCGCATCCAGTTTCTCCATTTGACTTCCCCGCTCCGCCCCGCTATGCCATGCTGACTTCCTGACCCTGCCTTTCTGCACCCAGCAGTGGGTTAAGGGCTTTGGGCTCTGGCATAACGTGTTTCAGCTTCCTGCTAGTTGCATCTGCGTTGTATCAGACCCACAGACCTTGCCTGGGCTCTGACCAGCATGTGGGCATGGACGTGTTCACTATCGTTCCCTTTCCCTTGCCTTTCAAAGCTAGTTGGAGAGTGGGGATGTGAACTGGATGGGAAATCAAGATATATATATATATATTTTACAGTTTGCCTTTTGGAGAGATTTTTAGAGTTATTCCTCAAATGTGCTGTGCTTTTGTGACCCCTCCCTCAAATCTTTGGTTTTCTTTCTGTCTGTCCTCTGCAAGAACTTGCTTTGTAATATTTGCTTCGTGCCTTCAGAAAGTAAGCAGATAAGCCCTCTCTAGCGGAACACTCGATCTTCCCTTTAGCCCTTTTCCTCACTGTAAATTGACATTTCCTCTTCATTTCCAGTGATACTTGAGGATTCATGCAAAGAAAGTGACATTTAGAAATCCAAACTTACTTTGACTTGTATTTAGAATCCGGAAGAGAAAGGAAATGAAATGTGAATAACTTCATGCTGCAAACCTGATTTCGTGAATATGTGATGTTACCCAGGTGTTATTTTTATCAAAGAATTCTTGATTGGTGATGATTTTAAAATGCAGTGCAAGTGCAGTTTCATGTAAGGCATGCAACCTGAATTTTGCCCCAAGCTGATCGTTGTTGAGATGACATATAAGGAGTATGAACAGCTAAGCAGAGTTCTGTATTCTCACGTCATAGGATGGATGTTAAAAAAAAAAGAAGGATGTGAGTTTATTTAGTATCGTTATCTCTTCGTAAGAAGTCAAGCCTGCAAAAGAATCATATTCAGGAGAGGAAGAAGCTTCTAGATACAATTGAACAGCATCTTGAAATTCCTTTTTACCTCAATGTTTCTGTTAGTTAAGGTATATTCATGTACTGTTTTTAAGTTTATTTTGAGAGAGAGAGAACGCGTGTGAACAGGGGAGGGGCAGAGAGAGAGGGAGAGAGAACGTCCCAAGCAGGCTTTGCACCATCAGCATGGAGGCCGGTGCGGGGCTCGGTCTCACGAACCTGTGAGATCAAGACCTGAGCCGAAATCAAGAGTCAGATGCTTAACCGACTGAGCCACCCAGGCACCCCTAAGTATATTCATGTATTGATCAATGAAAATCATAAAATGAAATAATTCCTTAGAGGATTCCTAAAATCTAAAGGATCCTGGAATAACTAAACTCTTTTCCACCCTTCTTTGTAAATCTCCTTTAGCCTGGACATCCTGGTCTCTGAACTAGGTGACTCTTGACTGCAAATGCCTCCATTTTTTAGGAACTTACGGGGTTTGATTGATTTTCCTGAGTGTCCCTTATTTCTTTCAACATGACAGATATTTTTTTGATGATGTCGTCCAGAGCCAGAAAAGTAGAAACCCTTTCATACAAAATTTCTGACCTTTGGTCAAACTGACTGATGGCGGTTCTTTGCTGGGTGGTGTTTTGTATGTCATCTTGCATTGTTGCTTGTTTCTCCTTAAATCTTTAGGTGGAAGGTGATTAAGCTAGAGCAGGATTCAAGAGCAGGTTAACTCAGCTTCTTAAACTTAGTGCAGAACATTTAAAAATCTTTGTGGGTGGCTCATCCATAGAATATCGATGTATTAAAACAAAAAGAGCCACTTTGAAATAATTAACAGTGTGTTGACTGTTGTTGGTTTTTTTTCAACATTTTCTCTTTTAGTTCCTTTCTATGACATGTCTTCGAAGATGATAGACATACCAATTTCACTTGAACTCCATTAGAGAGAGCAGTTGTCCCAGAGTATAGTTGACATGCCTATTATGGAAGTACTCTGTGACTTGATGGAGTCATCATCGGTTGGCTCTTAGGGAACTGTGATCAATCTTTAATCGATAAAGACTTGTGCAGAGCTGTATGTGTAAGGCTTGAGTCGGAAGATTAATGAACCACGGTAACGTTCTGTGACTTCCTTTAGACCAAGGGAAGTATCAGTGAAATAGAAGACGCCCCTGGAAGTAAAGCTTTAGTTTTTCTTTTTTAACTTTTCGAAATGTCAGCTGAGCCGTCACTTTGTTCTTTTGGTATGTTGGCCATCCTTGGTGCCGGTTACAGAGTACACACTCTAAGTTTAGTTAACAAATGTTTTTGCTAAAGTTGGGTTGTCTTAATGACTCCACACTCATTTTATATGCTGATCGATGTACAATAAGGAAGTAATTGTTAGAATGCACGCTGTACTCTCAGGTTTTGTTAGGACATTTCACAGCTTAACCTTCGGAAATAAAGATAAACTAACACTGAATTATAGCTGGACTGTCCTCTTGGGCATTATGATCAACTTGCAGCGGGCGAATTTAAATATGGCCCTTGTGCTGAGGCACCATGGCAGTGCAAAGGAGAAACACATCCAAATGTTTATTCTCAGAATACAGAGGCCATATGAAGTTCCTTACTCGATAATCATTATGCCAAAATTAATTTTTCAAGTACCCGTGGGTCTAATGAGATGTAGGATTTATTTTTCTCTCCTTTGCCATGTGACTCTTTTCTCCAACGTCTGTCTGCCTGCAGGAAGAAACCTGTTAGGATGCCTATGGGAGCACGGCGGCTGAGAGATCCAGACATAAACCCTTGCTTGTCGGTAAGGCGGTTTGCTTTTAATTTTCATGAGGTTAAGTTGGAAAAACAGGCTTGTTCTGCTCTCGTGGGTATCTGTTTTCTGCGGTTCTTGAATAAAGTTATTTCAATACAAAAAAGATTCCTGGCCAGCGTATCCTTATTTCACTAGGGCATTTTTAGGTGTTCATAATTTAGCTGACAAAGATTCACCTCTTCCGAGTTTACCGTTGCTTGTATAACGTGCAAGCATTCAGTTGGCACTGAAACTCCAGACAGGCATAGGTTAACACCAAGGAAGATCTTTGGTCCGGAAATGGAAAGTTGCAAACTATGTTTTTAAACTGCCACTGAAATGTATGTTTTAATAGCAATAATTTCATCATGTCCTGGAGACAGCCTGGCTGAGAATAAGGGCCTATAATAGAATTTGCCCACTTAAAGCCTAAAGATTTCCACAAAGGTTACCATATAAGCAGAACGTTTTGTTGTAATAGTAAGGTTTTATTGGCACGTATGTGGTGTGACCAGCAATACTGACTTGTGGCTTTGTTACCCTGGGATAATGCAGTCTCCTACGACTGGTGCTATTCCCTGATCCTATATACGTTTTTCAAATATACACACTCGTTAAATATTTGGCGTAGAAATTTAACTTTGCTTCGTGTATCAGATCTGTTTTCAACAGCTTTATTCAGTCTGTCTAGATAGACTGTGTTTCTTAGAGCTGTGCAGCAAATTACCTACGCCTTTAGTTAACGCTTTCCTTTCGATGACCTCTCAGAATCCTACTTTTCACTTTGAAGTTTGTTATCCAATCCACTTCCAGTTTAGACAGCTTAATTTTAATTCCCAAATGGCTGCTACTCTCCTTTGAACTCACAGCCCTGTGTTGCTCCCTTAGGTTTTGAAGTGATATCAATGATATCTATTAAAACTGCATACATAATAGTATACGTACTTGCGTAATGCAGTGAGTGATAGCCAAAAATACATCGAGATGAGTGGTGGTAATTTAAGTTGCCTTGATGTAGACCAGTTATTAGCGACTTACTTGGGATCTCGAAACCAGCTTAACATCAAACAGCCAAGTCAAAGTTGGAAAACAGGACAGCTGCGCTTGGAACTGGGAGACTGGGTTTTGACTCTATACTGCGCAGTAGTGATTTCGAGCACACTGCACCTTGCCTTAGCTTCTTTGTTAAACACTCACTGGGGTAAATGATCTCAGTCAGTGCTCCGGCTGAAGTTCCTGTGATCAGATATTCAGAAAACTGACCCAGACTATGAAAAGGAAGATGTCTGCTCTGAGCAGAATGAGCACTGGGATAGTCGGAAAGATCAGTCAGTGTTTGTTCATGACGCGTTCGTTAAAATGAACAGAAAGGAACGAGTTCATATTACCTGCTTTGGGGGGAAGGAGCCTCAGAAGTTTGGGAATTTTTTTTTTTTTTTTTTTTTTTTTTTAGCTCCCACTCCACCCCCTAAATGATGCCTATCTCGCATATTTAAGGAATCTGATGCTTCTACCAGATGTATGGATGAAAATAACTATGACAGGGAAAAGTGTTCCACTTACTTCCTGAAGTACAAAAACTGCCGGAAATTCTGGGTAAGCCGAGCTCGGTTAGCTTTGTGTTAAAACTCCTCTCTGAGGCGTGAAATTGAAGCCCAAACTTAGTCAGTACCCACAGTCTTTTCTTAGTGATGACTGGGGAAACTTAACTTTGGCTCTATCCTGTGTGCACCCTGAAGGATCCTTGAGAGCTCTTAACTGGCCACCTCCTCCTACTACTCCATCCAGGCGATAACAACGCAGTTCTGACTTAGGTGGGTCTTCCTATGCATGTAAGATCTGCAGCCCTAAAACAATAAGCTTGTTACAATTTCACTTTTCCTGGAGAGGAGCAGACTGGATAACTTGTTCTGTCGTAACACAGACTTCGGCTGCCACACTGTCCCCCGGGGTGAGCAGCCGTGGCTGGGACGATGGTGACACCCGCAGCGAGCACAGCCATAGTGAGTCGGGCACCACTGGCTCCTCCTTTGAGGAGCTGGAGCTGGAAGGCGGGGGACCCCTGGGATTGCCGAGGCTGAACCCCTAGGGACTGTCAAGTGGCCCCGGGAACCTAGTACCCCCCGAGAAGGGTGAGGAGGTAACCCTAGGCTCACACCCTCCTGCGGTGCAATCGCTAAGGAACTGAACAGACTCTCCAGCCCTCTTCTTCCTTGACCTCTCTGGCCCAGGCTGGGGCCTGGGCCTCAGGGGGAACTGACTTCCACTAACCCTGGGCTCTAGCTGAGCCTTCTTACCACACCTGTGGCTTCCAGGGCCAAAGGAGCCAGGGACTGTATTCTGCACCCAGACCCCGGGGGCTACCGCCCCTCTGACATCTTTTTTCAGAATCACATTGGAGCTTCCAGGATTTTCTTGTTTCACTGGCGGGGGGGTGGGGGGGGGGTAAGGCTTCCATTTCTGCCTTCTCCTTTCCCACCACCACCCATGGTAGTTAAGATGCCCCCCTTGTTCTTGAGACATCGGTATATGATTTCTTTTTCTCTGAGCCCTGGATCCAGCTACTTCCTTTCCCTCTTTTGAATTAACTGTTGGTTTCATTTAGCAATCCCTTAGTAGGTCCTCTTGATGGACTGGATTCCTGTGCTCTCGTACTTAAACAGTATATTCCAGCCCAGTTACTGTCAATGGATTCCTATGAGAATAATCACTTCTATTTAATTGTTAATAGCTTGAAAATATTGTCTGAAGTATGAGAATTAGTTTTTTGGTTTTTCTTTACACTTGGTTTTTAGAATTTCCCTTATGAGGACATAATAACCAATTACTGGCAAATGATTAGCATTTAATATGTGTCTGATTTTGGTTTCTTCTTCTTCTCCTTCCTTTTTTTTTTTTTTTTTAACCTACGTGCAGAATTCTGTCATGATCCAGAGAAGACAGAACGGAGTGCAGCCGTCTATGCCTACAGCAGCAGAAAGAGACGAGATCTTGGGGGCCATGGGAAAGATGCCCTACTGACTGTTTCCATTAAAATTGTTTATTTAACTTAGAAGCAGATGAATATTTTTAATAAACGGTGACTGTGACCTTTGAACACCTTTCGGGCCTTACGCAGACAGATCTCCAACTCTACAAGGGGAGACAAAGTTAAGTTAGCCCCGTGTCCTCTGTGTTTGCGCTCAGTGCCATGATGGTGGTCCGCCGCAGCTGGCTGTGCCATGCCGTGGAGTTCGTGTTACTTCCTGAAGGTAAGGGAGCATTAGGAAAGGTGACATGAGGAGTCCCACTTTTCTGTGGGTAACGGGCGCAGAGGACAAGGAAAGACTTCGCGGCAGCGCAAGGAAGGTGGTGTTTCCAAGGATGGGAAATGACGTGCGCGGCAACGCGATGGGAGGAAAGCTCGAGCTGGGTCTGGAGAGTGGTCTGTAGACTGTACCACCAAGAGTACGAGGTGGCGGTGGAGAGGCGGACAGAAGCCGGGGAAGGTGAGTTCAGGGTGTCTGGGTGGCGGGCCTCAAATCTCGGGCTCGGTGCAAAGCAAGACCCCGACCCTCGCTTCACTCCCTTACCTCTGTTTAAATAAGGTTGGTATGTTGACTGGGCGGGGAAGCAGGGGTGCGGGGGGGTTGTCTTAGACAAACGGCAGGCCCAAGAACTGGTTTTCTTTTCTTTCCGTAAGGGGAGGCTTCAAGGATTCCGTGACTGAAATCCATACATATTGGATAACCTTCTGAAGGGATAGTATTCTTTTTTTCTTTTTTTTTTATTTATTTTTGGGACAGAGAGAGACAAAGCATGAACGGGGCAGGGGCAGAGAGAGAGGGAGACACAGAATCGGAAACAGGCTCCAGGCTCCGAGCCATCAGCCCAGAGCCTGACGCGGGGCTCGAACTCACGGACCGCGAGATCGTGACCTGGCTGAAGTCGGACGCTTAACCGACTGCGCCACCCAGGCGCCCCTGAAGGGATAGTATTCTTGAAGCGCAGTCATGGGAAAAAGGTGATTCTCTTCGAAGTAGGATTTCTCTTTGCAGGAAGAGATGGGTAGGAAGGATACAAGGGTTCATAGGTGAACGCGCTGGGATGAGACTACAGCCCCACTCCGTTTTCTGCCGTAAACACAACAGCATTCAGTATGGTGATGGGGGCAAGTCGTGTGGCAACTCTCATACCCACCAGCTACTTAAATCCAGTTTGTTTCATTTACAGAACAGTTTTATAACATATTATTTAATAATATTTAATGTATACAAAAAAAATCAATGAAAACAGCTTGTGTCCCTTCTCTTTATCTGGTGCTGGGTCAAGAGTATTATTTTAAAGGCTGCTGACCATAAACTATCCGTCTCGTTGGTCTTTGTCCAAAACCCAGGTCAGATGTTTTTAAGCCATCTGACCCTGATTGTTAAATGTGATTCTGTTTGAATAAAAGATGGACTGTTTGAGAAATCCCTTGATTTGTATTGATTGCTCTAAAAATGATGGGTTGAAAAAGGACCTGACAAGACATTCATACATACTTGTGTGATCAGCATTTCAGTATTTTAGGCATGCTGTTTTAAGGGCTTGGAATGTTAATGTCCCCTCTTTAAATGTACATACCAACATCAACATTCATCCGGGAGCTGTTTGTCCCGGCCTCACTCTTTTTCTTTTCGTTTCTTCTTTAAATAGCAACTTTGTTGAGATACAGTTCATACACCGCAGAAGTCATCTGTTTAAAGTGGAACTCTGATGGTTTTCAGTCATCACAATTGGTAGTAAATCACTTCACCCCGGAAAGAACACATTCTTCATTTCCTCCTCACACTTCCCTTTCTCCCCACCTTTCTGACACTTAGGCAACTGCCTTCTGCCTCTAGAATTGCCTGTTCTGATCATTTATATAAATGGAGCCCTGCCATGTGTGGTCTTTTGCGACTGGCCTCTTTCCCTTAGCCCAATGTCTTCAAGGCTCCTTCATGCAGCACGTATCAGCACCTCATTCCTTTTTATTGCTGGATAACATTCCATGGTATGGATGTACCACGTTTTTTGTGATCCATTCATCAGTTGATGGGTATTTGGGTTGTCTCCGTTTGGGGGCTATGATGAGTCCTGCTGTTTGTTGAACAGTGGGGTACAAGTCTTGGTGTGGGCATTCATTTCTTTTTGAATGTACACCTACCTTGGAGGTGAATGGCTATGTCGTACGGTAACTGTGTTTAACCCTCTGAAGAACTGACCAACTATCTTCCAAAGTGGTAGCACCATTTTACAATGTATGAGAGTTCCAGTTTCTCCACATCCTTGTTAACACTTATTATCCGCCCTTGGTTACAGTCATCCTAGCGCGTGCGAGCTGGTATCAGAGTGTGGTTTGGGTTTGCATCTCCCCGAAGGCTAGTGATGTGGAGCATCTTTTTATGTGCTTATTGGCCGGTCACGTATCTTCTTCGGAGAAATGTTCATTTAGATCCTTTGCCTATTTTTAAGTTGGGTGGTGTATCTTTATTACTGAATTGTGAGAGTTCTTTATAGGTGCTAAATCCAAGTCCCTTATCAGATACGTGGTTTACACGTTTTCTCCGATTCTGTGGGTTGTATTTTTACTTCATGATGTCCTTTGAAACAAAATTAAAAAAAATTTTTTTTTCCTAATGTTTGTTTATTTTTGAGAGAGAGAGCAAGGAGGGGAGGGACAGAGAGAGAGGGAGACACAGAATGCGAAGCAGGCTCCAGGCTCCAAGCTGTTAGCACAGAGCCCGACGCGGGGCTCAGACTCACAAACCGCCAGATCACGACCTGAGCTGAAGTCGGCTGCTTCACGAACTGAGTCACCCAGGCGCTCCTGAAACCCAAAACTTTTAATTTTGATGAAGTCCAATTTAGTTTTTCTTTTGTTGCTTTTGATGACATATCTAAGAAGGTGTTGCCTAACTCAAGGTCAAAGGAATTTGCATCTGTGTTTCCTCTAGGAGTGTTTTAATTTTGCCTCTTATGTTTAGGTCGCTGATCCCTTTTGAGTTCATTTTTGTATGTGGTGTGAGGTAGGAGTCCACAACTTCATTGTTTTGCACGTCGCTGTCCAGGTCCCAGGACCTTTTATTGTAAAGGCTGTGCTTTCTCCTGTTGAATTGTCTTGGCACTCTTACTGCAAATCGATTGTGTATGTCAGTCTATTTCTGGACTTGGAATCCTGTGCCATTGACCTGTATGTCTGTCTTTAGCCACACTGTCTTGATGACTACAGCTGTGCAGGAATGGCATAGTTCTTTGAATGTGTATCTGAGCGTGTTCTATGAGGTACCATTGGTGACAAACTCATTGGGGACTTTTGACCAACAAATCCTTAATGTACGGAATCATAATATGGCTCCACTTAGGCAAGGTTGTTCGGTTCTAAGTTTGCCTTTAGTGACTCCCTAATCCCTTGTTTGCGTCTTTACACATACCCTGATAACTTCAGTATACTCTTCTTGGAACCAGATTGTGCAAGAACCTGTTGCACCACTTTGGAGGGGCAGAGTCCCAGGGGTTCATCACCCAGCTGTTACATTTGCCACTATTGTATTTCTCTTTCTCGAAGACACTACTCCAGGAGAGGTGAAGCTAATTAACCTGAGAAATCAATTGTATGGGGCTGTTTGTTGGTGTCTGGAGAAAATTTGCAAGTCAGACAAAGCTTTGATGTCAACTATCAACTAACAAAATACGTAGAAGGCGTTTTACTGTGTTCACATTTTACTGTGTTCACGTGCCTCTCACCCTTGGGGGGGGGCGCATCTCATTGTAGATTATCCGTGTAATGGGTGAGCGTGGCACACTGTGTGTGTAGTATGTAAAAGAAATCCTCTTAAGAAGCACTTCCTACTTGAAAGCTCTTGGAGGATACAAGCAAGGTCATTCATGGTTATATATCCATAGTACCTGGTAAACTTCTAGTGTGTGTGAATGATCAACAGTTGTGTACCTGTTGGGGGGAGGGGTGGCTTTTGAAGTCGAACACATTGACAAAACGTGCTCGGACAATGCAAATGGGTACACGATATTCAAAGGTCCACACAATGCAAAAGGCATTACAGTGTAAATCTGCCCAGAAGCAGCCGGCGTCAAAAAGTTTTCAAGTTTTTTATTGTAGATACAGGCATATCTGTGTTTGTGCTTGTTTTGTATAAAAGAAGCATCATTGGGCGTAAGCTGGAGGTACCTTGCTTTTTCTACTTAGTTATATAGTTTGGAATAATTTCTTCCAATGGCTGCAGTTTTCCCTTGTGTAGTTACAGTGTCATTGAACCAGTCTCCCATTGATGGTTTTCTCTTAGAGACAGGGTTGCAACAAACATCTTTACATATGGCTCTTGGCTTGTTCTGTTCTAACTCTATAATGCATTTCTAAGAAGAAGTATTTCTAGGATAAAGGCTTCTGCATTTTAAATATTGTAGGTATTGACAAATCACCCTCCCTGGGGGAGCAGACCAATTTCTACTCCCATGAACAAAGCCTGTGAGTGTTTCCGTCCTCACACCCTCGGTCCCACTGAGTGCTTTACAGCCCTTTCATCCTTATAATTGATGAGTGAAAAATGGAATGGAATGAGTGTATTTATTTCCTTTGCCCACTTTTTTTTTTTTTTTTTTTTTTTTTTTTTTAGGTATTTGGTGTGAATGATTTGGGGGCCTCTTGGGATAGTAAGGAACCTGCCTCTCTGTCATTTGTAACTTGTATGTTTTGTCTTTTAACTTAGAATTTCTATACCGTGTTTTACATTTTAATGTAATTAAATGGATCCATCTTTTTGTTTATGGTTTCTGGTGCTCCATAAATATTAAATGAATCCAAGTACAGGTACTGCTATTACAGTTCAATTCTGCTCAACAAATATTTGCCTATAATGTACAAAGTGCTAGGGCTAAAGGGGGTGGAGGAACATGCATGAATAAGTCAACCATCTGGCCCTCAAAGAACTTCAACTGTGCTGTGCGGGAGAAGGAAAGGAGAACCACAGTAGGAATGAGAGGGTAAGTTCCTTAATAAACACACAGGGGCACATGCATGTGGGGTATTCGGGGATTAGTCCTTACTGACTGAGGCCTGAGCATGGGAAGGGAAAAACGTAGACGGGTAGAGTAGGTACCCACGAGGGGCCTCGAAGGCCCTACTTGAGACTTTAAACCTTATTCTGTACATAAAGGGAAGCTACGAACTGTGTTGAGTTGGAGAGGGTCAACTCCAGTTTGTGTTTAGAAGAAGAATTCTGGAGGTGCGGAGATGGGGTCTTACAATGATGCTGGATCACTGCAACCCCCCTCTCAACTGTTTTCCTCCGTAAATTCCTGCCTGACTCCCAGTTCCTTTTCCACACTGCAGCCAGGAGAGCCTTTCCAGAATGCAAAGACAGTAAGTCCCACTTCAATTTCCAAGTCCTGTCCATTGCCTCATGATAAATGTCCAGATTCCTTCCTTTGGTTTACAAGGTCCTCTGAGATCTGGGGACGTTTGTGAAGGGTGCTTGCAGGCTTGAGGAAGGTGGGAGCAAGTCTGCTTTTGGACATACAACGCCAAGACTGTGTCCTCAAAGACCTTAGACTTCAGTGAGGGAGACAGGCAGGAAAAGGTCTGGCCGTATCCTTTCGCGCAGGGCAGCTTGCTGTCACATTCTACATTGGCCGACCACGCCCCATTTTCTCAACCTGAACAGCCGTCCCTCAAGGGCTGCAGTTGAATGCCGCCTTCAGGTTCAGCTCGCACGTGTCGTCTCCAGTACCGCCAGTCAGAATTAATGTCATCTCTTCATCCTCCTCCCATCTCTGCAGTGACACTCACCGCGTATTCCCCGGGGAGCTGCGTACACAATCCGATGTAAAATTAGGCAATTAAAGTTGCCCACACGTTCTATTAATGTCTCACCTTCTGTTTTTATTTTGCAGAATAAGAAAATGAGAACCGGCACTCGGCGTCAAATGCTTTATTCTGCAAAGGAGCTAAAAAGAGGTGGGCTTGGGGCACCTCTGGCTGGCTCAGGTCATGATCTCGCGGTTTGTGGGTCCGAGCCCCGCGTCGGGCTCTGTGCTGACGGCTCAAGAGCCCGGAGCCGGCTTCCGATTCTGCGTCTCCCTCTCTCTCTGCCCCTTCCCCACTCACCCTCTGTCTCTCTCTCAAAAATAAACATTAAAAAAGATTGAAAAAGAGGTGGGCTTGATCTGCCTTTCAGCTACAAGCACTGGACCGTTTTCATTAGCAGGTCTAATATCACAAGTGGCCTCTCGCCTTCAGACCCCGCAAGGCTGCTGCACGTCTTTCAGGGTGCTGGGCCTTTCGTCGGTCACCTGGGTGGAAGCTCTTGCACCCCGAAATGCAAAGTCTCGTATGCTTCTGGAAGGATGTAAAAGTGAATGAGGAAGTTGAATTGAATAAGCACCTGTTTTCCTCCAGGAAGACTTGTAAATTACATCTAAAGATCTGTTCGACTACCAAAACTCCAGGGGCTCGATTTTTGTTTCTTTTATCATGACGTTTAGAGCCCTTAAATAAATGGGCTTGGGATCAACTCAGATTCCTCCACCAAAAGAAAAAGAAAGCAAGGGTCATTTCACAGCATCCCATTGGCAGGATTCGGGAAAGTGGGCCGATTTCAGGGAAGTGTAGGCAGCGGTGGGGGGAGGGCCTGACGAGGTTGATGAGGGGCTGAGAGAAAAGATGGGGTGATTCAATGGGTACAGGGTGCTGGCTACGGATTGCCAGTGAGCCCTGGAGAATAAAAAGATCAGTAATGATGAAAATAAAGTTTCCGATGCCGGAGCTTAACCCCCCAAATCCTTCTTAATACACAGAGGTAATACATGACATGATTGGAAATGGTATGCATCTGGAATCAAAATATCTGGATTTGCATTCTGGCTCTGGCATTTACTGCCTGTGCAGTAAAAAGCGTCAGCCTTTAGAGCCTTTCCTACCGTGAATATTAGATTTTTAAAAATGCCTTACCTTTAAAAAAATTTTTTAAAAATTCTTTTTTAATGTTTTATTTATTTTTGAGACAGAGAGAGACAGAGCACGAGCAGGGGAGGGGCAGAGAGAGAGGGAGACACAGAATCCGAAGCGGGCTCCAGGCCTGGAGCTCTCAGCACACAGCCCGATATGGGGCTCGAATTCGCGAACTGTGAGATCATGACCTGAGCCGAAGTTGGGCCCTTAACCAACTGAGCCACCCAGGTGCCCCTAAAAAAAATTTTTTTTAATGTTTATTTTTGAGAGAGAGACAGAGACAGTACAAGCAGGGGAGGGGCAGAGAGAGAGGGAGACAGAATCCGAAGCAGGCTCCAGGCTCTGAGCTGTCAGCACAGAGCCTGATGCGGGGCTTGAACTCACGAAGCGTGAGACCATGACCTGAGCTGAAGTCGGACGCCCAACTCAGTTGACTGAGCCACCCAGACGCCCCAAAGTGCCCTATCTCATAGGTTGTTGTGAAACCCACAGAAAGTTCCACATGTGTTGTGAACATAGATATTAATATCTGAAACACATTTATAAAAAATAGATCCACTTATTTGTAATAAGTGAAAGCCTAGATTATTCTTGGTCTACTCTGGGAAAGCTATAATTTCAATTACTATAACCTTTTCACTCAATCCCCCCCACCCCCGGCAGGTCCCCCCTAAGATGCTCCCCAAACTCCATCTGTGCTAGAAGTGATTACAAAAAGCCAAATTGTTGTTTTATTTCTCTCCTTCACGTTTACAGTTCCACAATAAAATGTGGCCCAGAATGTTCTCTCCCCATATTTTTTCTCTCATTCATGCCCTAACACTACCCTAGATGCTTCATATACTCCTGAAGGCTGCAATAAGCAAGAACAAGAAAATTCATTTCGGATGGACTGGAAATGTTTACTCAGTCACCCAGAAGAAAATATCATCCATCAGTGTTCAGGGCGTGACATGCACAAATAAAGCTGACTCTTGGCTAGATTGTCCCTCTACCCACGAACAGGAGCCCTCTCCTTTCCCTCCCTTCAAAAACTGTCCCCCCTTCCCTTTAGGGATCGCCTCTAGCTCTTCCCACAGCCCCAAGAGTTTGCCTGTCAGCTCTATCCCGCACTCTGAGTCCCCGGATCACTCCAGCCTCACACACAGCTTCCCCCTCTTCTACCTTCCCTGTGCCTTCTTGCTGCGAGCAGCTCCAGCTGACTGTCCACGATTATGTGTTGGTGCCTGTCGTTTCGTCCCTGCATCGTACACGTGGGTTGTGTCAATCACGTCCTGCACCGAACTGCAGAAACAGAGACCGTTATGCTCCTCGCGAGCGCAGCATCCTGCAATCTACAAGGTGTTGTCAGAAACACGGGCGGATCTAAACTGCCCCCCACCCCCGTGAAATCGGTGCTCTCCTTGGCTTGCAGACACGAGACAGACCCTTGCCGCTTAAGAAAACTTGCCTCCATCCACCGCCCCCCCACCCCCCCACTCCCATTTTCCCTGCGGTGGACTTTGCCTCCTCAGCGTCTTTCGTTTTCTTTGCGGCTCCTGACTGTGGCCATTATTCAGATTACTATTCATTTCGCCATTTAGCACTTGGTGAATGTGCACACAAATAAAAGGCTTCTGTAGGGGATGGAAAAGTGAATGAGAAAATTTATACTCGAGGAGGAAATTTACAAATTAATCAGCATCACGGGCTGTATAGCGGATTCTCCGCGGAGCCATTCATTGACTCTAAGGAGTCATTCAAAACGCTTGAGTCCGTGCGCCCTGTCAGCCCTGTCTCCATTTTCTGCTCTTGAAGTAAGATGTGACATTAGTGAGAGATGACAGTGTTCTTTGTCGTGAAGTAGCAAAGGAGAGGGGCACGAAGGTCTGGGTGATCCGCAGAGTGGACTTTTCTCCGGGATGAAAAGGCTGGGTTTGTCATTTTGTTGTACCAAAGACCTTCCTGGCCCCTACATAGGCTCCTTAAAGACTTGGAGAACCGTGGATTGGGGCGGGGGGGGGGGGTGTTTTGAATTTATAGTTCATAGACTTGGCCAACTAGAATGTCGTCTTGTCTCTCTGTGTCTTTCATTTCAGATGTGTATGTCGTCTTGTAGAACAGCATTCCAAACCCTTGACACCTTCTGTATGTAATTCCCACTTTTGAAGAATGTCTTACACAACCTCAATGAACTACATTTCTTTACCTCTCAGGAGAACAAAACGAAACACTGACAACACGACAAAGCCCGGGCTGGTTAATTCTTCCGCAGTCCTGTTAACCATGGGGTCTACACCTCCAGGCCTTCACAGATCTTAGGACCCCTGGTATCTAGCACAAGGGTGTTTAGAGATAGTTATTAGGGTCACTTACCTCTACCTCTTTTTAAAAATCCTTTATTTATCATTTTGGTATGGGGGAGGGAAGACGTAAAAGGCTGCAGACAGAAGGTACAGTATGGGATGTGTGCAGCTGGTGGGTGAGGGTGTGGGCTTTGCTTTGTCCTGCCTAGATTTATGACCCTACTTCTTTCTAAATATCCTAAGCTCTCCGAAGCCGTAGGCTTTGGACAAATTGCTCAATGTAAAAGTATTTAGTTCTGCCACTCTAAAATACCAACCTCAGAGGGTGGTTGATTTGAAAAAGACGATACCTGTAAAAAGCTTAGGATAGCGACCAAGTCAGGAAGCACCAATAAATATTACTTATTTGTATTCTCTATTCCTACCTTTTGAAGGGAAGGAAAAGTAAGAAGGGAATTATGAAATCTCCATTCAAATAGCGGGCTTTAAAATTTGAGAATCAAGGACCTTATACTTTGCTTTTATTTGCTGGAACAGTAGATCAATACTATCTACTTTCGGGGCGCCTGAGTGGCTCAGTCGGTTGAGCATCCAACTTCAGCTCAGGTCGTGATCTCACGGTCTGTGGGTTCGAGCCCCGCGTCGGGCTCTAGGCTGACAGCTCAGAGCCCGGAGCCTGCTTCAGATTCTCTGTCTTCCTCTCTCTCTGCCCCTCCCCTGCTTGAGCTCTGTCTCTCTCTTTATCTATCTCTCTCTCTCTCAAAAACTAAAATAAAACATTAAAAAGAAAAAACCCCAATTATCCACTTCCATGTTGTTGAACTCCTTGTACTCTCAAAATAGAACTCTTGAGTAAGAGTTGTTTTTTTTTTTAGTGCTGAGTGATTACCAAACTAATTATAGTAATTTTATTATCTAAGCATCTCCAAGGGAGAGGGCCAGATGCATGAGATTGTATGGTTTGGCAACTCAATAATTTCAAGAAGACAACATATTTACAAAGATAGAGCATTATGTTAATTTGAATAGAAACCTTTGTCCTGAAATGTTTACGGCTCTGAAGTTCTTAATTCTTCTCTAAACCGTAAGACAAGCAATGGGGTGGATTTCTTAAGAGGGGTGAGTAATCAAGAGTGAATATGCATTGTATATTGAAACATGGGGCACTTTGAAGAATATGGGTCAGAATGGATCCGAGAAATGGGGGTGTTTAGGTAAAAGTCCTGAACCACAGGGGATTGTACAAGAAAGGCATGAACAGAGTTTAAAATTTTGCCAATGTTCAACACCCGGAGATGAAGAAAGTAACCAAGGAAACGATTTAGCAGTCAGTAAGGAAGGCTTTATGACCTAAGCGTTAGAGAAGTACCTGTCTTATGGCATTTATTCATTTGTACAGCAAATACTTATTGAATTCCTACCATATGTGCTGCACTCTCCTTAAAGAGATTTAAAGCAAATGAGATGTATTACTACACAAAATAGGCCAAGACTCCTGCTCTCCTGGGAGTTATTTGATTGTAGTGTGAGGGAGAGACAATCAGCAATAAACACAACAAATGAACTAGATAGCATATTAGAAAGTTATAAGTGCTGTAAAAAAAAAGGACCCCGAAGGCAAGAGAACGGTGAGGGGTAATGTGATGCAGGGGGCAAGGGGTAGGGGATGCATTGGCAACGGCCAATAGCCACGGGCAACAGAGCTCAATCATCCCTGGAGGTTGTTGGGGCCACCAACCAAATGGGTGACTTTGCTTTTCTAATGAACATCTCCTAGGTTTTAGGATGTGGAAGTAAAAAGAGGTCATATGAATGTCCCTATGACAGCAGGAAGAAGCATTTAAAGAACTTGGAAATCGGGGTGCCTGGGTAGCTCCGTTGGTTAAGTGACCAACTCTTGAATTTGCCTCAGGTCATTATCTCACAGTTCATTGCAAGCCCTGTGTTGGGTTCCATGCTGAGAGTATGGAGCCTGCTTGGGATTCTTTCTCTCCCTCTCTCTCAGCTCCTCCCCTGCTCATGCTCTCCATGCTCCCCATCTCTTTCAAAAAAAAAAAAAAGAGAGAGAGAGAGAGCTTGGAAATGATGTTTATTGAGGCAATGAAAATGCACCAACGAAAAGCAGTGTCAAAGCATTGTAGGATCCAGGCAGCAAAGGACAACAGTGAGGGCAGGACCATGAATAAGTGCAATGAACTTTAAAACCATAAACCACAAGGAGTAAGTAGGTGTCGTTTTCATACATAAAATGAGCAGAGTCCATATCAAATCAATGTCCTATTACAAGCTCTGTGGATACTCCTATTGATCAGCTTATACTTTTGTTCTTGTTTAGATTCAAATTCTGGAAAGAGGGTGTTTGTTTCACAACATCGAAAAACGTGAAGTTAAAAAAATAAAATGAGCAACGGCTGCGCATGAAGCTTTTGAATTCAAAGACACTTTCGCTTTTGAATCTATAGAATGCCAGACACCTCTGAAGAAAATCTCTTCCCACACGGGATCCAAAGGTGCTAGGTGAAAAATCCAGCTAGTTGTCCATGAGCATCTGGTTTCGTGTTTAGAACATGATTGCCTCAGTTTCTCACTTTTCTCCGGGACATTGCACTGTGTACTCATAGTCAAGCTCAGAGCCATGATCAGAAGGCTAGTATAAAATAATGAAGACACTGTTTGAGATTGGAATAATGGAACCTCAGGTAGGAGGAAGAAGTGCTTCTTCTCCTCCTTTGGGAAGCATGCTGGTCGTTGTCCTGGCTGCCGGAGGCCCTGCTGTGCCAAACACATTGTGTATCAGACCTTCGTCTTGGACAGAGGCCAGCCAGCCTAATGAATCCACATCTCAGTATGTGGAGGGTCCCTGTTGGCCATAGGAAGAATTCGACAACTTCTGATCTGCTCCACAACCGGGCCATAGTGGGGTACTTCTCTTTGGGTCCCACCCTCAGACCAGAGGACCAGTTTTGGAGCCGTGGGAGAGCAAGGGCCCTTGTGGCAAATTCTGAGACCTTCTTGGGGTCACCTGCGGTGTGATCGCACTGAACGTCTTCGAACTAGGGGACATGTTGGGAGCAAGAGTTCTCCGAACTACCTGTCTCCTGAAACAAATTTTCTCCCCTCTGATGCTTCAAGCTGGTGCTTGAAATCTTACAAAACAATCGATAATATACCCCTTCTTAGACTATGCTGGATGCAGGGAGCCTGGGCGGCTCAGTCAGTGAAGGGCCCGAATCTTGATTTTTGGCTCACGTCATGATCTCACAGTTTGTGGGTTCGAACCCCGGATCAGCCTCCGTGCTCACAGGGTGGAGCCTGCTTGGGATTCTCTCTCTCCCTGAATGAGTGAGACAGCATCACCTCTACACTTCAGAATGCCCTAGAAATCCCACCCACACAAGGAGTTGCTCAAGTCAAAATATTTCACAGTATTCCACCCAAATGGAAACGATGGAGACAACTGAAACGTGTGATAGGAACTGCACACCCCAAAGGAAGAGAAAAGAGTCTAGATGTCTCCATTCTTAACACGGACAGGAAAACACAGAACCCATTGGTGAAAAACAGGTACTTGACATTTTCAGCAAATTTTTTTTTCAAGTTGGGGGGATTCTCTTGTAGTAGATTTTTTGGACATCAGGAAGGGGACAAAGGAGGTATCGGAGACAAGTGTAAGACAGAAAGAAGCCCACAGAGCCAGGGCGTAGGAAGCATATTTAATTTGAATTTGAACCTAAACATTTTCGCAGAGATGTCAGAGTTTGTTGGCTTGGCCATGTCAGTCTGCTACACGTTGCGATTGTTCCGTAATGTAGAAATGAGGAAATGTTTCACGGAATTGTGTTTTTCGCCTTTGGTTTTCCTGGCTTCCATGGAAAATGTTGAGAAAAAGTGTACCCTGTGGTTTATTCTAAACAAATTCAATTCAGCAGGCAGGTATATTGCTCAATCAGCCAACTTAAGTACTTATTTTTAAAAGTGTATTTTTGACTTTAAACACTTAAATCCATTGTGGTTTATCATGTCAATATATGTTTTGGCGCGTGCACAGCTCGGAGAAGGCCTGGTAAAATTCCTTAAAGGAGTCTTTGAAAAGCTGCTGCAGCAGAAGCAGGCCTCCCGGCTCCCAGAGAAGATAGATCCGCATCTGAATACCTTAAAGTCTATTCTGAAACTGCCTGTCCCTCCTTTTCCAGAGCCAAATCCAGGCCCCGATGATGGGGTAAATGTCCCAACCAAGTAAGTTGTTTTTCAGTTCAGTGCAAACAAAATCCGAGAATTAGTGTTTGTGTGGGTGAGTGAGCTCACATTTTGAAAGAAGAACAAATTAAATTTGTACAAGGACTTCAATTACAATTCAATCCAAGTTTTTCCTCCTCTGATCTCCAATAACAACCCTGGGAGACAGGCAGGGCAGCTACTAAAGTTCCTATGTTCATAGATGAGGACATAGATAAAAAAAAAAAAAATATATATATATATATATATCCAGCAACAGTCCAGGGCCACAAAATTCTGTCCAAGACGGTAGATGGAGGAGTGGTGAGTACACAATATATTTGGTTTTGTTTCAACTTCAAATCCACTGCAGATCTCTTATATAATCGTGCTCCCTGAGAATAAATTGCCTTCAGGTAAATACTTAACACACTCACATATTACACCAGTGAAAATTTTTATATTAGAACTATTGGCAGGAATTGTTACTGTTTTTTATCAGTGTCCCATCTATTTAAGTAGCACAAGAAAGATTTTTAATAGAGTCAGAATAAACAGAACAGCTCAGGAGGGGGAGAAAAAAATGCTTCCTTCTCTAGAATATTACTGGATGATGTGTACTTCTAGTTCATCTAGAACATTCTTTCGAAAGGTCCTTGCACCATTCAGAGAGGATGGGTATTTGGGACAAGCACTAGTCGAAGATGGAAACATTAATCCTGCCAAGCACATTTTTGGGGGAGATAGTCCTCTGTTAATAATTATTATAAGTTGTCTCCATAATAAAGCAATATTATTACCAATGATGCTGTTGCATCATTGCCGTGAATAATAACGATAACTAATATTCGTAAACGCTTATTATTCACCAAGCACTGTGTCACGCCCTTTCTGTGGCTACTTGGCTTTTCTTTCTCTTTTTCTTCGGGACAACCCTCAACCTTACACTGCAGAAGAAATACCTATGACTTGGGAGTTGGAGTGAAATGATTTGCCCATAGTCATCTAATTGGTACGGGAGGGAGCCACGATTTCAACTTAGGCAATGTAATTGCAGAACCCACAAGCTAAATGTCTCGTGACATTGCCTCCTCAGTAGCTGCTGCTAATACCTACTAATAATAACTGAAATGTGTTTACTATCAAACGTGTTTTTTCCAATGATCTAGCGAGAGTTGAAGAGGTGAAGTGATTTGCCCAAGTTCCCCTGGCTTGTATGTTGAAGAATAGATTTTCAGATTCAATCTGATTTCCAAAAAAGAGAAATTGAATCCCGAGTCTACGACTCCCCCTTCCTGTGAAGGATCTCACAAATTAAACTGTATGTCTAGATTATTCTCTAGAACGAGGGCCTCAGACTTTGTCTTTTTATTTGTATTTTATTTATTTTTTTTAATGTTTATTTTATTTTTTTGAGAAAGAGAGAGAGAGAGAGGGCACAAGCAGGGGAGGGGCAGAGAAAGAGAGAGAGACACAGAATCCGAAGGAGGCTCCAGGCTCTGGGCCATCAGCGCAGAGCCCGATGGCGGGCTTGAAACCACGAACCGTGAGATCATGACCTGAGGTGAGATCAGGAGTCAGATGCTTCACCTTAACCGACTGAGCCACCCAGGGGCCCCGGGGAGGTTTTTATTAAGTGTCCAGACCTAAGACCTGGAGATTCAAGGAATTACATGCTTGTTTGTCTTGAAGATGTTTTCATGAGAAAATCCCGCAAGGGGACGTGTGATAGCAGGTTCTGCTGGACCCAAGGCTTCGGGAGGGAGTGGTCCCTGCACAGAGCAGGGGGATCTCCAGAAGCACAGAAGCTCTCATCTAGCCTTGGCAGGGACTGGGGATTAAACCAAGAGGAGCTGGAGAAGGCTCACTGCAGCGCTAGTGGGAGGCACGATGCCTGTGTGTTTTGTTCTCTCACATGCTAAGATGGGAGGGATCATCACCATGTCGGGTGAAAGGGGCTATCCTCATTATTGCCAAGAGCAGTAACGAAGGGAATCGCCTTCCCTCACGGAGTTCCCCTTAACTTTATCTTCTGTTCGCAGACAAATCCCGACAAGAAGACGATGTTGAGCATCTCCCTAAGTGAATTGGCTTTTTTCCTTTGACACGTTAGCGTGAATTCAGATCAGGCATCAGGTGCTGTAGTTCAATGGCTTGCCAACCTTCCACATTTCCGGAGGCACGCTGATGGGGACAGAAGTAGCCCTCTCCTCTTCTGCCATTGCCAGAAAGAAAACACCGCAGTGGTTGCATCTGAAGAGTTGCTTGCGATTGTATTCGCCGGGTCCACTTTAGAGAGGGACCCACCTCAAGGAGGCAGGGCGTGTGCATACTGGACCCCAGCCCCGGGGGCTGGAATGACTCCAACGCTTCACAAGATGTCCTCGGACGTGACTTACCTAGGCTGCCATGCAGTCCCAGAGGCACGGGCAGGGCTGAAACGTGTGAATCAATGCCACAAGTCAAGTGTGGCCTTGGCTTCAGCAAAAGCTCCAGAGGCCAGCCTGGTCCGGACTGACTAGAAGCGTTTCACGGACGGGGGTGTATGGCAGTGAGACACCATTCTGTGTCGCCTTTGGCAAATCATTCAGCCAGTCTGGTCTTTAGTGTCCTCACATACTCAATAAAAAGTTGGACTGGCTGTTCATCACCCCTTCCCTTGACACTGACGTGCTCTGATGTCTAGTCTAGATTTGTAGACCATGCGTTCAGAGCCATTGATCGAGTACCCTGAAAAAGTGACCGTACTTCCCAAGCTGTTGAAAATAATAAAGGAAGAAAAGTTGCTGCTAGAATTCCGTTTCAGAGGTATTTCATTACAGCATCTGTCATTCATCCGTGGCTGGTCAGAGCCACGGTCAACGGTTTTGCTGAGTCGTTTACTATCTCCTTCTGTAATTCCCAGTCTCATCACCTAATTCTCCTCGACCAGCTTGTGTGAGAGGGAGTCTTACTCTGCTATCCTCTGCCTCCAAGCCCTGAAATAAACCTCCGACGTTCGCGATCATCTTTCATTCTGTTGCCCTTCACAATGTTTCTGCTCCAGATTTTCTGATTATTTCTGTTTTTCCTGGCTATAGAATCATAGAACTACAGTCTTTCAGAACTAAAAGTGATTTTAGAAATTACTTAATCCTCTGTTTTACTTCATTGAAATTTGAGAACGGGAAAAATTACACGATTTGCCAAAGGCCTGCAGCTGCTTAGTGGCAGAGTTATGCGAGACCCTCCAGGCTCTGGCTCACGCGGAGGGCAGATCCCAATCTGATCTGATTGGGGAAATTAAGGCACAGCTGCATGGCTTCAGCGATGCCCAGGTGGAGAGCCACAGGATAAGGCAGAATTTGGGCAACCCACTAGAGACGGGGTGGGGGGGGGGTAAAATTAAAGTTGAGGGCATTTAGCAGAAGGTGAGCTCCAGGGATGAGCGAGAGAAGGGAGTTTACTGATGGTAAACCAAGTTTGATGTCTTCGAATGCTAAATATTTGGCCGGGCGCTTCATTATGGATTTTGCCCAAATCTCTATTTTGGTGAGTTTTGTTTGTTGGCTTGGTTTTGGTGAACACGCACAACCTCGCTGAAGGTGCGGCACACAAAAGGCACACGTTGGCTGCTCTGGTGGGAGAATGGATGGGGAGGGGCAGGTGGAGGCGGGGAGCCCAATCTCCAGTCAAGAGGTGATAGAGGCTTGGGTGGGGGCTTGGCACAACCACAGAGAGGGTACAAAAAGCGCATGACAGCAAGAGCGTGGGAGGAACCTTGTAGACATGGGAACACCCGCAGGATAGGGACGTGGGTTGTGGGTGATCTTCTTTTCTTTTTAAATCTTCCTTTTATTTTCTTGGTACATGTTGTTTTATTAAGAAAAGAATGAAGCCAAAATGCTTTTGCTGGAACTGAGTCTGGAATGACTTTCTGGCTACTTTTTTCGTTTTTGTTTTTTGTTTTAATATTTTTTTAATGTTTATTTCTGAGAGAGAGAGAGAGAGAGAGAGAGAGAGCAGGGGAGGGGCAGAGAGAGAGGGAGACACAGAATCCAAAGCAGGCTCCAGGCTCTGAGCCCGATGTGGGGTTTGAACCCACGAACCGTGAGATTATGACCTGAGCCGAAGTCAGATGCCTAACCGACTGAGCCACCCAGGTGTCCCTACTTTTTTTGTTTTTTAATGGATTACCTTTCCTTTGAAACAATTTCAAATTTATAGAAAAGTTGCAGATACAGTGCAAGGGACTTTGATATCCTCTTCACTCAGATCTGCCAATTGTTCACATTTGCTATGTTTGCACTTTGGCTTTCTTATGTTTATTTTACACGCATAACAATTATATATTCTTTCTGAGTCACTTGAGAGTTCATTGCCCTTTACTAAATGTTTTAAGTGTATATTTCCTAAGAACAGGACATCCACTTATACAACCACGTACAGTTCCCCAAATCAGGAAACTTTACATCAGCACATCATTAATATCCAATCTATAGGCCTTGTGTGAATTTTACATTTTTTGTCCCAGGACTGTCCTGTATAGCAATTTTTTTTTCCTTCGTGGTTCGAGATCCAATCTGGGATCTCATGTTGCATTTAGTTTTCATGTCTCTCTGATTTTTCCTCCTTTTTTTTTTTTTTTTTTTTTGCCTTCCATGAGTAGCATTTTTGAAGAGTCCAGCCCAATCCATAGTTTCCTCATGACTGGATTCAGGTTATGCTTTTTGCAAGGAGTCCCATCTGAGAATAATTACAGCCTTCTCAGTGCATTGTATTAGGAGACACATTGAGTGGTTTGTTACTATTGCTGAAAAAGTTAATTACTGGTGATATTAACTTTGGGGTAAGAACACATATTTCAAATCGTGGATTTTTTTTTTTTTGTCTTCAGCTCCGTGTAGTGTCATTATTAAAAATGACTTGGGAAATATTTCTTACATTGACGTAAACTCACATTAAATCATACGAAAGTTAGACATGCCTACAGAAACAGGGGATATGAACATGCTGTAGCACCAGACTGAGCTCTATCACAATAAAAATTCATATTAGGGGAAAATTTCAGGTGTAAGGGAATGTTGGCCTGAGCGGGAGCAATGGTTTTAGCTTCTGCATATGTATAGTTTCCAGGGAACTGTTTGGGATGCTTGTATTTTTCACATCTATGGGCTAAAGCCAAGCACCAAATGTAAATTATACCATTTGGGGGACATTATCTATACCCGTGAACTTGTCCTTGAATAACTTCCTTGGTCCCAATTAAACATGAACAGATTTAGAATAATGGTCCTACAGTATTTTGGTCTGTGACGGAGACGGATCGCTGCACTGTTATTCCTAATTGTGGCTATGAAGGAAAAGGACCCATTTCTCTAGATCAACAATGAAAATTCATAAGGATTTTGGGCTTGGGGATGAAATGTGCTTTATTCGCAGGAATCCACTTAGAAGCTCCCCAGTATCTGAAAATTGGTTTGAAAAGATGTTGATGGAATAATGTTTGACTTTTCTTTCGAACCGCTCTTGGCAGAATGTGATTTACCTTCACCAGTGGTGCTGTTAAGCACGGCAAACGTTGGTTTGTTTTAATAAAAGTTTATCCATAGCTGAAGTACTATGGTTTTGGAAAGAACAGCTAACAGGCCTGCTGCAGAGCAAACTCTGCATTTTTTTGCTTTGGGTGTAGACTGATTCTCTTTTGAGTAAATCCGATTTACTAGTCATTCTATATTCCCAAGAAGAGCACGAAGAAAAGGTAGAGGGAGGGAAAGTGGATGGAAATAGGACTTTAGGAACACTGGCCCTCAGGACTTAGATGGTGCATTACGGACAGTCTGGCTGGGACACCTCGGATTTCCACCGCTGTGAACCCAACTCTTTGGAACGTCATGTACAGCTCAGCAGGATGAAAACTGCAATGCTGCAGGGTGAAAATGGCAACGGCTCTATGCTGCCATCTGGTGGTCTATTGCTGCACTGCCTCCCTCAGTGAGTCCTAGCCTCCACTGCTCGTGGGCCCTTGGCTGGCCCACCCACCAATGAGTAAAAGTCAAGAAATTTGGCCGGTTTGTCCATTATGTGCCTCAGGAACTTCTCTATTCTTCTGGCGTTCTTTTCTCTTCTCCCTTTAGATACCTTGGTGCCCTTTATACTGTCTCTCCTTTTCCCATCAGTCCAAGAACAACAACAACAACAACTTTTATGAGTCCTTCCTAGCTACCGGCCTCACTAAGTGCTTTGTAAATACTATTTTATTTAATTGTGGAAAAAACCACATGAGGTAGAGAGAATTATTATTCCATTTTACAGATGAAGAAACGTAATAATGGCTGAGCTCGTGTTGGATCATTGGCCTGTGTGTCTAGAGCTTGAACCTTAATCACCGCGTTGCCTTCACACTTGTGCGTGAAATCGAATAAAATGTTACCTATCCCGTGGACATTTTGTTTGGTCTTATTTCTAATTGCAGAATGAAAGATTCATCTCTTACGGAAATGGGTCAAGCATTAGTGAGCAGGTTGCAAAAATGTTTGGGGGAGGTAAGGAGGACTTAACTTGTGTCCCTTAAATTTGTCAACCATGTTTCTGAGGTGACTGATCCACCTGGAGAAAATGGAGTGACTTAATGATTGTGGACGTCAAATGAGATAATGCATATGAATTGAATTTGAATATTCTACACCAACACTTATTCTTATGTTATAATGTTGGATAGATTCCTAATTACTATTACACATGACCAAAACAACATATTTAGTGAAGGGGCAAATATTTATTTTATGGTGCATTTGAGTTGAGTACAACTTCTTTAATTTAGAGGATAAAAACTCTGATTTAAAGGCAAGATTATTTTTTTAGGATATGCAATAAATATCACATATTTTGTAGTTTTGTATGTTTGTTTGTTTGTTTGTTTTAGTATAGACTTTAACCAAAAATAATGGTCAATCAACCAGCCTTCATCCAGCCCTTTAAGTTCAGATTCTTCATACATTTAAGAATATGACATTGTCCTAGTCACCATTTTCCCAAGAATTTCCATCTGGGTTGATTTTTAAACAGACAAAATATCGATAATTAAAATATAGACTTTAATATTTCACATTATATTAAGTACATGAAATATTTCACATTTTATAATGAAAATGTAGACCTTAAGTTTGTGCAAATAATGTAGGTATCTCATAAATATTTCCTTCCCACCTAAGCTCTGAGCACTGGTGTTCCCGAACTCCTATTTCCATCCACTTTGGATTTGTGAGGATCACAGAGTGGGAACCTGAGCTGTATACAACCTGTAGACTCAGCCTTGTTTGGAGATATCTGGAAGACCGACCAGAGATTAAGTAACATGAGATGCTAGGGAGGACGTCAGAATGAGTTTTCTGGAAGAGGCCTGGTACACATACAAGATACTTTCAAGCTTTAGAATAAGAAATTCTACATATATAATATATATATATAAAGTGAGAAATTGCTCAGTAAGGTATTGCTTGGGATGTTCCCTAGTGTGCTATCCCCCATGCCTGGGGTTATGACGAACGGAGACTGTGACAAACACATACAAGCCACAGCCTCTACTTCTGTCTGTGAGTGTGGCCAGTGGGACTGTGTGGGACCCACGTCAGTGCCGGGCACTGACGAGAGTGGAGGACACGGTCTTCGCTTGGACAAACTGGTGAGAGCACGTTGGAAAATGGAAGGAACCAAGCAAAGGCGCTGAACCAGGTACCATAGTTTGGGTCCTCTAAAAGCCATGCCCAGCGTTCTCTCCCTTCCTCTACTACGTGGGTTGGAAAGCTAAGTGCTCGTCCCTTGCAGAAAGAGCTTCCCAAGTGAGCTAGTTCTGAGTAATGAGATGTTAGCGGAAGCTAACCATTATACCATTTGGGGGGCGTTATCTATACCTGCGAACTTGTCCTTGAAGGTTGAGCTACCAGGAAAGCTTTTGAAAAAGACAATTTGGGCTGGAATGCTTCCTCAGGCCTCTGCCATTCTTCCTCCTTTATCCTTCCTGGATGGAACCAGCCTGGACCGCTTACAGCTAGATGTTTTTGTTTTTGCTTTTGTTTTTGAAACCTCTGTATGGAAGGAATCTCCTATTTGCCGCTGGATGCATTCCTAACTTGATAAAAGCTCCAGGAAGCACCAACGTGGTGTTTGTTAGTAGCTATTTGGGCCAGCCTGCTAGGGAGAGAGGGAGCCAGGGTTCAGGGGGGCGGGCAGTGGCAGAAAAGGTGGGGTGAGGGAGGAGCTGGCGGATGCCGAGGGTACATAAACCCTGGTGGGTAAGTGCTGGAGCGAAGTTCCAGAATTTCTGCAAGCAGGGTGGGGGGCTGGGCCAGAGACCTACACTTTGGGTTTCTTCGTTGTGATCTTTTTGTGTTCGTTAGCTGGTGTCGTCGGAGGAAACTTGGGTGGCCAATGTATCCGTGTTCATGGTTTTGGATTTCAGTGTATCACTTTGCTGATCTTTTACAAGCATCCCTAAGGTGCTTAACAGCTCACTGGCTCAAGGTTTCACAAATTTTTCTGTTAAGGGGCAGAGAGTAAATATTTTACACTCTGCAGGCTGTTTGGTCTCTGTCGCAACTACTCAATGTTCCATCGCTGCTTGACGGTGGTCATCGACCATATATAAACGGAGGTGTACAGCTCTGTTCCAATAAAACTTTATTTACAAAAACAGGCAGTAGGCTGGATTTGACCCGAGAGCTATAGTTGGCCAAACCTTTGCTCCAGATCCTAGAGTGGCAGAAAAGATAAGGGTTTTCTCTTAAGTTAGGTTTATATGTCACTTTAAATTATTTTCACACTGTTAATTTGTACGACAAATTTCATTTGTTTTGATAAGATGTTTCTCAGGATTTCCCCCATAAAAGTTGGGTGACGTTGAGTAGGTGTTCTGGACCAGTTGTCTTTCTGGTGCATAAGACTTTCATAGCAAGCAGTGTTTCCGAAAGTGTGCTTTCCAGGACATTAGTTCTATTGGATACCCAAAATACTACTACTACTACTAAATAAGGTTAGATTTAAATACATTTGGAAACTCCGAATTTAAAAAGTCAAACCAATTTCTCGCTCTCATATGCTACATCTACCCAGTCACCCAAGCTGGAAATCTGCAGATTATTTCGTTATTTATTACTTTCCTGTATCAAATCTACCCCCAAGCCCTACTGATATTGCTTCCTAAATATTTTTCCATTTTGTCTCTCTCTCTATCCTTTTCCCCCCGATATTTCATTTCAGGTACTGGCAGCTCTTTTGTATTCATCCGTCCCAGTCCCAAAGCCCACCTGCCAGAATCCTGTGTCAGAATGCAAATCCAACCGTGTCACTGTCCTGCTTAGAAACCCATTAAAGACCCCTCGTAAAGACTGGCCAGGGCAATGCTTCCCAGCTCGTGTTCACTATGGTGTTAGATGCGCTACAAGAAAACTTTTGCACGAAGCCTTACATGAATCAATTTAAACAGAGTTCTTTACCCCTCAGAGCTCTTAACATAAAATGAACACTTTTGACTTTCAGAAGGGATTTGGGGCGCAGAGATTCCCAAATGCAACTGAATGGTCAGCATTGTTTATTCACAGGGACCCTGGGAATGATTAGTTTTCCTATCGAGCCTTTTGAGAAACACTTCCCCATAGATATTGCAAAGAATTCAAATCAGTGGGGATTTTCTCGACTCTACATCCCCAGTGTAAGAATGAGTTTCTCTCTGATGCTGCCCACAATGATTTTTTCTTGGGTAGATTGTCTCTTATCCCCTTGCGATGGAGGCTCAGCATCTGGGGAAAAGTTGGGTCTGAGAGTCAAAGAGATCGCCCTTGGAATTTCAACTCCTCGCTGGATGTTGGAGTTTGGGTATGTGTCCTCAGTTTCTCTGAGTCCCTTTTTCCTTCTCCTTCAGCTTGCAATAAAACCCACCTCATATGAACATTCTCATTAAATGATACACCATTTGTAAGGTACAGAGGTCAGGGGCGAGAATTTGGAAACTGATCGATAAATGCTCTGGCTACTTGTGTTTGAACTGCTGGGGGGGATCACGGCAGAAATGCCACCGAATCAGCTGTGTTTGGTTCAGCCTCCAATCTGAATAACTGAGTCCCCCGTGTACAAGGAAGGGTCTTGAGAAAATGTGCTGTGCAACTAACAGAGCATCGTCTGCACCGTGCCCTGAGGAGCCGAAAAGCAGGTTTCTGGTGGCCCTTTCTTCAACGGCCGTCAGATGATTTCCTCTGCTGTACCGTGTGCTCAGCGATGCCAGAGACACCCTCTTGCAAAGGCTCCAGCGACACACTTGGCGGAGCGCGTTTTGCCTTTTGCATTAAATCATGTGAACACACCTGGTCCTTGCCTGCCGACAAAAAATCCTTCCTGTCCCCTCAATTCATTAACAACGCAAGTGGTAGTGTTTTCGCTTGTTAATGAATAACTGCCTGGACTTTGGGGCTGTGCTATCCACTAATTTGTGTGTGTGTGTGTGTGTGTGTGTGTGTGCGCGTGTGTGTGTTTAAATCTTGATTAAGGATAATTAAGAAGAAACATGACAGATTTTAAGGAAAACATGAACAAAGGGTGATGTGTTTAAAAACGGGCATGGAGGGCATCTGGGTGGCTCAGTCGGTTAAGCATCTGACTTGGGCTCAGGTCATGATCTCGCAGTTAGTGAGTTCGAGCCCCACGTCGGGCTCTGTGCTGACAGCTCAGAGCCTGGAGCCTGTTTCGGATTCTGTGTCTCCCTCTCTCTCTGCCTTTCCCCTGCTCACACTCTGTCTCTTTCTCTCTCTCAAAAATAAATAAAAGACATTAAAAAAAATGGGCATGGAATATTTATTGAGGAGATCTAAAGTTTCCCTAAATATGAATCTGTTTAAAATGATCTAGAAAAGGGCGCCTGGGTGGCGCAGTCTGTTCAGCGTCCGACTTCGGCTCAGGTCATGATCTCGTGGTTTGTGAGTTCGAGCCCCGCTTCGGGCTCTGTGCTGACAGCTCAGAGCCTGCTTCAGATTCTGTGTTTCCCTCTCCCTCTGCCCCTCCCCTGCTCACGCTCTGACTCTCTCTGTCTTTCAATAATAAATAAGCATTAAAGAAACATTTAAAATGATCTAGAAAAAAACTTGATAAAACATGTGATGGATAGACCAAGAAATTAGGTGGGACAATTTCTAGGAAGAATTTAGAAACGAGAACTCTCTGAAGCTTTCACTTCTCTGTTATGCTCCATTTTCTCAGTAGATGGCACCCTTCTACCTTCAAACTTTTATTTACACTAAGGTGTAAAGGGCTGACAGTCCACTACAATAGTAACTAAATCCTCTTTGGGTCTTTCCTAATTACATACATACAGTCCCGAGGCACCCCAGTACCTTGCACATAGGATTGCATGGTTAAGCCAATATTTTAAATACAGTAAAGACATTTATTCCCATACTTTAATACATTTGCAAAATTCAATTCTTTTGCTCATCACTTGGCAATTCACAGCTACAGTCTCAAATATTGTCTTCTTTCCAGTATTTTAACATCGCCTTAGGACTCTTTTTCCAGGAAGGTGGCCCATCCACTACTTTATCAAGAATAGCAAGCCGTTCCTTTTGTCGTTCACTCATTTACTCACTGAACAATTCTTTGTCCACAACCGACTACGTGCCACACGCTGCTAAGCTCACGGGATGCCAACAACGATGCATGAATTATGCTCTTCGCCTTTAAAGAACTCAAACTTGGGGCACCTGGGTGGCTCAGTCAGTTGAGCGTCTGACTTCGGCTCAGGTCATGATCTCGCGGTCCGTGGGTTCGAGCCCATGTCGGGCTCTGTGCTGACAGCTAGGAGCCTGGAGCCTGCTTCGGATTCTGTGTCTCCCTCTCTCTCTGCCCCTCTCCCACTCATGCGTTGTCTCTCTTTCTCTCTCAAAAATAAGTAAACATTAAAAAAATTAAAAAAAAAAAACTTATTTGAAGGAGACAGAGAGAAATGATTATATTGTGTGTACAATTATACTTTTTTAAACATATTGTTTTATCGTTTATTTTTATATTTGAGAGACAGAGACAGAGTGCAGGCGGGGAAGGAGCAGAGAGAGACAGACACAGAATGTGAAGCAGGCTCCAGGCTCTGAGCTGTCAGCACAGAGCCCGAGGCGGGGCTTGAACTTACGAACCGTGAGATCAGCCACCCAGGCGCCCCCGCAATCATGCTTATTACAGTCTGACAGAAATGCCCTTGGTGTTACAGGACTCCAGAGAAAGTGGCCCAAACCCAGTCTGTGGGAGGGAGTGTGGGAGAGCTCCCTGGGATTAGTACCATTATCTTAGCCAAGTCTTAAGGGGCACTGGCTCGGCAAATATCCAGGCAGAGCTACATTCCAGGCAGAGGGAGTTATGAGAAAGGAGGTGAGGTCCACCACAGATGTGTCTTTGCTTTTCAGAGCTGCTCAGTCTTAAATCCTGCCTGCAGCTCACCATCCTGGCTGCCCATGGGATTCACCTGGGGCATTCCAAATACTGGTTTCTGGACTTCACTCCCAGATAGCTTTCTTCCATTCGTCTGGAGACACCTGGGTACGCTGTTGAAAAAAAGAAATGTCCTAGATGATTCTAATAAGCATCTGAGATTGGGAAACACTGTTTTTGCTTGGTGAGTCCATGAGTAATGAGAAACGAGCTTGGGTGGGAGACAGAAGTGTTCATAGTTTGCACTTGGGAAGCCTGACAAGTAGGTGGATCCTGGGCCCCCTTCCAGAAAATTCAAGTGTCCAAAACGCATGTGATAACCGTGGTCAGGAAGTCACATTTGAGAAACACCAGGACAACTTTGAGAGTCATGCGACGGTGTTTGTCCTTTGTCCATGAGATGCCGCCAATCAAGGGTTATTTTGTTTTGCTTTGTTCTGCTTCGCTTATTTGTTTGTTAGTTTGTTGGTTGGTTGCTAGGGACTGAGATGGGTTTGAAATTGCTTTGGAGAAGAGCTAGCCGAGTGGTCCTGTGGGAAGAAGGGATCATTGAGAACATTCTCATACGACTCCAGGTGAACGGAGGGGAGCCTGACTTAGGGTGGTGGCAGCTAAGGACGAGGGTGTAGGCATTGTGGGGAACAGTGGGGTTTCCAGAGGCACTTAGAACACTCAACTGTCAGGGAGTAGAGATTAGCTGGGGGTAAACGAGAAGGACAGGCCTGGATTAAGATCTTCAGGACTGTTAAGTATTAAAAACAATTATGCTGTCTCACTGTACAGAATTTTAAAAAATCCTTAATAAACATATAACGAGCACGAGAAAATTCAGCAAAGTACAGCTTTTCAGATTTTTCCTACAGTGAGGCTTTTCGTTTTGTGCAATTTCAAATATTGAATTCTTGGGCCGCCTGCGTGGCTCAGTCTGTTAAACTTCTGACTCTTGATTTCAGGTCAGATCACGATCTCATCGTCCGTGAGTTCGAGCCCTGCATTGGGCTCTGCGCTGTGAGCGCAGAGCCTACTTGGGAATCTCTCTCTCCTTCTCTCTCTGCCCCTTCCCTGCTTGCGCACTCTCTCTCCCTCAAAATAAATAGATGAACTTAAAAAAACCCCAAATATTGACTTCTTTCCAAAAAAATTTTTTTCTGGTTTCCTTCAGTTGTTGATATCTTGAATGCTTAACAGATCTGAGTACTGGGAAACTCAGTATTACTGAGGGAGAATGGAGGTTAATTCCAGGGTGGTTCCACCTACAGACCCACAGTATTCTGCCATTGCAGGGGAGGAAGGTCCCGTGTATTTGCAGGGAGAGATTGGTGTAGACATCGTCAGGCTTTTGTATTTGCAAGTTTAGGGGCAAGAGTTGGACCTCAGATGCCCGTTTGGAAGCCGTGGGCCTGTTTGCGGTTGCTAGACAAGTAAGAGGCGATGGTGATTTTTGTTTCATGAATTAGACTTGTCTAACCAAGGAAGGTACCAAGAGTGAAGACTGCAGTCGTACAAGAAAAAAAAATCTCGGGGTGCCTGGGTGGCGCAGTCGGTTAAGCGTCCGACTTCAGCCCGGTCACGATCTCGCGGTCCGTGGGTTCGAGCCCCGCGTCGGGCTCTGGGCTGATGGCTCGGAGCCTGGAGCCTGTTTCCGATTCTGTGTCTCCCTCTCTCTCTGCCCCTCCCCCGTTCATGCTCTGTCTCTCTCTGTCCCAAAAATAAATAAAAAACGTTGAAAAAAAAATTTAAAAAAAAAAAAAAGAAAAGAAAAAAAATCCCTGGGGAGCGTTTCAGAGGTGGTGAAGAAGGGCGTGAAGAAGAACAAAAAGAAAGGTGAGTGACGCGGAAGGAAGTTCTTCCCAAGGAGGCCAGTTGTCAGTAAGAGACTGAAAAGAAAAAAACAAGTTCTCTGATGGCAGTATTATGAAGGAATATAGGATGATAGAATGGGAGGAACTTGCTGAAGCAGGGGCCAAGGATGGAAGCAAGGGTGAGCCAGGGACAGCGGATTGCAGTCAGAAAGCGATCTTGAAATTTACCACATCAGGGATGAGGCAACCTGGCCTCATCTGGTAACCTTACTTGGGTAAACGTGTCAGTCAGCTTGGCATGCTATGGAACATGCACCGTAGAGGGGTGGCGTAAACAACTGAAATTTATTTCTCACAGTTCTGGAGGCTGGGGAGTCAAGGTCAAAGGGCCGGCAGATCCTGTGTCTTGTCTCATGAGGAAGCCCTTCCTGGTTCTTGTTTTATTCTCCTGGGGCAGGAAGAGAGAGAGAGAGAGAGAGAGAGAGAGAGAGAGAGGGAGGGAAGGAGTGAGGGAGAGAGGGGAGGGGAACTGGAAGGGGAGGGGTAGAGAGGGGAGACAGGGAGAGGGAGGCGGGAGCTTGAGGGAGGGAAATGGGGAAGAAGGGCAAGAGCTCTCGTCCTCTTATTACAAGCCTCTGTCACGGGGGCTCCACCCTCAAGACCGACTTACCTCCTAGAGGCCCCACCTCTAAATACTATTACATTGGGTTTAAGATTTAAGTGTGTGAACTTGGGAAGAACTCACGCGTATGTCCAAATGGCCTGCCAACACCACCGCTCATTAAGTCTGTGGCCCGAGCCCTTCCTTTACTCTGGGTCACGTAAAACTCCCGGCCTTCCACAGCATTCGGTGAATGGGTTGGTTGCTAAAACCGTGCAAGGCAGTGAGGGAAGCTATGGGAAAGAGCTAAGTGAGGGCGTGGACAAGTAAAGCTACCTTGCCTGGATCCACATTGGTTGGAGGGGGCACCCTGGAGCTTGTCTTGGAACACTGCCTTGTCTTGCTCGAATTCGGAATCAAACAAACACAGGCCCTGAGGTGGGTGATTGGCTCCAACCAGTCAGGTGAGGAGGAGTCTGGGAAGAAGGTGACAGGAGCCAGCTGTTAGCAGCTGGGATGGTGTAGGGGGGTAAGGGAGATCTGAGCGGGCACCGAGAGCATCTGTGACATTCTCATTACAATTTGAAAGACACAGGAAAGAGAAGGCAAGCACACAAAAAATCACCCTCAGTCACATTACCCGTCGAGGCAACACCTGAGGGGATTTCAGGACATGTCCATAAGGTCCTCTCCAAATGGTTTTAAACTGTTTAAAATTTTATTTTGTGTAGTTTGGATTGTACACAATTTGTTATACTATTTTTGAAAACCTTGTGTCAGTTATTAGGTACTTACTTGTCATCGTAAGAGTCTTAGAAACTTTTTTTTTTTTTTTTTTGAGAGAGAGAGAGAGAGAGAGAGAACGCAAATACAAGCAGGGGAGGGGCAGTGGAAGAATCTTAAGCAGTCTTCACACCCAGCACAGAGCCCGACTTGGGGCTCGATCTCATGACTGTGAGATCATGACCTGAGCCAAAACCAGGAGTCAGACACTTAACGGACTGAGCCACCCAGGCCCCACTACAAATGTAATTTTTAATGCAATACATTTAAACAATTCTCACTACAATGAAAAATTAAATTTAAGGGCAAGTATCAAGCTCTGATTTCATATGATATTTTCAAAACTGAGGGTCTGGATAGTGCTCGTTATAAGCGTCCAGGTTTGTTTGTTTTTTTTCTTTTTGTTTTTGTTTTTTGTTTTTCTTTTATACTTATTATATCTGAAACTTCCTTTTTTCTTTTTCTTTTTTATTATTTTTTTAATATGAAATTTACTGTCAAATCGGTTTCCAGACAACACCCAGTGCTCATCCCCACAGGTGCCCTCCTCGATGCCCGTCACCCACTCTCCCCTCCCTCCCACCCCCCATCAACCCTCAGTTTATTCTCAGTTTTTAAGAGTCTCTTATGGTTTGCCTCCTTCCCTCTCTGCCTCCAGGTTGTAAGCCTCCAGGTTGATAACTGTCACTGATCAGGTGTGGGCAGACAACATGGATGGTGCCTTGGTGACTGTGTAAATGCAGGACATGGTGGGTGATGAGTCCATAATGACTGCAAAGGGACCACATTCGCAGATACTGTTCTAGCAGGAGCCAAAAATGTGAATGTTTACATACGATGGCAGATAACACAGATAGTTATCTTGGCGGCGGGGCCAAGAGGAGAGGTACATGCCCAAGGCGGGCTGTTGCCAAAGCACGTTGCCATGCAATACCTTCTGATTACTTTGGCTTACAATCCAGAATTTTCACATGCATGTAAAATCTGAGTGTTGAAGACTGGCCCATTTTCTTCAGACCCAATTTAGGCATCAGCAATGGGTTCTTCCAATCCATGAGCATGGGATGTTTTTCCATTTCTTTGTGTCTTCTTCAGTTTCTTTCACGAGCTCTCTAGAGTTTTCAGTGTACAGATCTTTTACCTCTTTGGCTATGTTTATTGCCAGGTGTCTTAGGGTTTTTGGTGCAATTGTAAATGGGATCAATTCCTTCGTATCTCTTTCTGCTGCTTCATTATTGGTGTATAGAAACGCGACTGATTTCCGTACGCTGATTTTTATATCCTGCGACTTTGCTGCATTCGTGTATCATACGTAAGAGAAGAGTCACTGGGTTCTACTCTTGAAACCAAGATTACACTGTGTGTTAACTAACTTGAATTTAAACTTAAAAAAATCAGCAATGAGTGATGGCTTTCTATTTGTAACGTTTGCACTAAATTTTGTGCAATTTGGGAGTAGTCAGAGACACAATGCTGTTCCCAAACTCAGAGGCCTCAGCTGACACATTACTTTTGACACATTAAGTGATCAAATTGCACCACAACAATCTCTGCCACCCTGATCTCTAAGTCTCACACCTCCTTTCTGAATTTCAAATCTTTCTCCGTGTACTTTCTACCCTCACCCCAGCTTCCAATAAGCCTCATGGCCTGGCCATGCTACTTGCCTTGGGAGCCTCAACAAGGAACATCTCTGTTAGAAAGGCAGCCTCTTTGGCAAATCCCAAGCCCGATTTGTTTTTTCTAGGGAAAAAAAAAAAAGTAGATATTAAAATAAATACAATACAAAAGCCTCAGCTTCTAAACAAAGGTAATATGGGTGTAGAAGAAAGAAAGGGACTCTGTGTCATTTATAACACAGAATAAGGAAAAACAATGACAGAAACAAAGAGATTTAGAATTAATAAGTGAGTATTAGATGTGATATATGCTTCAGGATAACGGAAAACTTAAATGAAGTGGCTACATTCCTAGAAAGAGATACAATGGCAAAATTAATGCAAGCAGAAACAGAGAATCTGGATCAACCTATAAGAACTAAATATATGAAAATGCTGGTCGAAGACCCTCCCTCTCAAAACCTGCAAGCCTGTGCAGTTGTATGAGTACAGCTTATAGAATTTTCAAGGAGGAGATAATTCTGGTTTCATACAAGTTATATTAGAAAATTGAAAAAAATTCATTTATGATCTCAGTTAAACTTTTGGAAAACGAGGAATGCAAGGGAACTTTCTTCACTTGATAAGTTATATATACCAAAAGACTTATTGAACCTTATTGAACTTATCGAACACTTATTGAACCTTAAGTGTTTAAGTATATAAACTTTATACTTATTGAAGAAACTTTGTACACATTCTTTTAAAAAGGAATATAAAGTGGTTTTGTTTGTTATTATAAGGAAGGTTTTTATATTTATCTATTTAGACTCATTAGCCTTTTCTTTGAGGCATTAGATTTTTAGTCTTTTTTTTTTTAATTTTTTTTTAACGTTTATTTTTGAGACAGAGAGAGACAGAGCACGAACGGGGGAGGGGCAGAGAGAGAGGGAGACACAGAATCGGAAGCAGGCTCCAGGCTCCGAGCCGTCAGCCCAGAGCCCGATGCGGGGCTCGAACTCACGGACCGTGAGATCGTGACCTGAGCCGAAGTCGGACGCTTAACCGACTGAGCCACCCAGGCGCCCCATTAGATTTTTAGTCTTAATTAGAATGGCCTTCCTTACTCCAAGGCTCTATTTGCATTTTCTCATGTTTTCCTTTTAGTACTTTTATGTATTTTTAATTAAATTTTCTCATGTTTTTCTTAGCGAATTGAGTTTGTGAATTGAATTTTCTCATATTTTTCTTCTAGTGCATTTACATCTTTTATTTATTTGGAGTTTAGTCTACTGTAGTGTATGGTATCCTGTTTTCCTGTTGTTCTAATTCCATTAATTAAGAAGCCCATCTTTCCACCACTCTGCTGGAGAGTGCTTTCTTATCCTGGGCCATTTAAAACTCCCAGGCTTCCCATCACTCAATAAACGGGTTCATTGCTCAATACCAAAATAAAATCCGGTTAGATTTTTAAATGAGGTTTTATACACTGGCTCTAAAAATTTCATGGAGGAATTAAGGTCTACGTTCCATGAGAATCTAAGTCAACCTTAAGAAGAATGCATCAAGGAGTTTTCTACCAGATACTAGGACAACTAGAGACATCAATTTTGCTGGTTTTTCTTCCTTTTCTGGTTGCAAGTATTTTGTATGATTCCATTTTGTCTCCTTTAAGGTTGAGGTTTAAATTGCTCTTCTCTTTTCTGATTTCCTAAGGTGGAAGCTCAGGTTATTGACTTGTGTTGTTAACTTCCCTTTAAGTGCTACTTTTGCTGCATGCCATGTATCTTGGCACATAAGCCAAACTTAGGTTTTGGTAAGTTGTATTTTCATTTTCACTTAGAATAAAAATATTTTTAAGTTTCCCTGGAGACTTCTTTGACTCATGGATTATTTAGAAAGGTGTTGTTTAATTTTCAAATATTTGCGGACTTTGCAGATATTCTTTTATTGATTTCTAGTTTAATTCCACTTTGGTCAGAGTACATACTTTATATGTTTTCCATTCTTGTAAATTTGTTACAATGTATCTGATGGCCCAGTATGTCATCTCTCTTGGTGGATGTTGCAGATGAGCTTGAGGAGAATATATATATTCTGCTGTTGTTGGATGGTGTATTTCATAAATGTCAATTAGATCAGTTGATAGTGCTATCCAGATGATCTGTAGCCTTACTGATTTCCTACTTGCTTTATCTATGCACTTACTGTTGAAAGGATATTGAAGCCCTAAGTATAATAGTGGATTTGTCTATTTCTCCTTTCAGCTCTATCAGTTTCTGACTTATGTAGTTTGATTCTCTGTTGTTAGATGCATACATATTTAAGATTGTTATGTCTTCAAAGAGAATTGACCCCATTGTCATTAGGTAATGCTTCTCTTTATCCCCGATAAACCTCCTTGTTCTGAAGTGTGCTTTTTATGAAATTTACATAGCTAGTCCAGCTTTCTTTTGATTAGTATCTTTCTCTAGTTCTTTACTTTTATCCTGTGTCTTTATATTTAAAGTGGATTTCTTGTAATATATAGTTGAATCCTTTTTTTAGTCCACCTTGTAAATTTTTGTCTTTTAATTGGTGCATTTACCAATCACATTTAAAGTGATTATTTATCTATGGGGCACCTGGATGGCTCAGTTGGTTAAACGTCTGACTTCAGCTCAGGTCATGATCTCACGGTTCGTGGGTCCAAGTCCTGTCGTCGGGCTCTGTACTGACAGTTCAAAGCCTGGAGCCTGCTTCAGATTCTGTGTTACCCTCTCTCTCTGCCCCTCCCCTGCTTGTGCTCTCTCTAAAAAATAAATAAACATCAAAAAGTAAATAAAAGAAACAAAGTGATTATTTATGTAGATTAATCAATCATTTTCTACTTGTTGCACTTGTCCTCTGTTTCTTTCTTCCATCTTTTTCTGCCTTCTCTAGTTTAATTGAACATTTTATATAATTCTATTTTATCTCCTCATGGGGGTCAATTATACTTCTTAGAAAATTTTAATGGTTGCTCTAGAGTTTAGCTTATATAGTTTTGATTAATGTGAGCCCACTCTTTAAAAAAATTTTTTTTTAATGCTTATTTGTTTTTGAAGGAGAGAGAGTGAGTCGGGGGGTGGCGGGCAGAGAGAGGGAGACACAGAATCCGAAGCAGGCTCCAGGCTCCGAGCTGTCAGCACAGAGCCCAACGCGGGGCTCGAACCCACAAACTGCGAGATCATGACCTGAGCCAAAGTTGGACACTCAACCGACTGAGGCACCCAGGTGCCCCAGTGTGAGTCCACTCTTAAACAACACTACAGTTTTATGTGGCATGTGGCCCCTCCCCACTCTCTTGCTTTCTCTCCTCTTCTTTGATCTCCAGACTTGCCACTGGTTTGCCATAGCTTGCATGTCCTGGATTGCAGTTCCTTTGCTGTTGCCAAATAAACCCATTTGGCTGGTAAAATAACTGGTTGTTCTACCTTTAAGGTTGGCATTGCTTGGTGTCATAGAAGTGGGATCCAGAAAAGACCTCAACAGCTCCAAGGCTGGTGAGCAGACCCTTGTCTTGTCAATACCCACTGAGGCCATTGAGCTCACTGTTTTGTCACTGACCCTGGAGTTTGAGCCAAGCTCTACTCTCATGTTTTAAGCTCTCCAGGCTTTATTTAGGGATCTGTTCAAAAGCTTTGTCCTTTTTGTTTTCATGAAGGCTTTGTCCTTTCTGGTGAGTACTTTTTTGTTTTTGTGAGCTTCTGGTTATGAGTAATGGGATCCCAGTCCTCTGAATACTTTGAGGAGACTCCACCCTGCAGGGGTCCCAGTTGGTTTTAATGTTTAAAAACTATAGTGCCTCCTCATGGGCATTCTTAACTAAATGGTCCAGCTTAACTAAAGATAATTTAGATTTTCAATGGCCATTATGAGGAACTTTCTACCTTGCTAAACTTGTTTTTCTCAAAACTAAATTAGACAGCTGCATCTCCAACATTGAAAAACAAGGAGAATAAGATACCTATTTTAATTGGCATGCAGGAGCCTCCAAAAGATTGCAAAATTTCGTAATACTTTCATTAAAAGATTCATTGCAAAAGACCAACGAAAAATTAAAGACCTAAAGGATAACACACAGAAGATTATAGAACTGACTAAAGGGGCTGTAATTCCCCTTTACCTTCTTTATTTGAGTACTCAGTCCAAAATTGTCTAAAATTGCCTTCCCATTCTGAAGAGACTATTAAACAGCTACCTTTTGAAAATAAGACCGCCCAATGTGATGGATAGTCCTCCTCAGGTATTTTTTACTCCTTGGTCAAAGGCCAAACTAGGAGCCATAGTTAAAGAATTTCTTGGGGCGTCTGGGTGGCTCAGTCGGTTAAGCAACCGACTTCGGCTCAGGTCATGATCTCACAGTTTTTGAGTTCGAGCCCCGCGTCAGGCTCTGTGCTGACGGCTCAGAGCCTGGAGCCTGCTTCCGATTCTGTGTCTCCCTCTCTCTCTCTCTGCTCCTCCCCTACTCACATGCTGTCTCTCTCTCAAAAATAAATAAAGATTAAAAATTAAAAAAAAAAAAGAATTTCTTAAACCAGGGAGGATTCTTGCATGCTTTTGTAAATAGATTAACTTCTAAGCCCAGTCAAGAGAGGAAAATAAAATTTCACATTGTTCCTTCCTTTCCAAATCCAGATTGATTCCTTATTGATACTTTCTCTCCCAGAGTAGCTATTGCCTTCTTGTTGGCCTCATTTTACAAACTTGGCTTGACTTTCTGCCTGCCTGGGACATACAGTTTGTCAGTCCTTTTGGCTATCTTTGGGAGTGACTTTAGATCTTGTGAAGAGAATGCATTTTATACCCTCTTGGAAGATGTCTCTTGGGCCCATGGAATTATTTAATGCTGCCAGAAATAGGTACTGTCTGTCCCAGGTAAATCTGACAAGACATTTGAAAGGATTTAGTAACTTTGCTATCATAAATTTGACCAAATTGGAAGCTGGTATTCGGAGGCCAATAGAATTTTGTTGTTAGGCCTTCTCCTCTAAGCTAAATGTACTCAGAGGGAAAGAAAAACATTCTAACAGGTGAATGGTGGATGGGGGCTCCAGGCCTTTGATATCATTTAGGTGGCAACTGAATTCTTCCATGAATTAAAAATGGGTATCTTTGTACAAATTTAGTCTTTGCAGGACCACAGGTGTGGCTCCGGAAACAATTCCAAGCCCACCAATCCTATTTACCAAACCCCAAGCCTCTCCTATTCATCCCAAAGGCTTGTACGTATTGGGCCGAGGGAACCAAAATCTTGCATTTTTTCCCCATGTGCCTTGTGCTGTCAAGATTCTACCCAGGGTCTTCTCCAAAATTCCGGAGTTCTCCAGAACTCTTACCTGGACCATCTCTTTGATATGCAAACTTTGCAATCTTTAAAAGACAGCAATTTTTATCAGAAGGAGAAGGAAAGAAGGAAAGTTATTTGAGTCGATTCAATTCCTTTTGTAATTAGTGAGTGTTGTATTATCGTATCTAATTCATGGCAGACATTTTAAAATGGGAGGTATAACGTCTGTGTTTGCATCTGTCTGTACGTTCATGTGCGTCTCTGTGGAGGTGTAGATGTGTGGTATTTTTTACCTGCAGATGGTATTTTCAAAATTAATTTCTAAAAGAGATCTATTTAACTGGCTTAAAGAACACGAAACACTTAAATAAATTAAATTCTCAGAAATATAATAGAAACTTAATCCGAATGAATTTTAGGTTCATGTGATTTAGGGAAAAAATTCAGTATTAAAGCCACTTTAATCTTGTTGGTTTAATTAAGACAGTCATGCTTTTAGAGTTTTTAGCACTAAATATAATATTTTTATTCTACTCAGGCTTACTAAAGGTCAGATGAATTTGTGTTGTCTCTTAGAACTTTGTCAGCAAAAATGATAATTTAAGATGATGGTTAACTGTTTAATATCTCATATAATTTTCATGACGAATCTAAACATAATTATTAAAAATCCTTTATTAATAGATATAAGATAATAGTTTATAAATGAACTTTTCAGCAATATTCATGTCTACTTAAATAGTTTACCCCAATCTTTTTGGTAACTTAAAACCTTAGAGTTTTGCTAAGTTAAATCAGATGATAGATAGTCATTAAAGATCTAGATCATTGCCAAATAACATAAAACTGAATCATTGATTATGAACACAGTTTTACGTACTTTTGGCTTCTTGTGACAGAGAAACTAAAACATATTCGGATGGGTTAGTGCTATACTGAAAAAGGCCTATGCATATCCTATTACCCTATTTTAATAAATGCGCCAATCTAAAGAAAGCTGATGTCACAGGAAATTCACCATTGCTTACTTGTGAGTTTTCACTGGAAATTAAGGTTGGGTTCAAATGGTTAAGAATGCCAATAAACGACGTGCCCTCAGTCACCTTTCCCACTCGTTGGCCTTGCTGGTTGGGGTGGCCTGAGCTGGGTGTCCTGCACCGTGATGCTTCAAAGCCTTGTTGAAAATGTTTGGGTCCCCACGAAACCCTACCATAGCCAAGTTTACTGGTAGATTTGGGTAGGAATGGGGTTGATGGGCTTCATCGTTTATGAAATCAGGAATGCTGATAAAGGAAGTAAAGCTCTGAAAGCTTTGAGTTCTCCACCTGCTCGTGGTCATCATTAACCAGCTTTACATCCGATGGGACATCAGGCTGGCTGCAAATCGCAGCGAGCCCTATTGGATGGGACCATGGAGCGTCGCTATACATATGTAGATGTGTTGTTTCCTTTCTGGTGTGAATAAATGTACCTGTGAGGTGCAAAAAACATATATATTTTAATAAATGTAATTAAGACTACTGGAAATAATAAGGGAAACATGCAAGGAAAGCAGGATGTGTGTTTTCTATAAGAGGAAGTGTGGAGAATAGTGAGGCATTTTTATTGAGGGAAAAGAAAGTAATTTTGTTTGAAAGCAAGACCGTTTAGAGAGGAAGAACATAGGACAAAATCTGAATGTAAAAAACAAACAAACAAACAAGCAAACAACTTGTAGAAGGCTTGTGGAAAGGAAGCTTGAGAAAGAAATTTTATGCATGGTCAAGCTAAATGAAAGGCTAAAAGGCTAAAAGGAAACTTTGATATCAATAGTGTACTTATGCAAAACCAAACCTAAATTTTCTTTTATCTACTGAAAGTTTTCTTGAATTGTTGATCTCCTTTTCATAAGAAATTATAAACAAAGGGTTTCCCTTAACTTTTTTTAAGAAAAAAAAATTTTTAATGTTTATTTATTTTTGAGAAAGAGAGAGAGAGAAAGAGCGCAAGTGGGGGAGGGGCAGAGCAAGAGGGAAACACAGAATGCAAAGCAGGCTCCAGGTTCTGAGCTGTCAGCACAGAGCCCGATGCGGGGCTCGAACTCACGAACCGTGAGATCATGACTTGAGCCGAAGTCATATGCTTAACCAACTGAGCCACCCAGGCGCCCCTCCCTTACTTTCAAGTGATCTTTTTGTCAAAATAGTTTCCTGTATTTATTGTCCGTATCAGGTCTTTGATTCCTTAAATCTAGTAGAACACACAGAGCTAAATCTCGCTCAGAACCCTGTGATCTTCTATGTTTGCCTATGAAGTCTTTTGCTGTCACTATGGTTAAATGGATAACTGAGTATTATTTCGTGGTGACCTAGATCTGATTAGACCAAGTGTGTCAAAACCTTTTGATATTTTTGACAAACTTGCCCCCAAATCAAATTTGAAATACAGTCTTTTGTAGTCAACCTAATGTTTAGATTTTCCAGAGAGTCTCTGGAACATCTCAAAAGATTTGTTCTCTCTTCTTATAAAAAAGGAGATGTTAAACTAATTAGGCTGATTTGCTATGTTATATTATATAGGAAGCATTGTAAAATAACAAGTCATACTAAGGGGGAGCCTAGGTGGCTCAGTCGGTTGAACATCTGACTCTTGATTTCAGCTCTGGTCATGATCCCAGGGTCGTGAGAGCAAGCCCTGTGCTGGGCTCTGCACTGAGTGTGGAGCCTGCTTAGGATTCTCTCTCTCCCCACCTGCCCCTCCCCACCCCCCACCTAAAATGAAAAAAAGAAGTAATACTAAGCCTTCTTTATGTTTTATTTGCGTAGGTATGTAAGTGTTCCAGAAATTGTGTGAAATTCTTGGAAACCTGATATGTCTTAGTATAATGTTATCAGTCATAATTCCAATTATTATCTTCAAATGTGGCATGTCACAGAAATAACCAAATTTCCTTGTCAATTCCGTTATAATGAACTCTCCTCAGGGGTTTGAGAATAAGCATCTTTCAGTCTTTTCATGGGTCGCTATTGTTTTACTCTGAAGCTGTTACAAAAATGTTCCCACAAAAGTACCTGAGCTTCAAGGAGATTCATGGAGAGGACTTTTGACAAATATAGGTTTGTGATACCTTGAAGAGCATAAAACCAAACTAGGTAAGAATTTCTATTGTACATACTAGATTCAAGTTGAACGAGTAGTATACCTTTGTAAACAAAGATGAACACGTTTATTTTTTTTCTGCCTACCTGATCCCTTTAGAGTTTGGAAACTCTCGAGTGTTCTTTTCATGACATGATAGTTATTTGCATACGTTTATTAAAAATCTCTTCTTCTTGTAACAGGACACAACTGAGGGCACTGGCTAGATTACCAAGACTTTGACTGAAACGGTATTTCAGATAAATCTGACGGCCAGTCCTTGACTTGGCTTCCTGGCCTCAGAGGCGATGATAGTTCAGTCTGAGACACCTTGTGAAAAGTTCCAGCAAATTGGTCTTAAAAAGAACTTGCAAGGTCAATCAATATTTCTGCTACATGTGTGTGAGTAACCAGGCCAAGTTTAATGCAAACGAATTAGTTTTATCTTTAGTAAAAAAAAAAAAAAAAAAAAAAAAAAAATGGGGATACTTGTAGAGAGATGGGGCATGTAGAGAGAAAAAATATGTTTGCACCTTTGTCTACGTTAGATTCTAGCCCTGTTAATTGTCTTTGAGGTTTGGCTATACACCTGTAAACTAGAAATCCAGAATTCTCCTGGTTTCCTCAAATATCTGGCTACAACTCTTCAACCTAACACTTCCAATTTTGTCCCACTCATCTGATTTGGAGTCACTAAAGAACGAAGACTGCTCCTAAATCTCCTTGGAAGGGACTATAAGAAGTCTTTCCCATTACCGGGATGGCAGCCAAACTTCAGGGACTTGGGCCTTGACTGCACATTGGACATCTGAAGGAGGTTTTTCCTGACATCCAGTCCTGTGCAAGTCCTGGAGGCTTCCAAATCAAATTGAGGAGGAGGACAGTGATCTGACATCAAGGTAGACTGCTTTCTCCAAATTTGATGGATTAGGACTTTCTACTTTAACTAAACATAAAGCCCTTTATTCTTTTCTTTATGTCCTTTACTCTGGCATTGGCCTGGGAAGAGAGCACCATTATCTATATCTCCCAGGCCATTGCTAAGTATGTGTGTGGGGGAACCTTTCTGACTGTTGGATTTGTCAGCAGAAGTTCTGATCTGTACATGTTGCCAAAGATCCCTTGGCCTTACCTGTAACCAATTTCTCCCATGATCTGTTTCCCTGCACTCACAGGAAATGCAAAAGGACTAACTTCTCACTGCAAGGCTTTTCAGAAAGATCCCTTTAGGATGGGATGGTACCTCACGGAATATCATCCAAATTCCTCTGATCCCTGGCTTGCAAAGGTCAATTAGGAAACTCCAACTGAAGGGTCTATCAAGAACCAGGCCTTAGCTGGAGTTCTTTGCACTCCAACTGGCTTCAGTTTTTGTCTGTGGTAGACAGTATTACCCATGGGCATGTGAATGTTTAGATAGCTGGTGAATTGAAGGTCAATACTTATTGGGATGTTTGTCCCTGTCAACATCCATAATAAATAAGAAACCTCCAATTGGTTTCCCTCATTAAACCTTCAGAGCCGCTTTAAACAGGAGCTTCCGGGAAGCATACATGACAGTGAGTTTTTTTTCCCCCTAGATGGTAGTAAGTGCCAAAGGAAGAGAATCAGAAACCTCTCCCTCACATTAAGAGAGCTAGTTGATTCCACAGCTAAAGGAATAACAGCCAACTATGATCACTTGACACACTGGCTAGGCTAGTCTTAGATAACTGTATAGCCCTTGATTACCTACTTGTTAAATAATAAGGTGTCTGTGTAATAGCAAATCCTGCCTTATAGCTATTTGTCAAATAGCAAATACATGGGTAAAGGCCTCTGGAGAGGTAGAAATTCGATTACACAAGATCAGGGAATAAGCCCATTGGTTGCGAAAAATTTCATCTGGTGACTCCTGGTCTTTTAACCTATGTACCTAGTTACCTATGGGTTTGGGCTCCTGGCTAGAACCATTATACAAGCTGCATTTGTCATAGTATTTTTTATATTGCTTTACATAATTAAGGTCTTGTACCTGTTACTTGTCAAACCTTTGTAGAACTGACACACCCAACAGGGTGAGGCTAGCTCAGTGCTTTGAGATGATCTCTAACATTTACAGTCTTGGTGAGATACAGACTTTAGGTAAGTACCTGAAAGTTCTCCTTCCTAACATTCTCTGTTACTCAAATGTGGCCTTACATGTTTTCCAACTGCCATGTACTTTCTCTCCAAAAAAGGACATGACAACAAGGAAATGTCTTTCCTGTTACAGAGGGGCAAGACCACTAAATATGGAAAACCTGACTCCCAATCGATGCTTTGAAAGAAAGATCTTGATCAAAAGAGGGAAATGTGAAACTGAATAGAGGAAACCTCATTTAAAAGGGAGTCAGAAGACCAGAAGGGGAGCTCTCATGTCGAATCATTTGTCCCTCGCAGACCCCAGCAGGAAAAAATGTACGTTGCAATACCAGCAGGAAGAAGCCTACTTTACCACCTCAGAAGGAGGAAGGGAGAATTTCTCCTGACCTAGCAACAAGCTCAGCCAATAAGAAAATACCACAACTCAGCCAATGAGAAACCATCACTACCCTGAACTCTCATTTTCCTCCAATGGATTTCATTCATGCAGCCCCTCCCAAGTTCCTTCTCTTCTCTACAAAGTAACCTTCTTTTCCTTTGATTTTTCAACTGTGTTATGGTTTGCCATAGCTTTTGTGTCCTGAACTGCAATTTCTCTGCTATTCCTCAATAAACTTATTCTGCTGGTAAAATAACTGGCTGTTTTGCTTTTAAGGTTGACAGGCCTTCGTCCCATAAGACTTCCCCCACTTTAGAAGGCAATTTCAAGTCCAGGTTGTTACCTATACTTCTGAGCCACTGGCTATAAGTTGGAGGTTCCCGGGAACGTTTCTTCCACTTCAATTAATATGCTAGGATGCCTCAAAGAACTCAGAAAAACATGTACTCATGTTTACCAGTTTATGATAAAGGATATTATAAAGGATATAGATGAATAGCCAGATGAAGAGGTACATAAAGCCTAGGAGGGTCCCAAGTGCAGAAGCTTCTGTCCCCATGGGCCTGGAGTGGACTATCCTCCAGGCATATGGAGATATTCACCAACATGGAAAATCTCTGAGGCCTGTCCTCTCGTGTGTGTGTGTGTGTGTGTGTGTGTGTGTTTTATGTTTATTTTTTATTTTTGAAGGAGAGAGAGAGAGAGAGTGTGAGTGGGAGAGGGGCAGAGAGAGAGGGAGACAGAATCGGAAGCAGGCTCCAGGCTCTGAGCCGTCAGCACAGAGCCCGACACGGAGCTCAAACTCACGAACCGTGAGATCATGACCTGAGCTGAAGTCGGACGCTTAACTGACTGAGCCACCCAGGAGTCCCTGTCCTCTTGCGTTTTAATGGAGGCTTTATTACACAGGCACAACTGATAACATCATTGGCCATTGGCAATTCATTCCCTGAAGGTTGGGGAGTGGGTCTGAAAGTTCCCAGCCTCTAGTCAAGGTTGGTTCCCCTGGCAACCAGCCCCCCCTCCTTAGGGGCTTTCCACAAGTCCCCTTATTTACATAAACCAGATGTGGTAGAAAGGGGAAGAGGCTTGTTAGGCGGATAACAAGCATGTTATCTACTTTTTCCATTAGAGCCCTTCATACAGGTAGGAAACAGTTATTTTCAATTCCCTGCCTGATAATTTCAACATGTCTGTCATATCTGAGTCTGGGTCTGATGGTACTTTGTCTCTGCAGACTGTGTTTTTTCTTGCTTTTTGCATGCTGTGTAAATTTTTGTTAAAAGCTGAGCATGTTTTATTCGGTCATAGAAACGGGAGTAAACGGGCTGTGTTTAATGTTTGCTGTGGCCATAAGTGCCAAAGGCTTCAAATCCCTCTAGGGCCATTGTTTCTCCGTCCTCTGGAATCTTTGGGTTTCCCTAAGTATTTCTTTTCAGAGAGAGAGAGGGAGAGCCTGTGCCTTGCCGTGTTTTCAGCTGTAGTCTGCTGTTTTGCTGGGGCTCTGTTGGTGTCTACTATGGAGTGGGGAGAAGGGTAGAATTCCATAAGCTTCTGATTAGATCTCAGCCTTCCAGTGGACCTGTTTCTCCAAGTTGTACCTCTCGCAAATGTTTGTCCAGGGGTGCACCTTTTCCCTGCCCCCCCACCCCCTTCCTTCCCGGGCCGCAGCATTCCCATCAGCGTCCTTGAAGCCCTGGCCCGTGTTGACTGTTTTTTTCTCTTTAGGTGGGACGGTAGGGCTGGAGTGAGGAGGCATGTCCTTCTCCACGCTGGGATGAGACTCTGGCAAAGTCCTTTTCCAGGAGAGTAGGTCTTATTTATTTATTTATTTATTTTTAACGTTTATTTATTTTTGAGACAGAGAGAGACAGAGCATGAACGGGGGAGGGGCAGAGAGAGAGGGAGACACAGAATCGGCAGCAGGCTCCAGGCTCTGAGCCATCAGCCCAGAGACCCACGCGGGGCTTGAACTCACGGACCGCGAGATCGTGACCTGAGCTGAAGTCGGACGCTTAACCGACTGAGCCACCCAGGCGCCCCGAGAGTAGGTCTTATTATAGAGAAGGTTCTGGGCTTCTTTCACAAGGATCCCTCTTCCCCAGAGCCTGGAGGGGATCTTTCTCAGAGCTTCACTGTGAGAACTGATTGGGATTCTTGGGGGTTAAGCCCACTTACGTGTGGGAGCCCTCCAGAGACTTCGAGCCCCGAGAGTTTTGCACTGCCGGGCTAACTCATGTTTGGCCCCCAGCATTTTGTCCGAATTACCATTTAAGTGTTCCTGCAAGTGTACAGAGCCAGTGGCTTTGCTTCAGGGAGCGGGTCCTGGCCGCATCTCTCTGAAAGATCTCGTTTCTCCAGATTTCCAGGTCACAGATGTCTCTCAGGTCTCTGATGGGTCAAAGAAAAGTAATAGATTCACACTTTATCTAGATGCTTGTGGTCAGACATGGGGATGATGAGTTCCAGGTCAGAGATGAAGTCTGAAGTTTAGAAGATGCAACCCCAAACCTAAAGCTGCGATCCATTAACTAGTCCTGCATGGGTATAGCTAACACCTGCCTTTTTTTTGGACATAAAAGTACTTATCACCTATGTTCTCAGCTTTATGGCTTCAGCCAAAAATTCAAAACATCAAGACATCAGGAAAATGGCCCACTTAACGGCTTGTAACATATATTTGCATACCTAGTACATAATACTTTGCAAACATAAAGGATATATATTCTTGAAGTAGGCTCCATGACCAACGTGGGACTCGAACTCACGACCCTGAGATCAAGAGTCGCATCCTCTACCGACTGACCCAGCCAGACACACCAAATATAAAGGACATATTTTTGAAAGGAAGAAAGGAATAGAGAGAAAGAGAGAGAGACAGAGACAGAGAAGCTAGAAAGGAGAAAATGAGGAGGAAAGGGAGAACAAAGAACCATAAGGAGAAAGAGAGTCAAAATCCAAAGTTTATCCAAAATTATATTGACATAAATGGTCTACATAGAGTACACTGACTAATAACATAAGTAGAAACTCAAAGTAGAACATTGTATTTTCTCTTTTTTGCTATACTCTCAAAGGCAGGCACAGGCTTTTAGATTACAAAGAATTAAAAGAATATATATCCTATATTAATCCATAGTCCTGAATAATTCCACTTCTCACAGTGAAATACTAAAATACCTTTCACACACAGGTTAAAAATGCATTTTAAAAACATTTAAAAAATTATAGTAAATAATATGTACATTAAATGTATATCATGAATATATATTATTACATATATGTATATATAATGTACATTATACGTATATGTATAATGTACATTACACATTATCCATACATGTGTATAAACAGATATACATGTAATCCCTTACATGTAAGAGATGTAATATATGTACCTCTGTAATAAATGTAATTTAAAGAGATTTCAAGTAGTACCAGACACATTGCCACAAACTCGAAGTTCAAGGTCAGAGTTTAGTTAGGGGACCTAGTTTTGATGGGTGTTTATCGAGTATATGCCAAATCCTACATTAGGCATTTTATAACTGCCAACTCACTTAGTCCCTACAACAGTCAAATGAGCGAGTACAGTCTTTTGCAGAATTGGAAAAGGGCTTCAGAAAGTTCAAGTCACCTAAGGTGCATCGCTAAACTGATGGGAATCCTCAGCTGTGTCTTGGGAGAGACCTGTAGCCAAGACACCGAATGCCCATTTTTCCCCACTCTTACAAACTTGTGCAGTTATTAGAGGCAGTCATAGCTGCTGTAGGAAAAGCTACAGTTTCCAGTCTCACTTGCATGTGACTCATAATGTTGGAAGAGAGTGTTGGGTGGCTGCTTCTAGAAATATTCTGAGAAGGCAAAGTGGTGCCTTTGTTTCTTTTGTCTTTATCCGTTCCTACATCTGCTGCCCGGAAAGTGGCTATGGTGGCGGCCATCTTCCTGATAATAATGGCGGCCACACTCCCGGGATGGCAGGGTGAGGGCTGTCAGTGGCGCAGGCCCCTGGCACTTCCTAGAGCAGAACCAACAAAGAAGACGTGGTTCGCCTACCTCCGGACTTCCACACAACAGAGAGCACACATTTATAGTTCTTAAATCACTGTTATTGAGGATCATTGTCATAGCTGACTCTCGTTTAAAAAAAATTATTCATTAGTTAAGGGAGCGGCGGTGGGGGGGGGGGGGACAGCAAAGGAGAGACTGTCTCCCTGAGTCTCATTTTTAAACTAATACAGAACTTAGTACCTCGCAGAGGAGTGCTGCGCATGGGCAGACACAGAAATAATATACAGTATAACCAAGTTGAAGTTCTCAGGTTGGAAGGGGCAGGTGCTCAGAATCTTACACACTAGAAATCTGACAATATCTGTTTGGCCATGGAAACATTTGGTTTAAATGGCCTTATTTTTACCTTAAAAACGATATCGCCCACTGCATAAGATTATAGCACGAGGGGAAAAGGTAAGACTAATTCAGAGTGCTGCTGTGCTGTTTTAAGCAGAGTCTCATGGATTTGAACTCAAGCTGGAGAGCGCTGTGTGCAGGCAGAGGTGTAAGGGGGTCCCCTCCACCTGAAAGCTTGATGAACTGAGAGGGCGGCAATCAGAGCCTTGGGTGTTTGGAACAGCCAACACCCTCTGTGGTAGGAAGCCCTTGGAAGTGTGGGTTCAAGGCCATGGCTTTAGCAGAAGTAAGACTGTGGTCCCAAATCCTTTTCCAGCCCTTTCCATTAAGGGATGTCTGCCAGACATGGGATCCAGCACATCAGCAAATATCAAAGGATGGCCGCAGCCTATCTCCTAAAATTTTACTTCAGACGGCCCAGGAAAGTCTCCCCTAAATGGAGAAAGAGGAAAAGGCAGGCATGGGAAGAGCACGGATACCAGTAACAGAGCGTCCGACTTCAGCTCAGGTCATGATCTCGTGGTTCACGAGTTTGAGTCCCAGCCCCGCGTCGGGCTCTGTGCTGACCGCTCAGAGCTTGGAGCCTGCTTCGGATTCTGTGTCTCCCTCTCTCTCTGCCCCTCTCCCTCTTGTGCTCTGTCTGTCTGTCTGTCTCTCTCTCTCTGTGTCAAAAATAAATAAACATTAAAGAAAAAAAAAAAAAAAAGCTTTACCCAAGCAAGATTTTTGGCAATGATTCAAATGCCCAACGAGTTGGATGAGATAAAGCCATCAGAAGCCCGCTGAGTCATTGATTGAGTGAACAGTATCGTCAAAGCAAACGGGGGCTGGGCTTGAAACACTCTGTAATTCTTCACACCTCTACTCTGAGGCCGTCTAATCTATGCAGTCTCGAGGAAGGGTAGAGTCTTCAAAGCTTCCCTCCGATGTGGTCTTGGAAAAATAAACAACAAAGAGCCCTCCAGGGCCCCGCAGGGCAAAGGCAAGAGCAAGGAAACACTTCAGCGAGCAGAACCAGGCAACCCCACCTGAGAAAGGGAGTCCTGAGGATTCTGCTTAGCCGGAACCCACGGCTGTGGACCAGCACTGTGTTTCCTCTGGCCCCCACTGTTCTTGAAGGGGAGATTCTCCCCCCCTTTTTTTCTTTCATTTTGTTTCTTTTCTCTTCCTCTCTTCCTAGTTGTGGTCATCCTGCTTCTCATGCATCACTGTGTATTGGGTGTGATGAGGGTAAATGGCTTGTCCTTTACTCTCTTGGTCATCAGGCCAAGCAGGGGCATCTGTGGATTTGACTGAGAGTGCTGCCCGGCACCAGAAATTCTAGACTTGGCATGGCATGCAGTGACTGGGCAGGGCCTTGAGGTGGGCCTGGCCTGTGGGTTCTGTCTGATAAGAAGGGTACGCGTAGATATTTGAGGAAGTAGACTATGGCAGAAACTGTAAGTCGATACCCAACTTCTGCTCTTGTCTTTTTCGAAAATAACGGAACGCCTGACCTTTGGCTGGCTCACAGCCGTGCAAAATAGAGAGCACAGCCAGCATCCTTTGCAGGTCGGTCTAGTCATGTGACTAATTCTGGGTAATACGATGTGGTGTTTGTGAGGTGCGCTGCATCCATGGATTGTTTTTTAAAAGAGGTACGGGTGGTCTCTGCTTTCTCTGGATTCCTGCAGCTTGGAACTTGGGCATAACAGCCGAGGTTTTAGCGGTCACTGTAGACTGTGCCCATGAACGACGTTCGGGCTGCAAGCCGTGCGGAGCAGATGCGCCCAGGAGTTTGGGTCCCCGATACACGGAGCGCCGTACTAACCCGAACAGCTACCTTAAATATCAGAGAGAAACACACCGCCACCTTCTTTCAGTCCTCCTGACATTGGGTTTTCGGTTACCCCAGCTGAATGGGAGCCTAACGGAGTGAGCAAACCTTGACGCAGGTGGAAGTGGAAAGAGCCTGAACTAAGGTGGTGGCACCGGGGACCCAGAGGGAAAAATCACCTGCCGGTGTTGTTGGAGAGGCAGAGGAGATTTGATTCCTAAAGGATGGGGGAAGTGAGAGATGCAATCCAACAGAAGCAGAGCACTGCACCGGGGTTTCTAGTCTGGATGGAGTGGACGGAGCCCTGCAGGGGGGTGGGGGGGGGGGGTGGGGGGGAGGGATGAGGAGTGATGGGCGTGGTTAGAAGTCCCCAGGGCATCTACACCATGAGGAATCCAAGGGCAGAAACTTGAAGAAACTGATAATTTAAGGAGTGGGCAGTGGAAGAGGCCAGTAGGCGGATGATACCAAGGCCAAGGGCAGAGAGGTTAATAGTATCATCATGAGAAGTAAAATAAGATGAGGAATGAAATCCCCAGGGATCCCTGTTGGATTTGGAAGCTGGATGGCTTAGGAACCAACGTGAGGAGAGGAGATGGACAAATCCCTCTGGGCTCCATTTTAAATGATGCTGCTAAAGGAGAGCAGGGCGAGTTGCTGCCCCAGTGGGATGGAGATTTTTGTAAAGTTTATTTTTATTGTTTACAATTTTTTAAAATGTTTGTTTATTTTTGAGAGAGACAAACATTTTAAAATGTTTATTTATTTTTGAGAGAGCGCAAGCAGGGGAGGGGCAGAGAGAGATGGAAACATAGAATCTGAAGGAGGCTCCAAGTTGTGAGCACAGAGCCCGACGCGGGGCTCGAACTCACGAACCGTGAGCTCATGTCCTGAGCCGAAGTCAGACGCTTAACCGACTGAGCCACCCAGGCACCCCTATTTTTATTATTTTGAAGTTTTGCATGGTGTTTAGTGTGCCTACAGGATGCGGGGGGCAACTCTTGGTGGAGAGGTTGAGGGTGTGCAAGAAGGTGCCTCCAAGAAAGCCCTGGAAGGCTCTGGGTGGAGGGCACAGGCCACAGGGTCAGCCCAAGCGGGTTCACTGCCTCCTTGGAGGCTAAGGACAAGAGGGGAAGTGGAGGCAGAAAGAAATGCCCCTGAAGATATTGGTTTGGGTCGCTGAGGGAGTTTGTACTTGTCGGATTCAACTTTCTTGGTGAGGTAGGAGCGGTTACCCTTGGGGAAGAGTGAGTGATGGGGCGGGGGGTGGAGAGTGAGCTGGGGGTGTCTGGATCAACCCCAAACAGGTCACTATCCTGGAAATGAAGGTGCCTAGGTCGCCCCAAGATCTCTTCACAGAACCATTCCGCCTGGGGCATCTTGCGTCGCCTCGGCTGTGGTCGGCTGGCCCCAATTCTTGGTCATGTTTCTCTCGAGGGCTGACTCTCAGAGCTTGGGATTGGTTTAGTTTTGCTTTGTGTTTCAGGTACCTCCAATTCACTCCACCTCCAAGATTCGAACTGCTTTCCTTTGACAAACTGCGACACCCTCAGCGGTAGGACGCGGTGGGAGCGTAGAGATCGCTCATGGCCTGGAGTTCCTTTTCTCTCTTGGCATCGGCATGGACTGTTTACATCTCTCCGAATTCATACAGGGAGGCCCCAAACCCGCAGTGTGGGGGTGCTTGGAGATGGAGATTTGGGGAGGCAATCAAGGACAGATCCGATCAGGCAGGGGGGCCCTCGTGAGGGGAGTAGTGACCTATAAGTAGCCTTATAGGAAGAGGAACAGCTACAGGTCTCACTCGGTGCCCGCACATGGAAGAAGGGCCGTGTGAAGACACAGTGAGAAGAGGCCGTCTGCAAGCCGGGAAGAGAGTCCTCACCAGAAACAGTGTTCTCTGGCATCTCGATTTTGGACTTCCCAGCCTCTAACACTACGAGAGAATAAATTTCTGTGGTCGAAGCCACCCAGTCTGTGGTATTTTGCGCGGCAGCCTGAGCTGACTCCTACTGCATCACCAAATGAACAAGGAAAAGGACACGGTCACCTATTTTTATCCAGCCAAGCTCAGAATACCAAGAGTTCTTCTTGGTTCTTGAGCAGCGTGGGGACTACGGGACGCTAGATGACGTCATCCTGGAGGGCAGAGTGCCCGGTCCTGAGGTACAGCTCTCGTCCTTGAACCTTTCTCAAGGGTTGCTCCCGTGTTGGGCTCTTGATCATGGCTTCATTAGGACTCCATTTCAAACGACGGCCGGTACGAAACCCGGTTCAAGTGAGAACACTTGCTCCCCGTTGTATTAGGTCACCTTGGTGCACATTACCCTCTGGAACCCTCTCATTTACATGCGCTCTCTTCTCATATGAGCTCTTGAAGTAAATCTGAATTTGTTTAGACAATTTTATGGGTACTGTAAAACCACAATTGAATTTCAGGCCTTTGTAGAGGTCCCGCCAAGATGCACTCCAATTAGAAATAACTGCTGTTAATGCTGTTACGATGTGGTGGCTGCCCGCTATACCCCAGACCTTTGTTCTCCTAAATCCCTCGAGTCTCTTCTTTATTCTTCAGCTAAATAGACAGGCCCCTAGAATATACGCTTTTGGAATCGTAATATAGGAGCGATATTGTGCCTCTCTCTTAATTAACCTTGTTAAGCAAGGATTTGGAACATTAGCTGGTTAGGCTAAGAGGGCCTTTTGAGTCGCTCAGTACACATCTGCAGTTGAGTAGGATGTCCCTCTTGTGAAATAAAATGCCTTTTATTCTTTGGCATACCCCAAATACCTTTATTATTCTTTGAGAAATGGTGTGACAGGCTTGTTTAGCGAAACAATGTGTGCAAAGTGCATAGCTTCGTGCCAGGCACAATGAAACCTTAGCTATTGCTTTTATTATTATAAAACAAGGTTCCCCCCCACCCCCCTTTTTTTAAGGCTTTCTGAATGAAACGGAAATACAGGGGCAGAGTCAGAATCACGCAGGCGGCTCAAGATAAATCAGTCCGCAGTGGATTCCACTGATTCCACACTGCCTGAGACCACTGCCTTTCTAAGAGCATCTTACCCCATGACGTTCACGACTTGTTTATTTTGACTCTCACAGGGTCTTCCAAAGCACTTCTCATCCTTTCCTGCTCCCCGTACAAAGGAAGGTAAGAGACAAAGGCTGCTGTTTTTCTCCCGAGGCAGGCGCCCCCTCCCAGGCTGCAAAGGAGTTCCAGGGATACGGTAATGAACACAGTTTTCTTAACCTTGCTTTTATAGTTAATATCCAAATCATGAGAGCAGTTGGCCAGGCCATTGAGCTGCAAGAATACAACAGATTTGAGATAAAGGCAGCATCGACGAACACCAACGCATAGAATTGCCCATTCTGTGGAAAAATACAACACGAACCCCAACCTGAAGTGCTAAATTAAACATTTGAAATTAACCACATGGATATGTTTTCTGGACTAACAGGCAGCAGTTAAACTAGCTCAGTAGCAATGTCATTTTCAGAGTCAGAAGCAACCATTCTTTGAGCTCTTCTAGGGAAAAAAATGTGCTCCTGTGTAGACTTTGGGCTAGAGTCACTGTCTCCCAAGTTCATTCAGGGAATGTGCAGGAAGGCTTCCTGACACAGTGGCTCCTGATGTACACTCAGCAGCACTGGCACTTAGTCTGTGAGCACGCAGGGCATTAAGCAGTCAGCGTTGGTGTGACTGTGTTGGGAAGAAGGACACGGGAGGCTGGCCTGTCCTACACCTGGTGGCATAGGCTCAAAAAGGCCAAGGCTGAGAGCAGGGTGATAGAGAACCCAGAGCCCTGTGTCCTCTGTAAAGAGGGCATTCTAGCAATCTACAGTAAAACCTTGGTTTGCGACCATAATTTGTTCCGGAAGCGTGCTTGTAATCGAAAGCACTTGTACCTCAAAGCGAATTTCCAGAACCACTGGCTAAGTCGTGATCACGTGACATTCGCTGTCACGTACTACGCGTATTGCAAGACATCGTTCCTTTATCACGTCAAAACTTATTAGGAATGTTTGCTCATCTTGTGGAACACTTGCGGAACAAGTTACTTGCAGTGCAAGGTTTTACTGTACTCATTCATGCTCCTCACCTCTCACTCCAGTTCCCTGCTTCACTTGAGCCACCTCCCCCCGTGACCAAAGTGAAGGGCAGTTCGTGAGAGAGAGGATTATTTTTCTTACCCATCTGTTGCAAGCAGACTTGACAAAAATGGGCTATTTTTTTTTAATTAAAAAAAGAATAACCTAGCCAAAAAGCAGATAGCAACATTATTTGCAAAGGCATCAGCTGAAAATACGAGTCTAGATTACAGAAAAAGAAGGGTACTTGTAGTTTCCAGATACATCCTGTTGGACAAAAATGCTGTTCTCCATCGAAATAAGCATCATGCACCACTGGGTATCAGATGGTATCGGCCGTGGAGCTGGTCTTTAGTGTTTCTTGTTCTTGCAAACGAAGCCATCCATTATGTTAAAGATGCCCATAAAGTCAGACAGAAGCAACGCTATCTTGACAGGCAAGATACTAAAGAGAACACAAGAGAAGGTTCCTCGGTTATTACCATGAAAGCACCTTTGCCAGTTCAGTTGAAGTGCAGTGTCACTGACTTGTTGTAGCTGAAGTCATTGGCATAGGCACACATTCGTGTGCATGCTTCAGGGCCACCCAGGATTTGTCTACTACGTGGGAGGACACTCGCCCGGAGTCTCTCTACCTCTCCTCGCTTTATTTGCATTCACTTGTCTCCCTCCTCATGTCAGTGTCCAAAGCCCCACTGCGCTATGTAATGATTGCTGGGAAGCAGGGAAGTCTGGTGGACTTGGACGAGCCTGCCTTGAGTCCTAGCTCGGTCACTTATATGCCAGCTCAGGCACATGACTTAGCCCTGGAGCCTGTTCCTACAGGTGTGAAACCAATCATCGATCTTTCTTTTTTGGGACTCCTGTGAGGATTAGATGTAATAGGTCTCCAGACCTTTGGCAATATCCAGCGGAGGACTGCTCACCTTCTCCACCCCTGCTCACTTTTCCTAGCAGAGCACAGACCCCGTCAACCCTGACATTCACACCGCAGAGCTAGGGGAGGTACACTAAATAGCACAGGCACAGTACCACTCTTGTGCTAAGTGAAGCCTGGCCAGCAAAAGGATGTAGGAATGATATCGGGGTGTTGCACAAAGTAGATACAATAAGCTGCAAAGAAAAAGGCGCTTCCTTAGGCAAGAGGGACAATGGCTGCCAGCCATGATATCTACGTTCATATAATGAACAACCATTGCCCGGAGGACTGGAATTGCTCATCGTGCCAGATGGCCAAGCTAGACCCAGGGAATGTTAAAACAACACAGATTTCAACGCCACAGCGGGGGAGTGGTTCAGTAATGGAATGTGCTTCCTTGCAAAGCAGGAAGCACATTCCCTGGGGGCGGGGCTGGGGGGGGGAAGGGGGGAGTGTAATTGGATGACCTGTTACAGTCCAGAAAATGAATGGAGAGAGTGGGGATCGGCAGTAGCTGCAGCAATATGGCATCACAGTTCCTGTAACTGGGGTCCCGTGCCCACAAAGTGCCGCTGAAGGTCTCGGCGCTGAAACCCAATGGGGAGTCTCAGCACTGAAACCCAATGGGGAGTCTCAGCACCGAAACCCAATGGGGGGCAGGGAGAACAAGCAAGGATGCTCTCTTGTGCTTCTGAGAGGTCGTTATGTTCTCAGGTTTCCCGCCCCCCCCCCCATTTTTTTTTTTAACCATCTTATACTCCAAATTTATCCTCCAACTGCCAGCTTTACCCATACCACAGATTCCTGAAATGTTTGGCTTATTATCTGGCCTTAACTTTGGGGCTCTGTCCTCGAGGAAGCATGGACACACTATCTGTTCCAACATGATTATTCTATGATGCCCACAAGAAAAATCATCTCTCCTTAAAAAAAAAAAAAATCACTTCAGTCTGTCCACAGATCATTCAGGAAATACACTTCTTTTTGACCATAATGCAATACCAAGAGGGCGGGAAGAATCCAATTGCATTCTCTAGACTCTCACGGGAAACACTGCCAACTATGGGAATTTGAGATCATGTCAGCAGATAGACACAATGAAGGGATCAAAGATCAGTCCTTTAACAGACAGTTTTTCAGTGGCCCCTCCTGGTAGGGGATAAGTTATTGACTGGCTTATTAGAGAAGTCATAGGAAGGTGATATTCTTACCTTTTAAGAACCATTACGAAGTATAAAAACCTTGGCACATATAAGTACACTTTCTCTTTCAGGATAGCATCGACTATCTTTTCAACCATGTATTCTGGTTCCAGAATCGGTAACAGAAAAGGACGGCTAGGGAGTGAAAAAAAGCAAAAACAAAAAAGCCCAAGTTAATAAATTAATAATAATAAATCTCACAAATCAGGGATAAGAAAGATTATAAGACATTATTGCTTGCTTCTTTCCCTGCCAATTTGACCTATTTCTAGATTTACTGCTTTATTATCAACACGATAATAACAACTTTAATTTGAAATGGCACAAGAGGATTCTAACTCATACACTCAGGTCACAATATGCAGCGAGGTGAAACCATATTAAATAGCTGCCCGTCATCTCCATGAGATGCAGATTTGGGCATCTGTGTCCCTTCAGTGATTCTTAGTCTTTCCATGGAGACAGGGAAGGGGGCAGGACAGAGTTTGGTGGCAGACAGAGAGTGAGGCCAGGAATGGTGGGTGTGTGTGTGTGTGGGGGGGGGGGGTAGGTCCAGTTCCAGGGGTGGTAGGAGCTGGACCCAGCCTTGAGAAAGCATCCACAGTAAACTCAATATCTTCAACACAAAGACATCTGAAGAAAGAAAAAAATTCTGAAACCAATTGTAGATCAGGCTGAATCTGAATACCTTTTTAAAGAACATTAACAAATAGAATAAAATAAAATAGGTGGTCCATCATTTTTAAAAATGTAGTTTTATTTATTTATTTATTTATTTATTTATTTTTTAAAAAATTTCAGTGTTTATTTTTGAGAGAGAGAGAGAGAGAGAGAGCGAGCGAGCATGAGTGGGGGAGGGGCAGAGAAAGAGGGAGACACAGAATCCAAAGCAGGCCCCGGGCTCTGAGCTGTGAGCACAGAGCCCAATGTGGGGCTTGAACCCACAAACCGTGAGATCATGACCTGAGCCCGAGTCGGAAACTCAACTGACTGAGCCACCCAGGCGCCCCCCTAAAATGTAGTTTTTCTTAAAATCAAAGGACGTACTTACACAGTAGAACAACCTTCAAACATTCCAGTGTTTATAAAAAATGGGCACACAATAGTGGTCTTGACCCCCTTTAGTTTCTGGACTATCGTTTCTGTAAATACAGATTCAGCAAATCCATAGGCTGCAAATTTACTTGCACAGTAATCTGAAAAAGGCAAACGACACTAATGTCTATACTGGAGTTTTCAAACGGCATTACGTCGAGGTTTCCTCCTAACACTAATACCGACAAAGGATGGGACAAGTTCAGAGTTAGTTTGTATGGCCTTGGTCTGTGCCCACTGCAGGAAGCGAGGGGCGAGTGGGAAGGAACACTGTCACTTCAAGGTTGGTTGACAAGGACCAAGGGCCCTCCCGGAGAAGCAGGGCTCGGGGGTGCCTCCGGAGGGTCACAATGCTAGACTTCACTTCCACTTTCACCTTGACGGGTCGTCAGACCCTCCGCTGGCTGTTACGCAGGGCACAGCATGTGCAACTAGTCCCCGTCCCAAAGAGTTTCAACACAATCAGGGTGGGGAGACACACGTAAGAATAAATAAAATAATACAGGAGGTAGAGTCCAGGCTGAAGAGATCAACGTGGGTCACGACCCTCAGATCAAGTTTTTTCCTAACTATGACTCTTTCTTCCGACTCTTCTGGAGAACGTCAACCTCTACCTCTCATGCCTCCTGCAAATGCAGGGTGAATGGGAAGTGGCCTTCACGTCCTTGGCGGGCGTTTGGTCTACAGTTGCACTCACTCCAGAGGAATGGAATTACTCATCGTGCTAGATGGCCAAGCTAGACCCATAGCTATGTTAAAACAACATAGATTTTGAACTCGAGGCGTGGAAACGTTTGGAGAAGAAAAGGCATTTCGGTAGACTTTGACTTTCCTTTTCCTCACACCATCAGAAGGGGCAAACCTGTTGTTCATCGTTGTTCTGGAGGGAAAGCAGCTACCGCAACCAGCAAGACTCGGGTCCCCAGATTGGCCACGGGTTAGCCGGTGGGGGGAGGGGAGGGGAGAGGGGGAGTCCCAAGCAGCTTCCAGGGTCCTCTGAGTCATTTGGTGTAAATGCGGTTCACTGAGCCCCTTGATCTCTGAGATTCAGATGAGCCCATATGGCCCGGGACTCGGGCAGCCTGGATCCTAAATGGCACGCCTGGGGATTCTGCTGCCGGGGAGCCAAGAGAACACCGTGGGGATTACAAAAAGCTCACACGTTCCTAAGGTGAACAGGGCGCCGGACGGTCTTGCATCTTTAGACAGATGTGCCAGGAAAAGGACTCAGAGAAGCTGCAAACAGCCCCGTGTGAGTCCAAAGACCCGTGAGGTAATAACACAATGCGGTGGATTCCGAGGAGGCTGGAGGAAAGGAGGTCCTGCGTTCAGGGAGGTGTGTGTAGACGGGTAGCATCTGGGGTGGCCAGTGGTTCTGAAAACCCGGTTCGTGGAACCGATTAGAACTGTGTTAAGACCACTGTGCACCGTCTTGAGCCGCAAGTCTTCAACCAGCGGAAAAGCAGAGAGGTTGATTTTTGGTTTCTTGGGCTGGAGAAACTTTCTCCAGACCCACAGCCTAAGGGGACCACTCGATGGAAACTTCCGAAGGCCCAGTGCTTCTCCTCACCATCCTGATAACAGTACCAGGGGGATTTGGTGGGGGGGGGACTATGCTAACCACTTATATAAAAAAATTAGCAGTCAGGTGTCTCTCTCTCTTTCTTTCTCTCTTTTAAATGTTTATTTATTTTGAGAGAGAGAGAGAGAGGGGGGGGGCACAAGCAGGGGAGGGGCAGAGAGAGAGGGAGAGAGAGAATCTCAAGCAGGTTCCACAGAGCACACAGCCTGAGGCAGGGCTCGATCTTGTGAACTGTGAGATCATGACCTGAGTTGAAATCAAGAGTCGGACGCTTAAGTGACGGAGCCACCCAGGCGCTCCTCTTTCTCTTTTTTTTTCATTCCAGGGGATTGCGTGGACCCAACGATCCCAAAGTGCAGAGTTCAAGTTTGTGTAAGCATATCTGATGGGCAGTTTTGAGGCACAATGTTCTCCACCACTTACCTTGTGGAATATATCTCTTGATTTATTCCCCTTTATCATTAGTACCTGAGGTCAATGTTGATTATTCAGAGCTGAGTAAGACAAGTTATAAAAGAGTTTGTGAGTGCAAAATATTACATTTCTCTTACCTGCCAGTTTATTTACTCCAATTAATCCAGCTGAACTTGAAATGCAAACCAAATGGCCATGATCATTAGCTATCATAGCAGGTAGAAAGCATTTATACGTCTAAGAAAGGCAAAGAAGACTGTTAACCTTTTATACTTTTTTTCAGACGTTTCTGTATGATGAAGAAAGTCTTTTAAGTTCATAAAAATACCTGAAGGCACGGGGATATAAAAATTTAAACATCTGGAAAGTAAGCTTCTTAACTTGTTTAGCCTTTAAATCAATATTTTTCTGATGGCAGTTCTAATATTATTAAAAATAATTTATTCAGACTTACATTTTGCTCACATTTGACTTTCAAAAACACACTATTCAGACAGTAATTGAAGCTGTACAGGACAGCCTGAACTATGGTGGGGACAATCCATAAACCAGTAAGAGTACTCGGAGACATGATTATTCAGATTAATATTGCCTTTCTCCCCCAACTTCGGTCATGTTTGAATTTCAAATTTTTCTGAATATTGTTCATCAGACACACTGCTGTTGGCTTTGGTTTAAAAATTCCACTTTCGGGGTGCCTGGGTGGTTTAGTTGGTTAAGTGATATTGGCTCAGGTCGTGATCTCATGGTTCACGGGATCGAGCCTCGAGTCGGGCTCTGCACTGACAGCATACAGCCTGCTTGGGATTCTCTCTCTCCCTCTCTCTGCCCCTCCCCTGCTCACACACGTGTGTGTGTGCGTGAGTGTGTGCTCTCTCTCTCTCAAAATAAATAAACTTAAAAAACTAAATAAAAACATCACTTCGTCTTGAAATTCATCTCTACTTCTTTGAATAATGGTTTCTTATTTGTATGTCATGTCATTAAAGAGAATATGCTAGAAAAAGAGGACCTATGCTGTGTCTCAGTACTACAGAACACCTTCACTTTTGATTTGGGACCTGGAAAGAAAGAAGGTAAAGGAGAGAGAAATGAGCTTTGATAGAAGATATATTCTACAACAAAAAAGTAATTCATTAAACAGGAATAACCGCATACTTACATGAATTTATGTTTCATATTTACTTTCAAATGTGAGTAATACGGATAAATATGAGAAAAGGGATTTCTTATAAAAGTCAAAGAACGTTTGCGTGCATCGCAATGAGTGTCAGAAAGAAACGAACATGTAGGGAGAGGTGGAAAAACAAAATGAGCCAACAGTGCAGCATAATAAAAAGCCCCCTGCGTTCCGACAGGCTGAGGTGAGTCACTTCTTCCTGGGGACGCATCCCTTGGGAGCATGGTCACCACGAGCTCTCTGACCCTCTAGCAAGTAAGCGCCTGCTCCGTGCAGAGGCTCAAAGAATGTATGCAGACTTGCCCAGACAGAGTGTCAAGAGTGAGGCTAATGTGGGGCAGGGACACGCCAGCATTGTGGGGACAACTAAAGGAAGAGGGAGAGAGAAGGAAAAGACCAAGGACAACAGAGAGGAGGAAAAAGAACCCAACATGAGATTATGGCTTTATCTTCATTCTGGCTGAATAATCTAATTTCATTCTAAAGAAGGAGAGGGACATTTGGGACAGGGTAACATAAATCACTTGCAGTAGCTCCTGAAGGAACGTGGCATCCGCTTAGTTCTGGATGTTTCCATCTTTCTCCTGGAAACGATACAGAATGCCAAAAATACCACCACGCAAGGATGCTTTTTGGTGAAACTAGGGGACAGAAAAATAACATTTGAAGGCCACCACATGGGAGTTGGGTGGGGGGTCAGGTGGGAAAGCGTGAGGAGAGGGGAGCTCAGGAGTCTCCAGCAAATACTCCCTCCCAGCAGAGAGGCCGCCCAGGGCAACAGGAACAGGGAGAGGCAGGCCGGGGCATGTGAGTGGGTGCGGAGGCATGGCAAGACAGGCTTCAGCAAAGACCAGGAAAACACAACTTCTGCAAGGAAGACCATCACCTCTGAAGATCAGGAGCTGTGCCCCTTAACGTCCATGGTACCTGTGCTGTGCCCTTTAATGTCACCGGCTACAGGAAGAAAGGCTACAGGAAGAAACTTCCCTTTGCTTGACTGGATACTGAGCCAGGTGTTGGATTGGATACTGAGCCATTCTTGGTTTGCCCAGAATAGACCTGATTAATGCCTGCTTATTAATAACGCCCTCTTCCACTTTATTTTATTTTATTTTTTGTTATTTCTAGATTTTTTACCTCCTCCACTTTCAAAAGAGTTCCAACTTAGGCAAATGATAAGGTCAGCCTGGTCATGTATGTGGTGTCATTTCTGTGTAGCCTCGAGCAAATCTTTTAACTCCTCTGATCCCTTATTTCATTGAGCTGTATCAAGGATTACGCAGGAGGTGCCTAGGATAGGCTGGCGATCGATAAATGATAGTAAAGACATGGGCAAAGTTGTGTCTTTGCAAGATTCCTGAGCAGGGTCTCAGGCAAGTGCAGGCTAAGTTGGATCAGGAGTCTAAAACCAAGAAGACTGTGCTTTATTTACACATGAATAGAATTGTAAGAGAATAAGAGGAAGTACGTCTAAATTCCGAGTAGCTGTATATTTGTTATGAGACGAAAAAATAATTACCCATAAATGCGCTTTGAAATTCACATCTAAAGACTTTTCTATCAGGTCATCTGGGCAGTTGAGGAAATCTCTGCCTGTCACAACTCCGGCATTGTTGATCAGGATGGAGACATCGCCGACTTCTTTTTTAACCTGAATTGAGTAACAAGAGCCACACCACCCACAGAGTAATTCCTTACATGATCGAAGTTTAATTTTCCCATAGTTTTTAGACGCTTCTTATCCTTGTTATAACACAGATGGGGTTTACGTCTTTTGCAAACAAAGCACGTTTCATTTCCCTTGCTGAGTTTGCAGAGCATCAGAGATCCAAGTCTGATGGTTTTCTTCTCATTTCTTCCCCCCTCCACTCCCCCCTTCTTAGGACGGTTCCAACACTGCAGGGCCGTCGGCCTTAACAGAGCGGTTAGAGCTATCCTCATACTTAAGCGATCAGTCGCTTTGTTGCAGGCTCTGTGTATGTAGCAGGTGATTTCAATCACTGTGACAGGACATAAGGCATTATAGGCGTGACATATAAATTAAGACCCAGCCCACACTGAGAGGGGGGCGGAGCAGGAGGGTGTGGAGAAAGCACAAAATTCCTAAACACGTTTTACACTCGAGGCACAGTGCAGAACCTGTCTGTCCTGCTTGGGCTAGTGGGCTGCTTTTCTTCTCCCTGACACAGGCTTCTGGGTGCTAAGATGTGTCAAGAGAGGATCTGAGTGGGCTCCATTTGCCGGCCCGAGTAGGCACTCAGTAACTTTTATTTCAGAAATAAAATGTCTGGGTGTGACCCTGGGGCCTTCCGCTTACGGTGAATCTTTAGCTTGTCATCTTGGCTCTACTGGCAGAAGTGAGCACGGGATTTTCCAGGATTGGCCACGGGAGAGGGTGGTGCCCCTCTGCTCCCTTCTGTGTTCTGAATTTCATCACTGTGATCTGTATCACACAGCAGGGCCTCTGTCCCCAGGTCAGCGACAGCCACCGGCTGCAGGCGCCCCATGCTCAACAGGAAGCTCACGCATTACTCTCACATCTCTAGCTCTGTGTGTGTGTGTGTGTGTGTGTGTGTGTGCGCGCGCGCATGTGTGCACCTGCGTATATGGGTGCAGTCGGCACAGAGGGGGGCATATTACTGACACCACCTGAGGCTGTCTGTCATCTGAGGTTGTGGGTCCTAGCAACGAGGCTGATGTGTTGGGTATTTATTTGTTACCCAACTAGATGGGTGGCCTAGGGAAAAACCTTAGGACGAAATACAGACTAAGAAAAGCTCACGCTTCATGGTAGAGTTTTCAGATAAAAGCATCCAAAACAATCTAAATTAGAGTTTTATTTGGAGAGTAGCTAAAATACGTCGCCAAGTTCAAGCTGAACGGCTGTCAAGGCTAGCCACAACCAGCCCTACCTGAGGCAGAATCAGGTACGGCCTTCCGGTCACGGAATAATGAGTAAACCACAGGAACGGAAGGCACAGCGCGAGGAATGTCGCCAATGGTACTGTGGTAGTGTTGCACGGTGACACCACACCTGTGGTGAGTGGGCCGTGACACATAACAGTGTTACCACGTCACCATGTTGGACACCTGAAGCCAGTGTGCCATTGTGTGTCAGCTACACTCAACTAAAAAAAAAAAAAAGAAAGAAAAAAAGAAAAGCTGGTCCGGGCTGTGGACCGGAAGACAGTACTAGCATTAGAGGCTGACGCGTTAGCTCAGAGTCAGGGCTGGCAAGGCTAGAAGTGACATCCAAGGGAAATAAACTGGGGCATGTATGTCCACTGTGGCCTCTCACATAGATCAAGCGTGCTCTCAAACACTTGACCGAATAAACATCCGACTTTAATTTCAAAATGGCCTCCAGGGGCGCCTGGGTGGCTGCGTCTGTTGAGCCTCCGACTTCGGCTCAGGTCATGATCTCAAGGCCCATGAGTTCGAGCCCCGCATCGGGCTCTGTGCTGACAGCTCAGAGCCTGGAGCCTGCCTCGGATTCTGTGTCTCCCTCTCTCTCTGCACCCCCCTCCCCCACTGGTGACTTATGCTCTGTCTCTCTCTGTCTCTCAAAAATAAATAAATTAAATAAAAATTAAATTAATTAATTAATTAATTACATTAAAAAAAATTTTTTTTTAAATGGCATTTAGGCTTGTATCTTTGCAGTATATGAAAATTATATCTCTATGAATCATACTTTAAATGTATGGGGCTAAGCATCCGTGATAAGATTTTTCATGTGAATAACCTTCCTTCCTATTGATTTATCTATTTAGCATATAGGTTGATCTTCATCTATTTTTTTTTTTTTCTTTTAAAGGACTCTCCTGTTCCAAAGTCTGCTTTTTCCCTTTAAATTAAACTTGGAAAGACATCATGAGTATTCAGCCCCTGACACATTAGAGCCAAAGGGACCAGGTTTAACTGTATGTGACTTACATATTTATTACTGACCAATGACAGCCTAATAAAATGCTCACCCATGGGATGAGAGTAAGCTTGTCAGTATCATGTACAAGAGACAGAGGGTAGCATCTAAGGTAAAGGCCACTGACTCTAGTTGTTAACTAGCTTCCTTCTTCTGCAATCACTAGGCTCCTCACTGTAAGAATGTGGCCACAGACCCCGGCTGACAGGTCTAGTGACATTCCCACACAAGCTGTGCCCGCCTGTCAGTTAAGCACCGAACTTTGGCTCAGGTCACGATCTCACAGTTTGTGGGATCGTGGGTTCGTACCCCGTGTAGGGCTCTGTGCCGACAGCGCGGGCCTGGCGCCTGCTTCGGATCCTGTCTCTCTCGCTCTCTCAAAAATAAGTAAACATGAGGAGTGCTGAGAGGAGTTGTTTGCAGTCGGCACAAGTGAACATGCCAGGGGATCGGTGCTTTAAGTGCACAGGGGTGAAGCTGTGAGCACAGCAATAGCAGAGACATACTTGTGCTTTGAGGGAGGCGCGCGCTTGTCAGGTTTGGGTCCCTGGACTGTACCGGGCTGCCTGCGACGGAGGCTGCAGTCACCGATGCGGAAAACTGAAACAAAACTTCAAAGCACACCCACCAGCCGGTTACCTGCCAACCTTACCAGGAGACAGTGAGGTGGGAAGCAGCAAAGGGGATTCGACTCAGGGCCTAGAGATTGTGCCAGAACATTCCAACGTGGCGGGTTCCTTCCTTCTCACTAAACTGGGGAATTCTGGGTGTTGCCACAAGGGCGGCCCAGGACAGTGATGTGTGGAGTACTCATGAGGACGCGAGGGGAGAGAAATCCTCATGAGGGAGAAGAGGCAGCCATCGTGCGACTATGTGCCTCCACGCACTAAGGAAACCCTTACCGTTGCATGCTGGAGTGGTGACGTCCTGCCAGCCTTCTTTGCACGGGCAGCGGTATCACCGCCTAAGGAGCAACTGTGGTCAAGAGTCTTTGGGATGAATACAATATTCTGTTTTTCTCATGACTATTTAGGCGAAATATACATTCACGTGAAAGGCACTGTGGTGTGGTGGAAATAGCTGGGTTTAAACTCAGACAGGAAACGGGGTCGAGTCCTGGCTTAGTCACGTGCTAGCTCCGGGACCCTGAGCAGATTGTTCAAGATCTCTGTGCCCCCTTTTCCCTCCAAGAAAGGGGCTGCCCCCTGCCTCTTCTACTGTAACAGGGGAAAGCACAGCCCGTATTGCCTGGTGTGTAGTGGGTGTATTCTGGCTGGAGTCAACAGACTCAAGGCCAAGCTCGGTCTTTGCCACTTGTTAGCTGTTTCTTGGGTGAGCTGCTTACCTCCCTCAGCCTCGGTTTCCTTATTTGTCAAATGAAGATAATATTGGACCTCACTTTATAAGATTATGATACAATATAGATGGGCTGCTTAGCATGGTATATTGTATACAGTGACCTCTCAAAAATCCTCGTTCCCACTCCCCGATACTTTTTAAATTAAAGGGATGCTGGAGACAGGCAAATCCGCACTGAGCAAGGGGTTGAGACAAAGAGAAGGATGCACGTGAGCGAATCTGTAGAGAGAGCTCACCGCCCACGGGAGATGGCGAGACGCAACACCTACCTGCTCGGCCACTCTGTATATTTCTTCCTTTTGGCTGCAGTCGCAAGTGTAGGCATAGACTCTTGTGGCTCCGGCTTCCCGAGCCATCCTGCATGTTTCCTCGTTCCCCTCCTTGTTGATATCCCAGAGAACCAGCACCGACCCGAGGTGGGCAAATCTGAGGGCCAAGAGCCTTCCCAGTCCTCTCCCAGCACCGGTGATGAGCACGATTTCACCAGCAACGTTCTTCCGTGGTCTGGGGATGAAGGTGAAAATCAGGGTCTCCAGAAGAGCAATCACTGATTTTCCTAAGAAGGTGAGCAATTCCTTGGTGAACTTCAGGTTGGAAGCCATGCTGTGGCTGAGACCTACAGAGAAAGAGAGACCCACGTAAAGACCTCGGGGACCATTCCCTCTGAGTGTGCCATCTACGTGGAGCGCAAGCTTTCTGAGATAGTGGAAGAAACTGGCTGTGTAATTGAAGCTTCTCTCTTGGTAGCAGATTCTGAACTTAGAAAGGGCAGGGGGCCCACAGGGACTGCGTCTTGGCCAACTTTCATTCGCAGCACCAAGTGGGGCACACATCTGAGTGCTGTACAGGACAGAAATGTTCACTCCCCAGGCACTGTAACCGTGTCAACATTTGACCCGAAGAAGAAGAAAATTATTTCTCCTAGTTAACCTTTCTTAACAGTAATCACAAAAGCCCTGTTGGTTGCATCATGTGCTTGAGTGCAATGCTGGCCCACAATATGTGCTTTGGGAACGTCATCATGTGACTTGGGTTCAGAGTGCTGCTCCCCAAGAAGTCACCCGATAGGTTTGTTGAATGAATAGGAGGCCTGCCCTGTCACTCGTACAGGGCCACGGCTTACATCCTGTTATCAGTTACTCACACGTTAGTGAGAGTGAGTTTACAAGATGCTTTACGAAAGACCCGCTGGGAAACAAGGGTAGGTCTTATTTCCTACGGTGTGAGAAGACATGTGTAGCAGGGGGGCTACTGTGCTGGGGGTGGGAAGCTTCTCTGAACGGGCTGCCCGATTGAGAGGCACAGAAAAGGTGAGGAGGTGTCCTTCATTAAAGAACAGCAGGTGGTCACTTGTTTTGCAGTTTGGCGGAGGACAGACTAGTCACGGCTCATGACGATGGGTGGAGAGGTTCATCGACAGCAGGGCTTGGGGCATGGTGGGACCCTTAGGAAATTGTTGGGGGCTCAATTGCTGTTTCTTGTCTCATTCTACGGATGGAGCTGGAGATCACAACGAATGGGGATGTGGTCCACCCAAGGCCTTGGCTGCCGTTTAGCGCAGGGCCTGCTGACTTCATTTATTACGTCCGCCGAGCACCGATGCCGGGCAGGTCTGATGCTGGGCACTGGAGCTGAGGGGGTGGGTAGCCTCCCATGATCTCTGCCCTCACGAGCAAAGGGTTAGCTGAAGAAACAGACCTTGAGCAAAATAAATAAAGAATGACAGGGTGCTATGGAGAGTAGACAGGAGATCTGACTTAGACCGGGCGCTGGGGAAGGAGCAACAGGAGGGATTTGCCGGAAGGTGGCATTGGAGCAAGTAGTCAACTGATGAATGGCCAGCGGTAGAGAGAGCTGGGAGCAGCTTGACCGACAGAGGGGAGAAGGAGCCTGAGGCTCGAGGAAGGTTTGGCCTGTGTGTCCAACACGGCCCAAAGAATTAGAGCGCTGGCGGGAGGGGGCATGGCCATATGTGGCGGGGTGCTGGTTTCACCAGGCTTTGGATGAAATGGCCCTCAAAGGCTCCGCCGTCTTTGTTCACATTTATTTTCACACAGTCGCCTTTGGATGACTGACTGGGCGTCTCAGGCCCTGCGCGGTTCGGAAGGAAGGTGCTTTGAAGGGCAGACAGCGGTTGGCATGCTCTTACTTTAAGCCCACTCGCGGGACGTGTGGCTTGAGAGCTGCAACAACGAGGGTCAGACTTCCCCCAGTAATAGGGCACCCCGGGCACCCTCCCCCGGCTGCAGCCGGGTCGCCGCCAACACGTCTTCCGGGGGAAACCCCACACCAGCTTATCAATGCCCCCTCCGGGAGAACCACCGTGTAAACCCACGCCCGAAGGCCAGAGGTCCACGTCTCTCCTCGCGGGACTCCGGCACCATCTGGGTGCTTAGAAGTCTCACCCCTGACCTGGGGGAAGGTTCTTAATGCCACGGGCTCTCGACCCCAGCACTCTGTCATCTCCACATGGGCATGACCTAAGACCCCAGGCAAGGTCTTACCACTGATTGCTGTCTCGGCGGATGCTTACTAGGTTCTTAAGAGCCTGGCATCCTGAGGTCTGCCCCGGGCATCTGGGGTCTAGGGTGTCTGCTGGGGATCTGCACAGGTAGTGAGGTGTAGAGATTAAAGTGTGCACCGGGGGGGGGGCGTCCGGGGGGGCTCAGTCGGTGGTGAGCGTCCGACCTCGGCTCAGGTCACGATCTCACCAGTTTGTGAGTTCGAGCCCCACATCGGGCTCTGTGCTGACAGCTCAGCGTCTGGAGCCTGTTTCAAATTCTATGTCTTCCTCTCTCTCTGCCCCTCCGCTGCTCGCACCCTGTCTGTCTCTCGCAAAAGTAAATAAACATTAAAAAAAACGTGACAGCGCGCGTTGGAATTCTGGATCTGCCACTGACTTCTCGGCAACCTTGGTAAAAATGATTTTATCTCTTGTGCCTCAGTTTCCTCTTCTAAATAAGGGGATTCCACAGCAGGCACCAATGGGGGCAGCTGTGGAAGTCAAAAGACTTAATACAGGTAAAGTAATAGGGTGTGTAATATGGCCACGATGATCTCTTATGAAATTTCTGAGCAAATTGGAAAGAAAAAAAGGTCCTCGTTGCTCTGCACACAGCTCCCTCCAGGGTGCATGGGGTGGGGGTGGGGCAAGAGGGATCGGGCTGGATTTCAGCACCTGCCGGCAGGTTACTCATCATCTCCGGTCCTACTCCTAAAGCTCATCACGTGGGGGCCTTGTTAGAACAAAGCCAGGCACGTAACAGCAGCAAAATGCCTGTGCGTGAGCTAGAGCTCCGGCTGACGTTCCTGCTGGCATGTGAATTATAATCCCTGGTCATAACAACAAAGGATGGTTATAGGAAGCATCCTTACCAACAAAAGTAAATGCGGGGTTCGGTTTCAGTGTCAAGACTGTGCCTTATGTAGTTACAGAGCATATTGAATGTAATCAGGTTATAGACACCTCTTTGGTGTCTCCATCCCACGGCCTCTCACTACTTGGTTCAAAAGCGGAACTAACTGGGGGAGCCTGGCTCGGTTAGAGCCGGCGACCCTTGATCTCAGAGTCGTAGGTTCAAGCCCCACGTTGGGTATAGACAGCTTATTTTATTTTATATACTGTTTTAAATTTCTTAAAAAGTTTATTTCTTTTTGAGAGAGAGAGAGAGCGCGCGCGCGCAAGGGAGGGACAGAGAGAGACAGGGAGACACAGAATCCAAAGCAGGCTCGGGCTCTGAGCTGTCAGCACAGAGCCTGACACGGGGCTCAAACTCACGAACCCGTGAGATCGTGACCTGAGCTGAAGTCGGATGCCCAACCGACGGAGCCACCCAGGCGCCCCAGAGCTTATTTTCAAAAAGAAAAAAAAAAAACCAACCAAACACAGTAGGCTTAACTATTTGGGGGCAATGTGAGCAGGTGCCTTTCTCTTCCCAGCCCAGGAGGCAGCAAAGAGCTCGGTAAGAGGTATGGGATGAATGGCTGAGGGGGGGGGGGGGGGGCGCGGCGGGGAGGGAGAGGCAGACGCACTGCGCAGCAGAGAGCTGGGGACCAAGGCAGCGTGGACGGAAGAGGATACCAGGGACGGATCCCGCCCTCTGCTCCGGGACGGGGAGGGGACGCTAGCAGCCCTTCCTTCTGGGTCTCGCGAGTCTGAATCTCGGGGACAAAGGGGCGCTCCCTCCGGCTCACCTGCCCGCGCCCTTCCCCCACCCGACCACCCTACCCCCCCCCCCCCCCCCCCCCCCCCCGCCATGGTGTTACAGCGTTCCCGCCGGCGGGTGCGGGCGCTGGCGCGGCGCGGAGCCCCGTCCCCGTGGAGGTCTTGCCCGGGCCCTGGCCCCGGATCAGGACTCGGGTAACTCACCCGGGACACGCTGCCCTCGCTGTCCGCGGAGAAGCAGTCCCTGCTATGCGCACCGCCTCACTGGCTCGCGGCGGGGCGAGGCTCAGGGGTTTATTCCCGCAGCTGGCCCGAGGCCAAGGGTAGGTCAGCCGCGCCCGCGCAGTGGGTGGAGCCGCCGGGGGCTCCCGCAGGCCACGTAGGCCCGCGCTCCTTCTTTCCTGCCTTTTCCCCCTGGCGGCCAGATGTACAGGCCGGACATTTATTTGGTCGCCGTGGCCGGACGCGCACGCGCCGGGATTCGAAGAGTCATCCCTGGGTGTCGAAAAATTCCGATATCCAGGCTGCCTCCTGGATTATGAAGTCAGAATTTCTGGGTTGGGAAGGGCTTAGGTATCAGCACGGAAAAAGTTCCCCAAGTGTTTCCAAAGAGCAGTCCCGAGGGTGGGAACCGTTGTGTTAGAGAACAAAAAGGAGGCAAGGTGCGGAGTCCTTGGATGGGGGGGCGGGTGGGTGGGCGACGCGGTTTGCCCGAAGGGAGCCAGGTCAGGTCTCTGCGCCTCACAGAACGGGGCACAGATGCGGAGTTCTCCAGCAGAATCTGACTCCTGCAGTCAAGGTCAACAGCTTCTCTGGACCTGTGGCTGTAAGGAAGGTGGGTGTGGGAGAGACGCTTGGAAGGAGTGGGGTGCTGGGCAGGAGTGGGTGCGGCGCTGGCAGGAGGCCAAGAAGTAGGCGGGGGCGAAGTTGGTTCTAAGGAGAAGAGGTTGATGGCTTCTCGGCCTTTTGGCTAAGATCAAGTGTAAGGAGATGAGGTTGAGAAAAAGTCAACAATGGACTCTGGCCCAACCATTGTTTATTGAACACCTGTGTGTACAAAGATCTAGAAGATAGAGCAATGCTGCAACCATGGAGAAAAAAAGATGTTCAGTTAACATTAGATAACCCTCTAATACCGCACACATCACTGCTGAAAGGCTTTATTATATAGGGTGGAGTTTGTTGGGTGGCCTAGAGAAGCTGAAATATCAGTGAGTTAGGGGGTGTTGAAGGAAAACCGGGGAGTGAGGTTAAGACCGCATTTGGAATTCACCCAGGGTGGGGTGGACACACGTCAGTGGTGAAGGCTCAAAGGAGAGCAGGTTAGCCAGTTGGGTGTGGAAAGAACCGCACAGTTTTCCCTACGAAGGAACACTAGGTTGTGTGAGGAAAAGCAGGTGCAGGGAAGAGCCTTGAATGGCATTTCAGCACGCAGGAGGTTACTTACTTGTGTTCTGTAGGCTGCGGTGAGCTGGGGAAAGCATTTGCCTAGCTGTGCTGTCTGAAGGTGAACGGGGCAGGCCGGGGGTGCCCTGGTTTTAGCTCTGTAATCATCGCATGAGGGTATGTGCCGTGCAAGATTCTGTACGGCTCCGGAGAACGGCAGAACTTTTTGGAGCGATGGGGAGACTCATTCCTGAACCGCACATGTATGGATGATAGTGTCGAAAGTTCAGAAATAACAGGCATAAAACCAGCGAATCATCGAACCAGTAATTAGTCAAAGCTTATTGCGCACACACCAGAAAGTTTGCACGCTGGAAACACACACAGACCAAGACGTGGAATGAGTGTCATACTAAAGCAGCTGGTATGCTGAGAACGCAGTGACTTTATTCTTCGCTGCGATTGGTTGTAATGTCAGAATCTTCTTAAATGATAGGAAACTGGGTCAGTGGTTACCACATACCAACCTTGGGAAACAGTCCTAGTTTTGTCAGAGGTATAGGCAAGAAAGAACCCAGGTCAAGGGAGTCTTACAAAATAAGCTGAAATTCAGTTCTGCTTTCATAACGACACTGGTATTGTCTGCTCAGGGAATTTTCAAGGCTGGTCTCTGATGGTTTTTTTATTCTAATGATAGACATATACGCCTTATGCCTGGCGTGTGGACGATAGGGGCCAGCCTGGATGAGGAGAGGTTCCAGGCTTCGGAGACAGAATGGGCCAACATGTGGAGGTGAGTGATACCAGGGAGTGGCAGTGGACTCTGGCCCAGACGAATTGGTCACGGCCTTCAGATCACACCTCCTGCCTGTAAGAAATCAGATGGGCAGCCAGTGGAAAACACCAGCCTACGTACTCTCCGTGTTTTCTCTGGACAAAATTATGGGCTGTTACTTTACTTTCTGGTGAGAAGTTCAGAGTAGACCTTGGGAAAGAAATCGCGAGCATTATTAGAAATCTCATTAAAACAAATATGAATGGAAAGCACTGGGCAGTCTCACTGATGGTATCTTCATTAAAGGAACTGGAGACCTTCGTGTTTGGAGAAGACCCCAATCCAGTTTTACTTGATGTGGGGGAACCTCAGTGCGTTGACGATAAGCCTGAGAGGTGAGAAAGTATTTTTAAAAGGTTCTTTGCGGCAAAGGCTAGGAAAAGCCCATTTAACGCTGAAAGATGTAGACTAGGCTAATGAATATATGAAAACATGCTCTAACTTCATCCTTAGCAAAATGAATATTAGAATGTTTCTTGCCTTCCAAAATAACAAATATTAGGGGCACCCGGGGGCTCAGTTGGTCAAACGTCTGACGCTCGATTTCAGCTCAGGTCATGATCTCACAGTTCGTGGGTTCGAGCCCTGCATTGGGCTCCTTGCTGGCGGCATGGAGCCTGCTTGGGATTCTGTCTCTCCCTCTCTCTGCCCCTTCCCTTCTTTGCCTCTCTTTCTCTCTCTCAAAATAAATAAATAAATAAACTAAAAAAAACCCCCAAACCCCCCAAAATAACAAATATTAGAAAAAAGAGCAAGCCTTCATAAAGGGGTGATGTGATTTATACATTGCTGGAGAACCAGTATGTCTCAAGAGCTGGAAAGGTAAATAGCTTCTCACCCAATTCTACCAATGGGACTTTATCTTTACAAAATAATCAGGTATCATTTGTTAACTCCAGGAAGGGAGTCATGGGTTGGAAAGGAGACTTCTGACTGTACTGTATTACTCTTCTGGAAATAAGTATGTCATTAAAAAAGCAAATTGACCATTAGTTTCTGGCAAATATGCGCAAATGGAGTACTCACAGCCATTTTTGAAAAAATAAAATCATGTTTTTTTAAGGGCATAGGAAAATACACAATGTTAGCTTTCAAAGCAAGGTATCATTTTTAAATAGTGAATTTTTTTCCTTTGTGTCTTTTTTGTATTTACCGAATTTTCCATTATGTACACATTTGTATTTCCCAATGAAAATGTTGTTTAGAGCCTACATGCACAGACATTTCCATTCAAGATGGCAGACTGAGAGATGCACTTACATCCTATTTTCTTCCAAGATTCCATTGAAATGAAAAGGAAGATATAAAAATGTGAATAAAAACATAATAGTGCTTAAAGAAAGAAAGGGACTACCAGTGAGGACTAACTAGAACTTAGTAAGCAGATGGATTCCATTTCCAGAAACCACAGCAAAAGACACCTTAACCTAAAACACACCTGGGGAAGGCATTGCAGAAAGGGGCCCTTCTTCTCAATGGAATTCCTGAGTAACTCGCATTCAGTAAACGAACCCAGACAATGGAAATAGAACATGGGGCATCCAGATGGAATTAGAGTCTTGACGTAAGAACAAAAAAGACGACAGTCTTGGAATCCAATATAGGACAATCGATTTGTAATTTGGGGCTAGGCAAGGAAATCCCATCAATCGTTCCTTTGACTCCATAAAAAATGTAAACTTCTGCACAGCAAAGAAATATCATGAGCAAAGTAAAATGACACACAATAGAGTAGGAGAAAATATTTTCACATAAAGAATTGATACTTAGCCATACTTGATAGCATTTCTTGAAGCCAATTGGAGTTAAGGCAGTCGGAAAAATGGGTGGAGGAATGCAGAGGCAGTATATACGATGGAATATTATTCAGCCAGAAAAAAGAATGAAATCTTGCCGTTTGCAGTGACACGGTTGGATCTACAGATCCACTTATGGTGCTAAGTGAAATAAGGCAGTCAGAGAAAGACAAACACCGTATGATTTCACTCAAAAGTGGAATTTAAGAAACAAAACAAATGAGCAAAGGGGTTCAAGAGAGAGGGAGAGACAAACCACGAAACAGACTCTTAACTATAGAACAAACTGAGGGCTACCAGAGGGGAGGTGGGTGGGGGCATGGGTTAAGTACGGATTGGAATGAAGGAGGGCATGGGTCGTGATGAGCAGTGGGTGATGTATGGAATTGTTGAATCACTACGTCGTACACCTGAAACTAATATAACACTGTGTGTCAACTAACTAGCGTTAAGTTACAAACTTAAAAAGAAATGCGCAGGCAATTCATAGGCAAATAAATACAAATGACTGAAGACCTCTGAAAACGTGCTAAATTTTCCTGATATTCAGGAAAATGCTGGGGCGCCTGGGTGGCGCAGTCGGTTAAGCGTCCGACTTCAGCCAGGTCACAATCTCGCGGTCCGTGAGTTCGAGCCCCGCGTCGGGCTCTGGGCCGATGGCTCGGAGCCTGGAGCCTGTTTCCGATTCTGTGTCTCCCTCTCTCTCTGCCCCTCCCCCGTTCATGCTCTGTCTCTCTCTGTCCCAAAAATAAATAAAAAATGTTGAAAAAAAAAAAATTAAAAAAAAAAAAAAAAAGAAAATGCAAATTGAATAGGAATAGTGTTTTTATTCATTCATCGATCCTGTGATATTAAAAAGTTAGCTAAAACTCCAGGAATGGTGAGCATGTGAGAACACGGACATTCTCATGGGCTGGCACACCCTTCATGGAAGGCAACTGGGCCGTGAGTGTTGTGCCTTGTAACGCTTCTCTTTCAAGTCTAAGAATCACCGAAGCTGATTTGCAATGGCAAAAAATTAGAAACTACTTCAATGCGCATCTATTCCCTTATTCATGGTATAGTCACCTAACAGAATTCTAGGAAGTAGACAAAAGCAATGAAGTTAGAACTATCTTTACCATGAGGAAAAGATCTCCAGGGTGTGTTAAGTGAACAAAAAGTACAGAATTACTCCATTGAAGTTACATGGTGTACATTGTATACAACCGAAGTACATTGTGAGCGTGTGACTCTGTGTGTGTGTGTGTGTGTGTATAAGTACAGACAGAACCATTCCCAGTGGTGACCACAGAGGGGAACAGAATTGAGTGAGAGGCATGTAGGGAGGCTTCTCATGTTATGATAGATGTTTCTGTATTATTAGACTTTTTATAAATGCCATGCATTATTTTGTAATATCAAAAACCAAAATAATGATTAACATGTACATACTTCCAGGAAGCCTGGGTAGCTCAGTCGGTTGAGCCTCTGAGTCTTGATTTCAGCTCAAGTCATGATCCCAGGATCATGGGATTGAGCCCCACATTGGGGTGTGCAGTGAGTGTGGAGCCTGTTTAAGATCTTTCTCTCTCTCCCTCTGCCCCTCTCCCCCACCTGCGTGCTCTCTCTCTCTCAAAAACAAAAGTACATATTTTCTGTTTAAAAAGGACTCATTTTAAGAACACATGGTCCTTGGGGATTTCTTTTTTTTTTTTTTTTTTTTTTTTTTTTTTTTTATTTATTTATTTTTGGGACAGAGAGAGACAGAGCATGAATGGGGGAGGGGCAGAGAGAGAGGGAGACACAGAATCGGAAACAGGCTCCGAGCCATCAGCCCAGAGCCTGACGCGGGGCTCGAACTCACGGACCGCGAGTTCGTGACCTGGCTGAAGTCGGACGCTTAACCGACTGCGCCACCCAGGCGCCCCTTGGTCCTTGGGGATTTCTTTGCAAAATAGTGGAAGAAATCTAGTCACCTGATGACACGTTCAGAATATAGTAGTTTTACCAAAATGTATTATTTGGGGAATGCTGTCTTGATTTTGGTGGAAGGAGATTATAGCATTTTCAGAACAGCACAGACCTAGCTTAAAGGTAGATTTGGTTTGTCCCATGACAAGACGGGAGCAGTGCAAGCTGGACCAGAAGCAGGAAACAGGTACACGCGACTCACGTGAAAGAGCAGAGGAACACCACCCAGGAATAAGGCACCCCCCCCCAAAAAAAAACAAAAACAAAAAACAGGAAGAATAATTAATCCAAGCGTTGAAAGAGGCGGGGAGGGGGGTGTGGCATTTGTACTTCCACCTTCTTGGGGAAGTAACCACATTCTGAGAAGTTTCAGAAAGGTCCGGCTCTGGAGAGACACGATTGGATATCGCTGTGAATGACATTTCTCTGGTGGGTCCGGCTCAGAGCCAAAGACTCCCCAATCTGCCCCTCCTGGAAAAACACAAAGAGAAGCAGTGCTATATGTTTATTTTTGTTCCCCTATTTATTCCAAGGTCGTTATCACCTCTGAAGAGCTTTCAAAAGAACCCATCACTGAGCGATCATGAATTTATGGTAATGAGTTTATGCAGATTTCACCTGGTTTGTTATGCCTCGGTTGCTTAAACATGTTGGAAGGCGACTCAAACACAGCCGATGTCTCATGGCACACATAAATTTTCTCCTCTTTTTATCTTGCCTTTCTCTTCTTGAATTTCTTTTTCCCTTTTTTTTATTAAAAAGTTTTTTTTAATGTTTATTTTTGAGACAGAGACAGAGCGTGAGCATCTTGAATTTCTTTTTCCCTTTTTTTATTAAAATTTTTTTTTTAATGTTTATGTATTTTTGAGACAGAGACAGAGGGGCAGAGAGAGAGGGAGACACAGAATCCAAAGCAGGCTCCAGGCTCCGGGCTGTCAGCACAGAGCCCGACGCGGGGCTCAAACCCACGAACTGTGAGATCATGACCTGAGCTGAAGTCGGATGCTTAACTGACAGAGCCACCTGGCGCCCCTCTTTTTTTCCCTTTTGATTCTACTTTTGATCAGTGTGAATACTAGTGGCGAAGGGCATCAACTTCCTGTATTGGTTCTAGAAGAAGTTGTTGATGGTGGATCTGTGATCGGGATGAGGAGCTAGGCAGGCGGTCCGCCCCCTCCTCCAACCTCCATCCTTGAAAGTTTTACTGAGGTGCAATTTGCACGCTAGAAAGCTCACTTATTTTAAGTGTACAGTTTAATTTTGGTAAATTTATACAGTTTTGCATTACTGGGGTGCTTCCCATCACCCCAATATATTCTGTCAGGAGCATTTTAAACCCACTATTTGGCTTAGATTTGTTGGGCAGTGGAGGTAACACAGATGAAATCCTGGCCCCAACACACGGTGTCTAGGGTGCCCCCCTCCCTCTCCAGGCAGGATACACTTTCTGGGATTCTGGGCTCGGGTGGATGGTTCCCAGCCAACCCTCTTGCCTTTTACAGGCTTTGTGTTTTTGTCTATCCTCCCCAGTATATGAGCATACAGGACAGACAGATAGATCCTCTCCCCCACCTCCTGAGAAACACCAGCACAACATAGGCTTAACCCACAGCAATTTTACTTTCTTGTTTCCTAGCTCCTTTTCCAGACTGAGTATTTTAAAGGAATTAAAAAAGGGGCATCTGGGTGTCTCAGTTAAGCGTCTGACTTCGGCTCAGGTCATGATCTCACAGTTCGTGGGTTCGAGCCCCGCGTCGGGCTCTGTGCTGACAGCTCGAAGCCTGGAGCCTGCTTCTCCTGGATTCTGTGTCTCCCTCTCTCTCTGCCCCTCCGCCGCTCACGCTCTGTCTCTCTCTCTTTCAAAAATAAATAAACATTAAAAAACTTAACAAAGAAAGATAAAAGTTGTCTTAGGGGCTTTTCAAACTGGTTTCAAGACCACTGACGTATACCAAGTTTTCTTTCTTTCATGTTTTTGTATTGCTTTTTTAATTGCCTTTACAATGGCCCTCTTAGCATTTTTAGTGATTTTAGCAATGGATTTTATAATTAATTTGTTACTAATTTGCAAAACTTTTAAAACCTGTTTCATCTAGCCAGAAACAATGGAAAGAAGTGAACAGAATATCCAGCTATCAAATACAAATTTCTACGGTTAGAAATTAGTTTCGAGTTGGAAGGGCCCTTAGTGACTTAGGTTAACCTCATTTTAATGACATACCTAGGTGCTCGTTTTAGCGTTATCTGTAATGGCGCAAAAATCCAGGTAACATGTGGCAGGGTCATACAGCGGAATATTCTATGACAACAACAAGGAGTAAATAAAGTATTGCTATATGCACAGTGTGGGGAAGAACCTCACGAACATAATGTCGAGCAGAGAAATGACACACATAAGTAGATCCTGCGTGGAACCACTTATCCAAAGTTCAAAACCAGTGATGTTTATCAGGCCAGTGGTTATGTAGGTGGAGTAATGACACAGAGAGCTCAGGCGAGGCTCCGGTGGTGCCCTGTTCAACACCATGATCTGGACAAAGTTTGCACAGGTGTGTTCCCTGCGGGGCAACTATCAAGCTGGATGTACACTTGGCACTTTCCTGAATATATGTTGTCTTTCGATCAGAAGTGTACTGAAAAAAAAATAAACAAACAAACAAACCACGTTGTGCTTGTTTTCAGCAGATTAAAATCGTGGCAACTATTTTCAGTAGTCTTTGTTTTACCAATATTTTATCGTCGCCCAGAATGGTGATGCAATGGGGGAGGGGGGGTGTTATTTTGTCACTGAGAGTATCTTTCAGCCTTCGTCAGGCTGCAGCTTGGTTGTGCCACGCGGTGTGCTTTGCCCGTTCGACCTTGTTAGGTCTCCTGTCCTTCCTTCTGCAGCCCCTTTGGCTGATGCAGTCCCCACAGAGCAGGTGTAGTCCAGTCCTATGTGACCAGCTTTCGCTTGGGCTGGGTTTCTTGCGGCGTCTCTCATTCTGGCAGGGCCAAAGTGGGATTTGTTTTTTCAAACGTTCATTTATTTTTTGAGAGGGAGAGAGAGCAAACGCAGGGGGGTGGCCGAGAGAGGGAAACAGAATCCGAAGCAGGCTCCAGGCTCCGAGCTGTCAGCACAGAGCCTGGTGCCCGGGGCTTGGATACAGGGGCTGCGAGATCGTGACCTGAGCCCAAGCCGGATGCTTAACCGACTGAGCCCCCCAAGGCGCCCCCAAAGTGGGATTTTGAAATGCCGGGTCCGCAGGAGGGTTGAATCGCGAAGCCTTGAATTGAAGCCTTGAATGGCGAAGGCTCGTGCCTGCTGGGAACAGCGCGACCCTTCCAGAGGCACCTGTGGGTGCAAAGGACAGAGGCGGCAGGCGAAGGTCCAGGGGGCTCCCCGACTGAGCACGTGGTGCCTTTTCCCGTGCCCACACCCCAGTGTGCACACGCCCACTCCCAGTCCTCCATCCTTACCCCCACGTGTCCTTCCACCCAGCGCCCCCATCCCACGGTGCTCCCCGTAAGCCCCGCACGTGCAGCAGGAGCCTCCAATCTCTTTCCTTTTAGACCCTCACTGATTCCTCCAACGTGGAGCAGTTGCTCATGCTCTTTAAGGGATTAATTCACCAAGAGCTTCCACATCATCAAATTCATAATCAAGGGTTTTGCACATACTACGCCACTATCTGACCTTCACAGTGTGAAGTGCGACGGTAGTAAAACCTTCCGGACAAGAGGTGTGCCTTGTGGGGGGCGGGACCAACACCTGCCCCCTGTGGGGGTCAGCAGGCACCGCCCCTGACCTCTCTCCCACTCTGTGGGGCCTGCCTGTGTCCCCTCTCCGCTCCCAGCCAGGGGCCCCTCCGGGTTGAGGCTGGAGCCCAGCCTGGCCCGTGGAGAAACAGGGCTGTGCCCGAAGAGAGCGGTTCCAGGGGGCGGGTGGGGAAGCGTGATAAAAATTGCACCGGGCCCTGGCTCAGCAGGACCGGAGGAGGTGAGCGAACGGCTGGCTTGCAGTCAGGGTTGATCTCCACCCCCCCCCCCCCCCCCCCCGGGCGTCTGTCGGTTGATCCGCTCTGTCCCTCACGGGCACTTCAGGCACGTCTGCGTATACTGTGGACGCTGCGGGTGAGTGAAGTGCAACCGTGGAAAAGTCAAAAAGCGATGTAAATCCAATTCGGACTGGGGTTCATAGGATGTTAGGGCAGGAAGGGTTTTGGAAATCAGTTACGCCCAGAAGTTTTCTACCGTGGTCTTGCCGGATAACCCGGGCCGTGTGGGGACCCTCATTGCCCGGGCAGGTGCCTCGGTTCTGTGAATGGCTTGTGTTCTGGGGGAGAGCAAGTGTATGAATCCAGGCTCTGGGGCTGGATGTGGTGGTGTAGCCTCGGTTCGAGAGCTGGTTCCACGCCTGGAGGTCCGTGTGACGCTGCGTAAGCTGCTACTTGACCTCTCGGAGCTTCGGTTTCTTATCCGCAACGGGAGCGGGGCCACACGCCTGTTCTGGTTGTTAGGAAAAATCGACGATGGTAATGAAAACTACGAATGGCCGGAAACCGAGTACTTGCAACGTGCCTGGCACTTTTCTACGCTCTCTGCCTGTAGTAATCACTGAGTTTTGTTAGAGAGAAGCCCGAAGCTCAGAGGTTGACTCGCCCAGAGTCACAGCGGGCCATCAGCGGCACCAGGGCTGGATTCTCACCGGGGCGACCATCTCGACCACGGTGCTCTCCTGCTTCTCATCATGGGCAGCAAAATATCAGTAACTAGAATTTATTGAGCATTTACTCTATGGCAGGCACTGTGCTAAGAGCTTTACACGGATTATTGTAAAGCAGGCCGCTCACCCCTGTAACCCCATCCTATGTTGGTCCGTGGCCTCATTTGTCTGAGTTGTGGCATGTTACTACTTTCCTTTTACAGATTAGAAAACCAGGGCCCGGTAACCTTGGTGAAGGTCTGGTCGGTGGTAAGTTGGGAATTGAATTTGAACCAGCCGTCACGCGATCTCTCTTGCAGGAGATCTGGCGCTGCGGGGGGCCGCTTCGAGAACCTTCGACATGTAAGGCAGCTCAGGAGGCCCTTGTACTCAGTGTAGCGTCTGCCTTTGCTGCCTAAAAATTTGTTACCATTTACCTTCGAACTTGGCTTGTGGAAGTTGAGCTCGATAGCACAATGCAGCATGTGCGTGAGTAGGGACAGTAAGCTGGGGGGCGGCGTGCACATGTGGCTGCCCACATCCAGAGGGGCCAGTGTGCAAACAGCAGGTGGCTCTGCGTGCGTATGCACGCCCTGGGGCAGTTAGGGGTACCACAAAGCCCCCAGGAGGTGGCTAGGCCCGAACCCACGCCCAGATTCCTGGCAGCAGCCCTGGGTGTGGAGGCGGCTGCAGGAGACAGAGAGTCCCACATGGGGGCAATGTCAAGACCAGGGGTGGAAGGCGGTCTTGCTCATCGTCCCCGGCAATGAGGCATCCGCACAAATAGTAAATCTCCCATCTGAGCACCGGAAGAGACATGGCCCGTTCTCAGGCGGTGAACTTTGTCAGCAAATCATTAGGCAAAGTGCACTCGCCCTTGCAACCAAGCACATCAAAGAGTTATTAGAATTCCTCAAAGATTTATAACTGCTGGCTGTGAAAGCTGTTCTTGTGTTGCAGAGCCAACAGTCACAGGCTTGGAAACAGAAATTAAATTTAAAGATTGTTGCACTGGATGGAGGGGCGCCTGGGTGGCTTAGGTGGTTAAGCGTCTGACTTCAGCTCAGGTCATGATCTCGCGGTTTGTGAGTTCAAACCTTACCTTGGGCTCTCTGCAGTCAGCAGGGAGCCTGCTTGGTATCCTCGGTCTCCCTCTCTCTCCACCCCTCTCCCATTCCTTCTCTCGTACTTTCTCTCTCTCTCTCTCTCTCTCTCAAAAATAAAATAAACATTTAAAAAAATGAAATATTTTTGCACTGGCTGGAAAAAACATGTTTCAGTCGCAGTTTCATGTGAACCAATTATTAGTGAGGAAAACAACTTAAAAATTATTTGTGGGGCACCTGGGTGGCTCAGTGGCTCAGTCGGTTAAGCGTCTGACTCTTGGTTTCAGCTCAGGGCATGATCTCACAGTTTGTCAGTTCAAGCCCCAAGTCGGGCACTACAATGACAGTGTGGAGCCTGCTTGGGATTCTCTCTCTCCCTCTCTCTCGCTCTCTCTCTGCCCCTCTCCTGCTCACGCTGTTTCTGTCTCTCTCAAAATAAAAAAATAAACTTAAAAAAATTATTTTGCCCCTTATAATTGAAGATACAGTAACAGAATACACCAGCAGGCATTCTGAATTATGAACAAATTATGAAGGACAGTTTGGTTCCTTGTACAACCTCCACAAGTTATAGGAAATGTCAGAGAAAATCTTAAAATGCCATTGTACACATACACATTTGCACTTAAAATTAAATATAGACCTACATGCATCTGGATTGTATCAGGAGTTAATGTTTTTAGAAAAATCGTTCCAGGAGGTTTATCAGGTTGTTACTAAAAACTGTGTTTAGAAATAATTTATCAGCAATGTATCTTAATGAAAGCAAAAAAAATGTATTCTAGTGTTGTTATAGTCTATAATATACTTTAAAAAATTTATTTATTTATTTATTTATTTATTTATTTATTTATTTACAGAGAGAGAGCATGAGCAGGGGAGGAGCAGAGAGAGAGGGAGAGAGAGAATCCCCCCTCCCTCTGCCAGCACAGAGCCTGACTCGGGGATTGAACTCACAAACCACGAGATCGTGACCTGAGCCGAAATCCATTTGTGAACACTTACCTGACTAAGCCACCCAGGCGCCCAGAGTTACTTTCTTAAAGTTTTTTTCTGGGACATACAATGTCTTAACCTAAAAGATTTATGCTACTTTAATTCCAGTGAAAGACACAAACTTTATTCCTATATGGCTGTATTATCTCTTCCATTTTTGTGCTATTATCATTAGTTGGCCATATATTTGTGAGTCCATTTCTGGATTCTCTGTTTTATTCCATTGGTTTGTCTGGATTCTCTGTTCTATTCCATTGGTCTGTTTTTGTGCCAATACCAGACTGTCTTGATGATTCCAGCTTTGTAATATAGGCTCAAGTCCAGGACTGTGATGCCTCCTGCTTTGGTTTTCTTTTTCAACATTACTTTGGCTATTCGGGGTCTTTTGGGGTTCCATACAAATTTTAGGATTGTTTGTTCTAGCTCTGTGAAGAGTGCTGGTGCCATTTTGATTGGGATTGCATTGAATGTGTAGATTGCTTTGGGTAGTATCGACATTGTAACAATATTTGTTCTTCCTATCCATGAGCATGGGATATTTTTCCATTTCTTTGCATCTACTTCAATTTTTTTCAGAAGCTTTCTAGACTTTTCAGCATACAGGTATTTTACCTCTTTGGTTGGGTTTATTCGCAGTTATTTTTGGGTTCCTGGTGCAATGGTAAATGGGATCGATTCCTTGGTATCTCTTTCTGTTGCTTCATTATTGGTGTGTAGAAATGCAACAGATTTCTGTACATTGATTTTGTATCCTGTGACTTTGCTGAATTCATGTATCTGTTCTAGCAATTTTTTGGTGGAGTCTTTTGGGTTTTCCATGTAGAGTATCATGTCATCTGTGAAGAGCGGAAGTTTGACTTCCTAACTTTGCCAGTTTGGATGCCTTTTATTTCATTTTGTTGTCTGATTGCTGAGGCTAGGACTTCCAACACTATGTTAAACAATAGCGGTGAGAGTGGACATCCCTGTTGTGTTCCTGATCTCAGAAAGAAAGCTCTCAGTTTTTCCCCATTGAGGATGATATTAGCTCTGGGCATTTATATGTGACCTTTATGATATTAAAGTATGTTTCTTCTATCCTGACTTTCTTGAGGGTTTTTATTAAGAAATGATGCCGTATTATGTCAAATGCTTTTTCTGCATCTATTGACAGGATATGGTTCTTATCCTTTCTTCTATTCATGTGATCTATCATGTTGATTGATTTGTGAATATTGATCCGGCCCTGCAGCCCAAGAATCAACCCTGCTTGATCATGGTGAATAATTCTTTTAATACACTGTTGAGTTAGATTTGCTAGTATCTTGTTGAGAACTTTTGCATCCATGATCATCAGGGATATTGCCCTGTAATTCTCCCTTTTAGTGGGGTCTTTGTGTAGTTTGGGAATCAAGGTAATGCTGGCTTCATAGAATTTTTCTAGACGCTTCACTTCTGTTTCTATTTTTTAGAGCATCTTGAGAATAGGTATTAACTTTGCTTTAAATGTCTGGTAGAATTCTCCTTGGAAGCCATCTGGCCCAGGACTCTTATTTGTTGGTAGATATTTTATAACTGATTCAATTTCTTCACTGGTTATGGGTCTGTTCAAATTTTCTATTTCTTCCCATTTGAGTTTTGGTAGTGTGTGGGTGTCTAGGAATTTGTCCATTTCTTCCAGATTGTCCAGTTTGTTGGCATATAATTTTGCATAGTACTAATAATTGTTTGTATTTCTGTGGTGTTAGTTGTGATCTGTCCTCTTTCATTTGTGATTTTATCTATTTGGGTCCTCTTCTTTTTGAGACATCTGGCTAGGGGTTTATCAATTTTGTTTATTTAAAAAAAAACACCCAGCTCTTAGATTCATTGATCTGTTCTACTTTTTTTTTTTTTTGAGGTCTATGTTGTTTATTTCTGCTCTAATCTTTATTATTTCTTTTCTTCTTCTGGTTTTGGGCTTTCTTTGCTGCTGTGTTTCTAGTTTCTTTAGGTGTGAAGTTACGTTCTGTATTTGGGACCTTTCTTGCTTCTTGAGACAGGGCTGGATTCCAAAGTATTTTCCTCTTAGGACTGCCTTTGCTGTATCCCAAAGAGTTTGGACTGTTGTGTTTTCATTTTCATTTGCTTCCATATATTTTTTAATTTCTTCTTTAATGTCCCTGTTGACCCATTCATTCTTTTTTTAAAAATTATTTTTAATGTTTAGTTATTTTTGAGAGAGAGAGAGAGAGAGACAGCACGAGTGGGGGAGGGGCAGGGAGAGGGAGACACAGAATCTGAAATAGGCTCCAGGCTCTGAGCTGTCAGCACAGAACCCAATGCAGGGCTTGAACTCCCGAACCGTGAGATCATGACCTGAGCTGAAGTCGGATGCTTAACTGACTAAGCCACCCAGGCGCCCCTCATTCATTCTTTAGTAGGGTGTTCTTTAACCTCCATGTATTTGGAGGCTTTCCATAGTTTTTCTTGTGGTTGATTTCAAGTTTCATAGTGTTTGATCTGAAAATATGCATTGTATGATCTCAATTATTTTATATTTGTTGAGGACTGTCTGTGACCCAGCATATGATGTATTTTGGAGAATGTTCCATTGAGAAGAATGTGTATTCTGCTGCTTTTGGATGAAAAGTTCTGAATATACCTGTTAAATCCATCTGGTCCAATGTGTCATTCAGAACCATTGTTTCCTGACTGATTTTCTGCCTACATGATCTGTTCATTGTTGTAAGTGGAGTACTAAATTCTCCTACAATTACAATGATCTCCTACAATTACAAATGATCTATACATTTGTTTATGTTTGCGATTAATTGATTTATATATTTGTGTTTCCACGTTGGGGGCATAAGCATTTATAATTGTTAGCTTTTCTTGATGGATAGACCCCTTCGTTATGATATAATGCCCTTCTTCATCTCGTTACCATCTTTGTTTTAAAATTTAGTTTGTCTGATATAAATATGGCTACTTCTTTTTTTTTTGATATCTATTAGCATGATAGATGGTTCTCCATCCCCTCACTTTCAATCTGCAAGTGTTCTCCCATCTAAAATGAGTCTCTTAGAGGCAGCATATAGATGGACCATTTCTTTTATCCATTGTGATACCCTATGTCTTTGGAATGGGGCATATAGTCCATTTACATTCAGAGTGATTATTGAAAGATGTGGATTTAGTGCCATTGTATTATTTGTACCTTTCCTGTTTGTGGTGATGTCTCCGGTCCTTTGTAGTCTTTGCTGCTTTCCAATCACAGAGTCCCCCTTAGGATCTCCTGCAGGGCTGGTTTAGTGGTCATGAACTCCTTCAGTTTTTATTTGTCTGGGAAAGCCTTTATCTCTCCTTCTATTCTGAATGACAGCTTTGCTGTATAAAGACTTCTTGGCTGTATATTTTTCCTATTCAGCACATTGAATATTTCCCGTCACTCCCTTCTGGCCTGCCAAGTTTCAGGGGACAGGTCTGCTATGACCCTCATGTGTCTACCTTTGTAGGTTAAAGCTTGTTTGTCCCTAGCTGCTTTCAGAATTCTCTTTTTATCTTTGTATTAGGCCGGTGATATGTCATGGTGGTGACCTGTTTTGGTTGATTTGGAAGGAGTTCTCTGTATCTTCTGGACCTGAATATCTTTTCCTTCCCCAGATTAGGGAAGTTTTCAGCTATAATTTGTCCAAATAAACCTTTTGCCCCTTTCTTTCTCTCTTTCTCTCCTGAAACTCCTATGATCCAAATATTATTTCATTTCATTGAATCAGTTAGGTCTCTAATTCTCCCCTCATGGTCTCATAATTTCTTTTCCTTCTTTTGTTCAGCTTCATAATTTTATCTCCTATTCACCTGTTCTCTCCTTTGCTTCTTCCATCCTCGTTGTCACCGTATCTAGTTTATTTTGCACCCCATTTACAACATTTCTTAATTCATCCTGTTTCTTAGGTCTTTGATCTCTCAAGCAATAAATTCTCTGCTGCCTTCTATGCTTTTTTTTCAAATCTTAGCACTATTATTCTAAATTCTTGTTCAGATATGTTGATATCTGTTTTGAGCAATTCTCTGGCTGTCATTTCTTCCTGGAAGTTCTTTTGAGGAGAATTCTTCTGTTTCATCGTTTTGGCTAGGTTTCTGTCTTTTATGTGTTTTAATAGCTTGTTATGCGTCTCGCACCTGCGAGCACTACTATATTAAAAAGGGGTCATACGCTGTCCGGGGCCTGGCCCTTCAAGAAGTGTTTTTGGAGTGTGTTGCATGCTCTCTGTTGCTGTGACTCTGGTTGCTTTATCTCCGTACTCGTAGTGGTGGATTGTTTGGACCTTGTACCAGCTGTGCTTTGATTTGTTCATTGAAGTAACCCTGGAAAAAAGGAAAAAAGGGCAGGGGGAACTTATCCTATCCAAAGAGAAAAATGAAAAGGGTGAAAAAAGAAGACCAGGCAGAGAATCAAAGAAACTATAAGACTTAATCCAGGGAGAGAGAGAGAGGAAAATAAAGAAGACAGAGATATAGAAAAGGTGTAAAAAGAGGAGAGGGAAAATGCCTGATTAAACAACCAGAACAGAGAAAGAAAGAGAAAATAATATATATATATATATATATATATATATATATATATATATGTAGTAAGAATTCACCAAAAATCAAATCTGGAACTATGAGCCTGATTCCAAAGGGAAGAAAAAAAAAAAAAAAAGAGGGTAGAAAGAAAAAGAAGGGAAAAGAGAAGAGAAGGAAAGAAAAGAATAGAGGGGGGGAAAAAACCCAAAATAATAAATAATTTTAAAAAATAGACTAACATACAAAACCGAAGGACAGTTGCCTGTTGGTGCCAGGGACCGGTGGCTGTGCAGGTCTGGAGGACAAGCCCATCTGGTTTGGTCAATGTCAGTCCCATCGGGGTAGATAAGCAGTTACCAGGCACAGAAGGGCGGTGCTTGGTGTAAGCAGGTCCTGCCGCCACTAGGGGCCGCTGTCTTGCTCCCTGAAGCCCCACCATGTTGGTGATGGGGAGAAAATGGTGACACCCTGATCTCTCCTCCCAGGACCAGGTGTCTCAAACCACACTGTCCAGGCAGCCCTCACAGAGTAGCACTGACGGCCAGCTTGTCCTGCTCCAGTCTCCAGCGCCTCCTAGGTACTCGCTGGGATCCAAATCCCGATGTCTTAAAGGACCCCACACTGTGTGGACCGGATTCTGGGCTAGCACGACTCGCTCAGCCGACAAAGGGCCTCAGGCTGGCTCTGCGGAGTCTTTGGTCCTTGGGAGGGCAATCTACCCTCTTCCCACCGCACTCAAGGAAGGGGACTGCTCTCCCAGTTTGCCCCTGAGATCACTACCACTCCCAGCGGTCGGCTCCCCTCATTCTACCCCCACCCCCAGGAGCACGCACGTGGCAGTGGCTTGGGTTGAAAGTCGCTCACCCCTGAAAACTCTTACCTTCAGCTCCTGAGGCTGTTTGCAAAGTAGAAACTCTGTATTTCTCGTTCCCCAGTCCGTGGTCTTCTTGTCCAAACACAATACCACACTTGCACCGCCTCTCTTTCTCTTCCTTTTGTCTCTCCACAGAAGGGATCCCCTCCCCTCCATGCATATGCTACCCACCTGTTTATCTTTTCCAACTTGCATACATGCACCTTGATCCCACCCAGGCAGCCTGTATTCCTGGGTGTTCCCAGTGTTCTGACCTCAATACCACTGTGTTTGGGGGAGGAGGGAAATCCCGGTCCCCCTACTTCTCTGCCATATTAACTCCAACCCGGTATTGTTTTTTTTTCTTACCATCCATATGCCCCTAGTATGGGGGACTTTCCTTGGCCAACTCTGCTTTCATTCTGAATGCACTTGAAGACCATACTTAGCATTTGATGTTAACAGCATTATCTAAGACAAGTCTGTCTCCACAGGAGGCCAAGTGAAACAGTGTGAATGGATAAGAAAGATAATCCTTCTCACATAACTTACAAGAGAAACACAATAAAACTTCCCCACTTCAGGAGTTGGTCCTCAGCCCAAAATTTCCTCTGCTCTCTAATTAGCTTATTATAGTTTTCTTTCTCCACATCATTTCTCAAGAACCCCAATGTCCTGGATCATTCAGGCCTCAACTAAGACTTGCATACCCAAGTGACCCAAAGACCAGTAGAGAGCCTCGCTGGAAGAATCTGCTGTTCTCAGTCTTGCCTTTTTGTTCAGGTGCTCTCATTCCTTATTCCAAGAAGTTTCTAATATTCTTGGAATAAGCATGTTCCAGCCTTAGGTATAATTCTTCTTAGAAAAGATATTCTCCATTTCCTTCCTGGCTTTTCCATTTACTTTTCATTGTTCTTCTTCCAAATTCTCCCAACTCTCCTGTTTCCTTTTTCTCTTGCTGCGTTATGTTTGTGAGTCAAAAATGCATTCATTAATTTCAAAAATATTTATACTTTACACCTAGGTTTTCAATAAAGATTTATTGCAAGAATGAGCCCTAAATAGATATTTTTAAGGATAGGAAGGAATCTAGATAATTTAGTCATTAACTGTTGATTTTCAGAAATGGGAAAGTCCATTTTCACAAGTCAAAGCAAGAGTCATTTGATCCTGCACAGCTGTTGCTATTAGAAAGTTCTTTCTTATGTTAAGCCAAGATCTGTGTCTTTTCTAGTATCAAGGAAAGGAAAGACTTACTTTTGAGAATGAACTTTTGTAAGAGAATGTGCTCTCATTTCCTAAAGCCCATGGAAGATTCTAGGTATCTCTTTCAGAATCATCAAAAACTTCTCATATCTCCTCAGCCTTTACATTTTTTTCAAGCATTTGGTTTAAAAATGGGTAATTCAGGGGCGCCTGGGTGGCGCAGTCGGTTAAGCGTCCGACTTCAGCCAGGTCACGATCTCGCGGTCCGTGAGTTCGAGCCCCGCATCAGGCTCTGGGCTGATGGCTCGGAGCCTGGAGCCTGTTTCCGATTCTGTGTCTCCCTCTCTCTCTGCCCCTCCCCCGTTCATGCTCTGTCTCTCTCTGTCCCAAAAATAAATAAAAAATGTTGAAAAAAAAAAAAAATTAAAAAAAAAAAATGGGTAATTCATTACTTAAATACTGTTGCCCAATATTTTTAGAATGTTTAACATTAAAAAAATTTTTTTAATGTTTATTTATTATTTGGAGAGAGAGAGACAGAGTGAGAGTGAGGAAGGGGGCAGAGACAGAGGGAGACACAGTATCCGAAGCAGGCTCCAGGTTCTGAGCTGTCAGCACAGAGCCTGGCGCAGGGCTCAAACTCACGGACCACGAGATCATGACCTGAGTCAAAGTCAGACGCTCAACCGACTGAGCCACCCGGGTGCCCCTAATGTTTAAACTTTTTGACTATTCTTTATTTCATTAGGTTAGGAACATTTCTTTAAGAGTAACTTCCAATTATAATATTATGCTGAAAAAATCAATCTTCTCTTTCAAAGACGGACAGGTCCAAACAAATCTTTGCTTCCCCCAGATGACATACCCACGAAGTGCTTTAAGTACCGTGATCATGCGACATGAGACCTCATGTGAAAAGTGTTGCAGTAACCAGGATTTTTTTTTTTTTTTGGCAAACTTGGTGAAGAAAACATTCTTTAGACATGATCAGTTCAGTTTTATGGCTTTTTGGGGACAGATTTCATGAGTACATGTGAAGATTTGGAAGAGTTACGTAGACAGCTATTATATATTCTGAAAGTTCAAAGTTACTGAAATAGGAAGAAAAAGTGCGATGCCCACTAGGGAGTCTTTTTAGATTCAACTTAACATTCAGACTCAGAAGACAGCCATGGGTGGCAGTCTACTCAGAGGGTATGAGAAGGAGTGTCAGGAGCCAGTGGGCAGTGACAGGCATTCCTCTGGTTTGAATGGCGGGCGGGGGGTGGGTAGGCCTTACAGCATTCAACACACATGTCCAGGGAACTTCTTCTCAGATGCCAGCTCAAGTGCAAGGAGACTCACACAGGACAAGTGCGGGACCTGCCCAGGCATTAAAGCTTCATGCTCCGTAGGGCCCATAACTTCATGGGCTTAGACGCCATGAACCCAGTGACCAACTCCATGAACCCAGTGACCAGAACCCCCTGGTTTAGGAAAGCCCAAAGTGTGGCGTCCTTCCCCATCAAGTACTTATAATTTATTTATAACTCCTCTCGATCTGATGCAAGTTACCAATTGGTGGTCCTTTTTATCATAAGCAATGTTGCTTGGAAACATATTTGACATTTGACTCTTACCAGGTCACCAGCGGAACAGAGGTAGGAAGTTAACCTAAGAGAAAATTCTCTTGCAGAAAAGCAAAGGTTTTGTTAACCTTCTCCCCATGATACATAAACACAAATGAAAGGTAACAGAGGAGTGGACCATACAGCTTCTCAGTATTATAAATCGAATAGATAAGAGGCTGAGTGAACTTCCAACAACATTAACCAGGAAACAGGCAAAACCCAGCCACACCAAAGCCTCTGTGTGGCTAACAGCTGTCAAAAGGTCCTGTATCTTATTTAGTGACTATCTTATTCGCCACTACTTTTCTACTATCATAGATGTAGATACACAGGACATATGTGTTGAATGAGTGCATAAAGGAATAAGTTCAACTTAGAAGCACAAGGATTCTTTCTTGGCTGAATGAATCAAAGCTGATAGAACAGGCCTTCTGACACCTGAGTGAGGAGGTGTGGCCCAATTTACTTAGAGATAAATGGCCCTTCAAAAGCCACTGCTGGGTGTCAACCTAGTTAGACAAAAATATGTTAATGCTCCTGAGGCATTAAAGAAGGGTTAAATAATTCTTTGAATGTTTGTTTTAAGAAGACAGAGAGGTAGAGGGGTGCCTGGGTGGCTCAGTCGGTTGAACATCCAACTTCGGATCAGGATTTATTTGTCAAAATAAATAAACGTTAAAAAAATTAAAAACAAGAAGGCAGAGAGGTGTGAACATTTTAAAAGATAACTAAGATTATTGTAAATTAAAAGACAGTTGAAAGAGCATTCATTTTCACGAAAATCTTGCATTTGGGAATTTTTATTCCTTTGTTAATTCCAAAATTTTTCTCTAGTTTGTTCATATCAAGTTAAACTCCTTTCTTTGTATAAATGTAGAAATATTATGTCTCACATAATGGGATAAACCTTCTATACTGAGTGCCCCCTCTTTGGTTAACACAATACATATTTTATTTGAAATTTCATGTTTTGGTTTTAACATGACTCACTAGCTCTTGTACCTGGTAGATTGATGGTCGGTGATCATGGTTCAAGATCCATTCCAAAGCCAGAAGGTGTTGTTAAGAGTGTTTGCCAGGGGCACCTGGGTGGCTCAGTCGGTTAAGCGGCCGACTTCGGCTCAGGTCATGATCTCACGGTCCATGAGTTCGAGCCCCGCGTCAGGCTCTGTGCTAACAGCTCAGAGCCTGGAGCCCATTTCAGATTCTGTGTCTCCCTCTCTCTCTGCCCCTCCCCTGTTCATGTTCTGTCTCTCTCTGTCTCAAAAATAAATAAACGTTAAAAAAAAAAAACTGGTAGTGTATAGATGTCTAAAGTATCCTTTTTTTTTTCCTTATGGAGTAAAGAACTTAGGAATTTTTCAGCACATCTAGATGCAAACAAACATGATTAGTTACGAGTTTATCGAATAAGCAGATTCAATCCCACTAAGGACGTTGGTATGATCACCCAACTTCAGTAGGGATTAATAGGCAACACAAATAAGTCTTTGCTTTGTGAGGTAAATGGTGTTTTTCTTCATTACAAAACTAATGTGTGTCTTTAAATCTGGTGTCGAAAAATTATCAGCCTAAAACACTGATTTACAGGGTCATTACTTTTAATCACCCCCCTTTTAAAAAGTGTCATATATTGTCTATTTAAAAATTAAATTCAGGTCGATTTGCATCAATGTTTTTGTAAATACATCATATTCACTGAATTCATTGGAATGGCTGTGACGTCCTCATGTACTGAACTAGATAATGATAGGAAAAACTGCATACGTAGTGTGAATAGCTACAAAAATCATCAGTGTGCTAACCATGTGCCGGGAATACGGTTGGCACCATTGAAAGCCTCAGTAACCGTTGGTGAACAGGAATGCTGTAGCATGGGGAGGAGTTCTAGATAGTCTATCCTCATAACAGTTTATTTTTTACCACATTTGGGGCTTCAGCTCTGGGTGTCCCACGTTTCAGGCTGAATTTCATTTGCTTTCTCTCTCCCTCTGAAAGAAGCCACACAAATATCCACTCCAACGTACTCAGCAAGGACCGTCATCATATTTGGAGGTATTTTTCTGGAGAAATGAAAGCAAAAAAATATATCATAATCCTTGAAGAGGAGTCAAAAAGAGGTCTTTGCAAAGATTGCTTTTTTAAGATTTATTTATTTTTTATTTATTTTTGGGAGAGCGCAAGTGAGGGAAGGGCAGAGAGAGGGGGACAGAGGATCCGAAGCAGGCTGTGCCCTGACAGGATGACAGCACAGAGCCCGATGTGGGGCTCCAACCCACAAACCGAGAGATCATGACCTGAGCCGAAGTCGGATGCTCAACCGACTGAGCCACCCAGGTGCCGCACAAAGATTGCTTTTAAATTACCCGGTGTGAGTTGTCAGTGATTCATGCTGTGGATGTGTCGCTCAATGACAGGGATAAGTGTGGTCCAAGGAGCTTTGAAAAATCCCTATGCTCTGGCCACAATTTTCCGGTATATTACACTCACATAGTCTGTGGAAAGACTCCTGCACCCTTAGCACCTGGGACCAACAAATGGTGGCAAAAACTAGTCTGAAAACCACAGTGATGAAAGCGGAATTTCTCAGGGGGGCAGGGCCCGGGCATTAGTAGTTTTAAATATGTCCCAAGTGGCTCCAACAGGCACCCTTGCTTTAGTTCCTTGAAGACAGACGAACTGTACCTCTAGCTCATGGCACACACAGGCAACTGATTGAATGTTAAGTTTTTGTCCTGTATCCTCTCTAGAGAAGAGAGGGCATCTGGGCCGAATCCATCTACAAATAAATACTCTGGAACTCATAGAGTTAGTTGCCTTGCATGAAGGTGTAGGTGTTCTTTCACTAAATGAAACGAGGAAATTGCTAAATATCCTTAATATTCTCCTGGAAATGTACTTAGTTTTTTTTTTTTTTTTTTAATCTTTAACTTTCAAAACAAAATTCCCCATGAGTTGAACTAAAAGAATTCACCAAAAAGAAAAAAAAAATGAGGGAAGGGGTGTTTATTTGTTTCTGTTGAAAGAAATCATTTGTGCTCTATAAGGAATAGTTGCTAAATTTTGTCAGCATCTGGAATAACAATAGTCCAATAAATTGTCCCTGTGCTATGAAAGTACTAACTCTTATCGTTTAAAAATATAAAGTTGCTTTCTAGCAAAAGAGGTAGCAATGATGGGGCATTTTGTTCAAAAATAACCAAATGCACATTAAAAAATAAATGTATTTGTGTTGAGAAAGTGAGAGAGCATGAGCGAGCTGGGGAGGGGCAGAGAGAGAAGGAGAGAGAGAATCCCAAGCAGGCCCCGTGCTGTCGGTGTGGAGCCCAACGCGGGGCTCGATCTCACAAATTTTGAGATCATGACCTGAGCAGAAATCAAAAGTCAGACACTTAACCTACTGAGCCACCCAGGTGCCCCCAAAATGTACATCTTATACTTACACAAAATTGTATGTCAATTATATTTTAATAACTCTGGGAAAAAATTTATCTACTCATTCTTGTTTCTTTCACCCGCTACCATTTTAGGATTATTAATCTTTCTTTTCCTGGAGACTTTGTTTTCAACTTTTATGTACATAAGCACTCCAAGTTTACAAAAGCCATCATTTAACATCACTGCCTTCTTTGCTATCAGACCATCTTCTCTGGGCAGACCACATTCATTCTGTGAGTTTGACAGTGTAGCTTTAGTTCTCCCCATTCTGGGGAGGCTAGCATTATATTATAGATATAACATTGTATTCAGGTATCAGAAAAAGTTTCTTAGCAAATGTGAAAGTCTTATTTCTGCTTTCATCATTTGAACCTCTTCCTCCCATTCAAGGCTGTTCTCGTGGACCAGACATACTTTCTTATCTGCTTTACTTGGTTATCTACTCATCTGTCAAGAAGATAAGAGGGGAAGTGACTAAATGAATTATAGTACATTCATCCCAATAACAGGACATAGCCAACCCAAATCATGCCTTAGAACAATATTTAGCGGCATAAGAAAAGTCTCTTAATGTATAAAAATGTATCTACTTCTGTACCAGCACACATTTACCAGAAGGACTAAAATTAAAAAGACTGCCAACAACATATGTTGACAGGTTGGGGAGCAAGTGGAATATAGAATGGGAATGTACATGATATAATAACTTTGGAAAAGTTCTGATTGTTTCTTACCCTGTGACCCAACAATTCCCTTCTAGGTATTTGATCCAAGAGAAATAAAAACATGTGTTTAAAAATATTCCTGGTAAAATGTATATGTGTGTGTGTGTGTGTGTGTGTGTGTGTATAGTCTCGTTATGTATATAAAGTCTCTTTACTCATTTAGATGGAGTTTTTCAATATGTTTGTTAGCTTTCATCATGCTGGCATGAATTGCCTCTTCCTATCTTTTGTATCTCTTTATATACTAAGGCTGATAATTCTATGTTCTATATATTAAAAATATTGTCTCCCAATTTGTTATTTCATTTTAGTTTAAATATATTGCATATTTGGCACAGTATTTAAGAGTACAGACTATATATTCATTTAAAATTTTTTTTATTTTTATTGTTTTAGTTTTATTTTAAAGGGAGGGAAAGAGTGAGTGCAAGCAGGGAAGATGGGCAGAGGGAGAGAGAGAGAGAGAGAGAGAGAGAGAGAGAGAGAGAGAGAGAATCTTAAGCAGGTTCCATGCTCAGCATGGAGCCCACTGCAGGGCTCAATCCCATGACCCTGGGATCATGACCTGTGCTGAAATCAAGAGTCTGATGCTCAACTGACTGAGCCACCCAGGTGTCCCCAGACTGTATATTCAGAATGCCTGGGTGAGAATCTGGAATCCAGCTCTTAGGGAGTATAGGGCTTTGAGTGAATTACTGAATTGCTCTGCACCTCAGTTCACTCACCCATAAAAGGGAGGTAATAAAAGTATTTACTTCACATTGTTCTTAGAATTAAATGAGAGGACACTTGGAAAGTGCTTGGTCCAATCTCCGGAAAGTCATGAGTACTCAATAATTATGAGAAATATATTGTCAGGGTGGCTGGGTGGCTCAGTCTGACTCTTGATTTTGGCCCAGGTCCTGATCTCACCATTTGTGAGTTCGAGCCTCGCATTGGCCTCTGCATTGACAGCAGAGAGCCTGCTTGGTATTCTCTCTCCCTCTCTTACTCTTCAAAATGTAAAATTTAGTGATTTTTAGTACATTCAGGAAGTCATTCATTGATACCTTATTCCTGAATAAGAAATTTCTCCAAAGAAACTCTGTATGTATTAGCAACCAGTCTCCATTTATCCCTCCTCCAGTCCCTGGCAACCAATGATTTACTTTCTGTCTCTCTCTATTTGCCTATTCTGGACACTTTATGTAAATGGCATAATACCATGCATGCTTTTTGTGTTTAGTGTTTACTAAGTAGCTTATGTTTTCAAGGTTCATACATATGGTAGCATGTATCAGTACTCCATTCCTTTTTATGACTAATATTTCATTGTACGGATATACCACATTCTTTATCCATTCATCGCTTGATGGAAATTCATCAGTTGAGTTGTTTCCACTTTTTGGATATTATGAATAATGCTGCTATGAACTTTTGTATACAAGTTTTTGTGTGGATGATGTTTTCATTTCTCTTGGCTATAGATCTAGGAATAAAAATACGGTAACTCTGTATTTTTAATAAAATGTCAAACTGTCTTCCAAAGTGGTGGCACCTCATAATCCCACCAACAATTTATGAGGGTTCCAATTTCTCCACATCCTCACAAACACTTATCTGTCTATTTGAATATAGCCATCCTAGTGGGTGCAAAGTTGTTTTTCGCTGTGGCTTTGATTTGCATTTCTCTAACGCAAAATATTTTTATGTGCATATTGATCATTTGTACATCTTCTTTAAAAAAATGTCTACTCAGACCTTTTGCCAATTATTTATCTTTTTATTATTAAGTTGTAACGACTTCTTTATATATTCTGGATACAAGTCCCTTATCAGCCATATGGTTTGCAAAAATTTCCTGTTACTGTATGAGTTGTATTTTCACTTTCTCCCTGTACTTTGAAGTACAAAGTACAAAGTACAAATTTTGAACAAGTCACATTTATTTAACTTCTATTGTTGCTTGGATTTTGGAGTCACAGCTAATAAATCATTGCCTAATCCAAGGTCATGAATATTTATATCACTTCTTCTAAGAATTATATGGTTTTATCTTTTACGTTTAGGTATTTGATTCATTTTAAGTTAATTTTTGTGTATGGTGGGAGGTAGGGGTCTAGCTTTATTCTTTTACTTATGGCTGTCCAGTTGTGCCAGTACCATATGTTGAAAAGACTATCATTTCCTCATTGAATTGTCTTGGAATATCTGTTGAAAATCAACTGAACATAATTTTAAGGGTTTACTGCTCAATTCTGTTCCATTGATCTCTATGTCTAGTTTTATGCTAGCATCACACTATCTTAATTAGTGTAGCTTTGTAGTAAGTTTAAAAAAGATTTTTTTTAACATTTATTTTTGAGCGACAGAGTAAGACAGAGCACGAGCAGGGGAGGAATAGAGAGAGGGAGACACAGAATCCGAAGCAGGCTCCAGGCTCTGAGCTGTCAGCACAGAGCCCGATGTGGGGCTTGAACTCATGGACAGCGAGACCATGACCTGAGCTCAAGTCGGATGCTTAACTGACTGAGCCACCCAAGTGCCCCAGTAAATTTTGGTATTGGGAAGTGTGATTCATTACAACTTTATTATTTTGCAAGATTGTTTTGGCTTTCTGGATCCCTTGCATTTCCACATAAATTTTAGAATTAGCTCACCAATACATGTAAAAAAGGCAACTGGGATTCTAATAGGAATATCATTGAATCTGTAGATCAATTTGGAGGGTATTGGCATCTTAACAATAGTATGTCTTCCAATCCATGAACTTGGAATGTCTTTCCATTTATTTAAAGTCTTTTAACATCTCTTTCAAACATGTTTTATAACTTTCAGGGTATGTTTTGTCCTCCTCTTGTTAAATTTATTCCTGAATTTATTGTATATTTTATTATTTTTGATGCTACTTTAAGTGGAATTGTTTAATCATTTAATTCAGGGTTAGTCATTACAAGTGTATGGAACACAATTATTTTTTTTGTGTTAATCTTGTATTTTGATCCTATAACCTTGCTTAATTTCTCAGCTCTAATAATCTGTGTATGTGTACATATATTCTTTATGGTTTTCCATATATACAAGGTCATGTTATCTGAGATTGAAGATAGGTTTACTTCTTCCTTTAAAATCTGAATACCTTTGTTTCATATTCTTGCCTAACTGTCCTGTTGAACAGAAATTGAATCAGAGCAGTGATGCAGACATCCTTGTCTTGGCCTTGATCTTTGGGTAAAAGCATTCAATCTTTGACTCTTAAATGAAATGTTAGCTATAGGTTTTTCATAGATGCTGTTTATTAGGTTTTAGAAGAAATTGTGGTTTATATACACAATGGAGTACTACGTGGCAATGAGAAAGAATGAAATCTGGCCTTTTGTAGCAACGTGGATGGAACTGGAGAGTGTGATGCTAAGTGAAATAAGCCATACAGAGAAAGACAGATACCATATGTTTTCACTCTTATGTGGATCCTGAGAAACTTAACAGAAACCCATGGGGGAGGGGAAGGAAAAAAAAAAAAAGAGGTTAGAGTGGGAGAGAGCCAAAGCATAAGAGACTCTTAAAAACTGAGAACAAACTGAGGGTTGATGGGGGGTGGGAGGGAGGGGAGGGTAGGTGATGGGCATTGAAGAGGGCATCTTTTGGGATGAGCACTGGGTGTTGTATGGAAACCAATCTGACAATAAATTTCATATATTAAAATAAAATAAAATTAAAAAAAGAAAAATATTATAATAAATGACTCACGTTAGGTGTCATGGAAAAAAAAAAAAAAAGAAGTTCCCTGCTATTCGTAGTTCCTTGGGTGTTTTTATGGTGAAAGGATGTTAGATTTTGTCAACACTTCTGCTGTGTCAATTGAGATGATTATGGGGGAATTTATTTGTCCTTGCTAGTGTTTTACTGAGAATTTTTGTATTTAGATTCATAAGAGCTGTTGATCCTTGGTTTTATTTTTCTTGTGGTGTCTTTGTCTGGTTTTGGTGTCAAGGTAATCGAGGGTCATAAAGTGAGTCGGCAGGTGTTCAGTTCTCTTTTATTTTTTGGAGGAGTTTTTGAAAGATGGGCATTAAGTACTCTTTAAATATTTAATAGAACTCAGGGCACCTGGGTGGCTCAGTCCGTTCAGCATCTGATTCTTGAATTTGGCTCAGGTCATCCAGTGTCATGGGATCCAGCCCCACATCAGGCTCTGCACTGAGTGTGGAGCCTGCTTAAGATTCTATTTCTTTCTCTCTCTCTAAAAAGAAAAAAATATATATTTAATAGGGCTTACCAGTGAAGCCATTTGGGCCCAGGATTTTCCTTGAGGGAAGTTTTTTAGGTTACTAATTCAATATGTTATTTCAGTCTATTTAGTTATATTATTTCCTCTTGAGTCGGTTTTGTTAGTTTATGTCTCTAGGAATTTGTCTATTTCGTCTAAGTTATCTAAATTGTTGACATGTGTTTGTTCATAGTATTTTCTTATTATCCTTTACCTTTCTGTCTGTAGTAACGTTTCTTCTTATTCCCAATTTTAGTACTTTGAGTCCCCTCTCCCTCTCTTTTTTTCTTGGTCAGTCCAGCTAAGGTTTTATTTTGTTGATCTTTTTAAAGAACCAACTTTTGATTTCATTAGTTTTTTTTCTAATCTCTATTTCACTTATTTCTGCTACATTTTTTTTTATCATTTCTGCTTGCTTTGAATTTAATGTGCTCTTATTTTTTTTATAGTTTCTTAAGGTGAAAGATTATTCATTTAAGATCTTTCTTCTTTTTTTAAAATTTACTTATGTACAGCTATTTCTGTTAGGTCAATTTAGTTTATATTGTTCTGGTGTTCCATGCCCTTTTAATCATAGGGGATTCCTTTAATTATTTTTAAACTATATATATTTATATTAATATATATTAAATATACATTTAATGTTTATTTATTTTGAGAGAGAGCACAAGCATGGGGGGGGAGGGGCAGATTGAGAGGGGGAGAGAGAGAATCCCAAGCAGGTTCTGTGCTCTCAGCACAGAGCCCCGATGCAGGGCTCCAACTCACTAATCATGAGATCAGGACCTGAGCTGAAATCAAGAGTCAGATGCTTAACTGACTGAGCCACCCAGGCGCCCCTGAGTTTTTTTCTTAAAGGTGTTTCTGGGACATACAATGTCCTAACCTAACAGATTTATGCTACTTTAATTCTAGTGAAATACACAAACTTTATTCCTAAATGGCTATATTATCTCTTCCATTTTTATGCTATTATCATTATGCATGTTAGATGTCTATATGTTATACACCCAAGAATACATTGTTGTAATTATTATCTTATGAATTTTATGTTTTAAAGAACCTAGAAGAAGAAAGAAGAACAAGCATATGTTTATAGAGTTTGCTACATCAGTCTTCTCATTTTTAGTTCTCTTCATTCCATCCTGTAGGTTTGAGTTACTATCTGTGTCATTTTCTCACCCACCTCCTTTGTGCTCTTATTGTCAAAAATATCACATATTTATGTCAGATAGGCCCAACAATACTATTATGTCCATATTGTTTATACATTTAGAATCTGTTAAGGGAAGAAATGTGCATTTATGCTGTCTTTTAAAAATTGCCTATTTTATGGGTGCCTGGGTGGCTCAATTGGTTAAGCTCAGGTCATGATCTCACCATTCATGAGTTCAAGTCTCACATTGGGTGAGCTTGTGCCCTGCTTCAGGTGAGCATAAGCCCTGCTTTGGGTGAAGTCATGAGCCCCACTTTGGGTGAACCCCGCTTCTCTCTCTTTCTCTCTCTGCCTTTTGTGGGATTCTTTTTCTCTCTCTCTCCCTCTCTCTCTGCCCCTCACTCACTTGACCCTCTCTGTCTCTCTCAAGAAAAAAATTGCCTACTTTATTACCTTTACTAGCACTCTTATTTTTTTTTTTCAGGTGAATTCAAATTATACTTTGGTGTCACTTACTTTCAGCCTGAAGAGCTTTAGCATTTCTTGCAAAATGGGGAGCTAGCGACAAATTCTTTCAGTTTTTGTTTTGCCTTAATTTTGAATTCAGTTTTACTTTATTTTGCTTTCATGTTTTTTGAAAGATAGTTTTGCTTGGTATAAAATTCCTTTTTTTTGTAGGTTGTTTATATTACCTATGATTTTCTTTATTTAAAAAAAAATTTTTTTATTATTTATTTTTGAGAGAGAGAGAGACAGAGCACAAGTGGGGAAGGGGCATAGAGAGAGAGGGAGACACAGAATCCAAAGCAGGGTCTAGGCTCTGAGCTGTCAGCACAGAGCCGTATGCCGGGCTCGAACCCACAAATCATGAGATCATGACCTGAGCTGAAGTCCAATGCTTAACCAACTGAGCCACCCAGGCACCCGTAAAATTCTTGATTGAAAATTATTTTCCTTTAAGCACTTAGAATATGCTATCCTACTGCTTCTGGCCTTCATTTTTCCTATTGAGAATATATTGTTAATTGATTTTGGTAGAGCTTATATATGTATATGTACATGATGTACATAAGTCATTTTTTTCCTCTTGTACATTATGTACATGATGAGTCATTCTTTTCTTTTTTGTTTTCCTCTTTCAACATTTTGAGTATATCATATGTCTGGGTGTGTAACCCCTATGTTTACCCTACTTGGAGTTCATTTAACTTCTTGCATATATAATGGTTTTCATTAAATTTGGGAAAATTTCAGCCATTATTTCTTTGAATATTTTATCCTGGTTCTTTCTTTTATTTCTTCCTACTGTCCTCAGTCCTCATGTGTAGGCTAATGTGATTAATGGTGTCTCAGACTTCTCTGAAGCTTTGTTCATTTTTCTTCATTTTATTTTCTTTCTTTTCTTCTGATTGCATAGTCTTTACCCATCTATCTTCAAGGTCACTGATTCTTTCTACTGCCAACTTAAATCTACTATTGAGCTGCTCTAGTGACTCTTTCTTTTCAGTAAGTTTTCTGTTCCACTCCCAAATTTACATTGGTTTTTTTTCCCTCCCAAATTTGAATTTGTTTCTTTTTTAATTTCTATTTATTTTTTGATGACACATTGTCATCACACCTTTTTTTCTGTTTTTAAAACATGTATTCCTTTAGCTCTTTGAATATGTTAATAATAGCTGCTTTGAAGTTTTTCTGCTAAGTTCAACATCTGCACCCCCTTCAAGGCAATTTCTATTGCCTACATTTTTTCCCCCTATGTATGGATTACACTTCGTTGTGTCTTTGCGTATCTTATACTTTTGTGTTAGGTATCTTAGGCAATATATTGTAGTAGCTCTGGATAGTGGTCCTCCATGGGGCTTGTTCTTATGGTTGTTTGCTTATTTATTCAGTGGCTTGGCTGGACTAGTTCAGTGAAGTCTATTTCTCCTGCAACATGTCAGTGATGCCATTTGATACCGTTGCTTCAAAGATAAGGTCTTTGGCATGCATATAGTCTTCCTGGATGTCAGGAATACCTAGGATTTAGCCAGGTAACTACAACTTGTTGCCGGTTGATCTTTCTACAACTTGTTGCTGGTTGATTTTTTTTTTTTTTGACAATACTCTGATCTATAGTCTTATCCAATTGAAGTTAGGTCCCATAGCAGAACAGAGAGATGCCAATCGTTGAAGCTAAATTTGACCTTCACCTGGCAGAACCTCTGTTATGAAGTAAGAGTTGGGTGTGATGAGTAGTTCACTCTCCACGGGCTGCCCCACCTGAATTATCTCTACTGAGTAGGATATGAGGGTTGGGAAGATGGCAGGAAGTAGGGCTGCCACCCAGCTGCTGCCACCACTCTGTGTGGATCTTCCACACCCTAGAGCTTGGAAGGTTGGGATCTGTAAATATTTACTCTCTGGTGAGTCTATGTAAAACAGATCTTTGTCTTAAGAAGATGGAAGAGATGGGGCTTGCCACTTAACTGCTAAAATACCGGTATGGCTCTCCAACAACAAAGAGTTGTTCTTGAAAGAATTGCTTTCTTCACCAACAGCCTCTCTCCCGATCTTTCCTGCCTAGTGGGATTTGGGGGTGGAGGAACAATGTTGTGTTGAGTCCATCCACTCGCTATAGGTCTTCCACAGAAAATGGGATGGTCTGATGTTCTCTTGCTGCCAAACTACCCATAATGGCAATTCCATCCCAGAGATCTGGGGGAAATGAGAACTGACGTTGGTTGCCAAGCCCACTGGAACCGTTATTTTATCAGACAGAGCTGTGGGTGGATGGGTGTAGTCCCCACCCCCAAGGCCATGGCCTCCTTGTGTTCTTACTGAATTTCCATACATTTTGTTGAATAAAATACATGCCCTTTGATCTAGTTCCAAAGATTTTGAATGATTGTCTTTGTAAATTTTGACCAGCTTAATACATATCTGTTTGTGAGACACTTTTCCCCTCTACACTCTGTCAACTCTTCACCACCTATTTTGGCACTGTTATTTAATTTTATCATCTCTCTAGCCTGTATTTTTTTTTATTTTTATTAAAAAAAATTTTTAAGCATGTACTTGTTTTTTTGTTTTTTTTTAATTTTTTTTTAACGTTTATTTATTTTTGAGACAGAGAGAGACAGAGCATGAATGGGGGAGGGTCAGAGAGAGGGAGACACAGAATCCGAAACAGGCTCCGGGCTCTGAGCTGTCAGCACAGGGGCCCGATGCGGGGCTCGAACTCACGGACCGCGAGATCGTGACCTAAGCCGAAGTCGGCGCTCAACCGACTGAGCCACCCAGGCGCCCCAAGCATGTACTTGTTTTTGAGAGAAAGAGAGACAGAGTGTGAGCAGAGGAGGGGCAGAGAGAGAGAGGGAGATGCAGAATCCGAGGCAGGCTCCGGGCTCCAAGCTGTCAGCACAGAGCCCCACATGGGGCTCAAACTCACAAACCACCAGATCATGACCTGAGCTGAAGTCAGATGCTTAACTGACTGAGCCACCCAGGCACTCCAGTCTCAATAGACTTTTAATAGCCTCATTGCTTTTCAGTCAGCTTTTTTGTTGGCTGTGACTCTTTCCTACAAATATGGCTGATTAATGTCATTTGGATCAAGTCAATCCTCTTTCTAGCAATTGTAATAACTGTGCTTGCCCTAAATCATATTTATATGATTCCACTGTACTCTGATTAGCTCCTTTGTGTAAAAGCCCTCATATTTCATTTGTATTCTTATTTGGACCATTCTACCAAATGTAAACTTTATATCACCCCCTAACACTTCCCCATATATATTAACCCATCTTGTGAAATATTTTTAGTTTTTTTTTTTTTTTACTTTGTATTATTTTTAGGAAAGAAATTATCTTCTCAACATTACAATGCTAACTACTTTAATAACTTCTCACTACCAATTATTCTGTTATATTGTAATATTCAGATTAGTAATTTAGCTATATGTTTTCACCATACCATTAACTTGCTAACCATATTATTATCTTGAAAGTGAGTAAATTTATTAATTTAATACATATTGAACTGTTTTTACTAAATTAGGCAGTCTAATTATTTCTGGTGTTTGTCCATGTTTCAAAACTTCAAAATAAAAAGATGATAATTGACATATATTAGAATATTATCCAAAGAGCAAAGATTATTATGAAGAGTTCACATTCTTGGTTGTATAGTCATCAAACATTCCAGTTTTGATGAATTGTGAGTAAATGATGAAGGTTTTAATCTTACTTTTTTTTTTTTTTAAGTATTCTTAATTCAAAGAGAACTCTGCAAAGGCAAAAGCTGTGAATTTGCTTGCACAATCATCTGAAACAAAGGGAAAAGCTGTTCATGGTAGAATTCAAGAAGTTAATTCTTGGACTTATTTTAAAAATTGAAACTCCCTTTCCTTTCTCTGGCTTATCCTTGGGGACCAAGTATCACTGTTACAGTCATTTTTGTGGCCACTCTGCTCCTAAATCTTTACACTATTTACCCAGCAACAGGATGGAAATTATTTCAATTTCTCTTAACCCGAGACTACTCATTAGTATAAGGCACATTCTTCTTTTTGTTTTGTTTTGTCTTGTTTTTAGAGAAGGGAATATCTCCCCTTATCACTGCCACTTTCAATAGGAATGCCTGCATTATAAAAAGAGCCACATGTACCATGGATTTTCCCTTGGAACAGGAAGAGTTCTTTGTACCTTGGAAGAGTCCTAATCTCAGGGTGAACTAGGGAACTAGGGAATACAAAGACACGGTGAAGTAAAGTATTCATCTGATAGTTCATTTATATCAACTATTTCTGCTGCAGTTGAAATACAGACCAAGTGACCATGGTTAGATTTAATCATGGCAGGAGAGAAGGACTTACACGTCTGGAAGATACAAACACACTGTGTTAATATTTCATTCACTTCTCATTTTATTTCCTCAATAAGTATTGATAAATTTACAGATTCATGTAATCAATATTCACTTAGCACGTATGGTGTAGCAGGACAAAATAGTGATTGGTACCATGTAGTTACTTCTCAAGCATCTGAAAATTTATTATGTGTTTCTAGGAGATACTATTTGACTTATTTTTTTCTTTTAAGTATGCTATACCAATGGAATGAAATCAACATTTTACATTTATATTTTCCTAAAAACCTAAAAGCTAGTATGCTTAGTTCTTCCATGTGATTTTCAGCAATTTGTATGAAAATTTAATCACATTCACCTGCCTGGCTTTACTGTAAACCAGATGTGAAATCAACGAATTGGCAGAATTGGGAAAGACTGTTCAGGGAAAGATGGATGTTAATGCAAGAAAAACATGCTCTGGTAAACAAAGTGCTTTGGAATGATCTAGTATGACTTTGATATATTCCTAGCTATTTTGGTAAAACTTACTCGTTCACCTAAGTAAGGTATTAATTCAAAGTCCTCATGCCCTGAAAAATTACCAGTCCCCTTACCCCGGCATCTCTTAGGTCCTGTCAGGGAACCTTCCCAGTCTCTCTTCCCCCAACACCGTGCTCTTTAACCTGATTATTTCTGAACAGAAGTTACTATTTATTTATTTAATGTATCTTTACGTATATTTGCTTTCGAGCTGGGGCCAAAGTCACTACCACTTTTCTGTGCTTCCACTCGAGAAAAGTTTTCCTTCACAGAGGGGAAGTGACTAGGGACTTCAGGGATCTGTTGTGTTTGTGGCCTTGCATGCAAGTGGCAGACTCTTTCAGGACATTCTAGAAGATGGATGAATTACAGACTCATCATTTTTTTTTTTTTTTTACTATATAGATATGCACCAGTAAAAGGAAGAAAAAGGGATGTAAGGAAGTATTGAGTGAGCGATTAGCCATTAAAAATGTATTAATAAAACCTTTGTGAAGCATTTTCAATCAGGGGCTCAGTAGACAATTACGTACGGATCCAGATTTGCACATTACTCCTAATCAAGGCAAATCTGTGAACTAATGAGACTTGTTTGATAAACAGCTCTATTTATTTTCCCTGATTTTAACATGTGTGGGAGGTAATGCGAAAAAGCATCAGAAGTGCTTGATTTCATTTTAGTGCATTTGATGTAAGACTTGTTTTTTCTCAAGGAAAATCCTAATTAATAAACTTCCTAAATTTGTTCACACTGGTTACTGTTCAGAAAAGTTTTCAGTTTCCACAAGATATTTCAGGTTCTGAAGAGTGCAAACGTGTGTTCAGTTATGTTGAATTACAACAAATGATGACTTTATTGTAAGAAAATAAAAAGGATTAGTGTTTTTGAGCTTCAAATAGCTTTGACAATTGTTTGGACTTGCCATGCCTTTTATAATTATTGGATATCATCTGTTTGACAACGTTTTAGTATCACCAGTGATTGTGTTACTCTGCATTGTCAATTAAGTGACTTGAAGACTTTAGGATTAATATTAGGTTGGGTACATTTATGAGAAATCTTTGGGTGTGCCTTGTGGCTTGTGAGTTCAAGCCCCGTGTTGGGCTCTGTGCTGACAGCTCAGAGCCTGGAGCCTGCTTTGGATTCTGTGTCTCCCTCTCTGCCCCTCCCCTACTCATGCTCTCTATCTCTCTCAAAAAATAAATGAACATTAAAAAAAATTTTTTTTGGTTAACCGTAAAATTTTTACAGAAATTAAAATTCATAGAGCAAAGGTATAGAGTCACTCAATATGGTTTTGAGTTATTTTTTTTGTAAAGCTTGAATTGAGACAGTGAGTTCAGTGTGACACATACCTAATTTTCTAAGATGATGCTAAGGTTAATTATATTTTAAAGTTAAGGTTTATAGCTAAAAGTGATACTGTCATGTAGCTCTATGCATATTCTATAGGTTTAATATCATACACATATACTAATGCCTATTAAAAGTAATAAGCAACATAAATGTTTGTATGATAAAAATGAGGGACCTGGTAGCTTAAAATTGGCCATAGAATATTCAGTCTGCTGGAAACAAGAACTGTTCTCTACCTTAGTGTCATCTGTCTGGAGACTGACGATTCTTACCTTGTCAGAATGCTCTGAGCCCTTTCTCTAACTTTTGTCATTCTATTGAATCGTTCAAACGAAGAATAAAAATTTGTCATAGCTGGAAGCTTCTTAAGTCTATTATTAATCATCTCCTCATTAATTAATATTGTTGCCTTCTGTTCCGTCATTTAAAAACAACTGTATTGTCACTCTAGCTATTGAGGCCTCCAGGGTAGCCATTCAGCTGTATGTTTTTGTTTAGACAAATAAAACTGAAGGTGTCACTGCACTCGGAGTCACTTCTTAGTTGACCAAACCACCCAAGGCTCGTTCTTTTAGCTGAAACCCATGACATGGCAATCAGTGGCTACCGGGATGCTGGGAACGATGGGATACATTTGGTATGCTCTCTATTTCTTCCTTAGTTTAGCCCCATTATAGGATTTGCCCCGAGGAAATGTGGGGGAAAGCTGTCAAGTCAAAAAGAGAAACTCAACCTTTTCCATGAAAATTTATTACTACAAATATGTGTCATCAGAGATCTTCGCCGGGATGAAGAGAAGTGTTCTGGGGATTGTTGGTACATTCTGGCGATTGTTGTAATAATTAACCAAATCCGTGTAAAGTGGTCATGTCTTATGCCAAAATAGACGTTTCTCCTTTCTCTAACTGATGCTTTTGGTTACCCAAATAATGGAATTAGGTGCCTTCAATTTTGTCATCAGTAGGAAGTGTGTGGGCTCCTCTCATGTGCCCAAAGGCTCTGGTGTTACAAGCCAGAAATGATGTCTGGTGGAAGACAGGGCAACACGAAACACTAAAAAGTCAGTCTGGAAAGGGATTGGCCAACAAGTGGACTCTAGGTATGGGCTTCCCATTGTGAGCTGCAGACATTCTTGCTCTTGTCAGGACACAGCAGAGGCAGAATCTGGTCCCTTGGGCCTCTTCAGTCCAGAAGCAGTTGACAGTGTGAAAGCAGACTCAGATCGGGATCAACCAGAACAGAAATAAAGCCATAGGGCTGGATGGTGGACTCAATGAAAGAAATGTAAATGTGTTCAGTGTTCTATTTTCTTTTTTCTTCTTTTTTTTTTATTTTTTAAAATTTACATCCAAATTAGTTAGCATGTAGTGAAACAATGATTTCAGGAGTCAAAGAGTCAAAGTTTGACCTCCTCCTGACCAATTTGGATGCCTTTTATTTCTTTGTGTTGTCTGAATGCAGAGGCTAGGACTTCCAATACTATGTTAAATAACAGTGGCGAGAGTGGACATCCCTGTCTTGTTCCTGACCTTAGGGGGAAAGCTCTCCGTTTTTCCCCATTGAGGATGATATTAGTGTTGGGTCGTTCATATATGGCTTTTATGATCTAGAGGTATGCTCCTTCTATCCCTACTTTCTTGAGGTTTTTTATCAAGAAAGGATGCTGTATTTTGTCAAATGCTTTCTCTGGATCTATTGAGAGGATCATATGGTTCTTGTCCTTTCTTTTATTGATGTGATGAATCACGTTGTTTTGTGGATATTGAACCAGCCCTGCATCCCAGGTATAAATCTCACTTGGTCATGGTGAATAATTTTTTTTTTAATGTATTGTTGGATCTGGCAACAATATCTTGTTGAGGATTTTTGCATCCATGTTCATCAGGGAAATCAGTCTATAGTTCTCCTTCTTAGTGGGGTCTCTGTCTGGTTTTGGAATCAAGGTAATGTTGGCTTCCTAGAAAGAGTTTGGAAGATTTCCTTCCATTTCTATTTTTTGGAACAGCTTCAAGAGAATAGGTGTTAGCTCTTCCTTAAATGTTTGGTAGAATTCCCCTGGAAAGCCATCTGGCCCTTGGGCTCTTGTTTTTTGGCAGATTTTTGATTACTAATTCGATTTCCTTACTGGTTGTGGGTCTGTTCAAATTTTCTATTTCTTCCTGTTTCAGTTTTGGTAGTCTATATGTTTGTAGGAATTTGTCCATTTCTTCCAGATTGCCCAATTTATTGGCATATAATTGCTCATAATATTCTCTTATTATTGTTTTTATTTCTGCTGTGTTGGTTGTGATCTCTCCTCTTTCATTCTTGATTTTATTTATTTGGGTCCTTTCCCTTTTCTTTTTGATGCAAATTGGCTAGTGGTTTATCAATTTTGTTAATTCTTTCAAATAACCAGCTTCTGGTTTCATTGATCTGTTCTACTGTTTTCTTGGTTTTTATAGCATTAATTTCTGCTCTAATCTTTATTATTTCCTGTCTTCTGCTGGTTTGGGGGTTTATTTGCTGTTCTTTTTCCAGATCTTTAAGGCATAAGGTTAGGTTGTGTGTCTGAGATCTTTCTTCCTTTTTTAGGAAGGTCTGGATTGCTATATACTTTCCTCTTATGACCGCCTTTGCTGTGTCCCAGAGGTTTTGGGTTGTAGTGTTATCATTTTTATTGGCTTCCATATACTTTTTAATTTCCTCTTTAACTGCTTGGTTAGCCCATTCATTCTTTAGTAGGATGTTCTTCAGTCTCCAAGTATTTGTTACCTTTCCAAATTTTTTCTTGTGGTTGATTTTTAGTTTCAGAGTGTTGTGGTCTGAAAATATGCACAGTATGATCTTGATCTTTTTGTACTTGTTGAGTGCTTATTTATGTCCCAGTATATGTTCTATTCTGGAGAACGTTCCATGTGCAGTGGAGCAGAATGTATATTCTGCTGCTTTAGGATAAAATGTTCTGAATGTATCTGTTAAGTCCATCTGGTCCAGCGTGTCATTCAAAGTCATTGTTTCCTTGTTGATTTTTTGATCAGATAATCTGTCCATTGTGTTTGGGGTGTTGAAGTCGCCTACTATTATGGTATTACTATCGATGAGTTTCTTTATGTTTGTGATTAATTGATTTAGTCACATTTGGCACATAAATGTTTACAACTGTTAGGTCTTCTTGGTGAATAGACCCCTTGATTCTGATATAATGCCCTTCTGAATCTCTTGATACAGTCTTTATTTTAATGTCTAGATTTTCTGATATAAGTGTGGCTACTCCAGCTTTCTTTTGTTGACCGTTAGCATGATAGATGGTTCTCCATCCCCATATTTTCAATCTGAAGGTGTCTTTAGGTCTAAAGTGGGTCTCTTGTAAACAGCATATGGATGGATCTTGTTTGCTTATCCATTCTGTAACCCTATGTCTTTTCATTGGAGCATTGAGTCCACTGACATTTAAAGTGAGTACTGAAATATGGATTTATTGCTATTATGATTCTTGTGGAGTTGGAGTTTCTGGTAGTGTTCTCTGGTCCTTTCTAATCTTTGTTGCTTTTTTTTTTTTCCATCTTTTCTCCCTTCAGATATTCCCCCTTAAAATTTCTTGCAGGGCTGGCTTAGTGGTCACAGACTCCTTTAATTTTTGTTTGTCTGGGGAACTTTTTCTCTCTCCTTCTATTTTGAATGACAGACTTGCTGGATAAAGAATTCTTGGCTGCATATTTTTCTGATTCAGCACACTGAATATATCCCTCCACTCCTTTCTGGCCTGCCAAGTTTCTGTAGATAGGTCTGTGGCAAACCTGGTCTGTCTTCCCTTGTGGGTTAGGGACTTTTTTCCCTTGCTGCTTTCATGATTCTCTCCTTGCCTGAGTATTTTGTGAATTTGACTCTGATATGCCTTGTTGATGGTTGGTTTTTGTTGAAACTAATGGGGGTCCTCTGTGCTTCCTGGATTTTGATGTCTGTGTCTTTCCCCAGGTTAGGGAAGTTTTCTGCTGTGATTTGCTCACATAACCCTTCTACCCCTGTTTCTCTCTCTTCCTCTTCTGGGACCCCTATGATTCTGATGTTGTTTCTTTTAAGCGAGTCACTGATTTCTCTAATTCCTAAATCATGCTGTTTTGGTTTAATCTCCCTCTTTTTTTCTGCTTCATTATTTTCTATAAGTTTGTCCTCTATATCGCAGATTCTCTGTTCTGCCTCATCCATCCTTGCCACCACTGCATCCATCCGTGATTGCAACTTAGTTATAGCATTTTTAATTTCATTCTATTTTTTACTTCTTTTATCTCTACAGAAAGGGATTCTAATCTCCAGCTAGTATTCTTATTATAGTGATTCTAAATTCTGGTTCAGACATCTCGCTTGTATCTGTGTTGGTTAAATCCCTGGCTGTCGTTTCTTCGTGCTCTTTCTTTTGGAGTGAATTCCTTCGTTTTGTCATTTTGAAGGGAGAAAAGGAATTAATAAGGTAGAAAAATTAAAATTAAAAAAATTAAAATTAAAAAATTAAACACACACACACAAATCTAATGAATGATGCTAGATCCTAGGTGTGTTTTGGTATGGGTGTTGAAAGTGGTTTGACAGATTAGAGAAAAAAAAGGAAATCGTTTGAGAATTTGAAAAAATGAATACACTGAAGTAGACTAAAATGAAATGATGGGGGTAAAATAGAATTTGAAAAAATATATTTTGAAAAATATTAAAAAAAATTTTTTTTTCAACGTTTTTTATTTTTTTTTGGGACAGAGAGAGACAGAGCATGAACGGGGGAGGGGCAGAGAGAGAGGGAGACACAGAATCGGAAACAGGCTCCAGGCTCCGAGCCATCAGCCCAGAGCCTGACGCGGGGCTCGAACTCACGGACCGCGAGATCGTGACCTGGCTGAAGTCGGACGCCCAACCGACTGCGCCACCCAGGCGCCCCGAAAAATATTTTTTGAAAAATATTTTTCATTAATGAATTAATGAGGTAGAAAAATTGAAATAAAAAATTAAAATTAAAAAATATTAACATTAATAATTAAAAACACATACACACACACACACAAATCGAATAGATGATGCTAGGTCCTAGGTGCGTTTTGGTTTTGGTGTTGAAAGTGGTTTGACAGGGGGCGCCTGGGTGGCGCAGTCGGTTAAGCATCCGACTTCAGCCAGGTCACGATCTCACGGTCCGTGAGTTCGAGCCCCGCGTCAGGCTCTGGGCTGACGGCTCGGAGCCTGGAGCCTGCTTCCGATTCTGTGTCTCCCTCTCTCTCTGCCCCTCCCCCGTTCATGCTCTGTCTCTCTCTGTCCCAAAAATGAAAATTAAAAAAAAAAAAAAAAAAAGTTGAAAAAAAGAAAGAAAAAAAAAAAAAAAGAAAGTGGTTTGACAGATTAGAGAAAAAGAAGGGAAAATAAAAAGGAAGTCGTTTGGGAATTGAAAAAATGAATACATGGAGGTAGACTAAAATGAAATGATGGGAGCAAAATAGAATTTGAAAAAATTTACACAAAAGTAAAGAATATAGTAGAAAAAAATTAAAGAAAGATATTTTTAATAAAAATTAAAAATAAAAATGAAGTTTTTCTCTTTCTTCATTCCAGAAAAAGAAAAGAAACGATAAAGAGAAAAAAGAAAGAAAAAAAAGGAAATTGTTTTAAAATTTGAAAAGGTGACTACACTGAAGTAGACTAAAATAAAATTATGGAAGTAAGATAGAAGTGAAAAAATTACACAAAATAAAAAATATAATAAAAAAATTAAAGGAAAATATTTTTAATAAAAAGGGAAAATAAAAATGAATTTTTTCTCTTTCTGTATTCAAGAAAAAGAAAAGTAGTGAAAAAGAGAAAAAAAAAGAAAGAAAATTGAATACATGGATCTGCTAACAGATTGAAATCACACTGAAATTACTTCGTTTTCCCCTAGAAGTCAGTCTATGTAGAGACTTATAGTCCATAAACTAAGCCGTCGGTGAGACGTGTGTTCTTGAAGAGCGAGGTGGGCCCAGTCGGGCGGGGCTCAGTGTGACGGCTCCGTTCTCCACTAGATGGCGCTGCTAGGGTGGATGGTGGCGGCGCTTGTAAGTATGCGCGTGCGCGGGAGCGTGAAAATGGCGTCCTCCGGCCACCCTGTCTGTTCTCCCTGATCAGCAATTGCACACCTGTCCTCTGTCTTCAGCTTCTGTCCACTCCCTGCTTCACTCTCCATGACCAAGTGCCAGGCAGTACCTCTCTCCCGAGTTTTGTCTCAGATGCGGCTGTTTTCCCCGCCCCTTACTTCTGGCGGACTGCGGCCTTGACCCGTTCCGCCCCTCTGCGGGAGGGTCTCTCTGAGCACTGGCCGAATGAGCAACGGCGGAATGTCAGCTGAACCCAGGACCGCTTGTGGGACCCTCCTGCTGCCGGAGCCCCGAGACTGCGGCCAGGTGCCAGCCCGCCCCAGAAAAAGGTCGTGAGAAAAAGGTAGTGTAGCAGCAGCGTCTCAGGGATTATGGAAAATCACAACACATGCCTGGCAGCAGGCTTCACCCTCGACGACCTTGTTCCAGCACCAGCGACTGTGGCTGTTTTCCGGGGTCTGCCGGGACCAGGTGGCTTCAACCGTCTCTACCAAATGTCCTTCCAGCAGTGGAGCCGCTTCTCCCCGTGTGGCCCGAGCACCTCCCAGGCCCCACTCTGCTCCCGGGGATTCGCCCTTCCCACCAGAGCACCGCCAGGTAGGGAGCTGCGGAGTTGCGGTCTCTGCGCCCCCCTTGTTTACAGTCTTAATGGAATTTAAACCCTCTCCTTTCTCCTTTCTCCCTTTTTCATTTATTCCCTGTGGCTGTTTCCAATTTTCCACTTTCTCTCCAGCTGCATTTGGAGACGGGTGCTTTTCCCATATCCTCTCCCCCTCCCCAGTCTCTGCCCTCTCTCCTCCCACAAAAGTGGTTCCCTACCTTTCACGGCTTCTCCCCAAGTTCACCTCTCCACGCCGCCTACCTGCTGAATTCTGTGGTTCAGGTTGTGCAGATTGTTGTGTTAATCCTCAGATCAGTTTTCTAGGTGTGTAGGATGGTTTAGTGTTGGTCTGGCTGGATTTCGTGGACGTGAGACACACACAAAACTTCCATGCTGGTCCGCCATCTTGGCTCCTCCCAACGTTCTATTTTCTGATGGGCATGTGAAGTCCTTTTCCTTTCTTCTTGATATGTGTCTGATCCTCAGTGAAGGAAGCTATGCTTGCATAAGCTGCCACAAAACTCTTTTTGAAAGGTATCTCGTTCCAACCGACACCCTCAGAATTTTGGAAAATGTCTTATGGGGAATCTTAGTGTAGATTGTAAACTAACAAGTGCTCAGAGGACTAATTCTAGTTCTGAACGTGGATTTCAGATGAACGTCTTGATAATGGGTTAAGCTTAGACAAATATATGGAATGAAATTTACTGTAACCAGCATATATCCATAAATGATCAAGCCATTGTATTGGTAACATGAAAAATATTAATTTCCTTTGTCCATGAACCTATTTAGGGCAGTAGACAGATTCTAGCACAGTGACTATTACTGAGATGCTGAGATCCTTCCTCTTTTATGGCCATGGACTTATTTTTATAGGTTCAATAAGAACCACTTCTTTCTCTTTGCCAGGATATAATTGAAGACATTGATAGTGTAACCACAGCACAGGTGTGTCATTTTTAAGTGTCATTAAAAAGTGTCATTTGATCATATATGATAAACTCCCGTTTTTAGGGACAGTGGTTATAGCCCATATGTGGAAACAATGCCTTCCAAGCTTATTTCCCAGGAAGCTGGACTGATACCTGTTCTGGGGCTTACAGGACTCCTCCCAGCCTCATAGGTATCAAGGAAGGTCATTTCCTGGTAGACCAGGTACCGTGGAAGAATGGGAGGACCTCAAGAAAAGGAAATCTACCGTAATTAGAAATACTGCAGGCAAATCTTGGTGGAGACATTTTTTAAAATTTAGTTTTAGTGCTTATTTATTTTTGAGAGACAGAGCACGAGCAGGGGAGGGGCAGAGAGAGAGGGAGACACAGAATCCCAAGCAGGCTCCAGGTGAGCACAGAGCCCTACGCGGAACTCGAACCCACGAACCCACAAACTGCAAGATCATGACCCGAGCCAAAGTCGGACATCCAACTGACGGAGTCACCCAGGAACCACAGTGGAGACATTCCTTGGTTTCCTAATCCTGGAATACAGGAGTTAATAACAGCAGTAAAAAATAAAAAAAAAAAAATCTTTGGAATTTTATAGAAGCAAATGAAGATTCCTTTCCTACTCTTCACGTGGAAGTTGATTCTCTGGTTTTAGATGTTCAGCAGCATCTCTCCCAAGGTTTGCTGACATTTAACGAGAAGGCTATGTGTGCTTAACTGGTACCTGCTACTGTAACTATGTAACTGAATCAAGCCAACCGAATAGGACGAGCCATAGGGCCAAGTTCAGAGACTACACAAGGCCTAAAGGATGGGCAGGAGCAATGTGAAAGTCAGGAGAAAGAATGTATTCTTGTCAGAGAGAACTGTTTGGGCAAAGACCCTCCTGTAGGAAAGAGCTTGACGTACTCTGGTGTCTTATCAAGATCCTTGGAGTACAGGAAGTGAGCAGAGAGTAGAGAAAATGAGAGGGGGGAGGCAGATGAAGAAGATCGCCACATTGTGGACCTGCTTCCTGGCCTTGACAGGGAACCGTACATTATTCCAAGGACACTGGGAACCGTCTGAACATTTCTGGTCAAGGGAGTGTGATGGTTTGATTAATGTGTTTAAAAGATCACTTTGTTCCTATAGGAAGGCAAGGGAGAAGGCACAGGCGTGGTGCACGTAAAGCATTTGGTGCAAGGGAATTTATCCTTGAGACTTGGATTCTCCAAAATAATGTATTTCAGCAACAACAGCTATAGTCACTGAATTCCTGAATTATGTAAGTAGTGAGTATGAAAATATTTTATGCTAACAAGAATATTACCAATTCACAGGGTACTTTCCTACACATCATCTAATTTGACCCGCAAGGAGGTCACAGATTCGTAGGACAGCTTTATAGCTAACGAAATAAGGTCTTTGAGCCTTGGCTTGCCCAATGTTATGTAACTGGTAAACCAAGGCTTTGGATTCTCAGTGCAGTCATTTTCTATTATATGAAGCCTCCTAATGATCTCCTATCTAATGGAAATTTGCTTTTCATTAGGCAGTTGTTCAATAAAGTAGAAATATTATTGTAGTACAAAGAAAGCCTTGACATATGTTTACCTGATTCTTAAAATATCCCTCTGAAAGTCAAGCCAGGTAGTTATTTCTACTGTATAGTGAGGACTAGGAGGGCGGCGGGGTGTGTGTGTGTGGGAGATCGAGTAGCTTTATTCAAGGTCCCAGAGCTACCTAATAAAATAGGTAACTTCAGGATTAGGACAGAGGTCTCCTGAATGGAGTCCAGGCCTTTACAGTACTTTGGGATACATATATACACATATGTACATGCCTATGTATGTATATGCACACGTACACGTATGCGAACACGTACACGTATGCACACGTATTCACTATACATGCACATAGATCTATACATGCTTAAACATTTGTGTAAAGCATACACGTCTCTATATTTATACCCATTATGTATGTACATACATAGATTTATGTATTTTTGTCAGGCTTTCTGGGAGTTCTTTGGGACCGTCTGGGATCGATGTTGAAGAGAAGGTGTGCAGGATGAGAAGCAATGAATGCAGAATCATTGGTCAGACAGCACTCTCCCCTGCAGTGTCCCGGAGCGGATCTGATTAGCGAGGCACTAGGCATTCTTACTCCGGTGTTTGTCTGTTTATTCAGTATTTACCGAATCCACACTCTGAGCACGTATTCCACATCGTCCTTTTGCTTTCCATTGTAATTAGCGTTAGCAGAGTACCATCTGTCTACCTTTCCTGGTCGTGTGAGGCAAGGCAGCCCTCAGGGTGGCCCCTGCCCAGCTCCAGAGGAAGCCTGGGCTTTGTGAGGGGGTGTCCTCTGTGCCTCTGGATGGAGTTGACCAGAAGAGGGAGTTCACGGGCTGATGGGCTGTCTGCACTTCTCTTTCTCTCTTACACACCTTTGTCTGTGGATGTCTGTCCTCAAAACCCCTTCCCCTTTGCCACGGACGTCTTAACCATCCGCTAACCATGGCCCACCTACGCTCTCAATGAGCCACGAGATCCAAGTGCACAACTAGCTCCTTATTTCTCCTTGAATGGAATTACCTTAGTTCTCAAGCCTCCATTTTTAATGACGGCAGACAATTAATCTTACCAGCTCGAAGTGATTCCCTTCTTGGTTACAGCCTAGTCGTCTTTGGAGCACTCAACTCAAAATACGGGGCCCGCTCACAACTTTGTGCCGTACTAAGGCCCTTGCAGGGAACCATGGGTCCCCTCCAGGGGTTAGTTTCCCCATGGCTTTTGCCTCTAGTGTCATTCTGCTTTTTGTTCTTGTGAGCTTCTGCCCCATGGTGTCTCCTGCTCGGTTCTCCACCTGGCCCTGCTGCCTCCTGCTGCCCAACATCCTGCTGAACAGTCCACATTTGAATTTCTCCAGCTGCTTTTTTCAGCTGTTTATCCAGACTGGCATCCAACCCAGAAGGTTATAGTGCATCTGTTACTTTGTGTTTGACTCTTTTTAAATTCAACACAGGCCCTATGTTGATGAAGAATATTTAATGCTAGATATTGAGCTGACAAAGACTGCCACTTAACTTGCTTAATTTAATGAAGGTCGGGTGGCCCTCACACACCTTGCATTTGGCCATCTGGATCTGGATGGTGGTGTCCGACAAAGGAATGGTGAAGGGCCACTGGCTCTTAACTGTCTTGGCCCAGAATTGCCACCCCTCACAGTCCTTGACCTACAACTGGCTGCATGGCCCCAACCCAAGGGCAAGGGAAGTGGGAAATGTAGGGAAGTACTTGGAATTGTAATGAGCATATCCCTGCCATAAGCTTCTCCTCTTTGAATGGCCCTGACACCACGATGTTGAAGTGGCACAGGTGCTACCCTGTGAATTTGTGTCTTTGAATTTTTCTGCTTGCTTCCTTATGATGCAGTTTAGGTTGCTCTACCTCCCACATTTCCCATAAACTAGAATCAGATATAAAAACTTAAGGATATATGTTCAACGTTTTTATTTAGACAAATGACTGGTAATGCAGAATTGGCATTGCATCACATCAGGAAATTTAAATATCTGATTAATTTAGATTATAATGCTTTGATTATCTGATGGATTAGAGCATCTGGTTACTTGATTGAACAGTCACCTCTTCCCTTTCATGAGTAGTAAATCATACATGTAATATATTTAATAATGACATATTCCTTGTGTGAGTCAATAATCTCATTAGGTGTTACAGAATGATGGTTTTCTAATTCGATCATTCCTTCTACATTGGTAGCTAGCTTTCTTCTGTAAAGATCTATCTTTATTTGGTTTCCTTGAAATACAGTCTACTGGAAATGCTCAGAATTAGTCACATGGTCTTGTCTGCCTGTGGGAGGCTAGGATGTCAAGTTTCCTGGACGCCATGGAAAGAGGTGAGCAACAGTTGCAGGTATTTTCTTAGTTGTATTTTCTAACTAGTTGTTTACATGTATATTGTGGTATTAACTTATTTGTCAATTTTATGTCTTATCATCTCGTCCATTTTCTGACTGTAGCTTTTCAGTTGATATTCTTGATTTTATACAATCTATAAATAGGCATAGTTTTATCTCTTCCTTTTCAATCTTTATACTTGTAACTTTGCTTGTCAAAAGCGTTGACTGATGCCTCCAGGACAAATGGGAAATAATACTGGTAACAGTGGGCATTCTTGCCTTAGTCCTGCCTTCTGTGCTTTCCCTGGATCGAATGACTTACCAACCATCCTCACCGTTAAGGCATGCCTTTGGTCTAAATCAGGGATCAGTTGTGGCCATTCTCCATCCCACACTCATGATAGATATTGCCATCCAGTATGAACTTTGATGGGGCCTAGATCCTTTACTGGATATTAATCTCATTTGACAACTGGGATGAAGTGTATGTGCCATCCATACTGGAACCAAAAATGTGCCTTTAACAGTTGCATTCAGCGAGTCATATGATGGAATCTGGCAGACCTACCGACGTATAATTTTGACAGTGACGCAGTCACTTGATATACTTGAAAAATATTAATTCATGGTGTTGTTCAGGTGATGAGCTGAGATCGAGTCAGACACTTAACCGACTGAGCCACCCAGGGACCCCTGAATAATTTTCTGACTCCGTAATTTTCTCCTTCTATTGATAATTAACTCTAAATTAAAAATACAAATTGTTGGGGCACCTGGGTGGCTCAGTCGGTTGGGCGTCCGACTTCGGCTCAGGTCATGATCTCACAGTCTGTGGGTTCGAGCCCTGCATCGGGCTCTGTGCTGATGACTCAGAGCCTGGAGCCTGCTTCGGATTCTGCGTCTCCTTCTCTCTCTGCCCCTTCCCTGCTCATGCTCTGTCTCTCTCTGTCTCAAAAATAAAATAAAAAACATTAAGAAAAAAAAATTAAAAATACGAATTGCACTCCCAACCAGTTTGGAAGCCATTCATTTACTCAACGAATATTTTTCAAATACCTGTCTTCTTGAGAACCGTGTGCTAATCTCCTGGGATACAGCTATGAAATAGCACCAAAGACGATTTTTTTTTTCTTAGAAGTTTAGTGGAAGATAAATAGAAAACAACTAATGGGGCAAAACTATTTAATTTCAATTGTATGTGACAGAGGAAAGATGCAGTGTTTCAGGGAATCTAAAATAGATCTTACCTAGTAAGATTTATGTATTTTGTTACCCCGTAGCAGTTTTTTACATGACAGGTATACAATAGCTATTTCTTAACTATTAATGAACAAATCAGAATTTACGTCATCCATAAAGCACATAAAACCTAACTGTTGTCAAATGGAGGAAAAATGACAATAGAGGTAAAGATGAGCACTTTGAGTTACTTATACTTAAGGGAAAGTTTAGGGTGTGTAGATGTGTGGTTTCCTTTTAGCTTTTAGAATTTACTGAAATATGTCTCATGATTCTGAAGGGGGATTGTAGGACAGTGACAGATCCTTTGAAGTTATATGGTCATTTGCTATAACTTGGTCAAATCAGATTAAAGTTTAATAGATAAAACCACACGCAAAGAACAGCATTTGCTAATACATTGGCACAGAAGCCTTGATAGAATGATGAACATTTTGGGCTGTTGTGAAACTTCTGTAGTTGCACAAGTCATTTTTGAAATGCTTACAGCGCAACAGGTACGAGGTTAATTGTAGCAAATGTATTTTGCCGGAACTAGTTAGACTAAAATAATAGTGGTTGTAGAGAATTAAATAAAACTCATTTTCAAGAAATATTTTTAGCTGACAAAAGAAATGTATATCTGACTTGCTTTAATAAAATTTACAAAGCAGGCTTTCCCTTGTCAGAATATTAGCTTTCGTATTTACATAGTACCCCGTTTAATGCAGAGCAGAAAGAGCTTGTGAAACTAAAATAAAGACAATGATTTCAAGAATGCTCAAAATGAGGTTGATTGCTACCACCCCTCCTGGACTGACCAAAAAGGCCCCTGGAGCTTGGAGATGTCACGCATAGGTCACACAGGTGACCCAGTCCTGGACCCACTGCTCTCACTCACAGCTGGGCACTCTTTCCACAACAATGCATCTGGAAAACTTACACAATTAAATATCTATAACATTTAAAAAACACCTATAGGTTAAAACAACTGTGGTAGAACAAAACCCATTTAAGTGAAATGAGTGGCAGGATGTAATGTTCTATAACGATTCAGATTTGGTAAAATCCAAAGGCTTAAGGGGCACTAGAGAGTTATGTTTCATTAAAATAATCCACTAAAATTACTGCATTTGTGTTTATTTATTTGTTTATTTATTGTGTGTGTGTGTGTGTGTGTGTGTATGAGAGATAGATAGATAGATAGAGAGAGAGAGAGAGAGAGAGAGAGAGAGAAAATATCCCAAGCAGGTACCAGGGTACCATGGGGTACCAGGTACCCCATGCATTATGGGGCTTGATCCCATGACCCTGGCATCATAACAGCTGAAATCAAGAGTCGGAAGCTCCAACATCTGAGCCACACAGGTGCCCCTGCATATGTGTTTTTATTCAGAAAATATAATCCCTTTCCTGGAGTTAAGTATTCTTGTCTGTGAGCAGATTCAAATGGTTTTTATAACGTATTTTGCTCCACTCTAGAACTGAAAGATACACTCGGTGGATTTCTGATGAGTGGCCTTACTCACTCTAATTACAGTGTATTTTGAAATGGTCATAATTCTGGGCAACTGAAGAATTTCAAATCCCCTCGGACCCCACAGTGATCTCACCGGTTACATTTTTCCAGATTCCTGATCAGAATGGCTATGTAAATGATCAACCTTACAGAATAATCTAATCTGACTGCAGGTGCCAGCCCCATCATGGCCACTGGTTCCCTACTGTCTTTTCTCCTCCGATCTCAGAGATTTCTTTTCTTTCCCTTTCTTTTCTATTTCTGTCAATATATTACCTCACTTTCATTTTAATTTAATTTAATTTAACAATTTAATTAAATTTATTCTTGTGTATTGGAGATTTCTATTTTCTCATTGCATGCTGGGTCTCAGCTACTGTATGGTTATGGCCCCAGCGGGAAACACTCAAATTAGAATAATTCAAGTGGAGCTGAATAACGAGAGTATTTACAGAGGTGTGGGCAGATCTTGAGGGAGTCACCCAGGGAGAGTACAGAATTGCCACCTTAGGTCTAAAGAACAAAGGAGAGCATTACCAGAACTGAAGTCAGAGGAACTGCATGGAGATGGCCGTCCTCTGAAATCTGAGACCTTTGGTCCAGGGGCCCAGTTAGCCTGTGGCAACCCTGCAGGGAGGAAGCTGGAGGTATGAATCATCCACTACCTACCCTTTGATTCCCTAGTGCTTCTACTCAGTGAAACCCAATGGAAAGCCACAGAGCAACGCAACCCATTGATGTAATCCATTTAGGTGGCCTCCTGGGGTCACCGAGCAACGTGGAGAAGATGCGGGGGAAATGGCAAATACGAAGCAGAGAGGATGTTTATTAGACAGTCACTCATAAGCCTTACATAACAAAAGCTGGCCACTCTAAGACATCCACATTGTGGCCATCAGTTCAGGTGAAGCTTGAGTGTTTCAACACAATGGCTTCTGAACTCTGGTACAGTTTGTTTTGCCTTGGTTCCCAACTTCTGGCCCTCCCCTAGCCAATGCTCTCCTGCCATATCTGCTGAGCAAGTCTGATTTTGGTTTTATGACCTTCTATTGCCACTTTTAAGACCCTTTCAATTAGACGCAACCTAGAACAATGCCTGGTAAATCTTTGTTAAAGAAATGAATAGGCATTACAACCTTAGTCCTCTCTTGACTAACCTGTTCAACCTGTCACTCTGGTTTGGTCAGTACTGTTGGCTCCCATATTCCACATTCTTCCTTGGTTGATGGCCCTGATTGCTTTCCTTGGGTTACATGTTTTTCAGTTTGTATCCTGACTGGATTAAAAGAGATAGCTTCCGGGCAAGATGCACCTGAGAAGACCGAAGTCCAGACAACATTGACTTCTCTGCCCCTTTTCCTGTTCTTTTAAGAATTTTTACCTCCTATCCCAGATTCCCGCTTTTGGAAGCAAATTTTCAGTGCAGTATTATGCTAATGAATGTTTATGTGGCAGATGTCATGGCTGATATTTCACTCTCTCCTGTACATTTTGAGAGCATTTTAGTACTTATTATTTCCTTATTTGGGACAGGAACTCCTTTCTGAGTTTTTAAAGTTGGGCACATGTCAAAACATCTCTTAAGAAATGAGAGGGTGTGATGTGGATCGTAATGTATAAGCCTCACATCTTTTAATACCGACCTTCTAGTTTTCATGAACTAGATGACAGGTCTGGAGTTGACCTCGATTGGTTACTGGACTGAGTCAAGTCCCAGTTGTTTTTCAGCTCTTCCTGGGACCTGGGCTAACACCTGAGGATGGGGACTTAGGGAAGGCTGGGAGCTCCAAGCCTGATGCCATCTAGCATCAGACACCTTGATGGTGTCTTTAGGAAGAGCGGTGTCAGCATGGAAAAGCCTTGGAAAGTATGCTTATGAATGGTGGCCACACTTCACTTCTTTAAATTTTTTTAAAATTAAAAAAATTTTTTGTAACGTTTATTCATTTTTGAGAGAGAGAGACAGACAGAGCACAAGCAGGGATGGGACAGAGAGAGAGAGAGGGAGACACACACTCCGAAGCAGGCTCCAGGCTCTGAGCTGTCAGCACAGAGCCCGACACGGGGCTCGAACCCACGAACTGTGAGATGATGACCTGAGCCAAAGTTGGACGCTTAACAGAGTAACAGAGAGCCCCCAGGTGCCCCCAGATTTCACTCCTAAGATGTGCTGAGTGATATGTCCCTGAGCAAACAAGAGAAGGAGGCAGTTGGCTTCCACAGGTATGTCCACTTGTGTTCTTCTGCTGTGGACAGGAGTAATCACAAGCCCCGGGTAGGTTAGAATGCTGATGGTCTAATGACTAACCCTGCAATCTTGGGCAAGTTACCTAACTTTTAGTGCTTTAAATGGGGTGATAATTTTACCCAACTTACATGTTTGCTGTGAGGGAAAATGAGGTAATATAGGTAGAGGGCTTAACGATGTCTAGCACAAGAGACAAGTCATGAAAAAAATTAGCAAAACATCATGAGCTGTGGAATAACTTCAAGAAGGCAAATATATGTATATTTGGAGTCTCCAAAGGAAGAGGGTAGGAACAAAATAAAATATTTGAAGATATATTGTCCAAAAATTGTCCAAATCTTGTGAAAACTATAAACCCACAGGTTCAATGAATGCAACAAACCCCAATCACAAAAAATTAATAAAAATATACCAAGTACATCATAATCAAATTACTGAAAACCAGTTATAGAGAGAAAGTCTTAAAAGCAGCCAGAGGGGGAAAAATACATCTTACCTACAAAGGAACAAAGATAAGGATGACAGAATACTGGCTGTAAGAAGCATGTGCTCTTGGGGCACCTGGCTGGGTCAGTGGGTTAAGTGTCCGACTTCAGCTCAGCTCATGATCTCACAGCTCATGAGGTCGAGCCCCGCGTTGGGCTCTGTGCTGACAGCTCAGAGTCTGGAGTCTGCTTCAGATTCTGTGTCTCCCCCGCTCATGCTCTGTCTCTCTCTGTCTGTCAATAATAAACAAATGTTAAAAAATAATGTAAAAAGGAAGCATGAGCTCTTAAAGATAGTGATGTCATATCCATGAAACACAGAAAGAAAAACAAAACATCACCTTAGAATTCTACACCCAGTGAAAATATCTTTGAAAAACAAAGGCAAAACACTTTTTCTGACATACAAAAGGTAAAAGAATTCATCGTCAACAGACAAGTACTAGAAGAAATGTAAACTGTTAGAGAAAGTCCTGCACACACAAAGAAAATGATACCAAGTGGAAGTCTGACTTTACACAAAGGAGTGAAGGCTATGGAAATAAACATTTTCCTTTCTCATTTTATTTAAGAGGTAATTGATCATGTAAATGTAAAATAGTAACAATGTTTTACAGAGTTTATATCACATATAGAAGTAAAATGTATGAAATCAATGACATTAAAGCTAGGAGAGAAGGAAGTATATTGTTGTAAGGTGTACATTCTATACATGAAATGGTATAGTATTACTTGAAAATAAAACCTAAAGCAACCACTAAAAATAAAATAAAGATTAGCCAATAAAACAACAAAGGAAATAAAATAGGATAATTAAAAATACTTAATCTAAAAGTAAGCAGTGAGGGGGAAAAAGGGAATAAAGAAGATATGAATTAACTATTCAACAACTAGCAATGCAGCAAATATAAATTCATTCATACAAATAAACACATGAAATGAAATTGCCTAAACTTCCTAATTAAAAAGCAGTCTTATCCCATTAAATAAAGAAAAGCAAGACCTACCCGTCTGTTGAGTCTATAAGAAAAGCACTTTAAATATGAAGATACAAATAGGATAAAAATATAAGGATGGGAAAAGATATAAAATTTTAATACTGGTTTTTTAAAAGCTATATTTCTATATTAAAAATCAGACAAAGTATATGTCAAACAAGGAATAAAGAGAGTTATTTCATGATGATAAAGAGATCAGTTAATCAAGAGGATATAACAGTCCTCAATGCTTATATACCTATTAACAGAACTTCAAAAATACACGATATAAAACCCACTAGGACTGCAAGGAGAAACAGACAAGTCCATGATTATATTCAGAAATTCAATACCCTATACTCATTAACTGATAGAACAGGGAAACAGAAAAGTATGGATGTGAAGTTGACAACACTATCAATCAACTTGATCTACACTTAGAGACATTTTACTGAACGAATGCACAATATACAAAATATTTACCAAGAAAGACCTTGTTTTTGCTGTTAGACAAGCCTTGGGTAATATTAAAGTTTCAAATCATATAAAGTATGTTGTTTGATCACAATAGAATTAAATTAGCAGTCAGTAACAAAATGGTACCTGAAAAATCCCCAAGTATCTAGAAACTAAATAACACACCTCTAAAAAAAAGTGAGTCAAAGAAAAAGCCAAAAAAGGAAATTAGAAAGAATTTTGAACTGAGTAAAAAGAAAATAGGACATCAAAATTACAGATAAAACAGTATTTTGAAGAGAATGTAATTTATTTTGACAAAATAAAACATCCATCCCTCTTAGAAACTCTCAGCAAATTAGGACTACAAGGAAACCTCAATATGATAAAATACAACTATGAAAAACCTAATAGCTAACATTATATTTAATGCTGAATGACTAAATCCTTTCCCTCTAAGATATAAGTCAAAATAAGGATGTCTGCTATTACCATTTCTTGTAGGTTCTGGCTAATGCAATAAAGCAGGAAAATGAAATAACATGCATACAGATTTGAAAGGAAGAGCCCAAAATATCGTTATTTACAGATGACCTCACTGTTCATGTAGAAAATCCAAAGAAATCTGCAAAAAAAAGCTAGTAGAATGAAAAGATGGAAAATGATACCACCACTTTGGAAGAGAGCTTGCAGAAATGTTTTATCTTTGCTAAAACGTTAAAACACATCTTCCATGCCACCCAGTCATTCTTCTTCTAGGTATTTATCTAAGAGAAATGAAAGCAAATGTCCATACGAAGACTTATACGTGAATGTCCATGATAGCTTTATTTACAATAGCCTCAAATTGGTAAGAGCAAAAAAATCAACAGGGGAATGGAGAAGCAAATTGTGGCCTATCCATAAAAGGAATAAAAAAGAATGAACTATTGATGTATGTGACACCATGGATGAATCTCAGAGCAATTACACTGAGTGAAAGGAGCTACCCCAAATACACTATATGAGATATATTCTATATTACCCTACTTACATAAAATTCTAAAAAATGCAAACTAATGTCCAGAAACAGATGGTGGGTAGGCAGAGACACTTGGAAAGGAAAGGATGAATTGTGAAGTGGCACTTGAAAGCCTTTTCAAGGGCAAGATTAAGTTTACTATTTTGATTGTGATGATAGTTTTGCATTTGTATACATATTTCAAACTCATAAGAATTTCTACTTTAAATAGGTACAGTTTACAGTATATTAATTATACATCAAGAATGCTGTTATAACTTTTACTAGCCCTATAAAAAAAAACTGACTAGCTTATTTTCCTCTCTTGCTATTTTTGAAAACAGTTTTGATTCTATCCCTATTTACCCACTGAATTTTCTGCCTCTTTTCTTCCTCATTATTTTTATCTGGAATTTTCATTTTGCTTTAAACACACAAAATTTATTTTTTGAAATAGTCAATGCTAACTAATATTACATTTTAAGAGCAAGAAAGAGATAAGTTCTAAGAGTCTTAATATTATTTCTTTTTACCTTTTCTTTCTCTATACATTATTCTTCTTGCTGAAGTATATCCTTTAGTATATTTTTCAGAAAGAATTATAAATGTTCCTAATATTTGTACTATTCCAATGTCTCAATGTTACAGTCTTAAATACTAATGTAATGAAATATAGGATCTTGGCTTGAATGTCTCCACCTCTCCCCTGACTGTCCTTAGTTTTTAAAAGAGACAGTAAAACCTTGGATTGCGAGTAACCTGTTCTGCGAGTGTTTGCAAGATGAAGAAACATTTCTAATCAATTTTAACTTGACAAACAAGCGATGTCTTCCCATACGAGTAGTACGTGATGCCGGATGTCACATGATCACAACTGAGCCAATGGCTCTTGAAATTTGATTTGATGCACAAGCACTTTGGACTACAAGCATGTAATTTCCGGAATGAATTATGCTCACAAACCAAGATTTTACTGTATTTTAAAATGTATTCTAGCGTGTGTTATGTCAGTATAAAACCCTCGATCTGTCTGTTACTCCTTTGTAAGTAATTTGTCTTTTATCTTTGGTGGTTTCTTAGATTTCTCTTTACTGGTGATGTTTTAAATTTCACTGTCATGGGGCGCCTGGGTGGCGCAGTCGGTTAAGCGTCCGACTTCAGCCAGGTCACGATCTCGCGGTCCGTGAGTTCGAGCCCCGCGTCAGGCTCTGGGCTGATGGCTCAGAGCCTGGAGCCTGTTTCCGATTCTGTGTCTCCCTCTCTCTCTGCCCCTCCCCCGTTCATGCTCTGTCTCTCTCTGTCCCAAAAATAAATAAAAAACGTTGAAAAAAAAAATTTAAAAAAAAAAATAAAAATAAAAATAAATTTCACTGTCATGTAGCTAAATGTGGATTTACTTTTATGTATCCTGCTTGGCCCCCTCTTCATGTTTTCTATCTTTGGATCAAAGCCTTTCTTCAATCCCAGGAAATTTGCAGCCTTTTTATTTTTAAAGAACAACTTTATTGAGATATAACTGACACACTATAAAATTCACTTTTTAAAAGTGTACAATTCAGTTCTTAATATATGGTCAAATTGTGCAACCATCACCTCTATATATTCCAGAATACTTTTATTACCTCTGGAAGAAACCTCAGAACCATTAGCAGTCAGTCCCCATTCACCTGGTATCTCCCCCATCCCCTAGCAAACACTAATGTACTTTCTGCCTCTATGGATTCTGGATATTTAATATAAATGGAATTATACAATATGTGACCTTCAGTGTCTTGCTTCTTTCACTTTGCCTAATGTTTGCAAGGTCATCCATATTGCAACATGGGTCTGTATTTCATCCCTTTTTGTGGTTGAATAATCTATTGTATGGATGTGCCACATTTTATTTATCCTTTTATCAGCTGATGAGTGTTTGGGTTGTTTCTACTTTTTGACTATTATGAATAGTGTTGCTATGAACATTTGTGTACAAGTTTTTGTACAGACATGTTTTCCATTCTCTTGTATATATACTTAGCGGTGGAAATGCTGGGCCACGTGGCAGCTATATGTTCAACTTTTAAACTGTTTTCCCCCATTGTACAAGGGTCCCAGCTTTTCCATATCCTTGAGAACACTTGTTATTGGCCATCTTTTTTTATGGTAGCCAATCTAGTAGATGTGAAGGGCTACTAGTTTTTTCTCTGTCATTCTTCATAGACTAAGTTTTTGGAACTTCTAAAATATATTTATTGAAGCTCTTTAATCTATTCTTGTCACTTAAATACTGTTTCAGTTAAAAAACATCTTTGTTGGGGCATCTGGGTGGCTCAGTTGGTTAAGCGGGCCGACTTTGGCTCAGGTCATGATCTCGTGGTTCATGAGTTCGAGCCCTGTGTCAGGCTCTGTGTTGACAGCTCAGACCCTGGAGCCTGCTTCAGAGTCTGTGTCTCTCTCGCTCTCTGCCCCTCCCCCACTCACACTGTCTCTCTTTCTCTCTCTCTCTCTCTCTTTCTCTCAAAAATAAATAAATGTTAAAAAATTTTTAAAAACATCTTTGTTTTATGGTGGCTGATTTCCTCATTATTAACTTTCTATTGGCTGATACAGTTGTGAACTGTGTCTAGTCTAGAATTTGTCCTGCATAATTAGGTTTTTTTCCAATATGCTCATTTATTGCTAACACATTTTAATTTCATAATTTCTTGATCTCCTTTTTATGGATGGCCTTCCTGCTTTTATTTCTTTGAAAATCTCAAAATACCTGTTTTAAACTTTCTTTTCAGATGGTCTTAATACTTGCATTTCATCACGAGTGAAGTTGTTGTATTTGTTGGCTTTCTTAAAGTTATTTTCCTTACATATTTTAGAATTTTATAGTGCTACTCATAGCAAGTGGGATTGTTTCTCTCTCTCTCTCTCTCTCTCTCTCTCTCTCTCTCTCCCCCCATTCTTACGTATTTACCAGTTTGGGTTCAGAAATAGAATTTACATGGGAGGTTTGGGGACATTTCCCCATAATGAAGTTAATTGTATTGCCAACTTAGTAGCTAAGCTGGCAGAGGGCTTTGCCCAGATACTGGTTCTTTAACTGTATCTACTTACTCCTGTCACCCCAGGAAGTCAGAGTCCTGGTTAGCATTTTTGACTCTTTTTAGTCTTTTTCAATCGACGGGCAAGACCTGCCCTCATCTGAGGTCCTTGGCAATCGACCTGGCTCTCGTCCATTGCCATTTGGTCTCAGTTATTATGAAAAAGTCAAATAGGAGTCTGCCCCCACCACACTCAAGGCTCAGAACCTGGGAACCTACCATTTTCACTCCTGCTTAGCATAGTTTGTTTATATTTTGCCTAAACTACCTGTAGGTCCATCTTTTTCTGAGCATAGTTATGTCTTTTAAACTAAAACAATTTACACATATTTGCTGTGAGTTTAGACAGGAGTATGGACTCACAGTGCTGTTTTATTGAATGCCAATGGCAAACAAAACAGAGATAGTTTCCACTTTCCCACTTGTTGAGACAGAATTCAGTCACACAAATTAATGAAGAGTTATAAAATGAAACATGTGCCGTGAAGGGAAAAATAAACCAAACAATCAAACAATCAAAAAGAGTGTTTTGTGAGAGCTATAAGGAAAGACCCTGACTAGCCTGGGGACCCTGAGCAGGGAGAAGTGAAGAAGGGGACTCTTGGAAGTCATTGGTAACAGGATAAATCAGCCATCGATTTTCTAGTGCAATTGATTCATAATGCTTGATTGACCTAAAGTGAAATGTTTTGTTTTAGTGGCTTTTAAATTCTGATACAATTCTATAAAAGTTTTTTTTTTTTCCTAGCATATCTTCTTAGACCCTGTGTAGCAAGGATCCAGTCATATAAAATTTAGTTTTGATTTCATTTGAAGATTTTCAGGTACAGAAGGTGCTCAGCCAGGCCAATCTCCTTAAGCTGCTTCAAGGTGAATGTCAGGCTTTAGAGACTCCATCATATCAACCCATTTTCTCCTTCAGCTTATTTTGTGAGATTATTGTGCTCAAAGGAGTTTCCGTGTGATGTATCCCAACTCTCAAATGCTTCCACATTGTTTCGTGCCTTATTTTACAAAGTGATTTCACATTAAAGTCTACCATCAGGAGACAGACTTGATTCTTCCTTGGAGTTATGTCTCATGGAGAACACAATTGTGTGATTCCTAGAGTTGTGAGAAAGTTTAATTCCAAAGCTTTTCCAAGAGACTTGTACTTTGAGGCATTACATTTACAACTTACGATACACACGATGAAAATCTTGCACTTCTTAGTTACATAATTCCGTATGTATAGAAAAAGGATTATTTGATATAATCTGCCAAAAAATTACCTATAAATCAGTTAAGAAAAAGACAAACAACCAAACAGATAAATGGGCACATGTATATTGTAAATGGGGATACCAGTTGGTATGGTATTTTTGGAAGTTATGTGTCAATAACCATAAACTATGAAATATGCATGTCTTTTGAGTAATTCCGGAATAGTCGGAATGTACTGGATTGGCAGGAAAGGCAGACTCACGAGTGGTCTGCATAAGAAAGAGCCTTGAGCCTGAAGCCACACCGCCTGTTGGAGGTTTATCACCTCGTGTGGGACTCTCTCCCCTTATTTCCTGCTCAGTGAGTGCTCCTCTATCTCAAAGTTGGCGTGTGTGACATGACACCTGGCCAACCCCACCACCACATCTGTCCTCTGCGGGGAGGGGACAGGGTTCCTTCCACTGCCACAGGAGAGGAAAGCAGGTAGGCCAATCGCCCTATGTTGGCCATGGATGAGACCTGCTGGTCATCGGGGGACCGACGCCCAGTATTGAAGCTCATCTGGCCCTGTCTCTTCTCTATGTGAGTAAAACATCCGTCACCCCAATGCTTAATTGCATTGTGTTTTCCTTGGTGACTCTGATACCAAGATGCCATGTGCAGAAGTGTTTAGTCTTCCGCTCGGGTTGTGCGGTACTTTGCTTGACAACTACTACTCCTCTTACTGCTACTGCTACACACACACACACACACACACACACACACACACACGCACACGCTTTTTATATAGGATAGGGTATGGTGTACATGCATATTTATGAGGATGCTTTCTGCAGCATTGTTGGTAATATAAAAAAAATGGCCAGTGGAGTTGGTTTTTAAAAAAAGCAAAGCAGGGGGGCACCTGGGTGGCTCAGTTGGTTGAGCGTCTGACTTCGGCTCATGATCTCACGGTTTGCGAGTTCAAGGCCCCATCGGGCTCGCTGCAGTCCCTCCCTCGCTTAAGCTCTCTCAAGAATAAATTAAAACATTAAAAAAAAAAAAAAAAGCAAAGCATCCATGTTACACAGTAACCATGCAGTAGTTGAAGAGTATCAGGCAGACTTACACGCTGATGTCGAGATATTGCCAAGATACATTAGTGAAAAAAAAAAAAGTGGCAGGATAAAATGTACAGAATTATTTTATTCATGTTGACGACAAAAATAAAACTGTACGTGTCCACGTAAGCACGTATGTCGTCATTATGAAAAAATATGTATATTTAGGATAAACACCAAAATTTAGTGGTGGTTACCTCTGTGGAAGTCATGGGAGATGACAGACAAATTTAACTTTAACACTGTATAGTTCGGCATTTGTTTGAATTTTCTTATGAAGGACACGTATGGCACTTAAAACTCTCTGAAATTACCTTCTTTGGTGTTTAGTGTTTCACTCTACACGTTAGACCGTAAGTTTGAGAATGCACAGAATTGGCTGGAATTTTGTTTTCTGTAGCCCCAGGACCTAGAATCACGCATGGCCTGTGGCACATGCTCCATAAATATTTGTGCAGTGAATAACATAAGCATTGAAAAGGGAAGAAGGGGCTGGCCGTGTAAGGTCTGCCCACTCCCAATTCGCCTAAGCTCCTGCCCTACCAGCCAGGTCTTTAACAAGAGCTCAATGTCCCATCACCTCAGTGTTGATTTCAATCTGTGTGACCTCCTCATGGCCCCTCCTCTTTTCTTAGCCCAACTTTACTATCCCTAGAATAGTAGAAGATCTTCTACTCAACTGACAACTTGAAGGAAGAATTCTAGAAGGTTGGTTCTTCCGGTTCATGTCTGCAACTCCCCAGGTTTCCCATTTCTTTTCTAGGTTGGCTTTAAAATGAGGGAGGCATGGTGGCAGCAGGCGGAGGCCCACGGAACGGAGAGAGAGAGAGAGAGAGAGAAGAAGCAGATGCCCGGTGGCCAAGGGAAGATGCTGCCTGTCTGCAAGGTCTGGGATGAAGTGGTGCCTTGAAACAACCCCAGCAGTAAAGCCTGTGAATCCCACTAAAAAATGGTCTGTCCCTCTTCCCTTGCTGAGGATGGTCTTGTCGGCTGCCAGTTATACTGATCCCAGGGAGCCTACAGGGAGACCCAGCACACCAGAAGACAGCCAGTTGGGATAAGGCTGCTTGACCGAACATCCTACCTGAATGTTCTCAATGTAAAACAACATGGCGGGAACAACATAAAGCATATCCAGTATTTGCTAGCAATGCCATTGAGTCAGCCGGCCACCAGGGTCATAGACAGGCTTATATATGTTATAAAAGGGAGATAAAAATGACTCTTGAGAGTATTTTATCATTTAAAAAGCTCATTCATTTATTTCATGGTTTTTAGACCATTCAGCACAGAGCAGAAAATAGTTCAGATGTGTAACTTGAAAAATACATTTGAGAAGCAAAAGAGTAAGGATACCCAAATGGTCAATAAGCCTATAAAATGACGCTTGAACTATCAACAATAGCCAAAGTATGGAAACAGCCCAAATGCCCATCGATGGATGAATGGATAAAGAAGATGTGGTATATATATACAATGGAGTATTACTGGGCAATCGAAAAGAATGAAATTTTGCCATTTGCAGCGACGTGGATGGAACTGGAGGGTATTATGTTAAGTGAAATTAGTCAGAGAAAGACAAATATCATATGACTTCACTCATAGGAGGACTTTAAGAGACAAAACAGATGAACATAAGGGAAGGAAAGCTAAAGTAATATAAAAACAGGGAGGGGGACAAAACAGAAGAGTCTCATAAGTATGGAGAACAAACTGAGGGTTACGGGAGGGGTTGTGGGAGGGGGTATGGGCTAAACGGGTAAGGGGCACTAAGGAATCTACTCCTGAAATCATTGTTGCACTATATGCTAACTAATTTGGGTGTAAATTAAAAATAAAATAAAACAAGTTAAAAAAAATGATGCTTGATCTCACCAGCAACTAAAGAAATGTAAATTAAAACAGAATGGCGAAAATTAAATAAGGCTCATGATATGAAGTATTGGTAGAATATAAACTGTGGCCAGGAGCCCAGATTAGCACAAACTCTTTAAAAGTTGCCTGGCATTATAAGGCGCCCGGGTGCCTCAGTTGGTTAATCATCCGACTCTTGAATTTGGCTCAGGTCATGATCTCACAGTTCATGAGATGGAACCCCGCATAGGAGCCTGCTTGGGATTCTTTCTCTCTCTCTTTGTCCCTCCCTCGCTTGCACTCTTTCTCTCTCAAAATAAATTTTTAAAAAACTTAAAAAAAATACATTTAAAAAATCTGGTTGGCATAAACTGTAATTGAACATATCATACCCTACGATCCAGCAAATCTACCCCTAGTGATATGCCCAAGACAATGTGTTACAATGTTACACATGTGTTACAAGTTATGAGAGACACAGAATGCTTATAGCCACAGTATCCCCAAAAGCCCCAAACTGGAAACAGCCCAAGCTTCCACCAGTAGTAGAATGGACCTTGCAGCATTTCCATACAATGGAATACTATATGGCAATAAAAATAATAGACCACAGCTGTCTGCAACAGCATGGAAAATTCTCATAAACGTAATGTTGAACCACATTGTTACAGAGAACAAAATCTGTTTTCTTTTTATAGAGAAATCTAAAAACAAGCAAGTTACTTTATGGTTATAGAAGTCATGAGGGTAGTTACATTTGCGGAAAAGGAAAGAGCCATTTATTTGGAGGGCAAGGAAGTGGGTGCTGAGGATGTTCTATTTCTTGACCTGGATGCTGGTTCATGGGTATGTTTCCTTTCCAGCAATTCAGTGAGATGTGCACTTGTGACATGTGGACTTCTCTGCAGACATGTTATACTTGATTAAAAAAAAAAAAAAAAACGCGAACAGAAAAAGTATCAGCACGTGACACGGATGGGTATATTTACATGATTGCCAAGCTCCCTTCTCTGCTGAGACAGGCATTCCTGGTCAATAATAGCACGGTTTTTTGTTGTTGTTGTTGTTGTTGTTGTTGTTGTTGTTTTTTGTTTTTGTTTTCCACTTTCGAAGCAACGGGTGAGCATTACAAGTTCAGGTGTTTGGTGTAGGAAGTGATTAAGAATATCTCTTCATTGCATGTTTATCACCAAACCTGAAAGGTTATATAACTTTTTCTCCCCACCCCCGGCTAAACCGGGATACTTTGAAGGCTGCAAAATGACGACAGATACGGGTGACAGATATAACTGAGGTAACTGGCACATTTTTCCCTCAGGAGGGAGGAAACTTGAGGCCGACAGGGAGGTTGAAACACGTCAACTTACCTTGCCACTTACCTGCTCTCAACCTTGAATTATTTCTGGTCGTGTCAACACCCCAAGCCTGAAGACCTCCTAAGTCTTGTTCCTCCTCCCAGTTGGGGGCACTGCAGCCACTTTTGGCGCAGTCTGGAATGCCCTTCCATCACATTCATATAGCTGGCTTTATTATTAGTTGAATGGATGAATTGTTTCCCGTGGGGGTGCTTAAGCACCCCTCCAGAAACAAAGCCCATAGATATTCACGGTGGTCGAAGTCTCAAGGCATTCAAAGCTGTATGCCCCTTTCCATCTTCTAAGAAGAAACCTTCGTGGCTCGAGGCTCAGATTCGTCATGCCTTTTATTTTTGGAGAGCTTCCTCCTTACACGGGTCTTACATGTTTGCAGTGGAACACTGAGAAAGCAAAGAAGATAATTAAGGGCTCTGCAATCCTTCCTGCCTCAGGAGACACGAAGCCCGGGAGAGAAAACACTCTGGTTGGGTGTTCTCAGGCTCTGGCCAGACTTCCAGAAGCTCAGGGACAGTATCTCAACCCTGGGAGGCCCGGGAGCCAGAGCACCTAGGCCTGGAGAGGCCTGGTCCCTGAGAGGCCCAGGGTGACGGGACACCTCATTCCCGACCGTGCCAGGACGAGGCGTTGCGGGTCAGGAGAAGCCCAACAGCCCCTTGCGAGCACCGGACGTTACGACAACCACCTAAAGAGGACAGTGTGGCCGCAAGAGCTTCAGGCCCCACGGCTAGCTGGGATTTGCCCCCCGGGCAGCCTGGCCGGGGTTTCTACACAGAGTCCGCAGAGCTGTCGACTCTCGGAAGGAACCCAGGCCAGGACTAGGCCTGAGGTGGACCTGGGGCGGCCTGAGAGCCAGGACAGAGGTGAGGGGGCCCAGAGAGAGCGATCGGGAAGGTACAGGTGGAGCCGCAGCGCCCTCCGCAGGGAGTGCGCGCCTCTGCACCCAGGGCGCACGGGTTTTCTCCAGGCCCCCAGCTCAGCAGCCCCTTGGGGCTCCGGGCGCATCCAGCCCCCCTGCCCCGAAGCCCTCGCCCCAGGCTGGTTGTAACCCTCGTCCCTCCCGTGTTTATGGATCCCCGAATGCCTGTGCTGAGGGCTTCAGGCACAGTCCGGTTGTCGGCGTTTGAAACGGCACCCCAGGCTGACTCAGGGAAAAAGGCTCCTTGGAAGGAGGACATTCTTGGAAATCAAAGCCTTTCAGAGTACAAGGTGCAAAATCCTAATGATGGATTTCGGACCGCAGGCCAGGCACGCGGGAGCTCTGTGGGGACCCAGGAAGAACCCGTACCGCATCCCTCGAGCCCCATTTCCCGGACGACCGCGATACTGGCTGCGAAGCTGGACTTCAGCTGACCTTTTCCGCAGTTATACAAGGCAGCCGGACAGAAGGAGCCCTCGTGGCTGGCCATCTTTTCTGCTTTCTTCTTTTCCCGTTTCCCGGTCCCTCTTCCCTGTTCTCTCCCTCCCTGCACATTTGGGGCGCATCTTCTGGGTTCCACATTTTCCCCCAGGCGTCAGGCGGGGGAGGACATATAGGAATGAGTGACATTGTCCCACCCCAGACATTGCTGGACCTATAGCAAGGTGATAGGTGGCAAAAGAGGTGACAGGTCTGTTGACTACCCCGAGGGTTTTGGCCTGGTCTATCTACACGGCTACCCTAAAATAGAAAAGAAAGGGCTACTACATAAAGAACAGTGCTTGATTTGAAAAAAAAAAAAATAGTGTATTGCTTTGATCATGAAAATTGTGTTCTTTTCTCAAACCCTATTGGATGAGATGTGTATTACACATGTTGTATTATTATAAGGTAATGATTATGTTACGATCTTATCATGGTAGGTGGGGGTGGGGAGGAGGGCATTTTACTCTTGCCATCTCTAGGGTGTAGGCTGACTTTCTCTTTCCAGGGTTTGGGAATCCTTTGCTCTTGGGGAGAGAATTAAAAACTTGGGCTATTACCACGACGATCTGGGTTTCAGGTTTCTTTGGAAAAGTCTGGCAACGTGGGGTTGGCATTTCCCAGGGAAACAATTGTCTAAAGCTGAACGGAGACCTGATATCTCTGATGTGTTATAACCTCATCACTCCTTTTTGCTCATGTCACTGGTTTCCAAGGGCCAGCTTCTGGCTATCCCCTTCTTCCTGATCTGCTCCAAACACTTACGTTACTTCCATTTCTAGTTCGAAAGGGAGAGGGCTCTCACCTGGAAGCAAAAGTTAGTTTGCCAGGGATCGGGAATATAGGCGGCGGTGTGGCTCTGAGAGTGGTGTTGACCTGGGACCCCTTGCACTGATCAGAAGTCTTCTCATAGTGTATGGCCGAGGGGATGTCCCAGGGACCCCAGCAGGGCTGGACTCCGGGACAGAACTCCCGGGACAGTGGGGCTGCCTCTCCAGAAGGGAGCACACAGGCTTGCAAGGTGGTGGACTGCAGGGTAGAGACTCTTTCTCTCCTTTTCTGAGTTGCTAAACTCTGAATTTGGGGGGAGGAACACAAAGGAGAGAGTGGGTGAGGGTCCTGGAGAAAGGACTTAGTGGATGGGAGTTTAGCTACAGGTAGTTTCAACTAGAAAGAAGGAAGGAATGTTACATATGTTCTTACGTTTGTTGTTGCATGTCGTCCCCAGTGGTTTAATTGATATGAAGTAGCCATAAGCTTCTTGTGGGATAATCTGCCTTCTCAAATGTCTGGAATACCTTTTCAAATGATCTGGTCCCCAAATCCCTTCAGTCATCCCTTGACTCATTCGTATGTCCATCTGTCAGATATTGGAGAACGCAGTCTGGGTTGTGGTGTCAGAGTATACAATGGTGAGAAAGATAGAGTCCCAAGTTCTTCCAGTTGTTGGTAGTGACCTGAGCGAGGGACAGGGAGCTGGAAGGCAAAGGCTATTGCCTGGGAGCAAGCAGTTTGGGATCTTAATTCTACTTGTGTCCTTCAACTGCTGGGCGACCTTGGTTCAACTGTTTAGCCAGAGGGCTTCATCTGCGTTTGTGAAATGGGACCAAATTATCTTTCATTTCTTATTAACTTCTAAAATACTTTGCTGAAGAAAACGGACATACACATCTGGATATCAGTGCAGATTTCCTTATATATGAGGGCATAGCTAGTTTCTTTATTAGGTTTTGGTTTTTCTTCCTGTATCTGATTTCCAGAAACGAAGAGTGGAAATACATTGTATTTTGCTCCGTGTGTTTACTCATCTAAGATTTTCCGTGTAAGGAAGGAAACGAAACATGGCTTGGCCGCTTCAGCGGTTGGAAGAGGAGGCCAGTGGTGAGTCTGTCAAAAGCAGATGGCCTCGGGGCGCCTGGGTGGCTCGGTCGGTTAAGCGTCCGACTTCAGCTCAGGTCATGATCTCACACTCCGTGGGTTCGAGCCCCGCGTCAGCCTCTGTGCTGACAGCTCAGAGCCTGGAGCCTGTTTCAGATTCTGTGTCTCCCTCTCTCTCTGCCCCTCCCCTGTTCATGCTCTGTCTCTCTCCATCTCAACAATAAATAAACGTTAAAAAAATTAAAAAAAAAAAAAAAAAAAAAAGCAGATGGCCTCAGTGTCTTCAACTTTAGGATTTACCGTGGAGACCGGAAGGGAATGAGAACCTTGGGGAAGGAGAAACTTACAAGAAGGTCATGCAGTTGGGGTAATGGGTTTATTGTACCGATTTACAAGTAAGCATTTACTGGTATTTTTGTCAAGAGTGAAGGACAAAGGAACAGCAACCATTTTAGCAGGAACACGACACAGCTGTAAGAGACCAATACTGAGCATCAACACGGTCGAGGGAACACGGCGCCCGAAGCCAGAGCTCGCAGGTTGTGTAGTTAGTTACCCAGACAATAAAGGCCACCGGACCATGCAAGCAGTGCGCGATAATAACACACGATTGACCGGGGGACAGAGGGAGGCCTGCTGGGGCCTGGGGTCATCGGCCGGGAAGGGGGTCAGAATCTCGTAAATCCTCTGTATCTCTTCTCCACGTCGGGAACTTCTTTGGAGTAGCTTTCGCCTTCTTCGTCGGAGGGCAGAGAGTCGGCAAAGCGCTTGAGGAAGCCCCCGTACCTCTTCTGGTAGTCCATCCACCACTCGGGCCGACCGACTCTTCTCATGAAGCCCCCGTACCGCTTCTGCAGCATCTTGGCTTCTTGCGCCAGCTGGGGGCTGCCCTTCAAGGCTCTCATGAAGCCCCCGTAGCTCCTGCTCACGTCTTCGTCATCACCGCCCTCGCGGTGGCGGCCGCCGTCTCGGGTCTCCCCAGGCCCCAGCAGCTCTTTCAGCAGGTCCGAGGAATTGGCCAGGGGGTCCTCGTCCTCCTCCTCGGCGTCCTTCTTCATGAAGCCCCCGTACCTCTTGGCCAGGATCTCCCCCGCGGGGGCCTCTTCTTCCGGCTCCTGCGGATACAGCTCATCCATTTTCTTCATGAAGCCTCCATACCTTTTCATGAAGCCCCCGTACTTCTTGGCTAGCGCGTGGCTCTCCTCGGGGCTGCTCTCTCTGAGGGCGCTGGTGCCATCTTGAGGAATCTCCAGCTGGGTCAGCTTCAGGAGCTCCTTGCAGGTTTCCCAGGTCTTGAGAGAGGGCAGTTTCCCTTCACATTCCAGGGTGCAAGCCTGGGAAAGGAATCCCATTTAGTGATACAAAGAGGCTCTTCTGGTTTCATTAGGTAAACAGTTTTTCTGTGTGTGTGTGTGTGTGTGTGTGTGTGTGTGTGTGTGTGTGTGTGTGGAGTGTGCCTTCCTATGGAAACTCTTCTATGACAACGTGATTTCCAATTTCTCATTACAGCTTTTCAATATTCTGAACAGGCACATCAAAGGGAAACGGAATCATTGTGGGTAATTAACTGAGTCAAATTAGAATTTGTCTTTGAATTTGAACGGACTGTAGCTACCACGCCATTTCAGTATTGTAAAAGACTTTTTTCCACCCAATTTTAATCTCGACTGGCTGCCTGCACAATCTAATTTCACTGAGTAACCTTCCACTGTTGATTGCATTTTGTTCGAGCTTTTTCTAACCAAAAGGGAGAAACTTCTCTTTACCTAATTAGGGATATCATCCCCAGATTCCTTTTATCTTCTTGTCTTACAGATAAGGTCAATATTAATAATATTAGGTTGTTTACTTTCTTGTGTTACTATTCTACCTGGAATGGCATTTAGTATTCCGGCAAACATTTTCATTCTTGAAGGAAAAACAGCAATTTCAGAATAAGTTGCAGAAGAAAGACATTCTAAAACTCAGTGTAAGTCTATGAATTACTTGGATGATGACATATTGAGTTGCTGCGTGTTTTGTTTTTTGCCCCCTTGGTTGATTAAAACAGATTTAATCATCTCGAACAGAATCTTTCTTATGATGAGGTCTGATATGCAACTATGCATATGCAAATATTCACATATTATTCATGTTTCTTAACAGTTACCAATGTACAGAAAAGTTTCCCCTCCCAATGGAAATCATATTATTTGATAAAATGGGAATGAGAAGTGATCTGTATATAATTCCTTCTTTTTATTATGTAATAATTAAATTTTAATCAGCATAAGATTTAGACTATGTGTTCTAACAATCTTAAGATTCTCTTCTATCCAGTAGACCACTTGGGTATAATAAAAAGAGAAGTAATATTGCATGACCATTTATAAAGTCTATATAATAGTTCTGGGTGTTTCAGGGCTTTTGATAGCTGCCTCAAGTCTAGTTATGGAACCCAGGTTACAGACCCTTGATTTAGAAAAACCAGGGCCAGTCTTGGTATTTAAAATATATTGGTATATTAATTTGTATAAAACACACACATGTTACTTTCACAATGCAAGAAAGTATTTTCTTAGTGCAAGAAAGTATTTTCTTAGTGCAACAAAATTCCTTAGGGTTCTTTAACCAGCTCCTAATAATTATTTAAACTTTGTGTCTAAGAAAAGTAAAGAGATGCTTTATAAACCCCTCCAGATGATGCAATTAAAATGATCCTGTGTTACTCTTGACATCTGAGCAAGAAACAGAAACACCACTAAAAACATAAGCTGTTCAGGGGTCAATACCATTTCCATTCAAAAATGAAATATCAACGATCTCTTTGCCAAAAATTACCATTGAACATTTTGTATACTGTCACCAAAAGGCTTTTTAATGTTGAGATTCTTTCAACAAGAAATGATGACAACCAGAAAACAAACAAAACGAAAACAAAAACAAAACACACACACTCATGCTAAAAGAAGTAATGTTAATTTATAAGTTCCAATATATGTCTATGCATCTGGACAACAACCCTGGCATGCCTGCTTAGCTTTGCACCCATCACCAAACAAAACACAAGTGACTTTCACGTGGTAGAGGCTCCATATTTGTTACGTTGATTCTACATAGTTTTGGTCAGGCAACCTCATTTCTCATAGGTCTTCTGCATCTGAGCTAAAATTCCAGAACTGCCGTCATACCAACAACACAGTCATTAACAGAGTCTTTTGTCGCAGAGAAACTAACAGCCCTACGTGTTGTTGGCAAACCAGTCAGCCAAGGCAAAACCCATCAGCCAAACAAATCAGAACGACAAAGGCTAGATGAAGGGATTTGTTGCCCCTATTCAAGATGCAACATTTTATCAGAGTTTAAATATAAAGCCCTACTATGTGTCTTCTCTTTCAGGCCATGCAAGTACCTGTGCATATTGAATGAAGGGGACCAGGTGCTTCAATTGAAACAAGCCAACGTTTAACCTGAAATGTACACTTTGGGTTTTCTGGAATCCTTTTCTTAATTTTCATCCCTATTTTATACGTCTACATCACAACATTTCTTCAAAGGCTGAGATGGGGAACTTAACTCTTTGGATTAATACATTATTTTCTACTGAGGCTTTTAAGTCATCACGGAATTTCAACAAATTGAGAAGACAGTGCAAAAGGATCCCTGGAGAAGCCAGTTAAAATGAAGCTTCCTGGGTCCCCAATTCAGAGATTCTGATTCAGTAGAGCACCAAGGCTGATTTACCAGCACAGGGACTATGAGTAGAATGAGTGGGGGTTCTTTGTTCTCAGCTTCTCTCCTCCCTTTCCCCCCAGCTTCTGTCCTGTAGTTATCTTTGCATTGTTGTCACCTCTTTGGACACCTTTCCTGTGCCTTTTTCATAGCAAATTAAATTGTTGTCTTAGTGGTATGACAAAAGTACATTCAAGGGAAGACAGAAGTTGAATTCCGGGGTCTTACTTGCCTGTAAGATGTGCTGATCTGTTTCTCCCCCTTCCACTGCACCCCCCTTCCTCTCCCTTCCTCCAGATCCCAACCCTTTCCTCTCTCCTATCCACAGGTGAGGGTAAGGGCTTGAGGGACCTGAAGTTGAAAGGGCTGGAGAAATGAAATCCAAAGAAAGACAACGAAATGTCACTAATGAAAAATGACATTATTTGCAGGAAGGATGGGAGGATGGGTTGTGTGCAAGGGGACCTTCGTGGGATATGTTGGGAACTGGGGTGACCGAACATCGTCTTTGGGACAGGTGGGGTGACCACCAAATGCTCTCCAAGATGCTGAAGGGCGCGTATCCCGGGGCTCCTGCATCCCCAGGGGTAAAACGAACTTGGTTTGTGGGGAGACGCTGCCTCTTTTATCGGTCCCTAGAGGGTCGCGGGTCCCAAAGCTGAGAGCTAGAGCGGGACTTTGGTAGGCGTTCAGGGAACGGTCGGACACCTGCGTCACCGCGGAGATCGGCGCCGCGGCGGCGGGACCGAGTGACCGGGGGATGCGCCCTGTCTGCGGACCGGCTCGCTCCCAGCCCTCCCTCCCGCCCGCCCGCCCACCTCGGTAACTCACCAAAGGGTTGATGTCGGTGGGGCGCGCCAGGCGGTAGCTGCACGTCGCGCAGTCCTGGCTGCATTCCGCCCTCACGGTCGCCAGGAGCCCGGGGCCGAGCGCCAGCAGCCAAGTGCAGAGTGTCAGGAGCCGCGCCATGGGCTGCAGGGAGAAAAGGACGCGAACTCGGAGCGCGCTCGGAGCAGAGCGCGACCTTCGGAGGGACCCGTCGCCGGGACAGTCCCAGCCGGCGGCTGTCGAGCCGGAGCTCCCAGGGATGCGCCTTCCTGGGCCCCCCTCCCGCCTTGGCGACGCCGCTTTTGGAGGCCCAGGGGGCAGATGGCCCCGCGGTCTCCAGGTGGGCACTGGCACTGGCCCCCAGAGCCCGCGGATGCCCGGGGCTCTCTTTCTGGGCTCCCACAGCCTAAGGAGGATTCTGGAGAGAACACCACCTGCGAAGACCAAATCCAAGAGAACGGGAGCCTTGGGGCGGGGTGGGGCGTGGGGGGGGGGGGGAGACGACATTCACCCGGGTCACAAACAGGCACCCGAAGAAAGTTGGGGCGCCCCATGCAATGAAGGAAAACGCCGATTCGAACCGAGCGGGCGGACGGTCGCAAACGCACGCAGCAAAGGCGCGGTTTGGACAAGTTCACTCACGTTGACGCCGTTCGGATGGCGCAGGCTGGTCGGCGACATCGGGTCCCAAGCGCTGCTCTAGATGGGAGAGAACAAGGCAGGTGTGAGGCGGGCGGGGATCGGGGCCGAGCGGCCGGGGGCGCGGGCAGACGCGGGTCTCACCGTCGCGGTCCTCGGCGTCGCCGCGGGGCCGCGGGCTGGACTGCAGGGCTCGGCGCGGCTGCCTCGCCTGGCCTGACTGTCCCGGGGCTGGTGGCTGCTGGAGTCACTTTATAATTAGCCCCCAAGCCAAGGAGGCGAGCGCGCCCCAATCGCCGGCGGGCTGCAGCTGACGCAGGCCCTACGCCAGTCCCGCGCCGACGCCCTCGTGGGAGGGGTCCGTCCCGGCCCCAGCACGCGGGCCCGGGGGCGGGGGCGGGGGGCGCAGGGTGGCCCAGCTCGCGGCTGGGTGACACATCGAGGCAGTCAGGGCTTGTGGAGAGAGAGTGGGATGACATCAAGTCCCCCCCGGGTGAGGTCACTGAAATCGCACGCCCTGGGGGTGCGGGCTCCACGGAGAGAGCCGAGGGGGAGGCGTCAGGAGGGGCAGGTGGGCAGACTTAGATTTCTGGAATGTGCCGGAGACCCTGTGAGCGAGTGAACCTGCCCTTTCTCCGCCTCCCCCTGGGGCGCTGGGTGGTCGCGGTGGGTGCCCGGCACGGCCGTCCCGAATGTCATTTATGCACCTGTCTGTACCCACCTCCCCCACTGGATTCTCAGGTCCCTGCCTCAGCGTCTAACCGCGTCCGGCGCATCGTCGGAGGCGCTCAGGGAAGGGTTAAAGTACAGAAAGATGGAAACTTATCGGGAATCTTAAAAATCCCCGGACAGCTTTCCCCTTTCGCGTTAGTGGGACCCCTGACCCAACGTGGACTGGAACAGCGTTCCTCTAGGGACAACACGCCGCGCGGCAGCGGCGGGAGGGGACCCGCCTTTACCCAGCTCCCTAGCCAGGCTTCCCAGTCGGGGACACGCTGCCTCTAGCGCTGTGCCCAGGGTGTCCTGGGGTTTTGATGAGTGACAGGGGGGTGCAGGGCGGGTGTGATGCTAGCGTGCCAGGACTGGCGAGCGAGAGACGAGCGGCGCGGTACCCCGGGCGCCTGGGGCTTGGGGGCGCACCTCCGCTGCTCAGGGAGAGGGCCAGGAGCCGGCGGTGGGGTCTGGGGCTGCGGGTTGAGGCTCTCACTCCGCCACTTTCTAGTTCTGCGGAACATTGCCAAGAAGCAAGTTATGTGTCTTATGTAAGGCCTCACTTTCCTCGTTTGGCGAATAGGAACCAGAGGGAATGTGCCGTTCGTAAGGTTCCGGAGAGGCGCAAATGAAATAATGGGAGAAAGCATTGATTTAGCCTTGTGTCCGGCCTATAGCAAGCCCTAGAAATGCGCATCTGATCTGATACCTGTCATCATCCTCCCTTTGGTTTGTCCATCACCCACCCATCATACATCTATTGTGTATTGATCCAGCCACGTATATTGTCCATCTGGCCTGGCCCTAGAGGGAGGCCACAAACTGTCCCAGAGCCCAGAGGGAGGCCACAAACTGTCCCAGAGCCCCCCATCACACAGAGAGAGAGCCTCCGGTCTTTCCCAGCCACACGGACCCCACACGACCTCAGCCTTCGCAGGTGCCCGCAGCCTCAGGGCTCCGCGGAGGCTCGGGCCGCGCCGCATCTCCCAGTTTTGTCGCTAGAGGGCAGCGCTCTCCTGCGTAGCTTTGCGGGCGCAGGGAAGGGGGCTCCGCGGGCCCGCTCGGGACCCTCACCCCGGGTGGCCGCAGCGCCGCAGCAGTGCATGGCCTGCCTTCCGGGCAGGGGCAGCTCTGCGGCGGGGGACCTGGAAATGCTAGCGCCGGGGTGCGGCCGCAGAACGCCGGCATTGACATCTTGCCGGAAAAGCATCACATGCCTCTGGGGCCCTTCAGCCTCTTCGCCATCAGGGGCCTGATAGAATCCTCTCCAGCTACTTTCTCTCTCTCCCCGACCGAGAGGAGAGCTGACATCTGTACCTGAGGTCTCCCCCAGTGGCCTGGGCTTTGTAGTCCGTGCAAAAGGAGCGCACAAACAAATCCTGCCCGACAGGAGAGAAACCCCCGCTGTATCGGAGCCCAGGGAACACCTGGCATCGCCTAAGAAGTGTAAAAACACAAAGGGGGGCAAGAGGCTGAGACGTCTGTGTGTGGGACGACGGCACCACGTGTGGCTTCCTTAGGATACACGGGGCTAGACACGGAAAAGCTTCTTAGAATCTGGGGAAAGTATAGAAACTGAAGGGTGAAAGGAGTTTGAGGGAGGGTTTATTCCAACCCTCACTTTACAGATGGGGGAAAAATAAAACCCAGGCGCGGCCAAGTGACATCCAAGGGACTGGCCCAGACAGTGGCAAAACCAGGTTCTGCCACACCTTTCTGGGGAGGCCGCAGGTTTGGTTTGTTTCTGTTGGAACAATCAATGTCTACTCTGAGTTAGTTTCTCTCGGTGAGTCTGCATCTTGCAGGTTTTTAAATGTCAGGAAAGAGAGGGGCACCTGGGTGGCTCAGTCGGTTAAGCATCCCACTCTTGATGTGTGTGGGGGGGTTAATCTCACAGTTGGTGGGTTCGAGCCCCACATGGGGCTCTGTGCTAACGGTGTGGAGCCTGCTTAGGGTTCTCTTTCTCCCTCTCTGTCTGCCCCTACTCTGCTTGTTCTCTCTCTCTCTCTCTCTCAAAACAAATAAACTTAAAAAAAGAAATAAATGTCCCTTCCCCCCATCTGCCCTTGGAGGCTGAAGGGCATGCATTTTGCATTTATTTCTTTATATTTGACTCACGGCAGTGGGTTGCAAGGAATTCATCTTTTCACGATCCAGTAAACATTTTTAAGAACTAATAGATATTGCAGTTACCTTCTGAGAAAAGACTGTTCTAGAAACCAGACTCAACAAAGGGAAAGGAATCTTCTCTTAAGGCATTTAATCCAGAGAATTCTGATTTCCATGTCAGGATCAAGATGTCTCCTTCTTCTGATCCTAGGGTCCCAAACTGTAGATAAAGGGATTTACTCCAGAGACCAAAAAAAAGTGATTTGTAAAACCTTGACGATGAGTGGTGTTCTGGTTGCTGTAGGAGGGATTTTAAAAGTCCTTGCAATATTCTCTTTCATCATCTCCAGGATGGAAAATGCCTAAATTGAATGCTCTCTTTCAAGTGTCCGTGCTCCCCCTGCCACTTAGATACAGATACTTTATTATGGAACCTGCTACCTCTTTGCCCCTCAGTCCCTAACATATCAGTAGTGGGAACACGGCAGTTTCGCGCTCCAGGGATTGTGTAACGTTTCAGCATAAAAGCACCGTGTTCTAACATTTCAGATGTTTGGAGTCCTGCCAGAGACACGGTAAACTTGCCTTTTTCCGTTACAATCTAGAGCATAGGCTTTGCAAGCTACGATTCTGTGAGCTAGGCACATTACCGCAAAGGATCCCTGTTAAGGGATTCTTCTTCAGACTGGCTCAGAACACAGGTCACAGACAGATTCTAAGTGGGATTGGTTGGAAGGGGATGCTTTTATGGTGTGATAGATCCCCACTTCAAGGAAAATGAGTCTGGTACATTCTCACTCTGAAAAATTCAGGAAACAAAATAAACCCCTTAGAAGGAAAAGTAACCTGGTGCAAAGTCACCTAAGAGTAAGTTTAAATAATAGATAATGTGTCAGTGCATCAGAAAGGGGGGGAAGGGTGAACAACAATAAAAATAGCAGGGAAGGGAAACTAAACGCAGCACATCAAACATAATGTGTACACATATGTAAACTTAGAATTGAAATAGAGTTCCTAAATTAGGCCTTCAGCTCTCAGACATGAAAAACTAAATTTTAGGGCTAAGCATAGGTAATTAGACCATGAATAAAGCAAGTCACATGATGACTGATTAGATTAAATGAAGATATAGCTGAGGATCTAACCAATATATGGATTCTTTTTCTTCTTCTTCTCCTCCTCCCCCTCCTCCTCCTCCTCCTCCTCCTCCTCCTCCTCCTTCTTCTTCTTCTTCTTCTTCTTCTTCTTCTTCTTCTTCTTCTTCTTCTTCTTCCAGGCATCTGAATCTTAATTTTATTTCTTACTCCAATAAGGAACAGAAAATCTAATTTTAAACAAGGTATGTTTTATAATATTAATAAAGAATAGAAATTTTTAAAGAATAAATCTTACAAAAGAGGTACAGAGCCTTAACAGAGAGCATCAAAAAATGTTCACAAAAAACACGACCTAACAAATGGAAAACATAATCCCTAATTTAATTACTTCCTGTGGTGTCATTTATCTTGTTTCTCTATCTCCTGCATTTCCTAGAAACTGAAATTTACATCTTAAGTCTTGCTAGATTCAGATTAAGCGTTTTTGACTAGACTGCATCATAGGTGATATTGTCTACTTTATATTTCATGACATAAATATATCTGGTCATCCCATCATGACTGAAGCTAAGAATAGCCACTGAATTAGGGTGATTGGCCACTTGACTGGAATGATCTCCGGTTCTTTTAGTTATCATTGGCAAGAAATTATTTTCATGGTCATAAAATTTATAACAAAAGTAAAGAATCCAACAACATTTGCCTGTCTCTATTGACAAATGTAATCGGTTTCTCTCGCTAATCCAAAAATACTACGAACTCGGACTTTTTCCTATCACGGATTTAAAAAATGACCGTGAAACTCGACCTGGCAGATCGCACAACCAATCCCACGCGGCCAGTTCGTAAGTACTAAAACCACATCCTCCGCATAGAAATACACTTCCCATGTTTTCAAGGTCGAGATTTGGGGCTGTAGTCCGAAGCTTGGCCTCTAGGCACCTGCCCGGCTTCGCTTCGGGTTGTGGCAGCATGCTTCCCCGGGCACAGGGGAAGACCTCTACGTCTAGACCTCCACACCCCTTGTCCGGCGGAGGTAGGACGTACCCGATATTGGCTGCTCAGTAATGTCCAGGTGCTGTCGCGCTGTCTTGCTTTCCACAGCACGTTGCAGGGTTGCTGTGCATTCAGGACGTCCCTCCTCCGGCTCTCTGGTTCTGGGATGGGTGTGACACTCAGTCAGACTGTGCTCAGATCAGGTGGCCTTCAGAGGAGCCACAGATGAAGCCGTTCTCACTCTGAAGTGACTGGCCCCAGGACTCCAATGACCTCATGTCCAGCCCGGCTGCCTCGTGGACGGAGAGTAGTACCTCCTGGCCTACCGGCCACTCATGGCACCCTGTCTGGTAAGCTCTACCAGCATGCAAAAGCTGGGGGTGAGCTGGAAAAGTTCAGATGTCTGAAGGATTCCAGAACAGCTTAACTTTCAGAGACTGAGTTTTGGAATTGCCCTGAAGAAATTTGATAGCTGCCTCAGAGCCATGTTAGGAAATTGCCTTGCCTCTTTGGAACTAAACCTTATTTAACAACCCGAGTTTAATTTGCTCTGGGTTGTTTCCAAAATCAAATGGCTGATCCCGTCTGTAGGACCTGCAGAGAAGGCAAAAAATATTAATTGAATGAATGAATGAATGAATGAGTGAAAACATGCACCAAGGAAGCAATTTCCACAGTTGAGGCGGTGCTGGAGGAGAGGTTCGAAATAGGTTTTGAGCACCGATAAATCCCTGGAATAAATGCCCGGGGTCCAGTTTACCTGAAATTCTGGCGGGATATTCCTTTGCATATGACCCGCAGCACAGAGCTTTACACATAATGGAGACTCGGTAAAGTTGTTTTTAAAAACTACCTTCCTCCTCGTAGTCACCTCTTCCATGGTTCTCATGTTCGTGCCATGGATTCAACAGGTTAAAATATTGTCATAAAATTATATAAGCCAAAATCCTGCAGGCATTCACTTCTAACTCTATCATTATTCTCTTGATATTTCCTTTGTTTTGTATAGATATTAGAACTTAGAATAAAAATTTTTTAATGTGTATTTATTTATTTTTGAGAGACAGAGTGAAAGAGAGAGAGAGACAGAGAGACAGAGACAGAGACAGGTAGAGAGAGAGGGAGATAGAAATCCCAAGCAGGGTCTGCACTGTCAGCACAGGGTCTGACATGGGGCTCGAACTCACAGACTGTGAGATCGTGACCTGAACCAAAAATCAAGAGTTTGGATGCTTAGCCCACTGAGCCACCCAGGTGCCCCTAGAAAAAAGTTTTTTTTTAATATGCTTATGAAAATCAGTCCAGAGAAAGTCTTGTGTGTGTGGCACAAAACGAGGTGAGAGAAAGTAAGGTTGGAATATATGCATTTTTTCCAACTCTGAAGCTCTTATCTGATAATCCATTTGGTGGAGGAACAAACCCGGTGAATATCTTAGCAGATATCCTAGAAGATATCCTAGATATCCTAGATAAAATCCTGCAAGATTTTATGAAGAGAAACAATTATTTTTCTATTAAGAGTTTAGGATCAGAAAATGCTAATTTGAATTCCTGTTCTGCTTTCAATGGAATGTATACACTTGGGAATGTGAATTTCTAAACCTCATTTTTCTCATCTGTACAATGAGGATAATAAAAAACTACCTGCATTAATTTGTTGCCTGGATTAAATGAAAAACGAATATATGGACAGTGTTAGGTATTGCATTTATATTAGCGACCCTTTTTATTGTGCTAAAGAATTTCTGAGGCAAAATGTTTTTTCCTTGGTTTCTGGATTGTCATGTTAGAAGCCTCTCATTTTTGAAGCTGTGACTTGTTTGCTTTAGTGGAGTGTTCAGATAATGAAAGCAACTGAGTATTTTGATAATGGTTGAAGGACACAGGTTTTTTATCTACCTGGATCCAGTGCTCCAAATTAAAAATTACAACCACAGAAGCGCATGGGTGGCTCAGTCAGTTAAGCGTTCGACTTCGGCTCAGGTCATGATCTCACGGCTCGTGAGTTCGAGCCCCGCGTCAGGTTCTGTGCGGAGCCTGGAGCCTGCTTCGGATTCTGTGTCTCGCTCTCTCTCTGCCCCTCCCCTGCTCGCGCTCTGTGTCTCTCTGTCTCAAAAGTAAATAAGCATTAAAAAAAAATTGGAAAACAATTACAACCATAGAGCAATTTATAATAACTGTAGGTAGCAAGCTGCTTCATAAAACTGTAATACGATATGCTGAAAAAACTGACTTGTGGATAGCACAATCTCGTCGATTGTTATTGGGCTTGGGAATATATTATACAGCATTAATCTCCAACATTTCTGTGTATAGCAGAGCAAATTAGGGGAGGAAGATGTAAAAGAGGTGCTTGGCCCAGGGCACTTGGGGCCTCCATAGGAGGGCAGAGTTGGAACAACAGGAGAGAGAGAGAGAGAGAGAGTCCTAAAACAAGGTAGAGACAGGAAGGAGCTCATCGATGAAGACAGCTGTGGGAGGCCGTGGGCGTGGTGGTCTGGGGGAAAGCACCTGGTCACTCAGGGCAGTGTGACACAGGGAACATTGACTCCTCTACACCCCCTTTTCTTTGCAGTGTCCACTCCCCCAGGGAGCTAGCTGCCTCCAAGAAGAGTTGTGCAGAGATGTGATGAGAAGAGATGTTTTTGTTCCTCATGTATAATGTGTTGGCGTGGGGTTTTTTAAATTTTATTTATTTATTTTGAGAGAGAGAAAGAGAGAGTGTGGATGCGAGTGGGGGAGGGGAAGAGAAAGAGCACATGCATGAGAGAGAGAGAGAGAGAGAGAGAGAATCCCAAACAGGCTCTGTGCTGTTAGCGCAGAGCCCAATGTGGGGCTCAATCACACAAACCACGAGATCATGACCTGAGATGAAATCAAGAATCAGATGCTTAACTGACTGAGCCACCCAGGTGCCCAACTGTGTCCGTGTATTTGACCTGACATCCTCCAGAGACGATGTGGGAATCAGACAGAGAGTGGGCATGTTGGGATCATCTCTATCACTTGCCCAGTCCTTCCTCCTTCCCCAGAGGATGACACACACTCATTCAATAATGAATGGACATACACTTGGGAAAAGTTCCTGGCCTCCTTGCTGTAGGACCTCCTTCCTAATGGATTTGCTTCTTTTACTTCCCCTGTGTCCGATTTTGCACACAATATCTCCCAAGCCCTTAGGGAAGTTTGAGTCATTGACTACTCCTTTCTCCCATGTATTGCTAGTCTTTGCCTCTCTACTGTTTCTTTGTCCTCATATTCCACTCCTAAGCACAAAAACTTGCTTGCTTTTTCTCTTATGTTTAAAAGAACACTTTCTTGGGGCGCCTGGGTGGCTCAGTTGGTTGAACGTCTGACTTCAGCTCAGGTCACGATCTCACAGTTTGGTTCATGATTCAAGCCCCACATCAGGCTCACTGCTGTCGGCACAAAGCCTGCTTTGGATCCTCTGTCCCGCTCTCTTTACCCTTCCCCCACTCATTCTCTCTGTCTCTCAAAAATAAACAAACATTTAAAAAAATAAAGGAACACTTTCTTATATCTGTAATAATTCTTCTCCCAGCCCACCTTCTATCCTATCATTATCATCTCTTTGCCGTTAGGGTGTCGAAGAATGGTCTAACTTTTTCATTGGCCCTTTTCCATCTCCCATGACTTCCTTATTCCACTGTCATTTAGATTCTGTGCTTACCGCTCTAGCGATATCACACTTGTTAACGTCAGCAGTAACCTATGAGACGAGGAGCCAAGAAACTATTTTCCGTCCTTATATTACTTGTCAGATCTGCCGTACCAGACACCATTGACTGTGTCCTCTTTCTAGGATTTTCCTTGAAAGTCCTTGAAACTTTTTTCTCATATCTTCTCAGTTGTTCCTTCTTTTTTTTTTATTAAAAAAATTCTTTTTGACGTTTATTTATTTTTGAGACAGAGAGAGACAGAGCATGAACGGGGGAGGGTCAGAGAGAGGGAGACACAGAATCTGAAACAGGCTCCAGGCTCTGAGCTGTCAGCACAGACCCTGACGCGGGGCTTGAACTCATGGACTGCGAGATCACGACCTGAGCCCAAGTTGGAAGCTTAACCGACTGAGCCACCCAGGTGCCCCTCAGTTGTTCCTTCTTACTCTACCTCCTAGACTTTTTCTTCTCCATCTGTCCCTTAAATGGTGATGTTCTCTATGGTTTTGTCTGGTGCCTTATCTCATCTCAAGTTATTTATACGTTCTTCTCGGGAAAAGCTATCCACTTTAGGGCTTTACCTTTATTCATATATTCATTATTCCCAAGTCTTTATTTTTAGTTCAGTTTAGTTTTCTGTCTGCATGAGTTTATCCCAATTTGTACGTTCTCCAGGCACCTCAAACTTAGTCTGTGTTCAACTACTTAGTCATTCCTTCTTCACGTCTGCTCTCGCTTCTGTCTTCTCTCTCAGTGAATGACAGACATCTGGAAATCATTCTTTTCAAATTTGCACTTAGCCCTTCTAATGGATGTGTGCTGACACCTTCTAATTTAATTTATACTTCCCCGATGACTAATGATGTTAAGCTTCTTTTCAGGTGCTTTTTGGCCAGTCATATTTTTTGTGATATGTCAATTTACATATTTTGCCCATTTTTATTTGACTGTTTACCTTTTTATGATTGGGTTGTCAGAGCTCTTTGTATATTCTGGTTATAAATACTCTGTCATAAAGGCACACCATGAATATTTTCTTCCAGTGTCAAGCTTGTCTTTTTATTTTCCTAACTATGTTTTTGAAGCACCAAAGATTTGTGCCTTATCTACGAAATCTTTACCTACCCCAAGGTTGTAAAAGAGACTCTCCTCTTTTCTTCCGGAAGTTTTACAGTTTTAGTTATTATGTTTAGGCCTTTGATATATACCAAGTTAATATTTGTGTCTGTGATAAGGGTCAAAGTTAATTTTTTTTTTTCAAAATGAATACCCAGTGTTTCAGCACTATTTCTTGACAAGACTATTCTTTTCCCATGGAATTATCTCGGAAACTTGATAAAAAATCACTTGACCGTAATGTGAGGATCTATTTCAAATTCTCTATTTGATTCTCTATCAAATTCTCACTGATTAAATGTCTATCTTTAACATTCCACACTCTCTTGATTACTATAGCTTTATATATGTATAAAATATATATATTGTCTATCTTTAACATATATATCTCTATCATATCGATCTCTAACATATCTAACATATCTAACATATCTCTATCATATCTATCTCTAACATATATAAAATATATAATGTCTATCTTTAACATTCCACACTCTCTTGATTACTACAGCTTTATATTAAGTCTTGAAATCAAACCGTAAACCTTCCAACTTTGATCTTCTTTTTTATAATTGTTTTAGCCATTATGAGTTCTTTACATTTCCGTATAAACCTCAGAATTAGTTCATCAATTTCTACAGAAAAGCCTGCTGGGATTTTGATTGAACTGAATTAAATCTTAGATCAGTTTTGGAATAATTGACATCTTAACATCTGTGTCTCCCAATCCATGTATGTGGTACATCTTTCCATTTTTCTCAGGTCTTCTTTAATTTTTTCTCAGCAATGTTTTGTGGTTTTAAGTGTGTAGGTATTGCATACTTTTTTATTAAAAATTAAAAAAAATTATTCCTCAGCATTTCACACATTTTGATCTCTTTCAAATCATATTATTTTAAAGCTTATTTCCCAGTTGTTTGTTACTGGTTCTATTTTGTTTTTAATAGAGGGACAAACTGCTAAGTACTAATGTTATTCTGTGTTAGTTTATAAATGATCGTGCATTTCTCCTCTCCTAGCCTGTAGATGACTTTCCATAATCATGTTTTTATTCTCCTTATGTAGGCACTCAATAAAACCTGCACAATAAAAGTTTTCTGAATGAAGAGATCACTTTCAAGATCAAGTTCGTTTTGGTTTCGTTTTCAAAAGACCGTTAAAAAAGGCTCAGAATTTAAAACTCTGGGAATTCTCATAGCTTGAGCTAGATCTGAAAAGCAGGGTGAAGTGATTTGACAATTACATGACTGATGTGAAAAATGTGGACATTTCTGCACTTGAGTGGCATCCAAATGATCTATTGTTCATCTTAACAAGATAAGTGTCAAATCACATCTGACTTGTGCTATCTCAGGAGAGAAGCCTAAAAAAGAGGAAAAGGAATGTTAACAATCGATTCTAAAGCCACAGCCTTGCACACAGATGTAAGGAGTAGGAGTTGATGTAGCTCAGGACCATTATAGAAATTATAGAGTAATAGAATCTCAGGGTTGCAAGAAATCCTAGAGGCAGAAGGAATTGAAGAATTAGAGGTATATAGCTGGGTCAGATGAAAGTGTGTTCCATTCCAATCTTGAGTTTCCATGGTTGTTGAACGAGATTACAGATGTATCTTAATTTTTAAAAAATCCCATCATCTAGAGAGAGAAGGAATTTCTCATCTTGGTGAGTAGTGCTGCCATCTATTTTGGAGGCTGGAAACCGGAAGCTTCAGCTCTGTCTAGGTGCCCCTCACCTCAGTCCTCTTTGGGTGTTCTGGTTGAGACAGTGTTTCTAAATAAAAACAGTCCGTATTTTAAAACGGAAATCGATAACTAAAAATTAATTATCTTGATATTAGATTCAGACTTTTTGCAGGAAAAGCAAGATTTCTGGCTTCTCCTGGAGAGAGGGATATGTGGAAAGCTTTGGCCTTGGTTCTGTGATGATTGGAGCTGCAACTGATTGGAGTAAGGAAGGGCTGCTCTCTTTATGTGCTCTCTCTAATTTTCCATAGTCTCCACCATCCCGACCCCCAGTACTCTTTACTAATTTGATCTGCTTGGCCCCTAGTGTCGTGTGACTTTCCCAGCCCTGATGTCTGGGAATTCAAATGTGATGTGAGCATCAGGCCCTGGTGACTCTACCTTTTCAGCATCTCCTGAATCCCTCACCTCCTCTTCTACCCCTTCCTCACTGCTTTTACCCGGGCCCTCGTTGCTTCTCAGGTGGATCACTGCCACCCAGTTCACTAAGTGCCACGTCGTGGTACTGTTCATCCAAAGACAGAAGCAATGCAAGATGGCAGGCTTCTTTCTGGGCAAAAGGCAAGAATGATATTTCGGGAGCAAAACGGAGCAGGGGTACATTTCCCTGAGGGCCACGCTTGCATCCCTGGCACTTGAGCCTCACCTGGGGAAGTGTTTCCTTACTAGAAGGAAAAGGAACACAAAGGTCCTGAATGAGGCTTGCACTTTATTTTTATTCTCTTCGTGGGTTTCAATTTTGATTCTCTTTCACCAGTTTATTCCTATCAGTCCGCAAGCCGTTTGCCCCAGGGCAAGTTTACAATTTTGATAGTACAGCTTTTGAAATCTTTTAAGTAGATGTATTTGGGAGAGGGAGGCCAGACCTTTTAGTCTGACATCTTTAACTACCTCCTGCCAGAGGAAGTGCTTGGTCAAAATCATCCACGTTTGGAAAGTCTTCATTTGCAACATCAGTGATAATTATCTGCAGAATTCCAGAGCCAAGATGGCCTGCCAGTCGAGCAGAGAGACCTCAAATATATCAACTCTTTCAAATGCTTTAAAAGAGAGACACTTTTTCTTTGACTCGTGAGAAGAAAAGTCTTAGCTGTTAGGGCATATACAGAATGGGGAACGTCCGAAGCGATGCTACGTAATTATAAACCTCAACAAAAGAATCAAAACCTCCCTCAGGAAAAGCTTCATGTGCTTGTCAAAAGGAAAACAAATTTAGAAGCTGAGAACATAAAGGTGCTTTACCTGTATGTAAACACATAGATGGATGTGGCCTGGGCTCGTGGTCCAACCTCTGGACTTTAGAGCATGTGACTGCATCGATTGCCCTGAGGGGTACCTTGAAATTCACACAGTCAAACCCCATACTCACACACAGCAAACACATATCACATACACATATACACACACTCCCCACACATACATATACACACCACACACACACACACACACACACACACACACACACACACACGTGCGCAGGCGCATTTTGCTTTATCATTTAAAATACAAGGAAAACACCTCTCATCATCAAACATTAGTATGTTAAGAGAACAATGGTCTTTTTCCAAGTCTCTTGAATTCCTTAAAAAGAAAGTGCAAATCAAGGAGATGAGCTCATCTCTGTGTCCTTCCCAGAAACTCATTTTTATTATGAGGAAGGACAGGCTCTATTTTTATTATAATGAAGAGAAGGCAAATTCTAAAGCTCCCTTTAAAATGTTAATATATGCCCTACAGATGCAAGGTCTTGTTAGACATTTACTCTGTTTTGGGTTGGGGAAACCAATTGGTACTCTGTAGTGGGCAAATAAAAGCAAACAGGATGAAATCCTGTGGTGAGGAGGTTGAAACAAGGGTGGTTTAAAAGCGCGGCTCTGGGGCTGGCATCATCTGGATTCTCCTCCTGGCTCTGCTTCGCGTGGCCTTGACTGAATTCCTAACGTCTCCAAGCTTCATCTGCGGAGGCGCATCATTGTAGGACTTCATTCATAGGATTGCTGTAAAGATCCAAATGGAAACTGTTTATAGCAGGGCTGGAAACATAGTCAAGAGTAGATAGGTCTTTGTTAATAAGCAGAATGATGCCTGGAGCTGCGGAAGCTCCCCGAGTCTGTCGGCACCCCCCCCCCCCCCCCCCCCCCCGCCCCGCACCTGTCAGTTTTCTGCTCTAATTACAGGGCAGTGACCAGAAGAAGGGGGAAAAGAGCTGAAAAAATATGACTATAGACAGGATAAGGCAGAGAGACTAGGGTGCATCAGGATCACTGGGTATGACCTCATGACCCCTCACCCCTTCCCACCATACCACCTGCAAGTAGATCCTGCCAATCATGGTCTTAATGGGGGGTGGGGGGGGGCAGGTGGCCAATTTTATCCGTTACAATCTTCAAAGGTACAAATCGATCGGTTCTACCATTTCTGCTTTTCATCAAAATAGCAGGCAACATTTAATTTCACGTGGCTCAAGTATTAGAAGCGGCTTTGAACACCACTTCTTTTCTTCCCCCGAATTCAGGGGCCATAAAAACTGGCCAGGAGGAGGCCTCAGATCTGGTTCTTTATAGTAGATGTTCCAAAATTGTGACCAGCCTTTGGAAATTGGCCCAGAGAGATGTTTCGTTCGGCTTATTTGATATGTTTTAAAATTTTCAATTTGTGTCCAGTTTTAAGGATAAGAAATCTTGCATAAAAGTATGAATTTCCAGCTTATTTTGGAAATCAGATCTGGCTCTTGCCCAGGCTCCCATTCTTGTTTGGACCTACAGGTAGGAGCCAAGTTGTGGCTATTCTGGGACAGATGTGGCTCCTACAGGTAGGGGCCAAGTTGTGACTGTCCTGGGAGGGAGGTGGGTCCTTCAGGTTGTTGGGCCCTGTGGGGCCTGCTGTATACATTCTAATCTTCCTGAAAGGTCTGAATTCCATTGCTGGTTTTACAAGTTTTTTGTTTTTGTTTTTTTTTTGTCCAATTGAGATATAATTGACTTATTGTGTTAGTTTCAGGTGGACAGCAAATATTCTCATTTAGTATTTGTATACATTGGGAAGTGGTCACCACAATGAGTATGGTTAACATCTGTTACCTTAAATAGTTACAAAAAATTTTTTTTCGTGTGATGAGAAGTTTTAGGATCTATTATAGTCTTATCCACTTTCAAAAAAAATTTTTTTTAATGTTTATTTTTGAAAGACAGAGAGACAGGGTATGAGCAGGGAAGGGGTAGAGAGAGAGGGAGACACAGAATTTGAAGCAGGCTCTAGGCTCTGAGCTTTCAGCACAGAGCCCCACGTGGGGCTAGAACTCACGAGCGGTGAGATCATGACCTGAGCTGAGGTAGGACACTTAACCAACTGAGCCACCCAGGTGCCCCAGTCTTAGCCACTTTCAAATACGAGAATGTGATTAACTGTAGTTACCATGCTAAACGTTACATCCCCATGATTTCTGTATTTTATAACTGGAAGTTTGTACCTTTTGACTGCCTTTACCCATTTCAACCTTCTACCCATCCCCCCTTTTTAGCAACTACCAATCTGTTCTCTGTATCTATGAACTTGGTGGTTTTTCTTTTTGTTTTTGGATTCCACATATAAGTGAGATCATACAGTATTTGTCTTTCTTATTTCACTTAGCATAAAGCCCTCACAGTCCATCCATGTTGTCTCAAATGGCAACATTTTGTTCCTTTTCATGGCTAAATAATGTTCCATTGTATTATTTATATATATATATATATATACACATACATTTTATATATACATATATACATATATATACATATCTACGTATATATGCATATACCACATTTCTTGACTCATCTATTGATAAATACTTAAGTTGTTTCCATATCCTGGCTGTTGTAAATAATGCTGCAATGAACATGAGAGTGCAGACACTGCTTTGAATTCGTATTTTTTGGATAAAGTTTCTTTGGATGAATACTTAGAAGCAGAGTTGCTGGATCATATGGAAATTGTATTTTTAATTTTTTGGAGGAAGCTCCATACTGTTTTCCACAGTAGCTGTACCAATATACAGTTGTACCACAGTGTACAAGGGTTCCCCTTTCTCCACATCCTCGCCAACACTTGCTATTCCTCTCTCCCCCCCCCCCTTTTTTTTTGAGAGAGAGAGAGCATGAGTTGAAGCAGAAGGAGAGAGATTCTTAAGCAGGCTCTACACTCAGGATGGAGCCTGACACGGGGCTTGATCCCATGACCCTACAATCATGACATGAGCTAAAATCAAGGGTGTGATACTCAACTGACAGAGCCACCTAGGTGCCCCTGTCTATTTCATAATAGCCATTTTAACAGGTGTAAGGAGATATCTTATTGTGGTTTTGATTTGCATTTCCCTGGTGATGAGTGATGTTGAGCATCTTTTCATCTGTCTAGCATCTGTATATCTTCTTTGGAAAAATGTCTATTCAGATCCACTTGCATTTAAAAAAAATTTTTTTTTAACATTTATTTATTTTTGAGACAGAGATAGAGCATGAATGGGGGAGGGTCAGAGAGAGAGGGAGACACAGAATCTGAAACAGGCTCCAGGCTCTGAGCCATCAGCCCAGAGCCTGACGCGGGGCTCGAACTCACGGACCGCGAGATAGTGACCTGGCTGAAGTCGGACGCTTAACCGACTGCGCCACCCAGGTGCCCCTCCACTGGCATTTTTTAATCAGATATATGATTCACAATTTTTTTTTTGTTTTTGCTTTTGAGTTATATAAATTCTTTATATATTTTGGATATTAACCCTTTAATCCGATATATGACTTGCAAATATTTCCTCTCATTCATTAGGCTGTCATAGTTAATTTCATTGATGTTTTCTTTGCTGTACAGAAGCATTTTAGTATGATGTAGTCCCATTTATTTAATTTTGCTTTTGTTGCCTTTGCTTTTGGTGTCAGATTTAAAAAATCACCTTCAACACCTATGTGAAGGAGCTTACTTACCATTTATGTTTTCTTCTAGAGGTTTTATGGTTTCAGGTCTTACATTCAAGTCTTTAATTCAAGTACTTAATTCAAGTCTTTAACTTTGAGTTAATTTTTGTGTATGAAGTAAGACAGTGGTCCAATTTCATTCTTTTGAATGTGTTTTCCTGTTTCCTCAGCACTATTTGTTGACAGGATGGTCTTCTCTCTATTGTATGTTCTTGGCTCCTTTGCCATGAATTAATTGATCATATGCACATAGTTTTAGTTCTGGGTTTTTTTTTTTAAGCTTTAACTTGTTTTATTTTTTTAAAATTTACATCCAAATTAGTTAGCATATAGTGCAACGATGATTTCAGGTGTAGATTCCTTAGTGTCCCTTCCCCATTTAGCCCATCCCCCCTCCCACAACCCCTCCAGTAACCCTCTGTTTGTTCTTCATACTTATGAGTCTCACCTGTTTTGTCCCCCTCCCTGTTTTTATATTATTTTTGTTTCCCTTCCCTTATGTTCATCTGTTTTGTCTCTTAAAGTCCTCGTATGAATGAAGTCATATGATTTCTGTCTTTCTCTCACTGACTAATGTCACCTAGCATAATACACTCCAGTTCCATCCATGTAGTTGCAAATGGTAAGATTTCATTCTTTTTGATTGCCGAGTAATACTCCATTGTGTATATATATATATATATATATATATATATATATATATACACACCACTTTTTCTTTATCCATTCATCCATTGATGGACATCTGGGCTCTTTCCATCCTTTGGCTATTGTTGATAGTGCTGCTATAAACATGCGGGTGCATGTGTCCCTTTGAAACAGCACACCTGTATCCCTTGGATAAATGCCTAGAAGTGCAATTCCTAGGTCGTAGGGTAGTTTTCTTTTTAGTTATTTGAGGAACCTCCATACTGTTTTCCAGAGTGTCTACACCAGCTTGCATTCCCATCAACAATGCAAAAGAGACCCCCTTTCTCCACGTCCTCGCCAACATCTGTTGTTGCCTGAGTTGTTAATTAATGTTAGTCATTCTGATGGGTGTCAGGTGGTATCTCATTGTGGTTTTGATTTGTATTTCCCTGATTATGAGTGATGTTGAGCATTTTTTCATGTGTCGGTTGGCCATCTGGATGTCTTCTTTGGAGAAGTGTCTATTCGTGTCTTTTGCCCATTTCTTCACTGGATTATTTGTTGAGTTTGATAAGTTCTTTATAGATTTTGGATACTAACCCTTTCTCTGATTGTTATTTGCAAATATCTTCTCCCTTTTTTTCAGTTGCCCTTTAGTTTTGCTGATTGTTTCCTTTGTTGTGAAGAAGCTTTTTATTTTGATGAGGTCCCAGGAGTTCGTTTTTGCTTTTGTTTCCCTTGCCTCCAGAGATGTGTTGAGTAAGAAATTGCTGTGGCCAAGATCAAAGAGGTTTTTGCCTGCTTTCTCCTCAAGGATTTTGATGGCTTCCTGTCTTACATTGAGGTCTTTCATCCATTTTGAGTTTATTTTTGTGTCTGGTGTAAGAAAGAGGTCCAGGTTCATTCTTCTGCATGTCGCTGTCCAGTTTTCCCAGCACCATTTGCTGAAGAGGCTGTGTTTATTCCATTGGAGATTCTTTCCTGCTTTGTCAAAGATTAGTTGGCCATAAGTTTGTGGGTCCATTTCTGGGTTCTCTATTCTGTTCCATTGATCTGAGTGTTCTTGTGCCAGTACCGTACCGTCTTAATGATTACAGGTTTGTAGTATAGTGTGAAGTCTGAGATTGTGATGCCTCCTGCTTTGGATTTCTTTTTCAAGATCGCTTTGGGTATTTGGGGTCTTTTCTGCTTCCATACAAATTTTAGGATTATTTGTTCTAGCTCTGTGAAGAATGCTGGTGTGACTTTGACAAGGATTGCATTGAATATGTAGATTGCTTTGGGTACTATCGACATTGGAACAATATTTGTTCTTCCTATCCAGGAGCATGGAATCTTTTTCCATTTTTTTTTTTTGTGTGTGTCTTCAATTTCTTTCATAAGCTTTCTATAGTTTTCAGTGTATAGATTTTTCACCTCTTTGGTTAGATTTATTCCTAGGTATTTTATGTTTCTTTGTGCCACTGTAAATGGGATCGATTCCTGATTTCTCTCTGTTGCTTCATTGTTGGTGTATAGGAATGCAACCGATTTCTGTGCATTGATTTTATATCCTGCAACTTTGCTGAATTCATGAATCAATTCTAGCAGATTTTGGTGGAATCTTTTGGGTTTTCCATATAGAGTATCATGTCATCTGCGAAGAGTCAAAGTTTGACCTCCTCCTGGCCAATTTGGATGCCTTTTATTTCTTTCTGTTGTCTGATTGCTGAGGCTAAGACTTCCAATGCTATGTTGAATAACAGTGGCAAGAGTGGACATCCCTGTCTTGTTCCTGGCCTTAGGGGGAAAGCTCTCCGTTTTTCCCCATTGAGGATGATATTAGCGTTGGGTCATTCATATATGGCTTTTTTGATCTCAAGGTATGCTCCTTCTCTCCCTACTTTCTTGAGGCTTTTTATCAAGAAAGGATGCTGTATTTTGTCAAATGCTTTCTCTGGATCTATTGAGAGGATCATATGGTTCTTGTCCTTTCTTTTATTGATGTGATGAATCACGTTAATTGTTTTGCAGATATTGAACCAGTCCTGCATCCCAGATATAAATCCCGTTTTGTCGTGGTGAATAAATTTTTTAACGTATTGTTGGATCTGGCTGGCAAATATCTTGTTGAGGATTTTTGCATCCATGTTCATCAGGGAAATCAGTCTATAGTTCTCCTTCTTAGTGGGGTCTCTGTCTGGTTTTGGAATCAAGGTAATGTTGGCTTCCTAGAAAGAGTTTGGAAGATTTCCTTCCATTTCTATTTTTTGGAACAGCTTCAAGAGAATAGGTGTTAGCTCTTCCTTAAATGTTTGGTAGGATTTCCCTGGAAAGCCATCTGGCTCTGGACTCTTGTTTTTTGGCAGATTTTTGATTACTAATTCGATTTCCTTACTGGTTGTGGATCTGTTCAAATTTTCTATTTCTTCCTGTTTCAGTTTGGTCATGTATATGTTTCTAGGAATTTGTCCATTTCTTCCAGATTACCCATTTTATTGGCATATAATTGCTCATAATATTCTCTTATTGTTTTTATTTCTGCTGTGTTGGTTGTGATCTCTCCTCTTTCATTCTTGATTTTATTTATTTGGGTCCTTTCCTTTTTCTTTTTGATCAAACTGGCTAATGGTTTATCAATTTTGTTAATTCTTTCAAAGAACCAGCTTCTGGTTTCATTGATCTGTTCTACTGTTTCTGTTTGTTTGTTTGTTTGTTTGTTTTGATAGCATTAATTTCTGCTCTAATTGTTATTATTTCCTGTCTTCTGCTGGTTTGGGGTTTTATTTGCTGTTCTTTTTCCAGCTTCTTAAGGTGTAAGGTTAGGTTGTGTCTCTGACATCTTTCTTCCTTCTTAGGAAGGCCTGGATTGCTATATACTTTCCTCTTACGACCGCCTTTGCTGTGTCCCAGAGGTTTTGGGTTGTGGTGTTATCATTTTCATTGGCTTCCATATACTTTTTAATTTCCTCTTTAACTGCTTGGTTAGCCCATTCATTCCTTAGTAGGATGTTCTTCAGTCTCCAAGTATTTGTTACCTTTCCAAATTTTTTCTTGTGGTTGATTTTGAGTTTCATAGTGTTGTGGTCTGAAAGTATGCACGATATGATCTCAATCTTTTTGTACTTGTTGAGTGCTTATTTGTGTCCCAGTATATGTTCCATTCTGGAGAACGTTCTATGTGCAGTGGAGCAGAATGTATATTCTGCTGCTTTAGGATGAAATGTTCTGAATGTATCTGTTAAGTCCATCTGGTCCAGCGTGTCATTCAAAGCCATTGTTTCCTTGTTGATTTTTGATTAGATTATCTGTCCATTGCTGTGCATGGGGTGTTGAAGTCTCCTACTATTATGGTATTACTATCAATGAGTATCTTTATGTTTGTGATTAACTGATTTGTATATTTGGGTGCCACCACATTTGGCGCATAAATGTTTACAATTGTTAGGTCTTCTTGGTGGATAGACCCTTTGATTATGATATAATGCCCTTCTGAATCTCTTGATACAGTCTTTACTTTAAAGTCTAGATTGTCTGATATAAGTGGCTACTTCGGCTTTCTTTCATTCACCATTAGCATGATAGATGGTTCTCCATCCCCTTATTTTCAATCTGAAGGTGTCTTTAGGTCTAAAGTGTGTCTCTTGTAAACAGCATATAGATGGATCTTGTTTTCTTATCCATTCTGTTACCCTATGTCTTTTGATTGGAGCATTGAGTCCATTGACATTTAGAGTGAGTATTGAAAGATATGAATTTATTGCCATTATGACGCTTGTGGAGTTGAAGTTTCTGGTGGTGTTCTCTGGTCCTTTGTAATCTTTATTGATTTTGGTATTTATATATATATTTGGTATTTGGTATTTATATATATATATATTTGGTATTTATATATATATATATATAATATATATATATATATATATATATATATCTATATTTTTTTTTTTTTTTTTTTTTTTTCCTCACCTTTTCTCTCCTCAGAGAATGCCCCTTAAAATTTCTTGCAGGGCTGGTTTAGTGGTCATAAACTCCTTTAATTTTTGTTGGGAAACTTTTTATCTCTCTTTCTATTTTGAATGACAGACTTGCTGGGTAAAGAACTCTTGGCTGCATATTTTCTGATTCAGCACACTGAATATATCCTGCCACTCCTTTCTGGCCTGCCAAGTTTCTTTGGATAGGTCTGCTGCAAAACTGATCTGTCTTCCCTTGTGGGTTAGGGACTTTTTCTCCCTTGCTGCTTTCATGATTCTCTCTTTGCCTGAGTATTTTGTGAATTTGACTCTGATATGCCTTGTTGTTGGTCAGTTTTTGTTGAATCTAATAGGGGTCCTCTGTGCTTCCTGGATTTTGATGTCTGTGTCTTTCCCCAGGTTAGGAAAGTCTTCTGCTATGATTTACTCACATAAGCCTTCTACCCCTATTTCTCTCTCTTACTCTTCTGGCACTCCTATGATTCTGATGTTTCTTTTTAGTGACTCACTGATTTCTCTAATTCTTAAATTGTGCTCTTTTGCCTTAATCTCCCTCTTTTTTCATGCTTCATTATTTTCTTTAAGTTTGTCCTCTATATCACGGATTCTCTGTTCTGCCTCATCCATCCTTGCCACTGCTGCATCCATCCATGATGGCAGCTCAGTTATAGCATTTTTAATTTCATTCTATTTTTTACTTCTTTGATCTCTGCAGAAAGGGATTCTAATCTATTTTTGACTGCAGCTAGTATTCTTATTATCGTGATTCTAAATTCTGGTTCAGACATCTTGCTTGTATCTGTGTTGGTTAAATCCCTGGCTTTCGTTTCTTCATGCTGTTTCTTTTGGGGTGAATTCCTTCGTTTGGTCATTTTGAAGGGAGAAAAGGAATTAATGAGGTAGAAAAATTGAAATAAAAAATTAAAATTAAAAAATATTAAAATTAATAATTTAGCGCGCGCACACACACACACACACACATATCTAATAGATGATGCTAGGTCCTAGGTGCGTTTTGGCCTTGGTGTTGAAAGTGGTTTGACAGATTAGAGAAAAAGAAGGGGGGAAAAAAAGGAAGTTTGGGAATTGAAAAAATGAATACACTGAGGTAGACTAAAATGAAATGATGGGAGCAAAATAGAATTTGAAAAAATTTACACAAAAGTAAAGGATATAGTAGAAAAAAATTAAAGAAAAATATTTTTCATAAAAATGAAAAATAAAAATGAAGTTTTTCTCTTTCTGCATTCCAGAAAAAGAAAAGAAACGATAAAGAGAAAAAAGAAAGAAAAAAAAGAAATTGTTTGAAAATTTGAAAAGGTGACTGCACTGAAGTAGACTAAAATAAAATGATGGAATTAAGATAGAATTGGAAAAAATTTACACAAAATAAAAAATATAATAAAAAATTAAAGGAAAATATTTTTAATAAAAAGGGAAAATAAAAATGAATTTTTTCTCTTTCTGTATTCAAGAAAAAGAAAAGTAGTGTAAAAGAGAAAAAAAAAGAAAGAAAATTGAATAGATGGACCTGCTAACAGATTGAAATCAGACTGAAATTACTTTGTTTTCCCCTAGAAGTCAGAGCCTTATAGTCCATAAACTAAGCCGTCGGTGAGACGTGTGTTCTTGAAGAGCGAGGTGGGCCCAGTCGGGCGGGGCTCAGTGTGACGGCTCCGTTCTCCACTAGATGGCGCTGCTAGCCTCCTGGGGTGGATGGTGGCGGCGCTCGTAAGTATGCGCGTGCGCGGGAGCGTGAAAATGGCGTCCTCCAGCCACCCTGTCTGTTCTCCCTGATCAGCAATTGCACACCTGTCCTCTGTCTTCAGCTTCTGTCCACTCCCTGCTTCACTCTCCATGACCAAGTGCCAGGCAGTACCTCTCTCCCGAGTTTTGTCTCAGATGCGGCTGTTTTCCCCGCCCCTTACTTCTGGCGGACTGCGGCCTTGACCCGTTCCGCCCCTCTGCGGGAGGGTCTCTCTGAGCACTGGCCGAATGAGCAACGGCGGAATGTCAGCTGAACCCAGGACCCCTTGTGGGACCCTCCTGCTGCCGGAGCCCCGAGACTGCAGCCAGGTGCCAGCCCGCCCCAGAAAAAGGTCGCGAGATGGTGTTGCAGCAGCGTCTCGGGGATTATGGAAAATCACAACACACGCCTGGCATCGGGCTTCACCCTCGACGACCTTGTTCCAGCACCAGCGACTGTGGCCGTTTTCCGGGGTCTGCCGGGACCAGGTGGCTTCAACCGTCTCTACCAAATGTCCTTCCAGCAGTGGAGCCGCTTCTCCCCGTGTGGCCCGAGTGCCTCCCGGACCCCACTCTGCTCCCGGGGATTCGCCCTTCCCACCAGAGCACCGCCAGGTAGGGAGCTGCGGAGTTGCGGTCTCTGCGCCCCCCTTGTTTACAGTCTTAACGGCACTTAAACCCTCTCCTTTCTCCCTTTTTCATTTATTCCCTGTGGCTGTTTCCAATTTTCCACTTTCTCTCCAGCTGCTTTTGGGGATGGGGTGCTTTTCCTGTATTCTCCCCACTCCATGCTCTGTCCACCTGCAAAAGTGGCTCCCTGCCCACCACCAGCTTCTCTCTTCCCAGGCTCACCTCTCCGCGCCAGGTACATGCTGAGTTCTGTGGTTCAGGTTGTGCAGATCGTTGTGTTAATCCTCCAATCAGTTTTCTTGGTGTGTAGGATGGTTTAGTGTTGGTCCGGCTATATTTCATGGACGCAAGACGCACAAAAAACCTATTTCTGGGCTTTCTATCATGTTCCATTGTTCTTTGTGTCTGTTTTAATGCCAGTACCATGCTGTTTTCATTACCGTAGCTTTTGTAATATAGTTTGAGGTCAGGGAGCGTGATGTCTCCAGCTTTGTTCTTTCTCAAGTTTGCTTTGGCTATCTGGGTCTTTTGGGGTGTCATGCAAATTTTAGGATCATTTGTTCTACTTCTGTGAAAAAAGATACTGGAATTTTGACAGGGATTTCAGTGAAAGTGTATATTGCTTTGGGGAATATGAACATTTGAAAAATATTTATTTATTTGTTTATTTATTTATTTATCTTGAGAGATAGAGAGCGGGTGTGCCCAAGGGTGAGAGAGAGAATCCCAAGCTGGCTCCGTGCTGTCAGCCCAGAGCCTGCTGCAGGGTTCAATGTTGGTTAACCCAAACTTAATTTGAAGCAGTAAGTTCGTTACATTAAAATATATACGATTGTGGAGGGGGGGGATATATGACTAATATGTTTTTTCTCAACCTCCAGACAGATGCATTTTCAGGTTAAGAACTATGTCTTAATAGTTTGAGATACATCACATGTATATATTCTCCAGTCTCATAACTACTCTTTTATAGTTTTTTATCACTTTATCTCTTTGTGGTAGATCTTGGACCATTTCCTCAGAGGCTTCTTCCAACTTGCCAACTCTCTTTAGCTCTTTATGATCTGTTGTATTTCATTTGCTGGATTTTTTCAGGTTAAAGGTTACACTTTGTTTTTCATTTGGAGAAGTTTTTTAAGCTTTCCCCATTCATAGTTTCAAAGTGTCCTGCTTGTTTGTTTTTTTTAAGGATTTTATTTTATCTTTATCTTTAATTACTTATAACATTATTGTTGTGGATTCTCTTTCAGGTTTTTCAATGACTTTGAGTTCTTTGGGGCAAAACTTGGGTTTCGTGAAATGTCCCCCACATTCCGCTTTTGTGACTGCTTTTTCATATCTGTAGCTTTTTATTGTGAGTTGATTTTTTTTTAACGTTTATTTATTTTTGAGAGACAGAGAGACCGAGCATGAGCATGGGAGGGGCTGAGAGAGGGGAAGGCACAGAAGCCGAAGCAGGCTCCAGGCTCTGAGCTGTCAGCACAGAGCCCGATGTGGCAATCGAACTCACAAACCGTGAGATCATGACCTGATCATGAGCCGAGGTCGGAGGCTCAACCAACTGAGCCACCCAGGCACCCCTGTTGTCAGTTGATTTTTACGGAGGCATTTATTTGTTGATGTTTCTTCTGTGGAAGTGCTCTAGGCTGGGAAAGTGACATTAAGCAGCATTTTTGTGCTAGCTTGCTAATGGGTCCTGGTGGTATTACTCATCCTGGAGTGGAGTTTATATGAACTGATTGGCTTATGTTTTAAAGTTTCTGTATAAGCAAGCTGCTCGCTGAAGGCTTCTCCTTCACCTAAATAGACTTAAGTCAACACTTGTTCCTGTGTGTGTGTCAGAATTCCCATACCTGATTGAAAACAATCCCTATGCCCGCTGGAAATACTGGGTTCGCCTCAGTGTTTAGACTTTGATTTCATTCTTCGTATCTGACAAGTGAAGATTTTCCTGTGTTTTAAACTTGCTTATATATTTGAAAATACCCTTTAAATACTTATCTAGGATTTTATGTGTTTTCAGCAGGAACTGGTTTACAGAGCTGGCCGGCCACATTTTGAGGAATCCACTCTTCGTAAAGATTCTGTTTTCTGATTAAAAGCACCCTTAGACTTTGGTGTCTTGATTTCCCTGTTTGTTTATTTGTTTTGTTTTTTGCCTCCAATGTTTTCAATCAAGTGCGGAGTTGTTTTCCAGAAGAGCGAAAGATGAATCCTCCTATTGGAAACATGCCATTTTCATGAAATCCAAAGAAATTCTTTTAAAAATTCCCCTTCCAGCCACTTGCCTCCCCTACCATCGAAATCTCTGTACCTCAATTTAGATCTCTTTTCCCAGCTAAATACTTTATATGATTTAGGTTTACTCATGAACTCTACCTTTTTCTTCTTGTGGAAACATTCCCATGAATTATCAGAATCACTAACCCCTTCTTTCCCTTGCATTGCACATGGTTTCTTCTTCTTCCCTTATCAAATAATTAGTGCGAAGCTATCATACTAATCCACATATTTGTTCCATCATGCACTTGGAGATTTGTGGAGAACAGAGCATTTTTATTTGAGTGCTTCTTGCATATCTGGTTCCATTTTAGTGGCGTATGGAGTATGTAACAGACTCTCAGCCATATACTGGAGGTATGTAATATGCCTCCACCCACAAGGATCTTACCATCTGGTTGACGAGGATAGACTTTTGTTTATTTGTTTGTTTGTTTGTTTGTTTTATTGAGAGAGAGAGAGAGAGAGAGAGCATGTGAGCATGAGCGGGGGAGAATCAGAAAGAGAGTGGGACAGAGGATCTGAAGAGGGCTCTGTGCTGACAGCAGAGAACCCAGTGCGGGTTTGAACTCATGAACTGTGATCATGACCTGAGCCAAAGCCGAATGCTTAACCGACTGAGCCACCGAGGCGCCCCAAGGATAGACTCTTACAGCAAAGAATTTTACAACAGTATGAGACAACACATGTTATCAATGGCTACAACACTGATGAGTAAGAACACAGAGAAGGGGGTGGCCCTGCAGGGGAGAAGAGGTTGAGGAAGGCTCTCTAGGAGCCGAGTTAGACTTGAAGACACGGAAGAATTTGGGCGAGGCTTGTTCTCACGGGGAGAACGCCTCGTCAAATCCAGCGTGTCTATGGAAGGCTCTGTAGAGGGACCCAAACATTCCCCACTTCAGCCACAGAAAGTAAACAATACCCAAAGAAGTCACTTCTGCAAGCAAAATAACTCAGTGATGCTTGAGTAAGTCCATGAGGAGTACTTTTACAGATGGTTTAACTGGCAGCTGCATTTTGTCTGGTAAAACAGAAGCCGATAGGCAATCATTCTGTTTACTGATAGTAACTCAGAAACGTCTCTAACCACAACAGTTTCATTTTGTCTCACACATTCTGAGACATGCTAACGCGGATTATTTCTTTACAAAGGACTTTAGAGTGTACACTTATAAATCCTTTCCCTCGCGGGGTAAAATCCAGCACCTGTTTGGGCAACAAAATGTGAGACACAGGCAGGTTGCTGAAAGGGAAGAAAGGGCAGTGCATGTCAGAATGTTCCAGCTTCCCAGACCTCCCTTCCTCTGAGCTCCTCTTCCAAGGATGATTTCTCTTTTGCGAGTCCTTGGAAATTAATTTTTCTCTCAAATAAACATAGTTCCCTTTGTGTTCTTTACACAGTCTTCGTATTGGTGGGCAAAGAGTTGCATTTACCAGAGACCAGCGTGCTTCCCCACAAAGGGTTATTCTCAGGATTTTCCTGTCCGTTTTTCTTCCCACCATTCACATCTCTGTGTTTCATAGTGAAGCCAATGCCAGTTCCACATTCTTCCCTGGATTCTGTAGGGGTCTCGTCATTCAAGGGCAAGAACAAATTGCTGGCAAGCTCTTCCGCACATGTTTATAATCACTGACATTTGCGTCGCTGCGACTAAAAGATGCATTCTTGCTACACACGTATATGGAGGATGGTTGGAAACAATCTGTTTGGAGTTAGGCTTCCTCCCTTTGATATGTGTTTCCAATTGCTAACCAAATGCTGCCTTAGTTTTGTTCGTAGGAAGCTGAACTGACACCAACAAAAAACAGCCCATTGTTTGGACTGTCTACGACACTTGGCTTTCCCGGAGGTTGGCCTCACCAACTTCCAGGGATCCAGGAAGAAGTCACCTGTGGGATTTAGGAAAACCCAGCCAGATGCTGCTGCCATGCTTTTCCTGTGTGCCTGCAGGTAGATGTAATTGGTGGATGGAATGTATTTTTGCACAGGGATTAAAGAAATGTGTTGCAGATTTGAGCAACAGCTGTATAGGTACTGTATGGCCAGCCTGATGGCAGTTTTTTTGCTTACGGATGGTCAGTTTTAAGCAAGCTTCCACAGATTTCTCAGTTTTCCCCTCTTATAGTGTGTCCTTCTTGCTTCCAAGTACCTCACCCTTACTAACTTTCCCGCTCATGTCTCTGGGCTTTTATCCCGCTTCTTCGCTCACCTTCCTCCCCTGCATGCATGCACTTCCCTTCCTGCTTTCCTGTCTGGACCTCACCCCTACCACCACCTCTCAGAGACTGTTCTCCTCACAGCTGGCCAACCCACCGGCCACGGTTGACCTGGCTCTGTGTGCACACAATCGCTTACTAATGCCTTCCTTATCCTAGCAGAGACATCAGGATATTCTGAACTTGGCTTCCTAGTTTCGGCTCTTCCATTTCCCCTCATCATTATCCTTTGAATTCCACTCTTGAAGTTTCTCTGGTGGCTCATTCCTTACTGCCTCCTGTAAAGAGTGGAGAGATTAACACAGGCATTGCTTTACTGGCATTTTTCCTCGTCCCTTTCTTCAGGGACTTCTTCAGCCTGGAAACATCTTAGTCTTTCCAGCATTTAGGCCTTCCTGGCATCCAAAAACAGAAGGGAAAGAAGAAAAAGAAAAATGGCCATGCTAATTCCTTGGAGTTGTAGAGACTGAGAGAATTAAGGCCTCACATAGAATCATTGATCTTGATCCCTGATTGGGATAGCAAGTCTCCAGAATGGTTTCTCTGGAGTCGTTTGGGTTTTAATGAGGTCAAAAATAACTAGGACATGGAAATTGATACCATTGTCATAAATAAGGAATAGAAAGCCTTTTTGGCTCTCATCATTAGTAAGTAGACAGATGGACTGTTCTTTGCCATAAAACTGAGAACCTTCCTTAAATCTTTTCCTTAATTGTATTTTGCCCGAACTGTTTTGTAGCTATATTTTTCTATAATCTGTATTAGGAACTAAATACATCTACTTCAATATCTTTACTAAGATTTATAGTAAAATAAATTCATTTCTTATTAGTCTGTTCTTGGATTCATAGCACAGTATTAGAAAGATAACCCACATGGTGAGTCATTCTCTAAACGCTCATTTGGGAAGCGGTATGGAAGAACACTGAGCCATTATCAAAAAGGGGCCACAGTTTCTCTTTTTCCAACCTGACAATCCAATCTCAACTCCAAGGCAAGAGAAAAAAAGTAAGGTCCCAGCCGCTCACTATCTCTGTCCCTCCCCTCCGGTCCATAGGTTGAGCTAGGAGAGGATAGAAACCAGATATTGATTTCCAATTTTTCCCATTCATTCATTTATTCATTTATTGTATGTCGACCGATTATTGTTTGCAGAGTCTTGTGTTTGGTCAACCCGGTTCGGACTCAAGTGTTCAGTCATCAGGAGGTCTGGATGGCAAGTTCACTGGAAGGATGCTTTGGTGTGTTCCACGCGCTTCGAATAGACTCATAAATAACTGATGCTCATTAAATATTTTGTGTCATTGAGGCCACTGAGGTTCCTGGCATGCTTGTTACTAAAGCCCGCTTGTTGCTTACCACACCTCTGCTGCCACATCTGCCAAGTCCAAGGCTCAGACCTGCAGGTTGGACTATAAGCAGCCTGTTAGGTTGGGGCTGCCATGTCTCTCTGTGTGGCTTTGACCCAGGAGAGCAGGCAGCAAGCGGTGGTCAGAGCATCAGCAATGAAAGCTCAGAGGAGTGAGTGATTACTGCAGCGAACTCAGATCCTTGCCGGGCATGGGGTGTTCTTGTCAACTCTGAGCCCTGCCCTCTGCCTGCTCTTCTTTTTCCTAACTGGCTTTCTTGCACAAGGCTCCTTGGTTCCTGTCTCAGGTGTCTTTCAGCCTCCTCTTGACTCTGTGATTCAGGCCCTGAAGCTTCCTTATTAGCCTTTTCTAGTTGCTGCCTGATTCTAAAAGTTAAGCATCTTGTTACCTTATTATTATTGTTTTTAAATGCAGCCTGGCCCATTTGGAAGAAAAAAGCTAAGACATCTAACTTACACTCTCGGTTCTTGTATTATATGAGTACCATTAGGAAAATCATGTGACCGTGGACTTTTTCTAGTCCTGGAATTCATATTTAAAAAATGACTTGGCTGGTGTTAAATGGTTAATGAGCATGTACAACATGCTGGATACAGTATGAGGCATTTTCATGAAGGGTCTCCTATCCTAAACATCTGGAACATCTGCAGCACGATGAGAACCCGAATTCAGGGCAGGCTGAACCCTGAGAACCATGCCGTTACATGGTCTATTATAACTTTAGGACACTCTGAGGCCAGCATGGCTAGAAGTTAATTTTTAGTTAAATCTTTATTATATAGATGATGATACTGAGATGCAGAAAAGTAAGACGACTTGCTCAAGGTTATATGGATGTTTAGTGGGAGATTAGGGATGGGAACTCTGTATTCCAGCTTCCAGCTCAGTATTTTTTCCACTATGCATCTTCCCTGTGGTTCTGAATCATCTTGGAGTAGTACAGCCCTATCAATGGATGTATTATGTAATACATCCCTTTACTCAGGTGCCACATAATCTATGCTTGCTTTAAAATGTTTTAATGTACATGTGTTCAATCATACGCAAAAGTAGAGAACAGAAAAATAAACCTTTGTATGAAGAATGCCAGCTTGATTCATTACCAACGTTTTGCCTCTTTTTGGTTTCATCTGTTTCCCTTTTTTAATTGTTAAGTATTTTTTTTTCCCACTGAGGCATTTTAATTGCACGTATATATGACATCTCTAGAAAAAGAATCCCAGGATTTTCCCTCCTGTGTGTTTTTGTCCTGCTTCTTCATGGTCCATGATGCCAGCTGAGGCTGCCAGTACAATGACACCAAACTGGAGGGACAGGAGCCAAGGATTCTGCTATTTGCCTAGATCTTTGAGTTGCACGTCAAATCTGGGGCTGATCACTCCACACTTGTTTAACCTGCCTATGAGGTCCAAACAATTTTCCCAGCTCTGTGATCATCAATGATTTCAAATTTGCCAATGTAAACACACTTCATCATCACGGTTAGAAACTGGATGATGACGGGGCACCTGGGTGGCTCAGTTGGTTGGGTGACCAACTTTGGCTCAGGTCACGATCTCACGGTCCGTGAGTTCGAGCCCCGCGCGGGCTCTGGGCTGACAGCTCGGAGCCCGGAGCCTGCTTCTGATTCCGTGTCTCCCTCTCTCTCTGCCCCTCCCCTGCTCGCGCTCTGTGTCTCTCCATCTCTCAATAATGAATAAACGTTAAAAAAAAATAAAATAAAAAAAAAGGAACTGGATGATGACTTTGGAGCATGGCCTAATAAGAACCTGGTGTTCACCTCTCTTTTCAGTATTATTAATGCTCTTGAGATCATCTGCCAGGACATTCATGTGCACCAATGTGGTTGCACGGAAAGATGGTGGAAAGAGCTAATTGTTAAGTATTTTAAAGCGAACCCCAGGCCATATCATTTCTCCTACAAGTACTTCTGTATGTATTTCTAACAGTTATGAAATACCATCATCATAATAAAATTCACGGTATCTTCTCAATATTACCCAATACTCATTCTACATTCCATTTTTCTCAATTTTTCTCTGAGAAGTTACTTGTAAGAGTTGTTTTTCTTTTTCAAATTGAAATCAAAGTAAGGAGCCTATATTTTATTTGCTGGTCTATGTCTTGTAAAGATTTTTTTTTTTTTTAACATTTGATAATTCCCCAGCCTTATTTTTTCCTGCTATTTATGGGTTAAAGAAATCAAGTAATTTTTCTGTGGAATTTCTTATACTGTGGATCCAGCTAATTACAGCCTTGAGGTATTGTTTAATGTATATTCCATATATGTTCTATAAACTGGCAGATGTATCTAGAGGCTCAATTTGATACAAGTTTATTTTGGGGACAAGAACATGTCATGGATACTGTTAGGTACTTCCAAATTGCATCACATCAAGTGACAGTAACACCTGGTTTTTCCACCTCTAGTGATGTTAAAATTGACTGACAAGTTTAGGTATTGTGAGTCCGATTCAACCATTATAAAATTCCTCATCGGCTTCTCACCTGAGGGTTTTAACTACCATTGCCCAAATCAACGCTGTCGCTAAGGACTATAACGTTTTGATTTTTGCTTCTGCCACTTTTTTCTGTACTTATTGGTTGGAACTCTTATGTAAAGAACTTTTCCTTATCAACTATTTGTTGACTCCAAAATACAATGCATACAAGAAAGGTAAGTTAAATGCATTTATTTAAAATGTTCATAATAATAAATCAGCACCTTAGCAATAGTGTCCAATGAGGCATTATCATTTTGGAATTTTAAGAACTCAGGGATTTTCACATATTTGGTGTGTTTTAAATTGTGCATTAATGTTTTTGGTGTTAAAATTGCCAATAGACGGCAGCAGCTTTTTGAAGTTAGTCTTGTGTTTGACACAATCACCTATAGCTTCCTTGCCTTCTGGCATAATAAGATGTGTCAGCCTCTTGTTGTCCATAACCTGCCTTAAACCTGAAATTGAGCATTCCTCCAAGGAGTCCTAATTCAGTTTAGTGATAAATATTATTCAGAAAGCATTGTTCGGTTGCTAAGGTCATTATTACCTCTAGACTTTTCAATAAACATGAATCACGATGATATTACTAATTTTTATGATAGATTACATGGTTTTTACTTAGCTTTTATGAATTTGTATTTGTATCTCTCTCTTTTTATACATGAGAATCTTGGCCTCTGATGGTTGCGTAGCTCGTTCTCAATCACATCTGGCACTCAGCATAGTGGAGACCTGGACCTTTCTGAGAGTCCTTGGGAACTCTACTCACGCCTCTCCCCTTTGGGGTGCTTAACACTACATTGCACCACAACAGACACTCAAATATTTGTTGGATTGAACTGAAGTCCAAGTATTTTTTGAAAGGCACTCTTTGCGGAAGCCCAGGGAAGTAGAGGGCAGGGATCCTAGCTATTTTCTGGTTCAGCTTCTCATTCAGCACTGAAAAACCCTGAGGCCAACTTGTTGAAGCAATGTGAACGGGACTAACAGAAAGGAAACCGTATCAACAAAACGTAAACCACACCCACAGAGTAATCGACTCTTTAGAGCTGTGCTGATATGAATGCCAAGGTAGCTGGCTTCAAAAATCTTGTCAACTCTCTTAAGAGCTGCCTCTTCCACGTCAGAAGGGGAAGAAGATGAAAGGAAGGAGAGATGAGGAGGAATTGAACGTTTTCTCCCAGGAAGGGAGGACGGGGGTTTGTTTGGTGGAGGGAGAAAAGTGGGTGCTCAGCTTTTGACCTGCAAAACACCCGCAGATCGTTTTTGCCTCGGAGGCAGCCTTGTTCTTCACTTCTCCAAGTGGGAGCAGCAGGCCACTTGAGTTTGAGGAGAGAGTGGGTGCATGGCGGAGCAAAAGCGTTTGTCTTCTGCCCCCCCAGATGTCTCTGGCAAACGGCTGCACAGCTAAACATTCAGTTGAGTGGATGTATATTCCTCGTATGGTCACATTTCCACAAGCCCGAGGTCCCTTATTTCTAGTAACTGGTCCTCCTTGTTGACCCGAAACTACAATGTTTAGGAAAATACTTAAAAAAAATTTTTTTTTTTTTACATTTGTTTATTTTTGAGAGAGAGAGAGAGAGAGAGAGAGAGAGTACAAGTGGGGGGAGGGGCAGAGAGAGAGGGAGACACAGAGTCCGAAGCAGGCTCCAGGCTCTGAGCAGTCAGCGCAGAGCCCGACGTGGGGCTTGAACCCACGAACGTTGAGATCATGACCTGAGCCATAGTCGGACACTTAACCGACTGAGCCACCCAGTCGCCCCTTGGAAGATACTTTGTAGAAGACTGGGCCATGCATTTCTTTGCTTTTATTCTTTAGAAAGTACTACGCCATTTTGTGAAACGTTACTGGTGGCATCCAAAAACTTCTTGGGTTTCAACTCATTCAGCTTAATATAACCCAACAAATACTTACTGAATATTTATTTGTAATTCGTTTACATCGGAATAAATATCCTGTGATAAATAGTAAGAATTTTCACCTGCAAATAAACAAATATGTTTAGGAGTATATTTTCAGTGTTACAAGGATCATTTTACTACCCGTGAGTAGGAAGCAGCCTGATAAAAATGCATCTCGATACACTTTCTATCTTTTGGACAAGCACAGGCGTTGCTACTTTGGTCTTGAATCAGCTTCTGAGGAGCCGAAGCGTGTCCAGGCAAGCGGCTCTCTGTAAAACATCCATTTGGATTTCAGCTTTGTCTTTGAAATAATAGCCTGACCATGTTTCCAAAGAACAAGTTTGCAGTCAGTGCCAATTTCCCTCCGTAGTGTGTATCCTTAATAAAAAGATAAAGCACTAACATTTTTTTTTTTATATAAGAAAACACATCTACAAGGAAACTTACTAAAATGTCTCTACAGAGGAATAGGTGAGGCATCTCCAGACAAGCCCCAGGCAGATCACTAAAAATCAAATTGGAATGGATGTTGAGACTTTACCGTGGCGATTACTTTGCAATGTACACAGGTACCAGATCATCACGTTGCACACCTGAAACTAACATCGTGTTATATGTCAGTTCTATCTCAGTTACAAAAATCACATTGGAGATAAAGCTAGAAATATGGCCAAAACCAGTTGGAATTTTCTTCCATCTAAAGTTGCTTCTCACATTCTTTTTTATTGTTGTTGCTGTATTTTTTAAATTTAAATCCAATTTAGTTAACATATAGTGTAATAATGATTTCAGGAATAGAATTTAGTGATTCATCACTGACATATAACACCCAGTGCTCATCCCAACAGGTGCCCTCCTCAATGCCCGTCACCCATTTGGTTCATCCCCCCCACCCAACACCCCACTCACATTCTTGAATGGGATGGGATTTCCCCCCTGTTGGTGACTTCTCCATCTTGTATCAGAAACAAGGAGCCAAAGCCCAAGTCCAGGCACATCTTTATAAACTGTTAAATTGCATAAATATGTACTCTGTATTCAGACCCAAGCTACCATATTCAGTTGTGCTCAGCAGTGCCCTCAAACACACCCTAATTAAACTTAGAATACTAAGTAGATAAGAACAAGAAATAAAAATCAGGTACTGATGAAAAAAATGTTACATCAACTGGAAAAAAAAGTCCATTCCACCTTCATGACAACTGCCTAACTCCTTAGAGGCAAGGTAATCACACAGAGTTGTTCTAGGTGTGTGATTACAGCTAACGAAGGAAGGGCTGCCTCACACGGATGCTGTTCTCGGTAGCAAAGGAGGAAGTGTAATTGTACCTTTCATCGGTGGAAGTAATAAGGAATTGAGAAATTATATGGTAGATGGTACCAAGTGGCTTTGTGAGATCCTCTGCTACATCTTTCCCCCGAGTGGGACGATGTTTGTAACGTAACTGTTTTGCCTCTTGCTACACTAAAGCCCTGGAAATGAATTTTTGATGGTTCAGGATGAGCCCTATGAGGCAAAGTTATCAAATATGATACGAACACTTCTTACAATACGTCTTTTAAAGAGTAGAAAGTGTTTTGGAAGAGAGGTTTGCTTGGGCTTAAAAAAATTTTTTTTTTAAATTCTTTTTTTTTTTTTTTTTCAACGTTTTTTTATTTATTTTTGGGACAGACAGAGACAGAGCATGAACGGGGGAGGGGCAGAGAGAGAGGGAGACACAGAATCAGAAACAGGCTCCAGGCTCCGAGCCATCAGCCCAGAGCCTGACGCGGGGCTCGAACTCACGGACCGCGAGATCGTGACCTGGCTGAAGTCGGACGCTTAACCGACTGCGCCACCCAGGCGCCCCTTAAATTCTTTTTAATGTTTATTTCTGTTTGAAAAACAGAGGGAAACAGAGCGTGAGCAGGGGAGGGGCAGAGAGAGAGGGAGACACAAAATCCGAAGCAGGCTCCAGGCCCTGAGCTGTCAGCACAAAGCCCGATGGCAGAGCTTGAAGTCATGAACCGCGAGATCGTGACCTGAGCTGAAGTTGGTTGCTCACCCAACTGAGTGATGCGGGTGCCCCTTGCTTAGGCTTTTCTCGCCACAGATCTGTGTAGGTTTTTATTCCCTAGGGTTTCGAAAAGCCGTGCTGCTTCCTTATGGCCATTCCTTTGGTTCTGCTGGAACCATCCATCCACGTCTGCAATACGCTCACAGTTTCCAATCCTAGATTTCTCTGTTTCTGCCGCTATAAGGTTAAGGCTTGTGATGGTGTTTAGAAGGAAATAAACATGCCTTGCAATAGGCCAACATGACGAACTCCAGCTAGTGGGACCTTTCAAAAGTAAACTTGGAGAATGATCAGTGGAGAAAATAAAGCCTTTATTCCTGGCTACTGAGAGTGATGCCATCCAGCAAGCTGTTCTTTGATTCTACTGTTATGGTGAATCAAAGTACATCTGACACCCTGAGGGGATAGCACAGTTGAAAGACTCCATACTTGAAAACAGAAGAAATTCTACAGTTACAAACAGGTCTAGCTGGGAGCCAGCAGAGTATTCCGTATTTTAGAAGGTTCCTCTTTCTCTTTCTTGGCCAAAGGACAGGGACCTGGACAGGAGTTCTGGAAAGGGCAATAGGGACCCTGGGAGTTTTCCCGTTCTGGTGGTGGCAGCTGCTGGGTGCCTTTGATTCTGTGCCTTTCGGTTTAATGTCACCATGTTGTCCAGTGGTGCTTTCCCTGGAACTGCTTTGATGACTACGAATATTATTTTGAAAGACCTAACACCTGATCTTCCATTAACAGACCTAGCTATTTTGCTTTTAAATGTCCACAAGAGCTGGGGTGTCTGGGTGGCTCAGTCAGTTGAGCATCTGGCTTCAGCTTGGGTCATGATCTCACGGTTTGTGAGTTCGAGCCCTGTGTCGGGCTCTGTGCTGACAGCTCAGAACCTGGAATCTCCTTTGGACTCTGTATCTCCCTCTCTCTCTGCCCCTCCCCTGCTCTCTCTCTCTCTCTCTCTCTCTCTCTCTCAAAAGTAAATAAACATTAAAAAAAAATTTAAATGTCCACAAGAGCCGATTATCCTGAAAATCTCTGGATTGAATTGTAAAAGTGCACATTTTAGGAAACTCCCTTTGCATTCCAAATTTGTCCATTTGAGGTAGGGTATTTATGGTGAGAACATTTTCTTTTGTCTTTTTTGTTCCTTGTCCCATTACTTACTTTACTTGTCCCATTACTTGTCCCAGACTTACTTTATAGTGTCTCTCGTCCTCAGAAGGGAGGGGTCCTGTGTTGGCATTCACCCTCTTGAGGGTTGGGAAGCCACAACTTCCAATGTGCTTATTTTACTGGTAGATGAGATATACCTGACAAGATGACACCTGCTTGCTTGCTGTGAAATTTCTACGTGCCACTGGAACGTAGACAAGATGTAATGTCAAAATGGTTTTGTTCCATATAGAAAGCAGTTTGAGGGGCAGGGTGATCACATACTTTATAAAGACTTCAGCACTGTGGTTATTGGTGGAATTGGAAACCTTCATAAGGAGTCTGGAAACCCCAGGTTTAGCTACAGAAAAACAAACAAACAAGAAATGTATAGTAGTAATCTCAGTTGTGAAGAGGCTGAGGGGAAAAAAAACAACCATTGAAGAATAGTAATAAGAAATTTTTCTAGCTTTTGAACCATGTTCAGGAACATCTGCTGAGCAGCCGGTGGGTAGGACTGAAGAAAAACAGTTTAGTCTCATGATTGACCAATTTCTGAATTCATCTGAAGTAGGAATTCATCTGGGATATAAAGAATTTTACATAGATCTTTGTATCCATTTATTTCTCCTTGTACTTTTGGTAGCTACTCATGGACTATTGGAGGGGCAAGGTGGTGGTGGGTATACTGTTGAATATTTGGATTTTTGTCCTAGCTGCCAGAAGAGATTTAGTTTAGTTTACATTTATGTTCCATGAACAAATTTGAAAATCTTGTTATATGTTTAAAGGCCATTTGCATTTCTTTTTCTAGGAATTTGTTATTGTTACCTCTTGCTCATTTTTCGGTCAGACTGTTAGTCTTTTCCTTTTCTACTTTTAGAAGCTCGTATATATACATATATACACATACACACATACATGTACGTATGTATACACACACACACACACATACATTAGCTGTTTGTATCTGTGATCCATGTTGCAAACCTGTTTCCCTCGTTTGTCATTTGTCTTGTACTTCCCTTCTGCAATTATGTTTTAATTTTATGTAGCTAAGTTTATCAGTATTTTCCCTTGTTGCTTTTGTGTTTTTAATCATAGTTCGGGAAGCTTTGTGGATTTTCAGGTAATGAAGAAATTCATTCCTTTTCTTCTCATACTTGTGTGGTTTTATTTCCTGTATTAAATTTCTAACAAATTTGAAATTTTCATGGTGTCCCATGTAAGGAATAGATTCTATTTTATCTTTGTCCATATAGCTATTCAGTTCTTCCAACGTTACTTTATTAAGAAATCTGTCCTTTCCCCATTGTGTTGAGATATCATGCCTTTCTCATATACTGAATTTTCACATGCAGCTATATCTATTTCTGGATTTTCTATTTTTTCTATTAGCCTGCCTTGATATTCATGGATCAATATAATTCTGTTTTTAATTATACAGACTTTAGCATTTATACTGTAACAATAATCTATAATGTCATTTCATACATAGTAGGAATAGCTTCCCCACTCCAGCTGACTCACTGTGCTCTTTTTCCAGGGTGTTTGTAGTTATTCTTGCTTGATTTTTCTTCCAAGTGAACTTCATAACCACTTTGTCTAGCTCCAAGCAAAAATATCTGTTGATGGCGTTACGTGTATAAATCACTCTAGGGAAGACTGACGTTTTTATCGCACTGAGTTTTTCTACCAAGACATACTACCTGTCTTTCCATTTTTCAGTAAACTTTGTAGTTTTTAGGAGCGCTTTATGCTTTTCCTCATGTAAGCTTTATATATGTCTTAATCTTACTAAGTTTATGTGTAATGTTTTCCATATGTAAACAGTATTTTTTTCCATTACATATTTTAATTGGTGCTTGTTTTCTATGTAAGGGCTATTTATTTATTTTTGGGACAGAGAGAGACAGAGCATGAACGGGGGAGGGGCAGAGAGAGAGGGAGACACAGAATCGGAAACAGGCTCCAGGCTCCGAGCCATCGGCCCAGAGCCCGACGCGGGGCTCGAACTCACAGACCGCGAGATCGTGACCTGGCTGAAGTCGGACGCTTAACCGACTGCGCCACCCAGGCACCCCTATGTAAGGGCTATTTAAAAAATCTCCACTTAAAGCTATTGTTGTGGTAAATTCTCTTATTGTTAGCAGTGCTTTTCAATTATTTTAGTTTTGGGGTAATGTAACAGATGTATCCTTGTATCACACATATTCTATCATATGCATACTCTTCTCTTTAATTCTTATGCCACAATTTCTTTGTCTTGTTCTATCACTTAGGCCCAAGTCACCAACACAATGTTCAATGTGTAGCTGCGTTGCTATTCACAAAGAATAAAGTTGATTACTTGGGTGACCATTTCCTCTTTGTCTGACTTTTGCTCTCCTTCTAGTAGAGTGCTATGACTGGCAGAGTTCTAAATGTTAAGTATGAAAGAAACAATGGGAATCTAGGGAGTTGGATAATTTACAATTGGGAATTCAGATCCTGGAATATCTATGGTTCACGTGAAATGTGAAGCCAACATGTAAATGCTTCATTTCTTTGGGAACTGCTGAGGTAATATCTCCCTTAATTGTCAACAACCTGCATGTTCACAGGGATATTTAACTTGTTTCTTTTGCCAGCCTAAGATAAGGGATGAGTAAAACTTAACTTGGATAAGAAGGCCTTCTTCTCATATCTTCTGCCTAAGCCAGAAAGCCATTCTGCTAAAGTGTCCCTGTCATTTATTTAGGGCTTATAAGGCACCAGGTCCCCATGCCACATCCCCCCCCACCTTTGCATCCATATAACACACCAAACTGAGGTTGGAAGATGGTACGTAGCTTGCTCAAAGTTATACAACTCATAGGAGGTGAAGGTGAGATTAAAACCCAGCGCTAGACTGCCTCCTGGGTGGTCCCAGCGCTCTCAGCTATGGCCCCTGGTTTGGACATAAATGTGCACTGGCAATGAGTATCTTCAAGCAACGTCTTCCAACGTGTGCATGTTTCATGGCTGCTTCTGAAATGAGTAGAAGTTATCTCCAAATGATCATTGACATTAACATTATTAAATAATCAAGTTTAAGGAGCCATTTGGCCATGTGGCTTTGTCACATCTGCTGATTGCAGAAGATGACTCATTCTATTACCCTGAAAAACTGCATTTCAATATTTTGAGGAAGACATTCAAATCAGAAAATTGCCCTCACTTTTGCTCCCATGTGGCATCTCTGACTTTACTGCAATCCATTTTTTAAAACTTCCAATAGAACAGGAAGTATTGGCTTTAAAGCTTCTCTCTCTGCTTCTGAGAGTAAAGCTTAGAAAATTGAAAAACAGAAGACTCAAGAATGAGTTTCTGCTGTTTTGAGAGAATGAACTTCACATGCCTCTCATACTCTCTTCCATATTAAAAGCAAGGTTATTTTTTTAATGGTGTTCGTGCTTTTATGAAAATGTTATGTGCTTTTAAAAGTGTTATGCATAAAGACAATAAGAAAGTTTAGATAAAATCTTTTTTTCCCATTAGCAGGTATTCAGTGATGTGTCAGATCTTGATATATCCTAATTTGCTTCTGTCAACTTTACTTTTGGGTATCCTGACTCTAATTTTTTAAAAGTTGACAGATGTCATGTTATTGTCACTAATTTCTCCCACTCGGCTCTCAGCAGTTCATTGTTCTGAGGAAGAAACTGTCATCTCCTCTCTCCCCTCTGCTGTTTCTGCTTAAGAAAATGAGGATCTTTTATCTGTGCCTTGGTACAGGCTGGCATTTGACTCTAGAGTATACGGAGTCCTGTTCTAGAAAATTCTGACTCACTGGCTTCTCAGACCTCATCGTCCCTTTGTGGTTAAGGAGAGGGAGTAAAAGGGGGAGTTTACTGTGCCCCAGAAGGAGGAAACTCATGAGTTGACACTTAGCTACACCTGCTCTAACACATGTGGTTAAATGAGAACTTTCACAACTGACAGAATCTGGCTTCGTCCACAGAGCAGACCAGCAAACGCACCTCAGTGATAGACCCTTATGCATACTTGTCTAAAGCTCCTGAAACCTTCTTTTTGACATAGAGCTTTTTCTCTGGACTGCTCAGTCAGTGACATTTAAATGGCTGACTTAGCGCAACCCGGTTGGTGGCCTCTCTTGCATACTGTACAATATGGGGACAACCACTGGGACGGGCAGGCTGCTCCCTACTCAGACCACCTCTGAAATCGTGACCTGAGAAAAATCGGGAATTTGGACGAGTAATATTGGCACAATAGAAGAGCTATGCCCTCAGCCTGGCCCCACACCTCAGAGCCCAGTAGCGACCACGTCGGAGAATCAGCCTCGTGAGCCGGGAAACATCTGGGTGCTGGCCTCATGCTCATGCAACTTGTTAGAATTTTTTTTTCTTGCTTTTTCTCCTTTGTATCTAAGGCTCTGCAAATACATTGCTAGGACCTTGGAAGGGATCTCACGAATTCTCTTTGCCTTCATGGATTTTTACAGTAGGTCATCTCTTGCCTTAACCTCCTCATCGTGTGATCTCTCTCCTCTTTCCTAACTTTTTCTAAGTTATACGCACTTCCACACACTTTGATGTGGCTTTCTCTTCGCTCCGCACTCTCTACCGTTAGGTGATCGTATGAGTGATTTGTTAGGATGGCTCAGGTTAAGATGTTGTGACACAATATTAATAGCATCCTTTTTCACTATCAAAACTGCCCCAGTTTGGATGATAAGGTTTGTCACCTCCTTATTGCTTTTAGTGACTTTATTATTGCATTTCATTACACTTCGTTATTAAATTACGTATTGCTCATATGAAATTGCTTAGTTTATGGTCATATTTACTTTTCCTCCTAACCTAATTTTGGCTCTCCACAGACTTCTCCAGATAATATCCGAGCTGGAACCAACCAGGGCTGGCACTGGATGCTTTATTATCAGCTAGTCCTACCAGCCACTTTAGCAAAGTTTCCAGACGTATGTGTGAAACGAGCGGTGCAAAACGTGAACGTTCATCCATGTGACAGTTATTCTATCTGACGATACCAAACACCCTCTTGAGCCCCAAGACTGACCTTCCTCATGTTCTTTCCTATTTATCATCACATGAAATTGTCCAAGCTAGATACTGCCACTTGCCGTGACAGAATATGTGGTTTGGGGAGAAAAATCTCAATGGTTTGTTTCTTTCGGAGGTGACAGTTTATGGTCTGTTTATATGACATAAACCTTGACAAAATGGTTTGTATCAATGTGGTCTTAGTCTAAACTGCTAGATGTGTGATGGGGCAAGAAATAAGGGGATGGCAAAGGCTTTATTGGAAACCAGTAGCCCCTGGTAAGCTCGTTTCACGTTTGACATGGTGCAGAGCAAATAAGAGAGGGCTGAGAGGCTCAGGCACCCTAGATACCTCAGGCACCCTAGATAATTTAATAACTCCCACATATTGTGATTCTACACCTTTTTATTCATCGGTTCAGGGCTGTTCACCATGATTCTTACATGGGATGTCCCAATAAGGGAAATATGGGTTGTTGCTGACGAGTCAGGCTTTGGCATCAGACTTGGTTTTGAATTTGTTCTTTGCTTCATAAGCTTCCTAACTTATCATTGAGTTAGTTAATGTCCCTGAGCCTCAATGTCGCCATCTGTAAAACTGGCATAATGATACCACCTACCCCATAAAGTTGTTGTAAAAATTCAAGGAGACACTATACACATAGCACTAAATGTGCTGCTACGAAAGCTGTAGCTGCCACCATCATCATCATCACGTGTATGACTGTCCTGTGTTGTATTGGCACTTCTGGCATCATTGTGGAAGAGTGGAATTGTGCTTGTGGGAAAGCACGTGGGGTAGACATCAGGACCAGTAGGTTTTTGTAGGAAGATATGGAACCCAGAAACACGAATCTAGGCTTTTCACTGACTGGCTCTGTGACCATGGGTAGGTCACTTCTCCAAGACTTAGTTTCCTCAATTACCAGTAGGGGAGGGACACCTGACCCACAGCCCTCACCAAGGGGTCATGGGAACCAAGTGGGATCATACATATTAAATTAGTTTAGAAAATCCAAAGTATTATGTGCAAATGTGATGGATCTGTTCCTGTTGTTCATTGCTATTGAGACTATGGACCAAAGGAGCTCTGATGAGGGTGTCTGCCCAATGGCACTCCGTCAGCAGAGGCCACTTGAAGACCACTGCTCACATTTTGCTGTGTTCTGATTATGTCTAATATTGGTTACAGACTTGGCCACATTATCATAAGAACATTTATTTTATATGCACTGTGTGAAAGACACAGCCTCCTACCTCTGTCCCTCCCTCTAGTGCTGGGATCAGGGAACACAGCTCTAGCTCCAAATCTGCCCCAGCTGCATGTAGGACTTTGGAGGTCGATTGACCTCTCTAGACAGTTGTCCTCATTTCCACAGTGAGGAGCTGAGTGTAAAGCAGTCTGCTGACTACCCTGCCACCTGTGGTCTAAGTGATCGCTCACTTGCCCGGAGTGCTGCAGGTCCCAAATGACTTGTCTAATTTCGCCGACTCTGCAACCCCTTCCTCCAAATCTATTCTTCTGTCACAGGTCAGTCTTCTCCAATGGCCGTCTTCAGTGTCTTCCTGTTGCCTTTGAGAGAAAGACAAGCCCGGTCCTCAGGTCTCCAAGCCTGTCCTGGTGTGGGTCGCCTGCCTTCACGTTACTTCGCCTTGCCGCACCTCTCTAACTACATTAACTTCTTTCAGCCACGCTCCCGTTACTGCCTCTTTGCCTGGTCAACTCTTCCCCACCCTCCTGCCTCCAGATCAAGTGCTGCTTCCTGAGGAAGGCTTTCCCTGGACCCCTGACCTGAGCAGACTCCTTCCTCCTGATTCTGCCAGCATCGGGCCTCACCTCCATAGCTCATGTCAGTACGGAAATTTTATATGGGCTCGTTGATCGCTTGATTTCTCCCTGTGTCCCCACTCTGAACACAACTCTTTGAGGACAGAAACCACATTTCTCGGGGCGCCTGGGTAGCTCAGTCGGTTAAGTGCCCGACTTCAGCTCAGGTCATGATCTCGCAGTTCATGAGTTCAAACCCCGCGTCGGGCTCTGTGCTGACAGCTTGGGGCTTGGAGCTTGCTTTGGATTCTGTGTGTGTGTCTCTCTCTACCCCTCACGCGCTCTCTCTCTCACTCTCACTCTCTCTCTCTCTCTCTCTTAAAAATAAACATTAAAAAAAAAAAAAAAAGAAAGAAACCATGTTTCTCTTTGTTCACTGCATACCCTCACATACCTGGCACGTGGAGAGATGCCGAATAACCACTTTCTGAGTGAATAGCGAAGTGAATGAAATATACATGAACTATGAGATAATTTAATAACTCCCACATATTGTGATTCTACACCTTTTTATTCATTGGTTCAGGGCTGTTCACCATGATTCTTACATGGGATGTCCCAATAAGGTCCCATTATTTCTAGGCATCTAATTTCTAAAAGTATAACTCTAGGGATTAAATAAACTAAGTTGACACAGGTATTTGGGAATTCTTTGCAAGATTTGAAATAGGAGTCACTTAAGAAACAATTAGAATTCCAGAAGAGCTTCACAGAACTGATGGTGAGCCCGGCTTCTCCGTGGACCTGCCTCTGGTCAAAGCTGCCCGAGTTCCCTACTGGGATGAAGCCAATGTAATAACCGCACAGAGAGTTTGGCTGCTCGTGAGCCCATGGGGGTAGGTTCTGCAGTGCTCTAGTCTTTAGTCAATCTTAGTTCTTCCGGCCTTTCTCGCTCCTTCCATACTTCCGGGCTCTGAACGTCCACTGGAGCCCTCTGTGCTTATTAAGTCTGTAACTGCCAGAGGAGCAGCCTCTTCCTGATGCGAGTTTCTCTTAAGCCCCACTGGGCTTTGGTACTCATCTCTGTCCCCCTCATCACATCCTCTGCTCCCAGCAGACCTGCCTTTCAATTTCTAGTGACTCAGCATGACTTCACAATGGGCTTCATTTTGATGTTTTCTGTTGAAGCAGTCTTTTAAAAGCCTCCTCCTTTATTGACAGTGAGAGAAACCCCTTCTGACCCAATGAAATACATCAGCTGAGGTTTAAACTACATTAAGAAACACGATTCCTAACATGAAAAGAAACTTGCTTTCCATAAGAGAGAGTAGGGAAAGGAATTGAGGGAAAATTCCCCATAAGGCAAAATTAGACCAATTTAAGGCAAGAAGACAGTTTCTCAACCTTGACTATATATGTGGATCACCTATGAAGCAGGCGAAATGTGGACTTCAGGGCTGAGATCCAGCACTGCTGATTTCAGTAGTTCTGGGGGCGAGGGGTAGAAACTTACCTTTTCAAGTACCACTGGCCATTCAGACACAGACGCCCAGGAACAAAGTTGTAAACACTTCTGGAAGCAGCAGTACCCACAGCCAAAGCATTTTGCCCAGAGCCATCCTCTGGGATGAGCAGCCATGCTGGAGGGAACTGATGGGTGAAGACTGGGCATGTAGGTCTTGATTAGACACCATGGTGGTCCGACAGCCTCTGGCAGGTGAAATGCTTGTGCAATAGAAATTTAAACATGACAAACTGGTTTGTGATTTTAAGACTATTTTGACTCTACATGTTGCTTATGACTCAAATCCTCCTGATGGCATTATTAAGAACATAATTTTCCTTTCTAGATGAAGGAAGAATCATCTGGAAGAATCCAATGTTGTGCCTATTTTAAGTTTTTGAAGGGAACTCTGGGTCTGTTGCTAGTATTTCTCTGCAGGTATTTTCCATCTTTGCTTTGTGTCTTGGGGATGAAAAGCATTCCCATTCCCCAGCCAAGGGCAAATGCAGTTTTGTTCCGGTATCCAGAGACATTTCAGCCTCACTTCTTGTCACAGCGCACTGTCTCTACCACACCCCAGAGTGAGGGCAGCACATGAGCACGTGAGGACTCAGAAGGTTCTGGTTGTGTGCACACTGGGATTGACACACATCAGCCTGCACTCATGGCCAGCGGGCTTCCGCTGTCACTAAAGCATAGCAAGAGGGACAGTACACTCGCTAGAGAAGCAATGAGCGAAGCGTTGTGAGATATTCACGTCTAGACACAGTGTGATTCTGGTTATCAAATTAACTGGAGGCTTCTTAACTGTTTTTCTAACTATAAGCTTATATATGCTTATTGTAGAGAATCAGAAAATATTTAAAAATATGAAGAACAAAATAAAAATTCCTTGCAAGCCAACTGTTCAGAAATGACTTCAGCAACATTTTGCATATATCCTTCCTTGCATATGTGCATTTTGCATATATCCTTCTAATATAAAATATATATGTATGTCATCACAAATACCTACCAACTATTTATAGATATATATCACACACATGTAACATTTATATTTTAACATATGTTATGTATTTAATAATGGGAAGAATGAACACGGAATATTGCTAAAGTCATTAATATATATGTTCACATATATACACAGAAACAGAGAGACACAAATTGCTTTAAAATTTGGATATTTTTAAGCCTTTATCTAACATTATATTGTGACATTTTCCCATGCAATTTGATTTGATTTTTTAATATATTTTGTACATGATTTTTTAATATATTTTGAAGTTTATTTATTTATTTTGAAAGACAGAGAATGAGCAGGGGAGGGGCAAAGAGAGAGAGAGAGAGAGTCCCAAACAGGCAGAGACCAATGCAGGGCTCAATCTCACCAACCATGAAATCATGACCTGAGCTGAAATCAAGAGTCCTATACTCAACTGACTGAGCCACCTAGGGGCCTCCAAGTACATGATTTTTTTTTTTAAATATTTATTTATTTATTTTGAGGTCGGGGGAGGGGTGGAGGGGAAGGGGCAGAGAGAGAAGGAGAAGAGAATCCCAAGCAGGCTCCATGCTGTTAGCACAGAGCCCATCCTGGGGCTTGGTCCCAGTAACCGTGAGATCATGACCTGAGCAGAAATCAAGAGTGCGATGCTTAACTGACTGAGCCACTCAGGCGCCCCGCCCCCCCATACATGATTTTTAACAGCTATATGATCCATAATGCTGTGATTGCAATGAATATTACTTTATTTTGGGCCATTGATATTGCTTCTAAATATGTGTTATTATAAAGGAAGGTTTCAATGAGCAATCCTGAGCTTATATTTTTGTCTGTATCTTTGATCAAATTAACTTGTGGCTCCTTTAGTAAGTCAAAACCAGGGAAGACTGTTTTAATTTAGTGTCTCGTTGGAACTGAGTCAAGAAACATTTCCAAAATGAACTCGCTGAATTGCTTTCCAAATCTCTTGCTCTCAGAGGACGGAAAGGAACCCTAGAAAGCTTCTTCTTCCCCTAGCTTTATAGGCACACAGCTCTCTTCTCTGTCTGTTAAACACTTGCAGATTCTGTTAACTCTGGCATTCAGGGGAGAGACAGCACTATGGCTACCTTAGTGGTTATTTCATTAAAGCTTTTCTGTGTGACATTCCTATATCTCAGAGGACATAACTTTGCTCAGAGGACATAACCCAGAGTGTTTGATTATATATGCAAAACTTTGTGATCTAGGAGCTCTGGTAGGGAAACATATCATAGGGCTAAGAAAATAATCCACAGAATCTCAGCCAGTAGGACCTCACGCTTTGAAAGAGTTAAGGACTGGGCGCCTGGGTGGCTCAGTCGGTTGAGTGTCTGACTTCGGCTCAAGTCATGAACTCATGGTTTGTGGGTTCAAGCCCCGCGTCGGGCTCTATGCTGACAGCTCAGAGCTTGGAGCCTGCTTCAGATTCTGTCTCTCCCTCTCTCTCTCTCTATGCCTTCCCCCACTCTCACTCTGTCTCTCTCTCTCAAAAATAAACATTAAAGTTTTTTTTTAAAGAAAGAGTTAAAGACTGATAACAATTGATTAATGAGATATCAGAGCCATTGAAAAGATGAAATCACTAATCACTACCTAATCTGTTTTTAGATATAGTAGACCAGAGCTTTACAATTTTCGGCATCATAAACCTTAGTCAAGCCATGACATGAACGCAAAGTATAATTTCCACGACCACAATTTTTGTAATCAGCTCAATAAAAAAAACACTCTGGAACACTGCGAAAACATAAGTTTAGTTCAATTTTAATCTTGGGGAAAGAGAATTTGGAGTAATGACTTGGAGTTTCTAAGAAAAGGAAATTCAGTAGTAATATGATTCAATGCACGGTCCTTCCCTCATCTGGTGCAGAGGGGCTAGCTGTTAACGTGTTGTCTCCTGGCAGCTTATGTTGGGGAGATTCATGCAATGCCGGCCTCAGAGGCTTGTTTGGAAGAGATGATGCTGGGGTGGGGGGCACCTTTTGCCCCCTGTCAAGCTCAAGTCACAGGCTTGGGATGCCTCCGATGATCGTGCCAGCTCTGGACCCTTCTTCTGCTCCCCTCCCCTGTTGCTGATCCTGCCATACCCACCACCTACATCTCCTGTCCCTCTGCTGTGTCCCTGGTGTGTGTCCTTGCGGTGACCTTCCGCACATGGCCCTGGTGTGGAAGTTTCTTCCCACAGTCGGCCCTCACTCCGTCGTGATCATGTTTTGTGGGTGTCATCACTGGGGGTTTGCCTGCTCGGGGCTACGGCCTGACTTTACCCACCTTGTGTCAGATTGAGCAATATGTGTAGCCTCTGTAAGCTCCCGTCTCTTCATCTGTAGGCGGAAGCTAATAAGACCCATGTCATAGGTTTTGAGGACTAAGTGAGCTGATACTTACCTGGCACACAATGAGGACTGAGTGTTTATTGTTACTGATACTATTACGTTTGAAAGTGAGTTGTGAGCTCTTCAAAAGTCAGGGAACTGGCCTTAAGCTTCCTGTTTTATACCCACAGGACCTAGCACAGGGTAGAACAGTTGTTGATAATCATTTGTTGACTCTTTCCTGGAGTTTAGCGGTTATCTATTAGCATGACCTTTGTGGGGGACGTTTGGCTTTCCTGATTGTGACCTCTGTGGTGTCTGGCCACATAACTCCAAGGCTGCAGCCTCTTTTCCATTTTATCCATGACCAGGGATGGGTTCATAAATGTTTGACCAGTTCGAAAAAAAAAAAAAAGCCCTAATTTGAAGTGTTCCTGGAGTCCCGTGGTGTGAATAGTTTCATCAGGGCCAATTTCAGGCTACCATCATGAGATGAACTTGTTCACAAAAGCCCTGGAGGTTTTGCAGTCGACTCTCTGGAGCCGCTGGAGCAGTTGCAATTCACCCTGTAAAGCTAGAACCTAGGGGAACCCAGGTGGGGCGCATAACGCTGACGTCAGAATTCACTGGGGTTGGGCCGGTGTCCCGAGTGCCATTTGCCTTTCCTGAGACTTTGAGGGAAATCCAAATTCACAATCAAAAATCCATCCTCCAAAGCACAGGGCAGAACTTTGGCTCGTGTTGTTGGGTGTCCCCCACAGTCCTGGAGGTCACGATGAGAATGGTCAACACACGCCTGTTCTACGGGCTAAGCACGTCGTCAACACGAGACCTCTTGCTTGTCTTATGGTATGTAAAATGTACCTATTTAGCAACATCAATGAATTCCTTGGAATGGTTGCCTTTTCCTGCAGAAGAACTTTTCTTTCTAAGCCATCATTCAGCTGTTAGATGAACGAGGCAATGCCAGTGCCGGATATCCGTTGGAATATGCCCAAAGGGCTTCTGTGGGGGACCTTATAGGTAGAACTACCATTGGTTCCCATGGGAATGACACCACAGCAATCGTGACATGCTGCCTGCCCTTTTCCATTTTTACGTACAGGTTCTCCCTACTGTACTCAGGGAGAAATTAGGACCAAAGAGCTAGAAACTCCCAAGTTTTAGAAGGGTCTAATAGAAGAGTTTCTCTGACTCAGATCTATAGAAAAGGGGTCCGCCCTGTTTAATCCTCTGGAAGATAAGTGGTCTGTGTCCAATTTAGCAAAGATTTATTGAGTGGTTACTACACGTAAATGCAATTATTACCTTATAATGTCTTAATGTACCCAGTACAAATTTGCAGCTGCCTATTGCCCTGCCCCAGAAATCTCTTTTATAAAGTAGCACTCTGCTCACCTTCTATTGGTTAAACCATACACCTCCGGATATTCTGTTGTTCACCCTGCTGCGTATAATAGGGGCTAAGAAGAGGCACAGAACATAGGCCACCTTCAAAGAGCCCCCATCTTGTTGAGAGGACACATGGGCATGTGTGATACTCTGAGAATAAAAGAGTAAACATACCACTCAACAGGGACAGGACATACTGACTTTGTTTAAAGCCCAGACATATGACACGTCCACTGGCTAGATGAATGCTGTCCACTTTAATCACTCTTGGAAACTGCGTAATTATTCCAGTGTGTTACTATTGTCCCAACTGGGTTTACATTTCCTTTTCAGGAACTACCGGCAGACTCCATGACAGATTCATTTGGAGATTCACAGCATACTTTTTTTTGAGGGTGGATTTAGGACTAATTCTTTGGTAAATTTATCGTCTTATAAACTGACTTTAAATATGTAGCAGATATTTGAGGCTGGCTTATTCAGTGTCTATCCAGCCCCTGTCCCTTTGTCTTCTCTTATTTCAGAGGCCAGGAAACTGAAATCGTCGATTTCCTGGCACATGAGTGCAGCTCGGATTGGCCAGGCGATACCGCCTTTGCCAATAATATGTAGGTGGGGAAGTTCTTGGGAAGGTTTCATTTTTTCTATTTAAAAGGCATAGCCTTGGGTGGAGAGAGTTTTTGGCCTTTTGTCTTCTTCTGTGGGTGTACTAGATACTTGGGGAGAGTATTAAGCAGTTTATAAACACGAAGGCATCTCGAGGACCAAATCTTAAGGATGGTTGGGAGCATCACAGAATGGCCATCCCAGCGCTAGACGTTATGTCTCTGCATGTCCTGTTACATGAACAACATAGACCCGTGACTTATTCAGCACCTGCTTGTCTGGTTGTCCATGACTTACAGAGGAGGGGATTCCTAACAGCATACTAAAGACAATTCCCTAAAAGGAATTCTAGATATGACTTAAACCATGGCAGAATTATTGAAGTAGGTTAGGACGATTGGTGTTCTGATGGCAAGGGAGGGAGTTGACAATTACCGAGGGTCTCCTTTATGCCAGGCACACTTCAAATGTTATTTCCCTTAAGGAGGTCAATGAAATCAGAGTTAGATTTATTCCCACAGCCACTTAATGGGAGAGCTGGAGTTCAAACTCAGGTCACGATGACTCCCCAAGACCAGGGTGTGTGTGTGTGTGTGTGTGTGTGTCTGTGTGTGTGTGTGTGTGTGTGTGTCTATTGGCGTGTGTGTGTGTGTGTGTGTGTGGTAAGAGGGATTTCAGGTGAGAGACCATATTGATAAGAACAAGCATAGGTAGAGAAAACAATAAGAAACTTGGCCTGGTTGGAATTTAGAATTCATTTTGAAAGTACAGGAAGATAAATGTGGGCAGAGAAAAGCACAGCCAAATTATGGAGGGTCATGAATCTTAATCCAGTGACTAGAGCCACTGGTTTAGTAGGAAGCAACTGTACATTCTTTGGAAGGGGAATGATACGGTACACTCTTGGACGAGTTATCTGGCACCAGGTTTCACTATAAATAAAAAAGGCAATAGACTTAATCAAAACCAGATTAGATTACTTTTTAGAAGACTACGTTTTTGCCAACGTGCTCTTTTTTAGAGTATAATTCTTCAATACCAGGGACGATTACTGGGCCTGCTTGATAAACAATTCCCCTGCTAGAAACTCTAGGCAGATAAGAAATCCGGGATAGGTGTCCATGGAATAAATGGAAGAGGAATTTGCGTCTTGCCTTGATGTACTCTCAGCAACTTTGCATTCTTTTTTTTTAAATTTTTTTTAATGTTTATTTATTTTTGACAGAGAGAGAGACAGCATGAGTGGGGAAGAGGCAGAGAGAGAGGGAGACACAGAATCCGAAGCAGGCTCCACTGAGCTTTGTATTCTTAGTGTTACTACTTCTCAAGATGTGATAGAGGATAGAAAAGCACATTACATCTAAGATAGGAGTTGAGCATTAGAAAAGTCTTCGATAATTTGAAATTTTATGTGACACAAAATAGCAGAAAATTAAGTTTAATTGTCTGAGAGGCTGGTTCGATAATGCTAAGCTGCCTACATTATATCTAGTATTTAGACACAGTCTTTCTGGTACAGTGATAATCCTTGTAACAAAGCAGTTAAAAGTTAGCTTCTCAGTATGTCTTTAATGAAATAGGTAGCTTGATTCAAACTTTCTTTTTCCTTTCTTTTTTTAAAATTCTTTTTCTCTCTTTTCCCATTTTTTTTTTAGTTTGAAAAGATTTATTTATTTCAGGAATCCACCAGAGTGCCTTTCTGAGATTTTGTTAGCATCACAGCATTTACGACAATTTAACGATAACAGGAGGCTACTGAGAGCAGAGACTAAACTTGGAATAAAAATTGATGTTACGCAAATATAATAAAATTTTTATCCACAGATACCAATGGCTATCTGCCCAATCGTTCTACTTTTCCTAATGATAATAACGTTTCCATTTTCTTTTTCGGCAAATCTGTCGTTTCTCAAGTTTAGACTGTGGACCTTGGGACCATTAAATGTAAGAGATCACTAATAGATGATGTAAGTGTAGTAATTAATTACTAATTAATTAAGTGTATTAAGATATCTGGGAAGAGATTTGTATCAGTTTGATTCCCTTTACAGTATATTAATATCTTACTTAAGTTTTAAATACTTTACTTAAGACCTAGACCCAGAAGTGTCTACATGTTGCTAAAATCTAAGCTATATTAAAGTTCTTATTTGGCTCTAGAAGAAGTTTTGACTATTTATTATCTAGAGCTACCCTGTCTGCTTTGAAGTCTGCTGAGGGTGGGTGCATTCTAGGGGCTGATACTTGTCAGGGGTCCTTTGGTAGCCTGTAGGTGAGGCCATATTCATTCCAAAGCACTGTAGGCTTCTCTTCACTTAACCTAAGGAGACATTAAGTATCCAAGAGACATGGCATGGGACAGTTTTATTGTGATGATTCTGTTTCAGTGGGTGACAATGCTGAAGCTGTTTATTGCTTTCCAGTGGGCACTTTAAATTTTCTTCAAATACTATTATTTCTCTCCCAGCAGGCATCCTGTCTTAGCTCCAACTGCTATAACAAAACACCACAGAATGAGTGTTTTAAACAGCAGACATTTATTTCCCACAGTTTTGGAGGCTTGGAAGTCCAAGGTCAATGTGCCAGCAGATTTGGTTCTTGGTGAGGTCTCTCTGGCTCCCTGAAGGTCGCCATCTTGCTGAGTGCTCAGATGACATCTTTGTGTGCAGATGCACAAAGAGCTCAGGTCTTCCTTCCTCTCTTTATAAGGATGCTAATCCCATTATTAGTAAAACCTTCGTGACCTCATCTAAACCTAAGTATCTCCCAATGATCCTTAACACTGAGAGTTAGGGCTTCAACATATGAATTTGGGTGGGGAGGGACACAAACGTTCAATCCACAAAACACTCTTTCCATTCCTTTAGCCTGAAACTCTCTCCTCTTTCTCTTTACTATCTCTGTTCAGGCACTAAATGATGGGAAGTTTCCTGAAATGGCTTCTATTTTATAATCTTACTTTTTGTTTTTAATAAAAAAATGACTATTTTAAAGGAATTGTAGGACTTTAAAATCCTTTTAGAGGACTTTAAAGTCAACTTTTCTGAGCTGTGCTGTATGGAATTTCCTGGTGATACAGGCAACCACATTTTGCTTGTATTATTTTTTATTAAGGTATTTTGAAATCTTGCCCACATAAATGGATCAGTAGGCAGAGCATGGCTATGATCACCAACCAATAATCCAGAACATACCATGGGGAACTTCAACCAGGTTTTGCCAGTAGCTGGTGAACAGTACTCCTGATGGCATAGAAGATATTTTGCAGGTAAAGAAACAAAAACCAAAAAACAAGCACAATCCCTGAAATAGTAAATTCATGGTGGATATCTTAAGTTACTTAAAAATTTTCCAAAGGACATAGTCATCTCAAGAACAACAGAATTGACATAGGCACATTGTTAATTTATGTCAGGTTAAAAATACTTTGTATTTTTGATGATAATTTTAGCTTTTAACGTTAGCTCAGAAGTTCTGCAAATACCTGAAGGAATTTCGGTGTTGCTCACCACCTCTCCTACACATCCTTGTCAACCTGCAGGATTGAATTGTTACAAGTCTTAGTATTCCTGTTATTTTCTACGTGGAGACAGAATTTAGAACGGCTGCATTTTTACTACCTTGTTTGGCCAATTCTTCCTCTTTCTGGGGGGAAGGATGACAATAATCATATTGACTTTATGGTCTAATGTTGTCTCCTTCATTAGAAATTTTTCACCTAAAGTGCAAAACGCCTGAAATAGAATAGAACCTCAATAGGAAAACTGATGATCTGTTGGTGGGTGCTGGTGGTATGACCTATCCCCAAAGAATAAGTTCCAATTCCAAAGGTCTGACCTTTGTGAAACTCAGATGAGGTGCCTTGACTTATCGAGCACTGAGGTCTAAGGCACTGATGCTTTAGGAGGGAATGGCAACTCACTTGCAGATTGCTAAGCCATAGTACTTACTGCATATAAACCTAGTATCAGTTCAAAGTTTATGAGACTTTGAAATATGAAAGGCTGGGAATATGGTTGGCTGGGAGGGATTAATGCAGCTGCTGCTGGATGGGATCATCAGAGGGCTCCAAGTGCAAGCTGATTCTCCAAGGAGCTCCCTTTTGTTCCCGAAGGAATGGTGGGAACATGCTGCAGATGTGGTGTGAAAGCTTGACTTCCCTTCTCAAGGACGCCTCTCTCTTCTTGGTCCCAAACACTGACCCCTTTCTGAGAGGCCTCTGCCGGGTGTGTTTTTCAGAAACACTCTCTGCCCAGTGGGTTCCACCTACAGAGACGGAATGGCCTGAGCAGGAACGTGGACAGGCAGGGTCTGAAGTGGAGCATGGGAGACCTACCTTCTTTTCTGGGGTTGATTACAAACTTTAGTGGAGTCCCTAATTTTGTTGAGTGTTTGTCCACTCTCTGCCAGGCTCTGTTCCAGGCCTGAGAGTGCTGAACAGTACGACAGAGCGAGCTACTGTTCTGGACAACCTCGTGACTTATTGAAGGACCTGGACCTGACAATATGTAAGGGAACAATGGATAACACAATGATTGCAGATGGTGATTAGAGCAATAGAGACAATGACAGGATTCTAGAAGAGAGAAGACATTTTGTTTCAGACTCATGTTAGGTAGTTATCCAGGAACACCTCTCTGAAGACTTGATCTGCTTACAAAGTACAAGAAGGACCCGGAAATGTATAGAACCAGGGAACAAGCATTTGAGGCAGAGGAAAGCAGCTACAAAGAGGTTGAGGTTCTTTTCATCCTAGACGTGGACTGATTTGGTTAACTGTTGGAGAGAGGACATATCTTTTTTTTTTAATGTAACTTTTTGTCAAATTGGTTTCCATACAGTACTCATCCCAACAGGTGCCCTCCTCAATGCCCATCACCCACTTTCCCCTCCCCCCCACCCCCATCAACCCTCAGTTTATTCTCAGTTTGTTTTTTTTTTTTTATTTTTTTTTTATTTTTGGGACAGAGAGAGACAGAGCATGAACGGGGGAGGGGCAGAGAGAGAGGGAGACACAGAATCGGAAACAGGCTCCAGGCTCCGAGCCATCAGCCCAGAGCCTGACGCGGGGCTCAAACTCACGGACCGCGAGATCGTGACCTGGTTGAAGTCGGATGCTTAACCGACTGTGCCACCCAGGTGCCCCTATTCTCAGTTTTTAAGAATCTCTTATGGTTTGTCTCCCTCCCTCTCTCTAACTTTTTTCCCCCTTCCCCTCCCCCATGGTCTTCTGTTGAGTTTCTCAGGATCCACACAGGAGTGAAAACATATGGTATCTGTCTTTCTCTGTATGACTTATTTCACTTAGCATCACACTTTCCAGTTCCATCCACATTGCTACAAAAGGCCGTATTTCATTCTTTCTCATTGCCATGTAGTATTCCATTGTGTATATAAACCACAATTTCTTTATCCATTCATCAGTTGATGGACATTTAAGTTCTTTCCATAATTTGGCTATTGTTGAGAGTGCTGCTATAAACATTAGGATACATGTGCCCCTATGCATCAGTACTCCTGTATCCCTTGGGTAAATTCCTAGCAGTGCTATTGCTGGGTCATAGGGTAGATCTATTCTTAATTTTTTGAGGAACCTCCACACTGTTTTCCAGAGTGGCTGGACCAGTTTGCATTCCCACCGAGAGAGGACGTATCTTTTAGCTACTTAGGTATCTTTTAAAAGTTTGCTCTCATGAGAAATAATTGGTCCCATTTGCTCTTGATTTTGACATTAAGTGTGGAGATATAGCTTTACTGTTTTGTTTTGCTGTTTGTTGTTTTTTCTCATGGAATTATTTTTCAACCAGAAGCAAAATACGGCTTTAATGTCAAAAGCTGATTAATAATAAAAGCACATGTGTGCATGGTCTTTCTTTTTTTTCTCTCTGTTCTACCCAAGATCATGAATATAAAAGTAGGTGTGAAGTATAAGTGCATATGTCATTGGAAAACACATATTTTTGAAGGGTTATAATCCTTCCCTCCCCAAAGCCTAACAGTTGAATCCATTTTATAATAGTCATTCCCCTTACTTTGTTGTTTTGATAAGTTCTGAGTAATTTTCAAAATAAGGTGGCATTTTATTCTTTTTCATAAAGGCAGCAAACACATTGCTTTGAGTTCCAGGGTATGACAGTATTATTACTCAAACTTTGTTCTTTTCTGAAATAACATCGTTCTTTATCTTTTTCCTAAACTGTTATAATTGAAATATGGAGTTATTTTGATAATGACGCCATTAAAAATATTAAAGCTTTAAAAAATATCAGCTAATATGTTAAAGGTAACCTTGTATTTGTATTGAAATTAGAACAATGACTTTGTGCTGAACTTATTGTAATATCTTATTATTTATAGTAAATTGATGTTTATAATTTTGGAAATATGGTGAAATCTACTTTTCAAAACACTGACATTTTTGGCTGTCTTATTAGGTAGCAAAGAGCTTGAGTACACAGACATATGGTTGTGAAATCTGAGTGGCGAGCCGGTACGTCATTTTCCAAATGCTTCTTTGTCAGAGTGGCTTAAGTCTTTCTTGGGCCCAAAGGATCTAAGCCATACACTTAGTGCAGAGGCAAAATGAAATTCAGAATGAGTTTGTTTTATGTGGTTTTCAGCTTTGGGTAACAGATACCGGCACATCTAAATGAAAGTATCTGGGTTCGGGAGACAGATGATGCAAGAGGCTAATGCAAAACCCTCCCGCCCACCCCCCTTTAGTCTATGTGGGAGATAGGACTTTCCTTTGCAAGTCTGTCCTGGGAATTGTAGTAATGTCTTTGTGATTCTGCCTCAAACCCTGGGCTTGTGGGTGATGGTGGCAGAAGAGAGGCGACCTGGCACTCAGAAGGGTGGACTGTCAGGACTGACCTCCCGTAGCAGCATATCATGCAGACATTGGGTCACTGGAGATTCCTTCATGGAAGTCTCCAATTCCTCAAGTCTCATCCACGTGGTAACTTGTCACGACACACCACAGTTATTCTGAAATCCCTTCCAGTGGGGTTGCCAATGCCCTGAGGCCCTTTCAGAGTTCACCTATCTGTGCACATTCAATCATCCTTCCCTCTTCTGTCCACGTCTAGAAGACATCCTCCATTGCCTGACCCTTTATGTGAGTTACTCTGGGTCACATCCTCAGTTGTTTTCAAGTTCTCCGAGGACATCTACCAAATCTGTATCACTTCCATTTTGTCTCAAGGCCCAGATCCAGATTTTCAATTCCTTACAAATTGCTTTCCCCCGAAGCCTTGCAGAGATCGAAGTTAATGTGTCTAAAACTTAGGGGTTTTTCTCCTTTAAGCTTAAAACCTAACTGCCTTCTCTGTTCTCAGTCATGGTGGATGCCTGTTTTCTGTGGAGTTTGCTTTCACTACAACTTTAGTAATCTCTGGCTTACCAAACTCTACTGATGCTGTGGTGTAAATATCCTAAATCTGTGAAATCATCACAATTCTACTGCTTCCCCTCTTTCCTCAAATCCCTCACCACTGTAGTTGTTCTCCTTCACCCTCAATACACACAGAGCTACCAGATTTTCCTCCCTAAAAGACACATGTGGTTCTTTTCATCGTTGCTCAAAGTCTTCAGTAGCGTCTGATCCCACCCTAGTTGTGTATAGGATGAAGTCCAAGCTCAGTATGGCATAGAATCCTTTACATTTGACCCCACTTACCTCTCACCTGGTTTGATTCAACAAAATTTATTGCACGTCTAGTGTGTACCAGGAAACAGGAAAATAAAGATGGATAAGACACTCTCAGGAAACTTGCAGTCTGGAAGGGTAAATAGATAAGACAACGATTCAAAAATAATGAGTGAAGTCTTGTGATGAAGTTATAGACCCACTAACTTTTTAGCCTCCAGTTACACCGAACTTGCTCTCACTGTTGATAAAGAAAGTTGAACCCTACTGTTTTATATTCATTTTTCCTTCCTGGAATTACCTATCATCCCTTTCTATATGGCAAATTCCTCTTCAGCTTTTAGGGGCCCGGTGGACTATGACCTCCTTTTTCTCCTTCCTTTTCCAGACAGTTGTTCGCTTCCTTGTTTCAAGGCTCCTGGTGCATGGGGATCATGCCACCATCATCTTGCTCTTCTGGAAGGCTGGCTCATCTTTTTTTTCTCTATTCTTAGTCTTCCTTATATTCTGGCACTCCCTAAATGCCCAGTTTCTGCTCAGTGAATAAATGAGTCCCTCATTGGCTCAGTGTCTCCCTTAGAACCAAGTATCCTGCTTGTAGTGGTAAACATACCAACTCTGTGGTGATCTTCAACCATTAGTGTACCAAGGCATCAGGTTACTTAGGTGAAACCTTAGGAAACAAGACTGAAGAAAAGACCATTCCCTTCTTTCCCCCTCCCTACCTTGATTCCTTATTTCCTTCTTCCAATAGAGGGAAGAGTACCTGGGAAAAAACTATCATTCGAGAAGCTAGGGATGGTTGCCAGAGGGCTGCCTGAGGAAAGATGCTAGAAGGAGGGGAGAATGGGATTGGGGACTGAGTCAGACCAGCCCCTTCCTCCAGGACAAATCCATGTATACTGTTCAGTAAATCATGGTTCCGACTTTATCAGTGAATAGCTTTCTTCAAGACTATACTTCTACAGCATGATTTATAAATGGCTACATCGTCTTCTGTACAAGGATGTCCTATAATTTACTTACCTGGCCCCTGTTATTGGGAATTCAGATTGGTCTTTCCAAGAGTTGTTAACATTGGTGGACCAGTCCTCCATGAAACACCCTCTAAGGGCTGGCCTTAGAACATGCCCCCTATTGTCTCCAAGGAAGGCTACATCTTGCTAGGCCTTTCTGTGCCACTCAGCCTGTCCTCTGCTGTGTTGCGTGCTGGCCTGGACATTCTATGTCCTAAGAGTGGTTTGTTTTGTTTATGTTTTTTATCTGTTATGCTTGGCAGTAACTCAAAAGGCATTGTTGTGGCTCTCTATTGCAGTATGAAATATTTAAAGTCCGCATTTGTCTTAGATGCAGATACTCTTGGCACTGTTTGTGATGCCTTTCTCATATAGCTTTGTCATGCGCTTGGCTCTTGAACAACAAGGGGTTAGGAGCACTGACCCCCATGTGGTAAGAAATCCAGGCATAACTTTGATTCCCCCAAAACTTAACTACCAACAGCCCACTATTGACCAGAAGCTTTACCAATAGCTGTCAATTAACACTTATTTTGTATGTTATATGTAGTATGTACTATATTTGTATAATAATACCTAACTTTTTCTTAAAATTTTTTTGGTACTTCTAGGCTATGTAGTTCACCTGCGAGTTGTTTCAAAGTGTTACAAACCTCCAAAAAGTTTTCCGGTGTATTTACTGAAAACATACATATAAGTGGGCCCATGCAGTTCAAACCTGTGCTGTTCAAGAGTCAAGTGTATATCCCTGACTTATACCCTGGCCTGTAATCTGAATCCAAGCAGAGATTTTCAGTGACAATGTGGGGAGACAGACTTTGGCTGAACCTGGGTGCTTTTGATCAGGTCCTAGGAAGTTAAGGCTGATCATTATAGCTCTTTTTTTTACCCCATCTAGGTGTACCGCCATTCAATTCTACCCGCTCAGAATTAGCCTCAGATTACATAACTGTGCATGTACAGTTCTCTACAGGTAACTGTTGAGGAGGAAACATTTTACTCTACTCTTCAAGATTCGTTTGGCTGGTCTAAGACTTAAATTGACATGAGAAAGATTAACAGAAAATCAGACTTAATTACGTATGTGCAAAGGATCCTTAAGAATACGAGGTGCATAGGCAGTCAGACAATTGAAGTTATGTGGCATCCAGAGCTAATGAGAAGGGATGAGGAGCTTCAGACTTCAAAGGGAAGGGAGACAATTTATAAGAAGATAGAAAAGAGTAAATGCTTGGTCAACAATTCTTTGCCGGACCACTCAGAAATCATGAGACATAGAGAAATTCTAACAAGCAGAATTGGCTAGGTTCTTCCCTGTCCACCATACCTCATTCATATTATACTGTAGTTATGTATGGTCGTTGCTCCCTTCCTGGAATGGGCCCTCTAGCTAAATTCTTTCAGGCAGTTGGGGGGAGGCAAGAAGAAAACTTCCCGAGTCTTCTGCCTCTTAAAAACGATCAGCCTAAAATACCCCACAGATGCCACAGAGGCACATTTGGGGGTGGCAAATTTTACTTCCTTCCATAGCCCTACTTCAGATGCCAGTTCCAGGGTCCCCAGGGCACCCGAACTTCTGACTGACGACCTTCTCAGGTTTGAAAATTCACTAGAATGCCTCATAGAACTCAGAAAATGCCACTTGTGGTTATAGTTCTTTTTTTAATATTTTAATTTTTTTTTTTAGTTTTAGAGGATAAACTTAGGGCAAGGTCTGGGAAGGAAGGCAGAGATTCCGTGCCCTCTTATCATAGAATTAAGACATCATCCTTAGGACACAATCACATGTGCACCACCGGGAAGCTTCCTGGAGCCTAGGTGTACAGATTTTTAATGGAGCTTCATTACATAGGCATGGTTGATTAAATCATTGGCCACATTATTGGACTTACCTCCCCTTCCTGAAGGTCTGGTGGTTGAACGTTCCAACCCGCTAATTGTGGGCTAAGTCTCTCTAGAGACCAGCCCCCAACCCGAAGCTATCCAGGGGCCCACCAGGAGTCACCTCATTAGCATAACAAGACACTCTTTCACTTCAGAAATTCCAAGGGTTTTTTTTTGAAAGCTCTGTGCCAGGAAGTGGGGGACAAAACCAGATATAATCTTTATTATAACACAGTCTTGAATTAAGTGCATAGGGATTCCCCCCAATAAACCAAAATAAACCGAAGATAGGGAAATACAGATGTGAGTCCACAAGCAGCCCTGTATAGTTATTAGTGTAAATATTGGTATAGAGGAATTAAAAGGATGTTGTTCTCAGCTACCCACATTCGGCACCATTTGGGGATGCCCTGGTGCTATCTCTCTAGAAGGATTTAAGAAGATGGCTTTGGGGTTCAGTAACTGGGCCAGGTTGTTCAGGGTTTCATGAACTGGTGGAGGACAGAATTCTGAGTGTTACAAGATTAGTGTAGGTGGGATCCATGAAGAAGAGGTGATGACAGGTATTCAGCTAGCTAGAGAAGGAGCTGGATAGTGTACATGTCCTTGGCTCTCAGGTGGCAAGTGGAAGCCCAAGATTTTTGGAGGAGAGTCGGGGTCTCTGGGTGTGCAGGGAGGGTGCCGCATACAGGGTGATGGCTGCTGGGGTGGGGCAGTGTGGGGTTGGGCCGCTCTGGGCAGGTTAACACCAAGTCAGACTCCGGAGGTTCAGTCCTGGCTTCACTGCTTCCGAGCTGGGTGATCTCGGGAAAATTTTCACCATTTAGAAGCTGTGCGGTCTTCTTGACCTTTCTGTGCCTCAGTTGTCTTATCTATAAAATGGGAATAATAATAATACCGACTTCATCGTGTCATTATAAGGACTTGGTGAGGTCATCCGTGTACAGTGCTTACAACAGTGGTTGGGGCCATAAAGAGCAGCCGGGGAACATTAGCTTTTAGTGGTGCTGACCTGGCGAGGAGCCTCTTAGAATGAAATAAGCCTGTATTTTCTCCTGCCAGAAAATATATGTCTATAATGAACATAAAAGTTCTGGCAATTAAAAAAAAACAAAAACAAAAAACTATGGCTAGGAAAAGTTACTCAAAGTCTCACCTTCCAAAATATGCACATTTAGTGACTGGAGATGTTTTTCAGGTCTTTGTTTCTGTGCTATGTTATTTTTCAGGGCTGAAATTTTTTTTTATTTTATGATTTTTCACGATCAATGGGACATTACGTCTTCCATTTTATCACAACCTTGACGAACCTTGTTCTCATGGCTTCCTGACGGTCCAAGGGGTAAATTAAACCATATTTTTTTTCTAACGATGATAATAATAGTGATAATAACTCCTCTTACTGGAGTGTCATTCAAATATGAGGCGCTAGGTATTTTTGCGGCCGTGTTCACAGCGCTCATTCTGAGCACTTATGCTGCGCCCCCCACTTTAGAGGGAAGCCTGACCTGGGCGGCTCCAGAGGCGGAACAGGGAGCAGATTCTGCACAGGGGCTCCGTTGAGGCAGTTCATCATCCTCTTTCCCGTGTAGTGTGTTAATCCCGTTTTCACCACTTTCAATAACGAGGCAAAGTATATCTCTGTGTTAAGGATTCTATAACTCACGTTTTGTTCTTTCCTAAGGGCAGTTTTGGCCATTCTTCTTGAAACAGCATAATTATTGTACCAGAAGACAGGGTGGGGCAACTCAAGGTCTAGAAAAGAGAGACCTGAGGAAAACTGAGATTGACACATTCTCTGTGGAAATAGGGCCCTGGTCCTAACAGGTGTGTCCAAGCACGGTTCTTTTCACTCCCTTGTGTCTGTTATTAACTGTTGCTTTCATTACTATCATGATTATTACTGTTGTTATTATTATTATTATTATTACTGTTATTACCCCTTTCCCTCAAGGTGTCTTTAGATCTTACTGTTGATGTCCCAGCAGAATTTCTGCCAGAAAGTGCTGTTTCCCCTTTTAGTTGGGTTTTTCACCCAGGTCAGCCTGCTATGAATTGGGCTCTGTGAACAAGCTATTCCTGAGGCCCCCGGCACATTTGCAGATGAATCAGGCCGAGAAACCAAACTCGAGCGTCCAGAGCGATGATGACTGCCAAATCAGCCACCTGCAGCCTCGCCGAGGGCTTCCTACTTGATTAAAGTCAGGGGGAGGCAATGGAGTGTGGATTTACTGTTTGAGAAAGTACAAAGCTGGTGACTGTCATGCTGTATCCAGATAATTGTGTCAAGTGCCAAAGGCAGCTAGCTGCTCCTAGCTTGAAGAATGAAAGAGAGGAAGGGACGATCGTAGACCCTTCTCAAGACATTTTCCTCATTAGGGAAAACCATGATTCCTTTTATCTGCAGGGTTATGCGGTATTTTCGAAGCCATACACTTATCATCTCACCACTGCACAAGAGAAAATGAGTAAGCTGTGGGTCTATCGTTGAGTTAGGAACTCAAACAATCCACGTCAAAAGAGAGGTAAACCTGAATAAAGGAACTGCAGGTAGAAAAGAAAAATTGCGGCTTAAACGTTCAAGGAATGAACGTTGAGTTCTCTGCTATAATTAAAAATTATATCACGGAGAACACAATGACAAAAACAAATTGTACCTGATCTTTTGTGCCCAATTATGTGCCTGAGTGCAGGAGATTTTTAAAGATCTCTGGTTATTTTTATCCAGGTGTCAAGGATTAACCCCCCCAATGCTACTTTTAAGGGTCCATTTTTATAGTTGCAGAGAAATAATTAAGGCTACTATGATAAACTGTCCCATGACTCAAAAACTCTAAGTAATGTCAGCACCTGCTGATATATGAGACACAAAGTAATATACTGTCTTTAAAAATACTGCCAATTTAAAATAATTTGATAACTGGTGGGATATGAAAGTGCTTGGGCATACAATTTCTGGAACAAAACGAAGTACAACTCAGAAATTGCTGAACTTCTGTTCACTGCTTTATTTGAAGGATGTTCGTGACGCAAAGAGACTAATTCATAATGATGCTGGTACACATCTACATTAAAGTACCAACGTGATATGTAAAGCAACAAAATCTAGTTCCATAAGCTGGAATCTCGGAGAACCAAATGGAACTCACATCCCCACGACAGCCATTCAGATAAAAACGTGCTCAGGGAATCAGAAACTCTCCGAATTGGCAAGATCTTCGGGAGGCTCTTTCTCCTGACTCCCCTCCAAAACAGTATCATTTGCACTGTATCCTTGGAATTCTCTTTGGTGAGAAAGCATCTGGTGACATACGCAGTTTCGAACCAGGCTCAATATACTTCCTTGTTTTATCAGAAGGACCCGTAAATTTTCAAATTTGACTTTTATCAGAGACAATATGCTGAAATCTAGGCTTTGTTTGTAGTCAAAAGTTCCAGCCAAATCAACAGGGGAGAAGAGCACACTGGTTGTAACTCATGTCATCATTTGATGTGTATATCAACTCAGGAAGGACTTGGCAGCTCCTGGTTGGCAATGAGACGTTATTGAAGAGAGTTACTAGAGAGCAGAACATCTGGACTCTGGTTTCAGCTGTTACTCATCTATGGAGGGATTCTGGGTATCATCAAGTAGCTATGGTTTAAGCCTCACTTTTTCATTGTTAAAGAACAAAATGATGTTGGTTTTGGCGAATTACTTCGAGATGGTATTTTATTGCCTTTTAAAAATGGCACAGGTTGGGATCAAATGGATGTATTTTTACATAACCTGGTAATATCAATCTCATAATTCTTTTAGGTATGCAGTTCATAGTGCTTTGTTGGGTAAAATATTTACAAGAGGTCCCTGAGGCACAAAGTCTAAGTGTGGAATGAGGTGCCTTGGAAGGAAATAAACTCCCCAATACAGGAAGCTGAGGGACCAAGCATCCAGATGCTTCAGAAAAGGCTCAAAGATCAGGCTGGTCACTGATTTGTATTGACCTGTGAGATTGCTGGCAGGCTGGAAGGACACTACTATGGTAGTGTCTTTAAACACTGTAAAACGTTATACAAACTGAAATATAACTAGGGAAGACAGAGACTAAAATGAAGTCCTCTATTGGAAGAATTCAGCCACAGAAATACTGAAAAAATTTACCCTTTTTATAATCCTTGAGAAAAACACTGTGACTATTGGTTTTGGACATTTTAGCTGCATTTTTTTGCTGTGCATTACTTAACAGGTTTCAGTTAAGAGTATAAATGCAATTATTTCAATGTTTTCTTATACCTCATATGCCATCTTGTGTGTCCTTTATTCTTTAAAAAAAATTGTTTATTTTGAGAGAGAAGGGAGGGACAGAGAGAGGGAGAGAGAATCCCAAGAGGTTCCACACTGTCAACAGAGAACCCGACGCGGGGCTTGATTCCAAAAACTGTGAGATTATGACCTGAACTGAAACCAAGAGTCAGATGCTCAACTGACTGAGCTATCCAGGCGCACCATGTACTCTTCATTCTTATTGTTCAGTAACTTTTGGACATTTTGGACATTTAGAGACAAGTGGTAAATTATATCAGTCTTCTAAAAAGCCAAAGTCAGACCTCTGTATGATAATCTATGAAGATATAACCTTGGTCAAGCTGTTCTCATTGGACTCTTTCACAAAGGGTAAAAAACAAAAATATTAACTCATTCCTATGATTCAAAAAAGACATTATTTCTTGAAACTCTAGGGAATTAGATGGAAATTTTGGAAGAGATTATATTTTTTCAAGAAAGGAATCTGACAGGGGTATGCATGTTACAAGTCACGAATGGAACTCAGTCTCTTTACAGTGATTCTTTTTTTTTTTTTTAATTTTCTTTTAATGTTTATTTATTTTTGAGACACAGAGAGACAGAGCATGAATGGGGGAGGGGCAGAGAGAGAAGGAGACACAGAATCGGAAGCAGGCTCCAGGCTCTGAGCCACCAGCCCAGAGCCTGACGCGGGGCTCGAACTCATGAACCGTGAGATCGTGACCTGAGCTGAAGCCGGACACTTAACCGACTGAGCCACCCAGGCGCCCCACTTTACAGTGATTCTTTATACAAAGTTCATGCTTGAGGAGGTAGATGACGGTCTACATTAGAGCATGTGGAAGAATTAGTTATGGGTCCTGCCATAAGGAAACCCCTATTTGGTTTGGATAACAGAGAAAAGAAGAAAACCCAAGCCCGATACTCTAGATCATTTGAAATATTTGTTGCAAAGTCAGCACGTATCAAACGCCTACTCTGTTGCGGGGCACCCTGCATGTATAATCTTATGTGGTCCTCACTATAACAATTAGTATTTTCATATGGGAAGAACATTTCGTGAAAGGGAATTGACATTTTGTACTACTTCAGGAAGCAGGAGTTAGTCGTTGGGTGAAAATTACTGGCAGTTGTCGTGTGGTTCTCCATAATAAATGACAAGGGGTGGCCTAACTATGCCATCTCTCCGTCCGCGGCTACTTCTGCTGTATGGCTGGGCAGACCCTGGTGCCCTGCCTGTGTTTTCCCACTGGGGGCTCTGTCCTCCATCGGTGACAGTGGGGGACTGGTCAGTCAAAAACACCCAGTGGCATTTGTCCTTTGTTCGATACCCTGGTTTAACCCTACATCAGTAGAAAGCTTGAAAAGCATACTTTTCCCAACAAGGGACTTTCTCATGACGTAAAAAATCTCTGCTACCAGCAAGCAGTCTTAGCACAGTCTGGATTCTGCCATAGGATGATTTTTCCTTCCCTTGCTCCCATCTCCGTGTGTATTGATTATATTAGCTGAAAAGTGAACGGGCTTTGTTACTTTAGAAGTACCCCGCCAGCATCTTGGAAAAAGCCCAGCTACTTTATGAAATGGCCTTAGCTTGATTCAAACCTAATCACTTGCTGAGCCAAAGTGTCTCCGAAAGAGATCAAAGTCACAACTGGGAAATACTATTTTCCTACAACCTCACTGAAATGCAATAGAAAGCAACAGATCTTGTACTATATAAGTCACACTTAAGAAAGTAGTAGATTGAGGGCTCCTGGGTGGCTCAGTCAGTTAATCAGTCTGACTTCAACTCAGGTCATGATCTCGTGGTTCGTGGGTTCGAACCCCGCATCGGGCTCTGTGCTGACAGCTCAGAGCCTGGAGTCTGCTTCAGGTTCTGTGTCTTCCTCTCTCTCTACCCTTCTGCCACTCGTGCTCTGTCTCACTCTGTCTCTCAAAAATAAATAAATGTAAAAAAATTTTTTTTTAAAGTAGGAGTTTGTATATATTAATTTTGATGATTTTTTTACAAGTGTTAGTTGTCGCTAAAAGTCACACATAATACTTCACTCTTATAGTTATCCAGATGAAATTATAAAGCATTTATCTAGCACGTATTCATCGTCATGAGCCTGACAACCTATACTATCTAAATGCGGATCTAGAAATAAATGAATTTTGCATGTGAGGGCAGCAATCGAGGGATGGTGGGATGCTATCCTGTTTGGAAAACATCTGAATATTGGTTCAGGAACTGGACTCAGTGGGACCACTTCCAGGAGCCAGTGGTTTTCATGAGAAACAGAAGAGGACAGTGGAATTCAATTCTGCAGTGTCAAGATGATGAGTTAAATCCACAGGGCCTGAAGTGTGGGGCCATGAGTTCAAGAAGAGATTAGGCAGAAAGTTGGTCAAAAGGAAAGGGGAAGGTATTCCCAAGTCTACATCAACACGATGAACCCTCGCAGGTATTCGGTACCCAGGAAATATTTGTTGGATGGATGAATGGATGTGTGAGGAATGATAGGCTGAGAGTTTTGCCTCTTGAGGTCAATGGGGCATGACAATGGCGGGCACTGGTCGGGATTCAAAGGTGAGAAGTCATAGAGCAGGAAGCAAAGTGGCAGGTCTAATTCCTGCACGCAGATGTGTGGATGAGGCCCGGATGTAATATCTACAACAGAGGATTGTTGGACAACTGGACGCCAGGGACGTGTGAAAGGGGTGGAGGATAAGGAAGATTTCAAAGCATGATTTGGGGCGAACATACCGAGATGGAAGGAGAGTAGGGAGTACAAAGATGGCGATAGGAAAACAAGGCACCAGAGAACAGGCTAATATAGCCAGAGCATGCAATGTGTAGGAAAGCCACAAAAGTGGTCGGAGGCCAGAGAAGGGAGGGCTGGGATTCTAGGCTAAGGATTTCAAGCAGAATATGCACTGATCGCTCCCCCTTCCTATCGGAATAGGTGTGAAGCCTGGAGAAAACAGACGAGTTAGTTCGATGCAGTGGTCAGCATGGGTTGCCGTGTAACAGGATACTCGTAATTGACATCTCTCTGAAGGGTGGAAGTAGTGAAACATTAGCAAATGAATGAAAGAGCCAAAAAGGAGGAAGAGTTAAATTAGTACATAAAAGTTCTATAAGACGTGTATGCATTTTCTTCCTTAAGGATTATAAAACATAAAACAGGACAGCAAAGAAATGCAAGGCGAACTGAGCACTAGGGTTATGCTGACCTCCTGAGGACCACTTGGGGGATAGGAAATCGAAGCAAACCAGCCACATACAAATGGAAATGACCTTTTTTTTTTTTCCATCTTAAATCCTCTTTGGAACAAGGCAGATGTAAATTTAAAAAACAGTTTAAAAAATCCTCTAGGTGTAACCTTTATAATGCAATGCATTGTTAAAAGATACCGAATAACAGTTAGGTGCCCTATGCTCTTAACCAACAGAACTACTTTGCAGATGGGTTATGGGATGCATTTCCGTCCTCCATTCTGTAAAGCAAAATCTGGTTTAGTGGGGGATTTTGTATCACCATTTGGAGGTTTTCTTGTAATTAGAAAGCCGTTTTTGCTGGAATCATCCTAGTCAAAAAATGGTTCTTACTGTTCTCATTTTCTTGGTTTCCCTTGCTTGGGTAAGGAGTGTAGAGAGCAGAAAAAAATACGAAAAGGAAGGAGGAGAATCTGTCTAACTAATGATCATGAGAAAGTGAACGTTTAGCCAGCTACATACCTTTGCCTTAGTAAGTGCATGTGATTATTTTGGGGAGAAGAAGCAGCAAAGTTGAAGATGGGCGTCGTAACAGTTTGGGAGGTAGAGTGCGAGAAGGGACGTGGCTGTGTTCCGGTGGCGTTTGTTGTGCATTCCTGCCGGTGCCTTCTTGGGAGAGCTTCCTGCCTTAGCTCGAAACAGTCGGATGCTCCTTGTCTGGGGGCAGATGGTTGATTCAGTATGCAGCCTTCTAAACGGGGTGGGGTTTGCTGAGACATCTTGTGGGATCCAGACTCTCCTGTCTATTTCTGCCTTTCGTCCATCCAATGTCTTGCTTACTTTGTGGCCTCCTCCTTCATTTTGTTCTTGGAATCTGTGCTTTCTGGTTCCAGATGGCTAGTTTACTCTTCCCTGCCTTACCATAGTGTCTGGTCCGTGATGAAGATCTATTAAGGCTTTTGTTGGATGACTGGACCAATATGGCCCTGTGTTTCTTTCATGCGCCTAATTGTCTGGAGACCCCAGGCTCTTCCCAGTCTCCCCAGTTTGCATCTGCTCTTGTTCCGGGGACTATGCTGAGTGTATACCTTGCCTTGGCCTGATTCCCTTTTTGGTTGCTTGTTTTGTTTCCCTTTTATCCACATTTTACCCCCGGAAATAATGGGGTTGATTGTATCTAATTCAGAGGCAGTCAAACACCTGTAAGTTCTGGTCCTCACTCTTTCGCTGGACCAAGGACCAAGAACCAAGGATAAGTTATTTAAACCTGCAGCATTGCACAATATTCTCATCTCATCCACACAATAGAAATGTCCCAAATGCTCTCAGGGATTCTGGGATGTCTAGTTCTAACAACTTGTCACAGTAGGAATTTTCCCTAAATCATCCTGTTCCATCATAGAGTTTGATTACCGAAGTTCAATAACACTGAAATGAATGGCCATGTTTCCTTTTGCTTTAACAATTACTAATGACGTATAGTGTTTTTACTTTTATTTATTTTATTATTTTTTTGAGAGGGTAGAAAGCTTGAAGGAAGTATCATGGGGTAATATGTTGAATTTTCTCTATCTGCAAGGATAGTTTTCTGACTCTACTTCATCAGCCATTATGATTCCAGGGCAGATGCCCCTTTGGAATGGAGGACCTTATGACGCAGGTAGTTGTCATCTTGACGGACTCATTCTGGCCTATGGATTGACAATGGGAAGTGGAAGGAAGGCAGTCACCAAACCCTTGTGGCTGCATTAATCCTATGCCCACACACAGATACAAAGAGTGGTGGTCGATAGATGAGATTAAAGCTGAAAGCAAGTGGATTTTTGCCCCATTGACCCATTGGGATCTGGGTAAATCAGGTGGTGTTTGTTGTAAATTCTAGTGCATTCTAGTACATTCTAGTGCACTAGAAGTATCCAGCAGCTACATCAGAGTAAATAAAGTGTCAGTTGGGGGTATTTAGGCAGAAGAGGTCTGCTTTCGGTGACCACGGGCTGGTTTTGACCAGGGTGGCATGGAAGGGTCTCAGACTTTTCTATGTCCAGAGGAGAGACAGAGTAGCTGATGTCGGAACCAATAGGTGAGCACCTGGGGGTGTGCTTTAGGGCACGTGGTGAACCCATCATTGAGGAACGCAGGACAGACAGGATGAGACACCCAGTACCTGCGAGAGCCAACGCAGGGTCAAGTCAGCAGCCGAGAAGTATGTCAGTCCTGACAGAGACAAGCACAACCCTGAGGTGCCCAAACTTGGGGGTGAGGAGCTGACATGAGCAGCTTGAGTAGGAACCAGAGCCCTACATTTCCTCTCCTCTCCTATGAAGGCCAACAAGGGTCCAGACAGCAGTCCCAGCACCTGCTGGCCCACAGCCCTCAGGCTACGCCCCTGCGGCCACCCAAGGATGTGGTGAGCTCATGAATCTGCCACCAACCACCACTGTGGTGGCACAGGGGGTGGCGGGTGGGGTGGGATGAAGCCTGCTCCTGCAAAGACGGCTGTCACAGGGAAGGAGATGGCTGGAAACCTTGAGACCCCACCAGAGCAGGAACTGGTGGATTTAAAAGACCTTACCCCTCCTCACTATCTGGCAGGGGTTGATGGGGCAGGAGACTAAAGAAAGAAAGATCCAGAGTAGAAAATGAACAAGACAGATGTTCTTTGCTCACCTCGGCGGAAGCGAGTCCAATTTCAGTCACGTTTCCCACCCAGCGGATGCTCAGCCTGCCTGCTGCCTTTTCCTGCAGCATCCCTCTGGCAGGTGTTTAGAGCCCTGTCGCGGTCGGGGTCGGGGCAGAGCGAGACCCTGCTCCCTGGGGCCAACAGTGTTACAGAAGGGATGGGGGCGGGGTTTGAAGACTCAGGCAGGAATACTGTGGTTCCTGTCACACATCTAGTTAAGCAGTTGTTTTCTGTGAGAGTTACACACAAAAGAAGAGAAAGAGGCAGCTGCGGTGCACAATATTTTCTATTTTGGACATACAGACTCTCACTAACACACGCCTAGATTTTCCTGGCTGGAAGTGGGAAAAGCATAACAGATCCGTTATTGACCTACTAAGGAGCTGACCTGGTAACAGTGGGATTCTTGTGTGATGGGGTTTGACGCTACAATCTCTTAGAGTTGAGATGAACTTGTTTAAAACAAATTCCAAAACATAATTAGGACAACAGAAAAGAAGTCTTTTCATTCCCCCTCACGACTACCGGGCCAGGAAATGACGCAGGCCATCTCGTGCTGAGAAATGACACAGGACAGTGGGGAGGGAGCACTGAGTGAGGACAGGCGAGAGGCGAGGAGAAGAAACGCAGCCTTTAACATTCCCCTGCATTGGAATAATTTCCTTGGCATAGCATCGTGTTCTCATAATGAGAAGAATTACTGTTGTTCTCCTTTTCCCCGTGAGGCAAAACAGATGCTGTCTCTGTGACGAGGCACTCCCTCTTGAGCCGAGCAGCCATGTCCTTAGCCAGACACCTCAACGGCAAACCCTTCCTGGGCCAGAGTGTCCCTGCTGCGGATGGGGACACCGCACACCTGAGGCATGTGGCCGTGCTTGCTTCAGAGCGGTAGCTGGGATGTGAGTGTGCTTGCAGGGTGTGTGTGTGTGTGCGTGCGTGTGTGTGTGTGTGTGTGTGTGTGCGCGTGTGTGTTTGTGTGTGTAGAGGGGTGTGCAAGACAGATGGAGAGGCAGAGACAAGGAGGAAGGGGAAGAGAAAGAGAGTGACAGGAGAGAGAGAGATTCATTTTCTTTCCCACGGGAAACTGACCTCAGGCAGTGGTCATGGCGACTGAGAACTGGGAACAGAAGAGAAAGGCTGGCCTTCAACTGTAAAAGGACAAGTTGGATAAAAGGAAGAACGTGCTGTTTTTGTCAGCCCCTTTCCATCCCGTGTCGCCAGGCAGAGGAACCTGAGGCTGGATGTGACCTGGGAATAACATGCCTGCCAGTCGTGCACTAGAATGTGCACTCACGAGGGAAAGGCGTTCCCACCTCAGGGACTTACATGCTGGTAGGTAAGAGAGTGACCTCTGAATCGTGCTTCTGCGTGTCCAAGGCTCTGTCTTGTACTCTATTGCACTCGCTCCTCACACCCACCCTGCGATGTTGCCCAGACAGGTATTATCACTATCATCCTAACAGTGATGAGAAAATGCAGCGTCTTAGTCGACCAGCGTGTAAGTGGTAGAGAGGGGTTCGACTCAAGGTGGCTAACTCCGCCCTCAGACCCTTTCTACTACACTGTGCTGTCTCTTACAACATAAGCCCAGGGCATATGGCTCCACAGAGGCCTGCTGGGTTGTAAACCTGGATCCCCAAGAAGACCTCAGAGAAGTGACATAGATGGGCTGTGCTGGGTTGAGGTCAATGTGTGTTTCTGCCTCCCCACACAGCGGCCACTGATTGGATACCCCAAGCACTTCCCTCCAGCCGAGCATGATGCTGAGTAGAGCATAAAATTTCTGGGCAAAGTAGAGAAGGGTGCAAAACATAGTCTGTTTTCTTGAAAAGTCCAGAGAATGTTCGGCCCGTTCAAAGAAGAAGCACATCGGTTGTCCTTCTTCTTGCCCTTGCTTTCTGCGGTCCAGTTGAGTTTTACTTATGAGGAAGCTAGATTCAGAGCGCTCAAATAGAAACAAGTTGCCAAGAGGGCTAACACTGTTTTTATGCTGATGAACTGTTCTCCATCGATTCTACATATTACTCTATGCGTTATGGGCATTTTTATCTTAAAGATGTCTACCTATCTTTCCTGATGGAGTCCTTCTTCCATGGGCAACAAATATCAGAAAAAGAAAGAAAAGTCAAAAGGCTACAAGTATTTAATAGATACCTGAGTACGGCTGGTCCTGGGGAATCTGCCCTTCTCCCCCATTGAAGGAATGGAGGTGAGTAAAGTGGGCTCCAGACGTGAAGCAAGTGAAGGCATGCTAATGGCCGGCACCTCTCCTTTGTGCAATAACTTCTGTATTTTCACCTTCTGCCTGTAGCATCTTAATATTAAAGACTTCTCTCTTGACCGAGAATTAAGAATTCACATTAAGAAACTGAAGATCTGATTTGACAGATATCCCAAGGATATTTTAGTTCGATGAGAGCAGTGCATAGCCCTGGGGAGTGGATCTTGGACAGGGGGACAGAGGAGAAGGTCTGCACAACCCCTTGCTGTTTGGTGTCAGTGACTGGTTGGACTGGAGGGGACCCCATCTCTGAGGACTTGTTCTCACTATGCTTGGATGGCCTGAGAGATACAGAAGGTACCTAAGTAGTGGGGCCATGTTGCCTCCCAAGACATCGAAATGCTTCCAAGAAGATCCTAAGTGGATCTGGACCAAATCCTGAAGAGTGATAGGTTCCTTCTTTCTTTTTCCATGCAAACCAAAGTTGGATAGGACGCCTTGTGCAGAAAACACCATCGCTGTCTCCTTGCATGGAAGTCAACTGAGTGGCTGCTGAGTAAGACTTCTCAACCTCAACACCATTGACATTTGGGGTGGGGTGATTCCTTGTGGGGGCCGTCCTGTGCATGCAAGATGTTCAGAAGTACCCCAGGCTTCTGCCCATTAGATGCCAGTATCACTTTCCCCTACTCCCTCACCCAGTGTTGTGCCCAGACATTGACAAATGTGCCCTGGGGGCAAAATCTCCACTGATAGACGAGCACTGCTGGAGTCACAGACTGGCTTGACAACCTCAGGCAAGTATTTATGTTTCATTTAGTCAATTCCCCCATCTGTGCAGTGGTGATAAGCAGGATTGTGGTGGGGATTAAACGGCATGATGTCTATTACGGGCTTAGTTCAGTGCCAGGCACATGGTGCACACTCAGAGAAGATTTGCTTGGGTTACAGCAGCAGCATGCATTTTTTAGATCCCTGTTGCTATCTGTCTGCTAGGGAAGGTTTATTTGGGCCACCAGAGAAGGCTAAGATGACAGCCCTGGGCTTGAGGCACGTGGACTTCACGAAGCTCCAGAATCTTTTTCTGAGGACGGGGCGATGACTCTGCTGGGGGCCATGCCTCACGCCTCTTCCCACCCCAGCAGTAAAGAGTGCTTCTAATAGCAGCACCTGCCAGGGTGTGTTTACTTTCTAGACTCTCATGCAAAACCTTAGTTAAAAAAACAAAAAGGAAAAGAAGACCCCCAGGAAACCCAAGAGATCACAACCACGTGGCAGAGGGTGTGTTAATTCTGGGGGAACTTGTGTTACCGGAAGGTGAAATACTCATGCCCTCCATGCTCAGAGCCCGCCCATCCTTGCAGTGTTGTAATGGCGCGTCTCCAAGGTTCATTCCCCGCCTAGGAAAGGCGGTCACGCCTTAGGGCTTCGGGAGCATGTGGAACAGAGGAACCATCTCAACACCCTGTGCCTGGTGTCCTCCAACAACGGGGAGATGAAACCTCGCAACTGTCGTGAAAACGGGCTTGCTGTCCAGTGAGCCTCTTGGGGTGGTTTCTTAGACACCCGGTTGCCTTTAGGCTGTTCAACCCTCCACACAGATTCTCAGCAGAGAGATAAGGATACACAGAGATAACACAGAGAAGGCAGAAAAGACAGAGGAACACCTCTTCAGAGAAAGAGCCCTCGTTCAGCTTAGGGCTGGTGCGAGTGACTAGGTGCCCAAGAGGAGAAGAGGAAAGGTGGCTTGTCATTTTCCTGGGCTCCCAGGGCAGGTGGCATCGCAGGTGTTTCTTTAGAGAGTGCCTTTGAGAGTATTAGCATGCTCGGTGTTATTCCTTCTAGTTCTCAAACACAGGCAGGAGCACCTCCATGGGGCTGTCCCTGTGCTCTGCGGGACTTGGTGACAGAAGCAAGGGGGATGGCCAATGCAATGAGCTGACGGATCCAACTGCAAAATGTTCTCTAGGCTTGATTTCTGGGCCATTGAAGGATTATTCTGCCTGTTTTCCCCCTTTAGTTCCGGATATGCTAAATATTCCTGCAGTGCTGCCCATCGTGTGTGTTTAGAGATAAGAGGTGATCAAGGCCTTCAGCTGGCTGGTTGGAAGTCACTTCCTGGCTTGCCCAGCAGGTAGGCTGCTATCCACAGACTGAGCTACACACACTCCCTGGTGTTGTGTATGTTTGGATGAAATAGCCACCCAAAGCCATGGCCTTCCCCAATGTGCTTGTACCCTCCTGTGCCAGAGATTTCTAAGCAGCTGTTTCTCTCATCTGGGAATTTTCCTCCTTCTCTGTCTAGACACATTCTTCAGTCTAAACTTAGACCCGATCTCTCCAGGATGCCTGTCTGTGATCACTTTCCTCCTCCTGTATGTTCCGTACCGATTTACTACAAGCCTGCCTTCATCATGGTTCCCTTAGAAATAACATTCATTGTGTTTTACGTTTTTCTGTCTCAAATGCAAACCCTGTGTCTTAAGCTTCTTAGATGCCTCTAGACCGGCATAAGGAACGAGCTCAATATTGGTTGCTTTATAAAATGACCCTTCTGAGATTTTGAGAGAACCTGGCTTCTAGCACAGCTTGTATCTGTGTTTGTCTCTGTGTGTGTGCTCTGTGTGTGTGTGTGTGTGTGTGTGTGTGTGTGTGTTGATTGCAGGGGAGGATGTAGATGCTCTTTTGTCCCCAGGTGCAAGCTGCAATTTTCCAGGCCAACGTCACTCACAACAAACCTGATATTTTTATCCATCTGGCTGCCTCTGAGTCTTTCTCAGTTGGTTCTGAACTCCAAGCAGGATGAGAAGCCATTATGAACTCTCACACCCAACTCTCAGTTGGTGTGAGAAGATCGCATTTTGAAGAGTGAATTGGTCACTGTGCTTCCTTTTCTCCTGCTTTCTTGTGTGTGTCCCTCATCCGGGTCAGTCTGGGACTTACACATAGCTGCTGGAGACCCAGGGCTGCAGTGGCCGGGCTGAACGCCCTCTGGGCTTGAGCAAGAAGAAGGTGGCAAACTTCTCTGAACATCCCTTTTGCCTGGGCTGGCTTCCAGTTTCTCAGAGGCTATATATTTGCAAGGGGTCCTATGTAGTCACTTGGAGAATTTGGGTGAGGGTGGGTTAGGAAGAGCATATGTGAACTTGGGTATGTACAGATTCACAGATTTGGAAGGAGAGTTTATGTATCGGCCATGCATTTCATTTTCTATACTCCCATGCTTTGAAATCTTGGGGTCTTGCTGACTGGTGAGGCTGCCCCTCCCAAGGTCTGCTAACTGGTAAAGAGGACAAAAAACCCCCCTTTCCCATGCAAGCCACCACTCCCGAGCCCACACCCCACCACCTCCTCTGTTGCTTTCACACTGAGGCCACTCTCCCCCTGCCCTGATCACCCCAGGGCTGGGGACCAGACCACTAGCGATATCATGTGCCCCAGAGCCCACTGAAATGATTTAAAATAGCCAACTGTAGCCTGTCTACTCTGCCTCACCTGTTTCTCCCTAGGGAAACCACAATAAAGGTTCTTGTCCCCATTTCCCCCTTGCTTCCTCTGCTTCCTGTTCATCCTGGCGTTTCCCTGTATGGCCTCCCATGGTGCGGCATGCCCCCTCCTCTTGGGATCTGTGAATGTGACCCACTGTCTTTTCAATGCCAGTCATATCTTGACCTGTTGGCCTTGGCATACCCAAGTAGTAATAAAGCCCACGTCCTCAAACATTTTAGAATTACTGAGCAGAAACAAAGCTGGCAATGGACGAATCGTAGCACAGCTATTTCCCTGGAACGTAGCTCCATGCCAAGCACCGCCATAAGCTTCACGTACATCAGTTCAACCAACCCCCACATCTGTTCGTAGATGCATTTTTTCAAATGAGCAAAATGGTTTGGATCAGAGAGGTTGAAGGACCTTCCCAAGGTGACACATCCAGGGAGTGGAAAAGAAAGCTTCGGTTTCCTAAAAGGAAAGACAATGATGGAACATACTGTGGGGCTGGCTTCAGAGACAAGAGTTTTGTATTTATAAGGAGACTTGGAAACCACCGCACCTTCGTGCTGTGGCTGCAGATAAGCCATCAGACTCTTGCACATGAAGGATCTCTGGCTTTGGTCATCTCATGAATGACAATGGAAATCGACGGGTTGGCTGGGTTTCCATCACAAATCTTCTCTTAACAGCCAAAGGCGGGGCCGCCCCTTCCCATCCCTGCCAATTGCACGCTCCTGTTCCCGTGCTGTGGACATCTCGGGAGGTGACTCACACCACATCCTTCCAGTTTCTCATTCTCTTGCTCTGCTCCCATCACCTGAAAGCTCCAGTCAGTAAGCTGTGGAAACCCCAAATGCATCTTACAGTTCAAGGTCGACTGTAATGCCTTCCTACTCTCGGGAAGCCAAGATCTACACTTCACCAAAAGTCAACGCCATGAACTCGAGCTGTGCTTAAATCAGGAGAAAACAAGCAATTGAAAATTCAAGTCTAGTCACTGCCCCCTACCTCCATGCCGTTTTCATTTTGCCATAAGAGAACTTTGTAATAGATTGTGCATTTGCTTTTCTGCCAGATTCCTTGTAACTTAAAACCAATTGACTTCAGTCTGAAGTCAATATGTGTGGTATGGACAGGCAAAGCATTCTGAATCCATGTGAGCAAACCGCCATACTTCAAAAGATACCCCAGAGGAGGAAGAATTAGTATCTCCAAATCCAGTGTGAGCTGGTGGTTAAAATCATATGGCAGGCTCTGTAAAAGGGACCTCAGCTAACAGCCATTGGACTCCGCCTGCTGGAATTGGCTGGGCTTGCCCGTCTCCCTGATTAAACACCTTTTCCTTCAAAAACTCCTACTTCAGCTTTTGTTTACCTGGGAAGCTCAAAGACAGATCTTTCTTCCCAGCCAACATGTTTGAAGCCTACAGAGTCCGGACAAGAGGATACTTTGCAATGACTCTTAGAATTTCCCCCCACCATGGACCATCCAATCAGGGGTGCACATCCTCAAAATCTTCCAGAGAATTCAGATGATGGCACCTGCAATGCACAAGGAATGAGTGGCTGTCAATGATATCACTGAAGAGGAACCAAAACCCCGGGTTGGTTTGGGGTGGGGGGAGGGCAGAGGTCAGGTTCTGGATCAACCATTTCTGGAGTTAACAATTACTACGTAGAGCCATGCACATTTTCCATTTTGATAGCTTAGAAATGTCAAATATCAACAATCTTGTGTGGCTGGAACTTATTCTACAGCATCTCTTCTATCTTACTATTACTATTTTCTAGAGGAGAGGGTAGGCAACCTTCCTGGCTTGCCTGGGACTGTCCCACTTGTAGCACTGCAAGCCCACATCCAGGAAAAGCCTTCTGTCTAGGGCAGACTAGGGTGCTTGGTCACCCTGTTGGGTAGCCAGATTCAAGTTCCTCAGCTTGCTGTCCTATCTCCATCCTCTGCTCCGTTATGATTTCATAAATAAAGGTGAACATGATTATGGTCACAAGGTGCAAGCATTGTACGCGTCCTCATCCACTCATTGAAATGGCCCTCTTGGGCTTGAGGAAGTAAGGTGGCTTCCCCAAGCTCTCCTGAAGGTGGAGATGGACATTTCCTCACTCACACAGCAGCCCCTCATATGTGCCAGGCACTCTGCCAGGGCCATCTTGGGATCAGATGGGTGACAGGCAGACCAGGCTTCTGCGTCCAGAAACAGAAAAATGCCAAGCAACTCCTGTTTAGTCTGGGAGAGAATTCCTTTGAAAATGCAGGAACACAGAGCCTGGAGCTGCCCTCTTTTCCTGGAAGCTCAGGGGTGCTCTGCTGCCCGCAGGTGTGGCTCCCTCCGTGTGCGTGCAAACGGTGGGTAGAGCGAAGCCTGCTCATGATGAAACCCTGGAGGCTTACTGGACTCTCTCATTTATTGGGAGGAATGTAGTAAGATTGAAGTTCCACTCACTGTCTACATGGCTTGCAGGCAGGCACTGGCCAAGCCCGCTGGTCACAGCCAAGTGAGATATCTGATGGTGAGACCCAGGAGAGTCAGGCACTGCCGAGTCCCACACCTGAATGTTCTGGATGGACACGTGCATTAATCTTTCCTTAGGCTTCTCTTCCTGCGGCTTGCTGCTCTTCTGAACAGCTTTCCATGAAGGCTACTGGTATTTCATATATTACTGAAACATGTCAGAGCAATAAAATGATTTTTTCAAAGGTAATCAGTGACCTCCTGTTATGATTAGCTGTGTTCCCCCAACTGGGTGTGCTGTGTTTTCCCAGAATAGATGAGAACCCACAGCCCAAACAGGGAACATTTTTTTGGAGAGTCAATTTTACTTGAAGATTTAGGGAATTTTTCTCTGCTACCAAAGTAGATTTATAAAGAGGGGGAGGGGGAAATCCTTGTAAATGTTTAATATAAAACATGCAGACTTGGGGTGCCTGGGGCGCCTGGGTGGCTCAGTTGGTTGAGTGTCCGACTTCGGCTCAGGTCATGATGTCACAGTTTGTGAGTTCAAGCCCCACATTGGGCTCTGTGCCGACAGCTCGGAGCCTAGAGCCTGCTTTGGATTCTGTGTCTCCCTCTCTCTCTGCCTCTCCACCACTCATGTTCTGTCTCTCTCTCTCTCAAAAATAAATACAAACATTAAAAAAGAAATAAAATTTTTTTTAATGTTTATTTTTGAGAGAGAAAGAGCATGAGCGGGAAAGGGGCAGAGAGAGAGGGAGACACAGAATCTGAAACTGGCTCCAGGCTCTGAGCTGTCAGCAGAGAGCCCGATGCGGGGCTCGAACTCGGAAACGGTGAGATCATGACCTGAGCCGAAGTCGGTCGCTTAACCGAGTGAGCCACCCAGGTGCCCCAACATTAAAAAATAAATAAATAAAACATGCAAACTTAACGGTTCTGAAGTTATTTAAGGCTCTGTTTACCCCTAGGTTCTCAGAATAAAGTTTGAGGAGCACAGAACCAAACTAAAGTACTAAGTCATAGTCACCTGCCTTTACATGCCATTCAATTATCCTCTGCACTGGTTTCACCCAAAACTCCGTATAAAAACACATACTTTTTTTTTTTTTTTTTTTTGTCATGTGTATCACTGAGAATTGGAATTTATTTTGTGGAGACAAGCTACTTCTAATTTCCTTCTAATTTTGGATATTTATTTTTTTTCATCATGATAAATGTACTCTTTAATCCCCATCACCTATTTCACCCATCGCCCTCACTTCACCTCCCCTCTGGTAACCATCAGTTTGTTCTCTATAGTTAAGAATCTGTTTTTTGGTTTGCATCTCTCTTTTTTCCCTTTTGACATCACATGGTATTTGTCTTTCTGTGATTGACTTATTTCGCTTAGCCTTATAATCTCTAGCTCCATCCATGTTGTTGCAAATGGCAAGACTTCATTCTTTTTTATGGCTGAGTAATATTCCATTGTTCCACATCTTCTTTATCCATTCATCAATCGATGGAAACTTGTGCTGCTTCCATAGTTGGACTATTGTAAATAATGCTGCAATAAACATCGAAGTGCACCTATCCCGTCGAATTAGCGTTGTTGTATTTTTTTTCGGCAAATACCCAGTACTGCGATCCCTGGTTCTATTTTTAATTTTTTGAAGACCTCCATACTGATTTCCACAGTACCAGTTTGCATTCCCATCAATAGTGCAAGAGGGTTCCCGTTTCTCCAGATCTTTGCCAACACTTGTTATTTCTTATGTTTTTGATTTTAGCTATTCTGACAGGTGTGAAACGATATCTCATTATAGTTTTGATTTGCACATCCCTGATGATGATGGATGTTGAGGATCTTCTCACGTGTCTGTTGGCCATCTGGATGTCTGTTTGGAGAATGTCTGTTCATGTTTTCCGCCCATTTTGTAATTGGATTATCTGTCTTTTGGGGCGTTGAGTTTCAAAAATTCTTTATATATTTTGGATACTAACTCTTTATTAGATATGTCATTTGCAAATATCTTCTCCCATTCTGTAGGTTGCCTGTATGTTGTTGATTGTTTCCCTTGGGGTGCAGAAACTTTTTATTATGATGTGGTCCCAATTGTTTATTTTTGCTTTTATTTACCTTGCCTCAGAAGACTTAGCTTGAAAAACGTTGCTATGGCTGATGTCAGAGAAATTACTGTCTGAACCCTTTTCATGATTTTTCTGGCTTCAGGTCCCACTGGATGTTTAATCCAGTTTGAGTTTATTTTTGTGTATGGTGGAAGAAAGTAGCCCAGTTTCATTCTTTTGCATGAGGCTGTCCAATTTTCCCAACACCATTTCTTGAAAAGACTGACTTTTTCTCAGAGACAAGCTACTTTTTTTTAATGTTTATTTATTTTTGAGACAGACACAGAGACAGAGACAGAGCACAAGCAGGGGAGGGGCAGAGAGAGAGGGAGACACAGAATCCAAAGCAAGGTCCAGGCTCTGAGCTGTCAGCACAGAGCCTCATGTGGAGCTTGAACCCACGAACCACGAGCTCATGACCTGAGCCAAAGTCAGATGCTTCACTGACTGAACAACCCAGGCGCCCCGAGATAAGCCACTTGTAATCAAAAGTCGTAAGGCACTGTAAGTGATCCGACATATGATTACAATGTTCTGAATAAATTTTGGATACCAGGTCTTATAAGCATTTTTTAATGTCTACATGATTGTAGAGGCTTCAATTAAAATATTTTATACTTTATAGCCACTGCAGTTTGGTCTCTAATATATGTAAATTGTCAGTGAATAAAATTCTCCTTAAACACCTAGGATACTTGGTTGACTTTAAATGACTAATTATTGTTGTAATTATTATGCGAGAGCATAAGGTATGTTCTGTCTTAAAAATAAAGCATGGTAAAGTTTTCCATGGTTTGCAATTTAAATTGGATGGCTCAGAGGCATTAAAGAGCAGGTGAACAGAAGATGTAAGTCATTTTTTAAAAAAGGGGCTATTTTTGTTCCTATCTTGGTACCGCTTTGTGGGAAGAATTCCTTAGGGCTGAGGGCTGGCAGTAAGTATAAAGTAGAAGTTAGGTTCAATCTCGGGGACCAGTTCAGTTGGCCAAGCCATTAGCCAGGCATTTTGAAGCTTGAGTGCCAGAAACTACAGCGCTCCCTCAAGAGGATGAAGAAGTGTCTGTGACATTGAACAGGCTCTGTGGAGGAGGGCAGATCAAGTCAGCAGGTTTCCACCTCCTCACACAGCTGCCTGAGTCTTTGGGAAGACGTTGCACGCACGTGTGCTTCGAAGCGCCTTAGACTGTTTTTGATGAGGTGGCTTTGGCAAATAGGTTTTTGTTTGTTATTTCTCTCCCCTCTGTGCAACGATGTTTATATTCTTTGAACCTTCCCATGTTTTGTGTTGTAGCTTTTGTTAGGACAGGGAGAGTTAATCGATAATAGAAACCCTTAACATTTTTTTTTCCGTTCTAAACTGGCATTTTGTCACAATTCTGTGTTTCATATTGAGTTTTACGGGACAGTGCTATTAGGCGAGTTAGTAAGCATGTAACCATCGCCGAGATCTAAGTCGGATTCATAGTCACCATGACAGAACTTTTATTTGAGATTCAGGTTATGGATCTTTTCCTTTAATTTCTTATGGATTTTGCAATTTGTCAGCAAGCAACATTTCAATGCTCATCTTCTCAGTAAGACATAATAAGACATATGAAACATTTTAGCAACCCAGGGGACTATATTCCTCTCTTTTTCTTCTTCTAATGGGGATGTTTTATTGACAGGTTATCAAGGGAGATGTTTGTTTCCACAGAAAAGCACAGATAGAATATCAGATCTATTTCTGAGTGTCAGATCACAAGGAATCATTAGGCAGTACGTTGGTACAGCGATGTGTATTTGAAAATGAAAAACGTGAAGGAGAATTATTTCTAATGGTAAAAGTTACCACTTGCCTGAGGAAAAAGAGATTACAGTCATCTGGGATAGTTGCACACTCGAGTTTATATGATGTCACACATATAGCGGGGCTGGGGGGGGTGTCGATTAAATCAACAAATGAGACAGGTAAACAGTGGAGGCGGGGCTGGGATGGCCAGGGAGCTGCCATTGTGTCTGTGTGGTAAATGGCTGTGTCCCCAGAAGCTGCCATGATTCCTTAAATCATGTTAATAGAACAGATACTGCCCTGGAGCCTGAGAGAATCTGGCTCTGAATCTAGACTCTACTGCTGGGGATTATATGAATTTGAGCAAGTTAACTTTGAGGCTCAGTAACCTAATCTGAATACTGGGCACAAACAGTATGTATCTTGGAGATTTTTTTGAGAGAATCTAGGTAGTAGTGTCTGTCTCACCTGCACCCCGGGTTCTGACGTGTGGCAGGCTCACCAGCCTCTGGGATCATTATTGTACAGCTACTCTAACTCCCAAGAAGCAACCCCTGACCCTGAACCTCAGTGCTCCCCGCTGGAGAAAACAATGAGTCCCCCTCACCTCCAAAAACACATTTTTGACATTTGAAACTTTCTTTGTGCTACTTAATCTAATTGCTATTCATAACTCATATTTGACATATACAATTAAAATATCCAAAACATCTTAAATCTTCTTGGTGTTGAACTAAAAATAACAACAGTGACAATAATAAAAAAATCGCAGGTAAGCATTGCCCTTTGGTTAACTTTGGTTAATTTTAAGGGAGGGAGTTAGTGTGATAGGAGGTTAGTATTAATCATTAGTAGAGTAATTAGTAATTAGTACTAGTATTAATCATACATAGGGTAATTACTCTATGGATTAGTCTTGTTCCAGTCAGGAGAGAGAAACCACACAGAAATTTGAACGTGGAAAATTTAAGGTAGAGCATGTAGACTGGAACAGGAGATTGGAACAATGAGACAGGCTGGCTGGTAAGGAGTAAAGAGAGTTCTAGAGAATACAGAGATATCTGCTCTAAGAGGCCACCACCCCTAGGGCTCAAACACCCAGAGAAGGGCTGCAAGTCAGACATCACTGGATGGCAGGCAAGTCTCTGTCATGCCGCGCTCATGGAATTTGCTGGAAATCCATCTTCTGGAACTTGCTGGAAATATTTTCTCCAGGGTGAGGCAGAAAGCTGTTTCTGGTGACTTCTCCCTGGAGGCACTGGCCTCTGCCACACCACTGCCTTCGGGGCACCACTGGCGGGGGGCGGGGGGGGGCTGCTGGGTGCTGATGGCCCCAGGGTGTGGTAGGAACTGGGTGCTGGCAAAGTGGTAACAGAGAGCCAGCAAGGGATAACTTTAGTGTCAGACAAACACGTTTCCCGAAATATCGATGGGGTAGGACTTATGGAAGGGGAGAATAGGATGGTTCAAAGTACACGAGAGCTTCACCCTCTCTCCTTAAAGGTAGCCTGAACTGCCTTGTTCTTGCCTTTTTTTTATATTCATTTTCCCTACAAAGGACTTGGGATGTGAATCTTGAAGGGAATCACTGTAGGAAACAACTCTGTGAAATTGGGGTTTATGGCTATAGAAATATTAAGTCGTCATTCCTCCTGATACATAAGGCACTGACACGAGAAGTCTGTGGAGAATCTTCTCTCTGTGCGCACTTCTCTTGAGCAGTAGGTGGTGTTACAATGTGGACACAGTGAGCAGGCACCTGCCCGGTGGTTAGTGGCCAGCATACGGGGGTCGCCGACTACTGACTTGCATGGCTGACCAGATTCCGAGGAGGGTTAAAAGGAGAAATTCATCAAGGGTGGAGACTTAGAAAGGAAACGTATATAAGACTAGGACAAACTTAAACAATATAAATATGCTTCCCTGGGTAGAACATACATTTTGCCCTAAGCTTTCTTTCCAAGCATCCTTGTGAATTCATTGGTGTTTGATTGCAAATAACTGCCATTATTGAATCAACTGGGTTCGAATCAACTGGGAAACCATGCCTGGATTACTTATTCAAGACTATGTCTCCCCAGGGACTATGTGTTTGAATTTAGTAAAATAAACTCACAAAGGGATTACATTTTCTAAAGTCACTTAAGCATTATTCTCCTTTTTATTCTCCTCTTCTTGTCTAACAATTGGCTACCTATTTTTTTACTAGTTTAAGAATATCTAAGGAACTAAATCTTCTTGAACGAATTCTATGTATAATAAAAGGCAAAAATCTTAATGAATGAAAAGAAAATGAATCCTAAGAGACGATCTCAATGCTTCCGTTTCTTTGGTTTGTTGAAGTTCCGTGAGGGGGAGAGAAATGTCTCAGAGACGTTTCTACACCGAGCTTGTAGGTGGGTGCTGACTACCTCCTATTTGTACCTTCTCTCTCCCCACTTAAGGTCCATCCCGTTTCTCACGGGCAGGAACTATGTATTCTCTGCTTAAAACAAAAATGAAAACAAAAACATCTTGCAAAAGTGGCTTGAGTAGGCTGTGCTTACTACATGCATGACAGGGAGAGCTAATTAACAAGACAGTTAAGGATGGCAGAATTTTATTCATGGAAAAGACACTGAGAGGAGTTAACAAAACACACGTTTTGGTAGCTACTTACTACCTTTACCATCACAAATAGTTTAGGATGATAGGATTTGTCAGACTTTCCAGTAACATCTGTGCTTTCTATTTGATCTTTTTTGATTACTTTTGTCAGTTATTAAGCAAATGGATTCCTTAAAAAAAAAATCATACAACGTAACCCAATAAATCTTTTTTCTAGATGCTTCTTGGTAGCTCAGTCTCACTTCCCCTCCCTCATGGAAGCTGGATAAAGTTTTCCTGTTCAACAAATATGTGCTTGGTAGGAAGGGACACTGAGAACGGTTGGAGCTCGTGTCTGTCAAATACATATAAATTTCTAATGAGGCAGAATGAGAAGCCCCAGAAGAGTTTATCATCCCAGCCATTCCCAAGGCAGTGTGGAGGTTACATCGGGAGATCTTCTGGCATTTATGAACAACCTCAGCAGACACACAAGCCCTTGGAGTCTGGGAGGATGTTTTCTGAATATATATTCAAATAGTTGTACTTAAATCAAGAGACCAATAAAGAAAATGTCAATTAATTCTAGAAGAGATTATCATTTAAATGGTCTGTTAGAAAAACTAAAGCAGTATTGTTCCTCTCAGAGAAGAAGGCTGAAAAGATAATTAAGCATCAGTAGAATACCAACACAGTAGTGGGGCAAAGAAAGGGCACAGTGACTTCGAGAATGTATAGAGATAAAAAGGAGCACAGGGACCTAGACCCTCATTAGCACTGAGTGTGGATGAACAGCTGTTTAAGTTTTGTACAGTTCCAGAATATTCCTTGAGATTGTTCAAGGAATCAGAAAGTGCCACATTTCATGTCACCTTTAGTATTCGCAATGGGCAATAAAATTCATTTGCTGACATATGCCCAAATCAATATGCATGCTTCAACAAACCAAAGTCAAGGGCACAGTCTAGCATAAATTACGTGTTCATTGTTGTTACTGTTGTTGCTATTGTTACCCGCCCCTTTCTCTTCCAGGGTCAGACCCAGTTAAGGGACATAAAGAAGCTAGCGAGGTAGATCAGGACACCAGCTTTATGACACATGGTGGACGGAAAGGAGAATGGCAGTTTATGTGTGGGCCAAAGAGGATAATTATTTGTACCCTAAGAACAGACTCAGCCCCTAACACTGCATGCCCTCCCCTCCCAGGGGCAGACTGGCTGCCCTCTGGAGGCCCGCGATCCCTGAAGAGAGACGCCCAGGAGGGAGCACTCCCCATCAGCTCCCAGGGAGGGCAGCGAGGTGCGTGATGTCGCCCCCTAGCTGAAGGCTCTGGGACACTGCAGGCAACAGCGACGAGACTTTTCTATGGATACACACACACCCGTTTAATAATCGTCCTGATCGACTCTATTTTTTTTTTTTTTTTCTGGGTCATCTTGAAGAAATAGAATCTCCTAGATCTCCACCGGTCCGCCAAACTACTTTCTCACTTCTGATTGAACGAATTTCTTATTCCCCTGTAACTAAGTCTCCGGGTTAAATTCATTCTTACTTGGCCAAAGTGAGTTAAAATCAGATAAAACAAGATATTAAATGAACTATGACAAATATACGTTAAAACTTTTGCTCATCGTTATCAGAGCTTCAAGTGTCTCGAATATCATAGGCCTTGCCTCAGTATTTTCTTGCTGTGACGAAAATTAAAATTGAGTCGCTATTTTATGGCAAAGCAAGAGCCAGAGGCAAGCCTTCTGATGTCCCCATCTAAAATTCTTTCCGTTTCAAATCGTTTGCTATCTTCAGACCTTCGGATAGGGCATTGAATAGTAAGTCAAACTGAGCAGTTGGGAGCACGGAGTCTGGAGGCAGATGGCTTTGAGTTTGACTTCTAGCTCTGCTCTTACTAGCTGTGACTTGTACAGAGATCACTGACACCTTCCTCAGCTTCCGGGGCTTCCTGTGCAATATGCAGCCTGCAATACCTCTCTTGCAGGCTTGGTGTGTTTAAGTGAGATAATGTGTTTAAAATACACGGGAAGTGCTAGCATCACCCACCATCAAGCTGCAGTTGCACGGAGCATGAATAAAAGAGAGTTTGATCGTACATGAGTTGGAAATGGAAAAAGAATGTTTAAGTGAACCATCTGGAAAGATTCATCGGCTTCGTAGCTGCCTCCTGAGTGCACCATTATCAGAAGTGACCTGTCTATGCTTCTGTATTTCCTTACATTCTGGTTTGATTTCTGACTGTTCTGAATCAAGTTTTTCTTACATAGCTGCCTTGAGTCTGCAGAAGACCCCTAGGGCTTTCTCCCCCAAATCTTGTCTTCGTGACTATTTTCATGACGAGCTACTTAACCACGACTATCTCGGCTTCTCCTGAGGGCCCGCCGTTATTTCAAGGGAATCAAGTTTTCTCTTTCACAGATAACAGAAAGTAACATTCTAGCACCCACCAAATGTGGCATTACTAACTGAGATTCTTTTGGTTCCATAATTATCTCTTTTCTTTCTTGTAGAAATATATATGATAAACTCTAAGTAGGACTTTGTATGTGCCAGACATTTTTCTAAGCCCTTTGTAAGTGCTAACTCATTTTATCTTTATACCGTCCCTATGAGTAGAATCTGTATTTAATCTAATTTTATGGAAAGTGGAAAGCAAGACAGAGGGAAGCTAAATGACGTACCCCAAATTACACTGCAAGGGATGTGTAGAAGCAGGACTCTCAGCCAGGGATTCTGGGTCTAGCCTTCTGCTTCCAACAACGTAGCTTTTCACAACTCTTGGCTACCCTCGTTAAATCATCTTCGAGTATAGTATTGCCACAAAAGGGCATCGCAGGCTTAATTAGATGAGGACTGAAGAACTTAAGAGTGTAAGTTTCAGAGTCCAACAAACATTTGTGATGCCATTGTCTACAGCACTGACAGGAAAGGTGATCCAGGAGGATGCCACATCTCGGAGCATGGTTTTTTGTTTTGTTTGTAGCACAGATGCGATGAGGGAGTCCTGAGCGCAGAAAATGGGGAGGGGTGGAACTGGAGCAAAGCACCGGAGATTTGCAAATCGTCAGAGCTGAAGTCGAAGAGCAAAAGAAGGCAAGTCAGTTGGGCTTAGGGGATCGATCAGTGCGGAGTTTACCGTCATTGCCCAGAGCGGACAGCAGGGAAAATCACCTGGGACGAGAATGAGGAGGGGGTCGGAGCGGTGGGCATCAGGTAAAAGTGGTATTTGGGACAGAAGGGAATTTAATGTCGTCCCTTCTCATCTGGGATTTGCTGTGCATTTGCCCTGGGCTTTCTGCCTTTCCGAATTTGGTAGTGGCTGTGCTCAGAGTTACAGTGTTGGAGGCACTTGAAACACAATAAAAATGAAATGGCAGCATCAGAATTCTGAGTCATCCTGATGAAGACAATGACTGGGAAGCGCCTGAAGCATGAAGCAGCCACTCTGTCAGCAGAGCCTCTCACTGAGCTCAGCAGCAAAATGGACCCATGCTCACCATGGTAGGGAGCCACCTAAGCAAGACAAGGTACCACACAGTGGACGACGCTTCTTAGTGGTGTTGGGAACATAACACCCAAACCACCTGGGAGGTAGTATAGGTTTCTGACACCTCCACTTAATGTCTGTGGGGCTTTGAGCAAGTTAATTGAGATCTCTATGCATTCATTCCCTCATCCAAAAAAAAAAAAATGCAGAAAATATCCAAATGGTGTTGGTTAGGGATGGTGCTTACTAAGTCCAATACCTGGCAAACAGCAGGTGCTTAAATCTTTGCTGAATGGATAGTGGGAACTAAAATATATTAGCTTTCCACTGGAAACGATGTTAAAGACTCCCTTTATATTGAGAATTTGCCAAAACACAGCAGAGTAGAGAATGGTAAGTCGCTCCATGCTCCCGCTACCCAGAATTGATGACCACCACAAATTTGCTGGAGATGCTTTGTTTTCTAAGTAAAAGAAAATAAATTATTGCACATTTCGACATTATGTTTGGATCAGAACAAGCGGACAAAGAGTGTAAAGTTTCATTCTTCGGGCAGGTAGCCCAGGCTGCGAGATCAGAGGGAGAAAACATAGCTGCTCAACCTTCATCTGGCCCCATTGCTTTGTGGCAGGTAGAAAGATATTTCAGAGCGGCACAAATATTGACAAAAATATCTGAAACCACTTGTCCAGAAGGATTTCATCTGAGGACAGAAACGGATAGGGATGCCTTTGGGTGTCACTATACATGTGATGTCTCAAGGACAATGGAGAAAGTCAATAATTGATCCAGAGAGGCGAGGGAGGGCAGATGTGCCAGGGAAACCATCTGTGATTGGCGAGCTTAACCCAGGCAACAGTATGGGTACGTGCACAAAGGAATAGTTAGGGAGAACCTAGAAGGGGAAGAAGAGCTGACCCCTGGGACTCGGCACACGTTCACTCAGGAAAGAAATCTTTCCGGGATGAACTTTTTGGATATGGTGGTAGACTGGTAATCCAGAGACATGGTGTAGACGTGTGTGAGTGAGGACTTGATAAGTCCCCTTTGATGCCTTTGTGGGCAAAATCATAAATGTAGGTAGGGTGATGATATAGATAGGTAGACTGATAGGTAAGTAGTTGAAAAGTATTTGTATGAAATGCCGAGTAGTGGTTGATGACAGCAGAGTAAGAAGTTGCTCCCAACCTGCCTTTCTTCAGTGGTAGTGAACTTCATGCTTTATCATGAAAAAGTTCTGTGGAGAAGACAAAGATTATTCATGGGTTTTCAGCATTAACATTTAGACACTTCCCTATAATTCCATGTTTCTTTCTGGAGGACTTGTTCATTTAATCTGATGAATGTCATTAAGTAAATGTTAAAGGTCACTATATGAAAGGAAAATGGTAAATTTCTAATATTCAATAACGAAGCCTTTATTGTAACTATAACACTCTTAGGATCATCTTAAAAGTAAGAACGAGACTCTTTCAGCTTTTTATCAAACCTTCAACTATAAAGGGCTAATACAAAACCTATAAAACCTATAAAGGGCTAATACTTTATCAATCTTGTATACTTGATCTTATCCTACTTCACTGCATGTTCCTGTTCAACGAATTACCATTCATTGAACATGTTTGAAGATGGAATTCTGGGTGTCTCGTGGGGCAGATCCATCCTTTTTGGTTGGTTGTGGTCCTTCATTTGTTTAACAAATGGGAAAGTCTCCTTTTGTTTGGGAAATGTGACGTCTCAGGGACTGACTCATAATTGATCCTGGCTAATCATAGTAATGTCATTTCTTTTGCCAATGATGAGTCCAGGGTATGCGTGGGACTGATTCTGACTTATGAGCTCAAATGGGAATTCTGGGATGGGAGACAGTAGGGCAAGAAGACCGCCTCTTTGGCTTCTTCTCTTCCCTTTGGACACTGTTGTGTGAGCACATGATGTTTACAAGGCAAGAAGCCCACAGACAATAGCCCACACGCTGAACATCATGGCAGACGGGACGAGTGCAAGAGTTTGGTGGCATTCTGGTATGCCAGCCCAATCCTGCACCTGAGTTGGTATCAGTAATGATACTTTGGGGTAGCTGGCTGGCTCAGTTGGGGGAGGACGTGACTCTTGATCTCGGAGTTGTGAGTTCAAGCCCTACCTAGGGTGTAGAGATTACTTAAAAATAAAATCTTTAAAAAATGATGTTTTAAACCACTGATGGGTGCGCCTGCCAATGCTTGCTGCTGAACAGATCCTAACGGATGCAGAGGCATCCCTAATTTGTGGGAGGCCCCAGAATAATTTCTTCCAGCTATCCCAGTACAAGTCAAAAAATTTAAGTTCTGAGACACTGGATTGGCTCCCCTCCAGAAGTTAAGGCAGCCTGTGGTTAATTCACTGAGAAAGAAAATGTGGTTTGGCCATTGAGAGATTGTTTTTGTTCACTGTGTTTGCTCCCATATGATATGGAAATTAAATTAATTTGAAAGGCCCTTTTGAATGGATGATTTGGAGAGAATATGTAAACATAAAAAAAAATGATATATGTGTACCGAAAGAGTAAATAAAATTAAAAATAAATGGGACCTGACATTCTCTTTCAGTACATTTTTCACTTTTATACACTATGCTAGTTGATTTATTAAGGCTTTTTGGCTTTGAGCTTATCATATTGAGATCTTTCCTAGGAAAAGCAATTTGAAGGCTGTTGTGGCTGAAGGCACATTATGGTGGTGGGAAATCAAATAGAACACTGACTTTCATTTAAGGTTGTCAGCTTGATGAATAGGATGAAGTTGACTTCAAACAGACAGGACCTGATAAAAATGATCTGTTTCTGACAGGTAGAAGGCATGCAGAATGATGGGCAAATAGAGCGTAATTATTTACTATGTTCCAGAAATCATACATTAGCTCCTGTTGGACATGCAGAATTAAAAACAAGCTAAGACCCAGGATCTTTCAAACCAAATTATCTGTAAATAACATATGTTTTGATAAACTTTGAAATCAGGTACAGAATTCCTCCTTTCTGTCTTTGGTAGGAATTGAAATTCTTTGAAAATTGGTTTTATTTCGTTTGTTCTTCAAAAAGAATATGTATTTTTAAAACTAACTTTATGTCATAATTTGTTTGGAAATATTAACCTTGAATGATTAACCTTGTACTTTGTAATTCTTCAATATAGTGCGTAATGCAGGCTCTGAGAACCGTTTATTCAATATTATTGATTTATCACATGTTCATGGACTGCCTACTCTGTGCCCCGTGGCACAGAAGAAAAACACATCAAATGATCACCCAAATAAATATGCTGTTAAAACGATAAGACTCCACTATGTTTTAAAGGGACAGTCTGGATTCCGATCTGGTGTGAGGGTCAGGGAAGTTTGAATTGAAATCTGAAAGACAAACAAGATGTATTATATGGACCAGTGTTATTTTCATCCAGTGTTTCTCCCCCCTTGGTAATTGAATCTTGAGTGTGTGTGTGTGTTGTGTTCAGGTGATTTTCCTTGGCTAGAGGACTGGTCTGAACACACCCCCTCCACCCCCCCCCCCCCACCCCCGCCAAAAGAATGAAGGGATAATGAGCTAAATCACAGGGAGTTTTAAAGGTAGTTCTTAAAATATTCCAGGAAGACAGAATCCCTGAGGATGGCCGAGAAGAATCAGAAAAGCTCAAATGACAGATTCTGGGCAGGACCACAAAGAGCTTGTTTCTGTTGCTTTTGTATTTAAGGAAACAAAAATCAAGTTATTAATCTTACATGGGAGTAATTTCATCCCATTTTCATGTTAAGTCGTTCAATGATTTAGCCTCTTGTACAGCCTCCAAGTAATGATAGTTTGAGTGCATTAACAGCACGGTATCTGGAGTAGGGTCAGTGTCCAGCCCCGGAAGACACGTTTCCTGAGAGCCTGCTGTCTCTTCCATTCATGGCTCTCTTCCCTTTGTCTGGAACGGGGCCAGGCACATGGCAAGTGTGCAGTAAATACCTGCTGAATGAATGAATGGATAACTGTCAGCTAAAAAGCAAAAGGGCACTCATATGGATTTGTATGCATAAGGATGTTTTCAACTCTTAGCTTTCCAATTTCTCTCCTGCCCACAGTCCCAACTTCTACCGAAAAGCACAGAGATTTCCACCAGGCAGATTTTACAAGATAAAGATGAAGCTTTATTCTTGTTTTTTACCCTCAGAGCGCAAGACCAGGGCAATCGTAGTTGCTCAATAAATCTGTGTTGAGAGATTGAGTTTTGTCTTTGTTTCTTGCTTTCGCTTAAAGAAAGATTGAGCTTTAATACTGCCTTGAGATCAATAGTCTTCCGTTAAGTTGCTCTGGGATTCTGAACTTTAAGAGTCTCAACTGTGGGACTATCTGAATAGGAAAGGCACCTTATTCTTGCTGCCCCTTTGATTACACACAAAGCTCTTTGCAGAGGAGCCAGAGTATACGTACCTGCTTTACATCACACCTAGATCTGCAGAGGACCGTGTTCCAGGAAGCTGGCGGCATTAAACTCTAAAATTTTTCTCTAAAATTTTTACCATATTGAAGGATTTTTCTATAGCTCTTGTTTTCTGTGATTGAAGAAGTTATAAAAATATGTTGTAAGCAGTAAAGAATTACTCAAACATAAGGTAATGATAGGAGACTTACCGGATAGGAGAGTCAAACACTGAAACCAGTAATCTTTGTAATCTTGAAGTGTTTTAACCATTTCCTTTATCTGTCTCTCCCCTTTTCCCTTCCCTCCCTTTATTCCTTTACCAAAAAAACCAAACAAACAGACAAACAAAAACCAGCTTTATTGAATTCTTAGTGTGTCTTAAATTGGACAGAGAGGGGTAAATAAGGAATGATTGCTGCCTTCAAAACTCTCCCTTTCTAGTGGTGAAATAAACATGGAATTAAATGGAGAGGGATCCTGGCACTAGACCAAGTAAGTGGGCTTGGGAGAGTTTGAAGGGTTTCATGAAACCGTAGAGGAGAGGTTTGAGGAAGGGAGTAAAAAAGATGGATGAAAATGGTAATTATATTCACATCTGTTCACATCTGTTTACAAGTCCCCTTGTAGGGGACTATCTGTTTACCGGCAGGAAACAGAAGAAGAGAGGGCAAAGGGGACATGGTGGCGGGGTCACGGAAGTCGAACACTTGTGGCCTTAAAGTAACAGCTGCTTCAAGGCACACATGTGTAAACAGATGTGAATACAATTGGTATACCAAGGTATATATGAATATAATTGGTATACCAAGTATACCAAGGATACTTGGTATCCACGTATCCTAACCCTGGAGGGGAAGATCAGGGTGAATGGCGACTAACCTCTGGTAGACTTGAGTTCACTGGTGCAACCAATCAGTGGGTTAACCTTGTAGGAGACTATCTGTTTACAGGCAGGAAACAGAAGAAGAGAGGGCAAAGGGGACATGGTGGTGGGGTCACGGAAGTCGAACACTTGTGGCCTTAAAGTATCAGCTGCTTCAAGGCACACTATGTAAAGTGCTAACATGGGTGCCATGAAGAGAGGTGGAATATATAAGGAGACTGTAGTTCATGCTTTGAAACCATTGCTTGAATACTGTTTTCAAAATTTTATTAAATTTTAATAATAATAATAAATAATTATTTAATAATAATTTATTATTTAATAATGTAATAATGTAATAATTTAATAATAAATAAATAATAATAAATAAAATTTATTATTTCAAAATTTTAAACTTTTTATTACCGAAAATTTCAAACATCCATATAAGCAGAGAGAATAGTATAAAGTATAGTAGGAGAGTATAATAATAAAATGATGCCTTCCCCTTCCATCCCCATCACCTGATTTCAACAATCACCAGCTCACAAACAGTAGTTTTTGATGCGACCTCCCCACTGCCCACCACGGGACAATTATTTTGAATTCCAGACATCGTATAATTGTATGTGTAAATGTTTCTTTTTTAATCTCTACAGTGTAGTAATTCTTTTTTTTTTCTAAAAATATAACATGAAGCATTCTCTCACCTAAAATATTAATAACGATTTCTAAGTAATAACAAGTGATCTGGTCTCTTCATATCATCACATATATATTTTTTTTCACTGTTGATTTGTTTGAATTAGGATCCAAACAAGGTTCACAAGTTGCATGTGGCTGATATGTAGCTCAAATCCATTTTTGCCTACAGGTTTCCACTCTCTGCCATGCTTGGTTCTGTGCAATTTATGTGTGGAAGAAGTTAGGTTGTTTATCCCTTAACACTTCCCACATGCTGGCCTTCGATGATTGTATAGCCATGGTGTCACTTAGCATGTTCTTCTAAATTCTGGTTAGATGCATGCATCTGATCAGATTCAGGTTCATTGTTGTCGTTGTTGTTAATATTTGCTACATGGTGGTTTGTAGTTCTGTGAGGAGACGTGTCTGTCTCTTCGTCAATGAGTTGGTGTATCAGCCTGCCTCATCGACTGTTATCTTTCCATCAGGACTTCCCCTCAAGGTTTTAGTCACCACTGATCCTCATTGCCCAAACCCCTGTTTTCATTAGGGCTGAAAAATAGTTGCAAAATTCTAATTCAGAGTAGATGAATCCCACTAAGGATTCGAATCCCACCAAGATTTGAACCTGGATGCCTAGATTCAGAGGCCAGGGTGGAAGACTGAACAAGTCTGAGGGACATGCAAAACTGTGAGTTTTCTTTTTCAAAGCTTATGCCATGCCTACTTGTTTTCATTTCTGGTGTGGTCAACGTGTCTTCCTAATCTGTAGCGCTTTGTTGTATCAAATGACATTAAATCAAGTTGTATTATTTTTAAAGATCCTTGGATTATAATGAAGGGGGGAAACAGAAATGTTGTAAGAGCAGTTTTCCTATAATTTTCTCTTTACTCTGAATATGGGTAACTTCAAAATGAGAGAACCTGGGGGTGCCTGGCTGGCTCAGTCGATAGAGAATTCTTGATCTTGGGGTCGTGGGTTCAAGCCCCACATGAGGCGTGGAACCTATTTCAAAACTAACTAAATAATAAATAAGAACAAAATGAGTAAAGCTGTGAGCAGAAGAAAAACATGCATTGCAACATGCAGACATTCAGTACCTCTTCTGAGCAACCCGTGAGATAACATTTAAACACAATTCACCATCTGAGTTGTTCAGTAGGATCTTGGCACTGTTAGGTAGTTTGGTAATTTTTATTGTTTCCTACTGCTACTTTTAAAGTTTAATTATGTATTTTTATCTGTTATATTTGTGTTTATTTGCTTTAAAAAAATAATGTTCTCAGGACACGTGGGTGGCTCAGTTGGTTAAACATCTCACTTCTGCTCAGGTCATGATCTCGCAGTTCGCGGGTTCAGGCCCCACTGCGGGCTCCATGCTGACAACTTAGATCCTGGAGCCTGCTTCAGATTCTGTGTCTCCCTCTCTCTCTGCTCCTCCCCTGCTCATTCTCTCTCTCTCTCTCTCTCTCTCTCTCTCTCTCTCTCTTCTCAAAAATAAATAAACATCAAGAAAAAAATTTTTTTAATTAGTGTTGTTATTTTTGAATGGAAACACTAGTGAGGAGCTGGCCAATAGTATCTCAGTTTGGCAATATTAGAATACCAGCGTATCATTGCTTCAGTGGATGCATTGGTGAAAATGGTTGCTGCACAATGATGGGTCATTGAGAGCTTCCTCGTTGGCTGTCCTATGTGGATTTCCCCCAATGTGTGCAAAGCTCTGTGAGCAGGGTGGGCTCCATGGATACGCAAAGTATATGTAGTCAAAACAAGACCTACCCTCAGAAGGGCCCTGTGCTTGGCTTAATGCTCTGCTGTCATTGTTCTGAAATCTTGATATAATTTTATCCTTGTGTAGGGTAGGTTCAACAATTCCTTATACTCACATAAATGGGTTTAAAAAAAGCTTAGGGCAGAAAGCCCCCACCACGGGGCGAAAGTGACCAAGGTTAGTGAGCAAGATATTAGAATGGGATCACGAGTAACTTGTAATATCACCTTCAGGAAACTACTTTCCATCTGGTGCCAATATACCTTGATCACAAACTCCACTTGCCCCCCAGACCCTTTGCTTCTTACACACGCAAGTTAATGTTTACTGTCTGATTGTTTTCTCCATGTTTACATGTGTAAGATCTTGTTTTCTTCACATTCACCACGTGTGTCAGATCTTGAGATCTCAATAAATATGGAGACAAAACCCCTATTTGGGGCTCTTGTCTCCTCCCCGACAATAGCCTCTTTTGTATTCAATTCTGCATCCGCTGTCTTGCTGGATAAGAGGGAACTCAGATTCATAGTCTGCGACATCTTTGCACTTGTGTTTTGTAACTGATGTCCAATGGGACAACGGAGAGTGCATATGAGGTCCTGGAAATACGTGACCGCTGTTTCTTCCTGCCCCATTTGCACAAAGCATTGAGACAGTCCACAAGCCAAGAAATCCGGTGGACCCATGACATATGAGGGTTCAGTGAAACTCCAAGTACATACAAGGTAAGTGTGTTATATCCATGACTGAGTAACGGGGGGCCCCACTGACCCCAGGAGGCTGCACTTTCTGTTTGAAGCAGAACTTGCCCTGAACACAGAAAGAAGTCAGTGGTGTTCTAAGAAAAATGAGTGACCAGAGAACCCTGTCTTGTCCTTTTTTACTCATGTTACTTCCTCACATTAACCAAACACAGTGAAAATGACGTCAGGTGATGACATAATTCCTTTTCCTTTCAATCCTCCTTCATCAATAAGCCTGAGGTAAAGAGCTGGCAGAGGGTGCTCATATCAAGGAGTGACATAAAAACAGATGAGTGAGTTTTATGCAGGTTTCCACTCTTCCGGTAACAATGCACACACAAGTAAGAGCTATAAAATGCAACTTGTGTCATTTGGTGACTCTGCATAAGAATTAAATGCTCTTATATTTGCATTTAAAACTGACATTGCACAATATGAACATGGAAGGTAGAATTTGTGCTAATTATTCAAAATTTTAAGTTTTATTTACTTAGAACACTGAATAGCAAATTAAACAAACAAACAAAAAAAACCCTACAATGACAAGTCAAGAGGGAGACTGTGAGGGAAAGGACAAAACTTCATATTTGAAGCCATGTTAATGGTGCTTTTCTGCCACTTTTTGAACAAGGGGCTTGACATTTTTATTTGTCACTGGACCCTGTAGGTGATGTAGCCAGTCTTGTCTGTAAGACACAACGAATTTCATGTCATATTTTCCCCTTGATGTCATACTTGGCTATTGCTTTTCTCTTTTCTCCTGATTATTTTGACATTTTGTACAGTCTTACAGAAGCCAGCCCAATGAGTGATTTCTCTTACTTAATCACACAAGGGTCATTTGAAAATCTAAAATCTCAGGTGCTTCAAGATTTCTGCTCATTTGTAGAGACACACGGGGCTGTGTCTAATTAGATGAGTTAGTCTCATAAATTAATTATCTTCTTGTCTGGTTTTATGGTCAAAAGATCATATTCAAATAAGAAGACAAGCTCCACGTTTCCATTTATAGGGAAGGAAGACAGTAGGAGCAATTTCTTAGGGTTGTTCATGTCAAACCAAACAAAACTAAACAATAGAAACCCCTCTTCCAGGCGAAGCCATCAGCTCATGAAATGCTCCATTCTTGTAGTGAAGTTTATTATTAAAATCAGACTTCCCCATTAATCAAACGATGCTTCAACATTTCTTGGAGAGCTAAATAGCAAATAGAAATCCTTGAGATGGCTATGAACGAAAATGTAGCAATTTATTTAACTTCTCCACGTGTATTTATGGAAAGGTTATGATCTTAATTTGAACATTTCCTCCCTCTTACAGGTTGTCATTTATCTCTGCAGCTTTTCTTTTCTTTTTCTTCCCCTACGGTTGTCTTAGCTTTATTGAATACAGGTGTTCTAATCTCTGCTGAAATGCCTCAAAATTAACTGCCGATTTTGCTGGAAAAATATGAATCTGTTAGTCAAAGAGAAATCACTACCTGGCTGTCCCATTCCATCCACCAGACAGAATGCTAACTGTTCTTAGAGATAATGTGGTGCATTTATACTCAGAGAACTAATCACACATGATTTTTTCCTGTATCTGAAATTATGTCAAATTTGATTCACTTCATTTTCATTCCTATTCTTTTGGTTATTTTTAAGGTAATATTACTAGTTATTTTTATTAGTTTAACTCTGATTAATTTCATATAATTTATTTCTCTTCCACTCACATATACATATAGTAAGGCTGCCTCTCTTTTAATACTTTTAATTTTCCCCTTGTTTCTGTTTTTCCCTGACTACCAACATATTGTTTTTCTGCAAGTAACAGGTAGTTTCATGCATTTAAAAATTTTTTTTAATGTTTTTATTTATTTTTGAGACAGAGAGAGACAGAGCATGAGCAGGGGAGGGGCAGAGAGAGAGGGAGGCACAGAATCCGAAGCAGGCTCCAGGCTCTGAGCTGTCAGCACAGATCCCGACGTGGGGCTCGAACTCACAGACTGTGAGATCATGACCTGAGCTGAAGGGCGCTCAACCGACTGAGCCACCCAGGCGCCCCGTTTCATTCATGTATTCATCAAATACACATGGACAGAAGAAAGCAGGCAGCCTGGACAAGAAATCTAAAGGAAAACTCTCAACCAAACTCTGGACCAGTGACTACTAGTTTCCTTCTTAGAACAGCTTCCTTGTACATGACAGTTAAGGTCACGATGTCTCATCTAGCTCTTCAGAGAAGGTTGTCCTACCTCCTCTCTTCTCACTTTATAAGCTCTCCCTGACCCAGCTTATTTAGTCCGTGAGCTCAGCTGTCTACTAGACTTGCTGGTTCTTAAGCCTCCCCCTCTAGTGAACTGGCTCCTTTGAGCTCCAGCTGCTCATGAGACAACTCCGTATGGCTTTCCCACACTGGATCCACCAACTGCCCTTCTGTGTTCCCATCTCCTATAATGGCTCCATGGTCTATCTGGGAATCCAAGCCAGAAACTTCAAAGACCACCCCCCCCCCTTCCATCTCTCACCCATCTGCAAATTTGTTGATCCTGGATCCTAAATACCTTTTGTGTCTGTCCCTTGTATTCTATCTCCAATGCCCCTTGACAGAGTTGCACTAAAAGACTTCTCTTGCCTTCAGAATGATCTTTATGAAATCCAAATCTTCCCACTATGACGATGAGACTTCCATCCTCAAAACAACCCAGTTCATTTTCTGGCTCGTTCGTTAACTCATTTGTTTATTTTTAAATTCTTTTGGAAGTTGTGATCTAAACTTCATTACATTATGGCTGTTCAGTATTTTACCAGCCAGCTTCTCAGTAGCTGCCAAGACTGTGGCCTAACAAAGTCTCTCTCTGTCTCTCCTCCTCCTCTCTCTGTCTCTGTCTCTCTCCCTCACACACTTTATATTTAAGTAACATACAATTACCGGCATTCAGACAAATATATACTCTCCCTGGTGCTCCCACACTTTTGATTGTGGGATTCTCTGTCAACAGAACGCCTTCTCCTCACCTGGCCACTGGGTAACTGCTACACACCATTCAAGGTGCAACTCCAATGCTACGTTCTTCACAATGTCTTCCTTCAGTCTCAGGTTGGCCTCATGGCTCCATCCATTACAACTGCGGTCTAACATATTTGTAATTGTTTCTTTATTTGTTGGGTTCCCCACTGGACACTGGATCATGTCCTTTCCTCTCTGTGTCCGAGCGTTGAGCACAATGCTTGACAAGCGATGGACTTTTAATAAGTATTTATTGAATAAGTGAGAATATTCGATGCCTGCTTTGATTGACATTTCAATCTTCCATTTCCATTGACTGGGTCTTATATTTCTTTTTCTCAACCTCTTTTGTCTTCAGCCTTTCCCTTCTGAAGGTCAGTTGTAGAGATTAGCCATGCATCTTTTAATCTGGATAGAAGTGTATTGGGGCAGAGGAAGTGCTCAGGTGAGCATTTTGTTCAGTAACCAATTTAGTACGTATTTATGGAGTTCCAGGTTTCTTCATGGAGTTTATAGTCTGGTGAGGAAGATAGGCTTCAATCAGCCCTCCCTTCAGGGAATGTAGCAAGCTGAGACAGGTTCTGTGAAGGAAGAAATGTTATTTCTAAGGCGTATTAATGCAGAAATGTGATCCAGACCACAGGTGAGCCCAGAATTAATTTGTTATGGCTTTCCAACTATTTCGCTTGAACTTAGGCATGACCTGGGGCAGTTTGGTGGTTGCAGTGCAATTCTGAGGTTCCACAGGTTGAGGGCTTGAGACTGTCCTCGCTTCAGACATCAGACACAAGTCTGGGGCTCCCAAACTACCGACATATCTGACCGACTGGCTATAAATCAGGGGCTCCTAGTACCACGTGCCCCCACCCCCCAGTCTGATCATTCCCAAACCTCTAATCATGTGGTTGGTCTGTCTGCATGGCCAACCCCCATGTCGAGTGATCTCTTTAGCATTAACTCATAAACTCAGATGTGGCTCCAGTGCCCACCATGAATTAGCAAGGCCATTTCAATCTGAGAGGTCTAGGGGTCCCTGCCAGGACCTGAGGACTAAAGCCATTTAAATTCTTTATTGTACAGCAGTGGTTTAATTCCTCAGTGACAGCCGTGAAAAGATCTGTAGATGATGGAATAACAGTTGCAATCACAGAAAGGATGGAATTCATGGCCTGAGGCTGGGAAAGCTTCCTGGTTGGGCAAATAGCAATCTGTAAATATGTGCTATTAATCAAAGCTGATATTTTCAGAACACTTGCTAAGAGCCAGGTGTGATTCTCCATGCTTTTCAATTATTAACTCTCTTCATCTTCACAACAATCCTGAGAATCTACCATTATTATCTCCATTTAACAGTCAAGGAAAGTGAGGCACCCAGAGATCTCCAGTGACTCTACTAAAGTGATGCCACAGCTGATAAGATGGACAACGATGCTTTGGACTCAGGCCGTCTGGCTTGCTTCAGAGCCACATGCAGAGCCACAACCAGTACGCGGCACATGTCAAGATCAAAGGGAAAAAAAACCAGATAAATTAAGACAAGCATTGAATTCTGATTGAAGACAGCAAACACAGGGGCACCTGGGTGGCTCTGTCAGTTAAGCGTCCCACTCTTGATCTTGGCTTGGGTCATGATCTCATGGTTTGTGAGCTCAAGCCCCACATCAGGATCTGTGCTCTCATTCTCTCTGTGTCCCTTCCCCACTCGGGCGTGCACCCTCTCTTAAAATAAATAAAATAAACTTTAAAAGAAGACAGCAAACACAAAACCACGTTCGATTTTATTAGAATAACGGGAATGAGGAGCAGGGTTAATCTCATGTCTCCCTGGCTGGCCACTATAAACATTTCTTCTTGGTATGAATTACTTTTGGTAATATGGCAAGGACCCATGGAATAAGTTTTCATGTCTTGTTTGAGGTTCATCACATTGCTTATATTTTCTTTGCATCAAAACACATCTGGAAGAGTTTTGTTACAGATGTGCATTTGATTCCCATCTACTCATCTGCAAATAAGATCTGTCATTCTTCTTTTTCTGTTGTGATTTCTTTCTTCTTGAAAGAAATAGAAAGATAAAGGTATTTAGATTGAATTTAGCCATTTTATTTAACTTAAGAGATTTTTCTAACCAATGGTCCTGTTGTTGATGTGAGCCATGTTCTTTTAATGGAAAGAGCAAGAATTATCAAGATAACTTTTCAAATATACATATGAGGAACCTTAAATAGATGACTTTTGTCAGTTGTCTGTCATAATTGGCAAATATTGATGTAATTTGATAATTTGTTAATTCATTATTTTTGAAAACAAATTTTCATTAAGCATTATGCTAAGTGCTACCTGGGGGAAATGCACAAGACTTGGTCACTATTTTGTGGGCATTTGGGTAGTCTAATTGCAGTGAGAAGATTTTTACTAACTGAAAGTTTATTAACAAAATGGGCATTAAATGATAAAAATAACAAAGATGTGTGATGTGTGGTCTAGGTGCGTGGGTCTGGACTGCAGAGATCAATGTGGGTTGGAATTATTTAGGAATGTTCACAGAAGAGATGTACTGTGTGTCAGAGTCCAGAAGAGGAGATAGATATGAATGTATAAAGAAGAGAATTAAGATGAGTTTAGTCTCTGTGTGTGTGTGTGTGTGTGTGTGTGTGTGTGTGTGTGTGTTTGTGTGTGTGGTGTGGGGAGGGATGGAGGGAAAATGACTTAATTCACACTCATGCCCTTCATCCACTACCTGAGCAAGTCTTGGCAGTCCAATCTCCGAAGTCTTGCTGATTTCTCCTTTCCATTTCTTTTGTCTAATACAGAACACTTTAATTCCGATGTAGACTTCCCCCAAAGCTTGACCTGTTCTTCCTTTCTTCTCCTCCTTCAACCCATTTTCCACCCAGCAGCAAAATCCATTTCCCCACAATGTAAATTGGACCATGCCCCTGCTTAAAACCTTTGAGTAGTTTAGTAGAGTTTTCCAGAGAATAAAAAGAGCAAGAATAGAACAACATCAAAGGGAGTGGAAATAGAAAACCTTATGAAGAGTAGAGGAAGAGTGGATAGAAATATTTTCTTGGGGAGGGGAGGCATGAAGCCACACACACTCACACACACACACACACACACACACACACACACACACATACACACACAGGTATTTCAAGAAGGAAGCAAAATGCCTACCACAGAAACAGGACATTGGCTTATAACTTATTATAATTTCATGTTACCAGACCATTAAGAATGCATCCTCTGATAAAGTGGTATTTAATTTTGAAGGACATTTCTCATTCTGTGACACAGAGTATTCTCAATCTGCAGAAATTTTATCATTGTTGTGGATAAAGGCATAGGAAGTAGGATGATCAAATTTTCAGGTAACCAAATAATAACACAATCATACTTCAAATCCATACTTTTTATTATGGATGACATTTGGCAAAAAATTAACAACAAATGCAAACAAATATAAATATAAAGTTTTAGGGTGCCTGGGTGGCTCAGTTGGTCGAGAGTCCGACTCTTGATTTCTGTTCAGGTCATGATCCCAGGGTCATGGGATCAAGCCCCGAGTCGGGCTCTGTGCTGAGTGTGAAGCCTGCTTGGGATTCTATCTCTCTCTCTCTCTCTCTCTCTCTCTCTCTCTTTTGTCCCTCCCCCACTCGCATTCTGTCTCTCTCTTTCTCTCTCTCTCCCTAAAATAAAAAATAAAAACTAACTAGCAAACTATAAAGTTCCTTACTTAGGTCTAAGAGGGGAAGACATATCGTTATAGAATCATATGTCCAAGGTATTTAGTTGATTAAAAAAAGATTTATGTACATAGAGATCAAAACCCTCCCTGGCCTGAAAGGGCAGAACCACCTGAACTCTACAGCTGTGTTCACTCAGCCACAGCCATGTTCTCGCACCACATTTGTCAGCCTCAGTCCACCCTCGAGGTTTGCAATGGCTGTTCCCCCTGCCCGGAGTGTTCACCCCCAGATACACACGGCTCCCTCCCTTATTGACTCTGGTCTTCTCCCAAATGGCGTCTCAGAGGTGCCTTCTTTGACCACCTTATTCAGAATACTTCTTCCCATATTTTCACTTTCCATTCCTGGATCTCCTCCACTTTCCTTTGTGGCACTTCCCTGCCTGACATTGTATTGTATGTTCTATTGCTTACTTATTGTCCATTTCTGCTTCTTAGTGGTAAGTTTCATGAGGGGCCATTTGGTCTGTCTTATTCACCTTGATGTCCCTCCCTCCAACGGGCCTCATTCTAGACCTAGACCTAAATCTAAATCTAGATTTAATTGTGATCAAATATCAGATAACAGGTTGCATTAAACTTAGACATGCTCTTGCATCTTAAGAATTTGTCTTATACAACCACACCTTCTCTCTTTTATCACACTACATCATTAGCAAATTGCAATAACATAGGACAAATGTTATTACCTAAATAGCGGGCACCAGAATTTCCTTGATACATCAGTTGGGGTAGAAGATGAGACTTTGAAGAGCAGGCTCAAGTAGCAAAACCCTCTTGCGAAGAATGAGACCTGAGGAAGGATTTATTACACTCTGTGGTACAGACAGGGGGCTACCGGGGTCAGAAGAGCAGGGTGGAGAAAGGAGAGGAGGAGGGAAACAGAAGAGGCTGAGTTTAGGGCAAGTCAGAGAAACTCCTGGGGTTGGGGGTGACCACGGTCATTCAGGAACAGTTGTTTTTTCATTAGAACTCTATTTCTCCATACACATTTGGTGAGAATAGACTTAGTGTTGTCTAAGAGACCCAAAGGCAAAATACTCCATGATGTTTGAAGCTCCTAGAAATTTGTAAGAATCTTGGCTTGAGCTTCAGACATTGCATGTTGAGAAAGTGGGGGTTCCAAGCCAAGATCTCAAGATCCTGAGACAGCAGGGAGGACGAACAGATACCTGGGTTACAAATACAGCTTAATGATGGATTTTGAGGAAGGGACGAGGCACCTGTTACTCTTAGCTTAACTTTTACCACTTTCTCCCCCATCTCCAAGCAGATTCTTACAACTTTCAGTTTGGAATATGAAGCACTCAAGTCTTAGCAGTGCCCCATGTACTGGCTAAGACTAGATTCTGGCACTGGGCACTGGTTTAGAATCCCAGCTCACTACATCTTAGCTGTGTGATCTTGGGAACATGACTTGATGTCTCTTTGCCTCACCTGTCTCATCTATAAAATGGGAATGGTATTTCTTAAGGTTGCTATGAGGCCTTGAGCTTAGGCATAATTAATGTTATGTGTTTGTTTTCCTTATTATTGTTACTATTATCATTATCATATTATTATTATACAGATAGATCAGAGTTTGAGACTTGAAAACATAGCCCTTGAAAACTGAAGGCAGTGATCGAATTAGAGGTAGAACTCAGGTCTCCTTGAGTTTCCTTCCCCTCCTCTGAAAGGTACAATGTTATTTGAAGAAAGAGAAAAGGAAATATTTCTAAAACTCAAATTTTCCTTCTTATTTCAGTAAGATAATATTTATCTCAAATTTCCCTGAAATCTACTGAAGTACTTTTAAAAAGTGTGTGTGGGGGGAGGGCATTTTCTTCCTGCAGGCTCTCACATTCTTCTAGAAGCTTCTTGGCTGAAATTTAATTCTCCCACGCCCCAGGCAAGCTGATGTGGAGGGTGCTAGCAGGCCAATGCTGAGTGAGCTCTGGGACATGACGGCCAGGTTTGGTCAGAATACTCTCAGGGGGCAGGGCCTGGACAAGATGTGCTGTGTTTGGGTTTGTACACTTAGAAGTAGCAGGAGGACTGTGGAGGCCATGAGAACTCTGAAACTTTGCTTACAAGTTGCAAGGAAAGCTGTGAGTTTTCCAAAAGTTATTTGGACAGAAGAGGATGTCAGCATACAGAAGAGAAGATCACCACTGCTCGCTCTTCCAGTTGTAGCCAAGCCCGCCCCCACCCCCCCCCCCCCCCCCACCGAGTGCATGGCATTGGTGACAGCCAGGCAAGGCCAATGTTCCCGCACAGAGAGGGCCTGCGTGTAACACCAGGCCTTGGGCCCCCAAGAGGCTCTGAACAGGCAGGGCAGAAGGTTGTCCTTATAAGGCATAAGTTGTAGGAAAGACAAACTTATGCACAGGGGCTGTGTGCCCTAGGGAGGAGGCTCATGTCTAGACCTAGGCTCACATTTAAATCCTACCATCTAGGAAGGAAGTTGACAGGGTGTGGGGCTGTGTGGCCAGCCTCTGGCTGCTTGTGACACAGCAAAATGTAGACTGATCTAACAACTAAAGGGGAGCAAACTCTCCCATGGCCCTGTCCCCTCACACCAGGTAGGAGAAGATATGGCATTCTCTTGCCAGGGCTATAGTGGCGGTCTCCATCAGGAATAGGTAAGAGAAGAGAAAGGTAGGCAGTATGTATTCAATGAAGTATTTAAGCTAAGATATACCTAAGGGTAATGGGACAAGACTTTGTGCTGTTGGGGCTAGGACAGTTGTATCATTGACACAAATGTGTGTGTGTGTGTGTGTGTGTGTCCTGCATAAGTAATAAAAAAAAAAAAAGGCACTCAGTGGAGATCACTTCTTGGGGGATGTGAAGGCAGACGGTGTTCTCATGGTTCTCGTTACCTCACACCCTTTTTAGGCTTAACCCTTGTGTTGAACTTAAGTCTCCTTTCTTCCCGGTAACCCCCACCCCTCTCTCTTTTTCCCCCTGTATATCACATCCCCATGAATTACTCTTTCTGGTAGCTCCAAGAACAATCTAGTTCTAGGTGAAAGGGTGCCTAGAAATAGCAGTGTGCCCTTGCACACTTCCTCCTTCTCCACCTGGTCCAGGAAGACCCACAGCTGCCGTGAGAAAATCCTTCCAGAGAGTTCTCCATGTAGGTGAGCCAGAGGAGTTTCCTCTTTCTTGTCCTTCAAGTCCCCAGAGAAAAGCTGAAGATCTTTCTACGACTGTCCATATGACATTTGGGACCAAGGATGGCTTCTTGGCCTATGCTTGCCTTCAGCTTTGACTTGTAACCTTTCATTAGGGGCCCTGTGTTTGACCTCATCAGAATACCTGTGGTCCCCCACTTACCAGGCAAGGTTATGGGGACTCACTGTCCATCAGGATCCTATGTGTCATGGAGGGACGGATACAAATGAAAGAGAACTCCCAGGCCCTGTCTCCTACAAACCCGAGGTGGACGGATGCTAAATACATGCATGAGACACACAAAACAATCAAGAGGAAAATATAAACAATTCCTTGGTGATTCAAAATGTTCATTGTTTCTCCCAACTATTCGGTCATGGTTGAGTATTGTCTTTTTCAATGAATGTGACTATATCCAACCCCAAAGGAGTTAATCACCCCTAAGTTATGGACATATTATAATTAGTAGAATGTATAAAGTGAGTTCATGTGGTAATAATCATTTCTGCTTTGCAAAATGCCAAAGAAAATAGGCATTAGAAACCACATTTTGTTGTTGCAAATATTGCCTTTTAAATTTTCACCCCTGAAGTTTCCCAAGATATTAGAAGTGCTCTAGAGAATTCTTAAATGTATTAGCTTCCTACATGGATAATTTGTCCATTTAAAAATAATGTAATGCTGAATCTTGACAAAATTTCCATACAAAATTATTTCTATTGTCCTCTACTTGGTTGTCACAGTCTCAGAATCCTCCCAGCCCCCGTGCCCAGAGATTTGTACAACTTTCTAAAATATCTATCATTGAGAAAAATAATACACATGTTGTCAACCATCATTAAAAAAGAATCTTTGAATTGATTAGATGATCAGTAGAGAGGTCCCATGCACATCCCTGTGCTTATACAAAGGGTGACTTCATGCTTAGGAGGAGTACAATGGCTGGGGAAAGGTATAATTTGTGGGATTGCTCTAAAGGCCCCCTTATATTCTATTACATTTTTATGGATAAGATTTATCATTTGGGGTAAAGATACCAGAGCTTTAGGGCTCTTGCTAAATAAAAATCCCCCAGGGTCAAGGGTGGGAAGCATGACCAGCCCTTATCAGCTTCTACTATTATGAATAAGATCATATTTGAGCCGACAACAACGTGGAGACCATCTATTACACATTCTCCGTTTATGGATGAGGAACCGGAAACGCAGAGCGCGTCAATGACGATGCTGAGGGTGCTGGAGACAGGAGCCGCCAGGGGGCTGGTGAGCACGCCCGCGTTTTGTTTAGGGCTCCCCTTCTTCATCCATTTGTGTCAGGTGAATTACGGAATGCCTGCTCCCCTCACCGTTCCAAAAGCAAGTTCTTGTTTCCACCAGGCTTTCTCGGGGGCTTCAGAGGCCACAGGCACGCTTCCCTCTGTTCCCAATCTCAGCACTGAATAGGGAGCCAATGCTTCATTGCGAAGAAATGAATACACCCCCGAGGATGGGCAATTTATGCCTTCTCCCTGCTGAAAACTGGCCCCTCCGAGAAAGCCCTTGGGGCTACTGTGGCCCCAGGGCGGCAGGCGGCCAGTTTGTTTACTCCCTTTCTTGGTTGTATTTGCTTAATTCCTGTCTCTAATGAGCTCATAGAAATGGGATGTGCATAAAGTTCATTTATTTCCTTTGATAGGTTTACATATTTACAGAAAAACAAACCCCTCCAAGCACTGGAAGAACAAAGTTATGCAGCTGCTTAACATCTTTGAGTTATGACAGAAACAATTCTTTTGGTTTTAAATTAGTAAAACAACGTCAAGTGGAAGACGGAAACCTCATGCCTGACAAACATATTTCCTCAAACAGAGGGAAGGCTTTTGGATCTCAGACAGTATGTTACTAGTGTTTTTAGTTCATAGACTTTGAAACACTCCTGACCCAAGTAAATTCTTTTTTAAAAACATCAGCTTTACATCATTTGCACTTTAAATAAAACTGAGAGGCTTTTTTAAAGTAAAAAAAAAAAAAAATATATTACTTCGGGATTACAAACAAAAGCTTAAGTTCCCTATTGGAAGACACAAAGAAATATATTTGATCAGATAAGTACATTCATTTCAACGATATAAATCATAGTTTCATTCCCGTCAGCTTACATAAACAGCCTTTGTAGGAATTACCAAAGTTTGGTACGATTAAATTGCTACAAAATCTCTTGTACTCAAACTTTGTTTTGGGGATTCGTAGATTTGAAATTAGGCAAAAAAAAAAAAAAAAATTTATTTTCTAGAAGGATTTGTTTGACATTTCATATAGGTCTTACAAGGCACATTTAATTAGGTTCCCAATTTGGTAATTAAAAATATGTTAATTGGGTTTCCCTGAAGTTGTTTCTTGGAGAAAAAGCCTTCCGGATTTCAGGGTAATATCTTAAAAAAACAAACAAAAAAACGCTCTAGAACGTTTCCAGGGCACAGTGCTCCAAGGATGATAGATAGAGATTGGGATTCTCTAATCTCTGCTGCTCTTTTTACACTCCAGGGCCCATTTATATCCCAGCGCTAACCGTAACTGCTTTCGTAGAAAAAAATCAGATCAATCCGTGTCAACCATTTGGAAAAATTTGTTTCAAATAAAAAGATAAAGAGAAGTGCTCTTTTTTGAACGTGGGTTTTGAAACACTGAAACAATTTTGAGGAAAATACTTGATCTCAAAATTCTCCTATTTTACATTTTAATGTTTTCTACTTAAAGAGTGGATTGACACCCCAAATTACATTTTCCCCCATAGAGAAAGGCTTTTGCTTATTCCAGAAAGCAGCCAGCATTTTGGCGCGCCGAGTTAAATTTGTTTGCCTCCTAATTCTGCAGGAACACAAAGCTCAATGCCGAGGGTTATTTAAAGAATTAAAAAGAACTTTTTTCCCATTGAAATTCCTGGCATCTTGATACGTACCACAAGGCGTTTGTGACACCTGTTAAAATAACGTCTTACTCAAATGTGTTAAACTGTTGCATAGTCCTCCCAATGACCACAGTGAAATAGCGCATACCTGGAAAGCCGTGCGCAGTTGTGATAACACAAGGAGGGGTTGTCTATCTGGAGATTCTGTACCTGCAGAAAGGGCAGATCATAAACCTGGCTCACTGCCAATGTACCGAATTCACAGGTTTATTCCTCAGCCATTCGGTCCATCCCACAAAGATTTCGTGACACCTCTTGTGTGTCAAGATCGCATTATGCTCTGGGAACACCTTGCCGGATACAAACAAACACGCCCTCACGGGACAGTCTGGGGCTGGTGGGTGGGCTTCGGCGAGTGCTCCTGTGGGGAGCACTGAGAATTCAGCATCGTCACCTGACATGGAGGGAAAGCCATGTTACTTGTTTTTAGAAGCTCAGGTGTGATGCTCTTGAATCCTGCATTTATTACCCATTCTACAGTTGTAGAGCTACAGAAAAAAAGCAAGAGTTTCATTTTACTTCCCTAAGAGCCTGAGCCAAACCTGGCATCAGTCCCATCAGAGATCCCAAGGTGGGAAAGGATGAAGCGTTGAGGGAGCGAGGAACAGATTCTCACATGAGGTACAAAGGAAGGCCTAGTGCACTGGCCCCTAATCTACCTCTTGAGTCCAGATGGGCATTGGCTATACATGGGAATCAGTTCAGAACCTCTCCGTGGACGACAGAGGCACAATGCCCTAATCCGGTGGACTCCCACTGACAGGAGATCCCACCATCTGCCTCCAAGGAGCATGATGGGAAAGAATAGAGTCACAGAATGCTTGTGACCTGAGCCATGTGCCCTTCTGCCCAGGGCAGAGTGGAAACTCCTTGAGTGGAAACTCCTGGGCTTTGAGTGGAAACTCCTGGGCTTTCGGAGAGATGGGTCTGCACAGAACCATTCCTTACTTCCGTTCAGTGAATGTTTCCTGTTCTTAGCACAGGTCCTGGCACGGGCAGGTGATTAATATTGGCTGAATGGAGAGGTAACAAGTTTCTTTATTACTAGACACTTTGCTATGTGATACAGAACAAGCGAAAAAGGTCCACTCCTTTACTCATTCATTAAACAGTGAGTGGGATCAGGAGTGCCTGGGTGGCTCAGTCGGTTAAGCATCCAACTCTTGATTTTGGCTCAGGTCATGATCTCACAGTTCGTGAGTTCGATCCCCACATCCAGCTCTGTGCTGGCAGCGCAGAGCCGGCTTAGGATTCTTTCTTTCCTCTCTCTCCGCCCTTCCCCTGCTCTCTCTCTCTCTCTCTCTCTCTCTCTCAAAAGAAATAAATTTAAAAAAATTTTTTTAAATAAAAAAAAAAAGTGTGATCAGGATTAGGAACTTCCAGACTCTGAGAAACAACTTTTGCTTTTTTAAAAAACTATTATTTCCTCCCCATCATAGTCCCTTTCCGTTTAAACTGGCTGAATTACCCTGAGGTCCTGTGAGAACCCACAGGCACAAGTGTGTTCTGATCTAACCACGTCAGTCTCCTCTTCCTGGCGTTCTCCCTCCCACCACCTCATCACCCCAGGTCACATAATTGTGGAGAAAAGAGCTCAGGATGGGGTTGCAAGAGCCCTATTTTCTCCAGAAATAAAGGAGAATAAAATCTTGCTCTTACTGGGAACCTTGTATCCTACAGAATAGCTTCTACGGTATTTCTTTCTCAAGCTAGAGAGTTGACAAATTGTAATTCTAATCACTACACTTCTAGGTGGTCACACACACACACACACACACGATATATAAGATCTATCTATCTATCTATCATCATCTATTTATCTATTTTGAAACAAAATGGTGGCATCTACCCTTATCAGTAGATGTGTAGTGATTGAGTTTTCTCCTTTCTTGTCAGGCTACTAGCCGTTGACGAGTATTGCTTGGAAGGATCACTTTCTTATAAATTGCAAAATGACAAAATTATAATTTTTCATTTACTCTTCATTTATTAGCCAGAAAACTTCTATAAAAAGAAACTTCCCCTAAATAAATAAATAAATAAATAAATAAATAAAAAGCAACTTCCCCTTGTTGATTCTTGAGTTATCCTAAAGTGTGAGTTGTATACAAAATGCAGGATAACTGTTTTCTTCCCTGATTTACCAATTTTGAAAAGAACAAGTGGTTCCTTTTGGTCTCCTGAGGACGACCACTGCAATTTTTCAAGTATGATTATGAACCCATGGGCTTCACTTAATTATATTAAATATGTTTTAATTGATAAATAAGTAAGTAATTTTAACAAATTTTAATAAATAATTAAATAAAAATTAAATAGCATTTATTATACTCATTGATACTCAAATCAACTTATTTATGTATAGTGGGTGCATGTGATACAATCCTCGGATTCTGTGATAGCTTCCTTTTCTGTTTTGACCAGTAAATTTTAGTCTTATCAGGCCATAAGCTCTCTGTTGCAGTTGCCATGCACTGTATGTAAATGAATGAGTGTGGCTGTGTTCTTTATTTATAAAAATCAGGGTCACAGTCATTGTTTGGGACCTCTGTATTAAAGACTATTAAGAACCTATGTTCTAAGAGAAAGAGAGCAAATGCACATCATTAAGTGCATCTAATCCTTAGTCTATTTCTTTTTAAAAATTTTTTAACATATATTTTTTTAACATTTATTTATTATTGAGAGACAGACACAGAGCGTGAGCAGGGGAGGAGCAGAGAGAGGGGGAGACACAGAATGCAAAGCAGGCTCCAGACTCTGAGCCGTCCGTCAGTACAGAGCCCCACACGGGGCTCGAACTCACAAACCGCGAGATCATGACCTTAGCCGAAGTCGGGCGCTTAACCGACTGAGCCACCCAGGTGCCCCCTTACTCTATCTCTTAACAGCACCAAAATGTATTTCTGTTTAATAGTTTGAAAAGGGGGGCACTTAGGTGGCTCAGTCAGTTAAGCGTCTGACTTTTGATTTTGGCTCAGGTCATGATTTCATGGTTCGAGGGCTTGAACCCTGCATCCGGCTCTGTGCTGACAGGGCGGAGCCTGCTTAGGATTCTGTCTCTCTCCTTCTCTCTGCCCTTCCTGTACTCTTTCTCTCTCTCAAAATAAACAAATAAACTTTAAAAGAATAGTCTGAAAAGGAAAAGAAGGAACACATGGCAAAGCAGAGGTGAAATGAATGATAGAGGTAATGGCATTGGTCTGATGAAATAATTATGCTAACTTCTCATTGCAATTAAAAACATTGTTTATAAGTTTTTATATATTATATATGTGTATATATGCATACATATATACATACATACATATATATACATATATATATATGTATATATATATATATATATATATATATATATATATATACTGTCTCTATGCATATATATGTATATGAAGGGCAATATTCAATCTTAAATGTTAAAAGCCCCCCAGCAAGATTTTCTTGGGGATTGTGTGGTGTGGCTATTGATAGACTCCACGAATTTCAGGGTTGGATGAGATCTCAATTTATCCAATATATCCAATATATCCAATTATCTCAATTTATCTTATTGTGTGACTTCCTCTATAAATCATAAATCTAGCAACCAGCCAACTAGACCCTGTTTTATCCATCCACCCATCTAGTGATGAGACTCTCATCCTCCTGAGATAGCCCATTCTTTGAATGATTCTTTAATTGATTTTCTTTGTCTTAAACCCACATCAGTATCTCCCCCCAGTCACTTCTATAAGGAAGTCATTCCCAACTGCCTCCCTGGTCAAATTCCTCTATCATGTGCTTTCTATGACCTTGGCTCTCTGGGTAAAATGTTTTACTTTTATTTGTGTGGATGTTTTGTTACTCTTCCTGCGTTAGACTGCAAACTTCAAAGGGACAGGGATTAAGGGTGTTTTTATTCACTTTGTGTACCAAATATCCAGCATGTATCAGGGTCCCAAGAAATATTTTTCAAATGAATGAATTTGTTCTAATTTTTCCCTTTATAGTTATATAGAATAAGTACAGCCCTTTGAAATACTGCATTCCTCTTAGGGAAGCCTGGGTGCTCAGTCAGTTAAGCCTCTGACTCTTGGTTTGGGCTCAGGTCATGATCTCATGATCTGTGAGTTTGAGCCCCAAGCAGGCTCTGCGCAGATAGCACAGAGTCTCTCTTTCTCTCTGTCTCTCTCTGTCTCTCTCTGCCCCTCCCCTGACCGCTCTCTGTCTCTCTCTTTCTCAAAAATAAATAAACATTTAAGAAAAATACCATATTCCTCTTAAATCTTATTTTTCTGACAGTAAACATCTAAGCCGTCCCAATAATTCCTTCCACTGCATAGATTTTGATTTGTTTGTTATTGTGATCATTTTCCTTTGAACGGGTTCCAGTGGGGCACTCAAAACTGACCAACAGTCCAGAATGCACCTTGACCAGTTTGGAGTGGGAGTGGGACCATCATGTCACCATTGTTATGCTTCTAGCATTTAATAACAGCATTGCATGATTTATATGATGCATTAAAAATATTTTGCCTTCTTTTATATTTCCAAGTTCTTACTGAATCCATGGCAGTTAACACTATCAGTATTTGATTTATCCAAATTCACTGTATTCCCAGTTTCCTTGCACATAATACTGGTTTAAATAGATGTCTACTTACTGTAATTTTTTTTAAATATTAAAAGCCTGTGTGTGTGATCCCCATGTAGCACAACTGAACATAAATACATGCTTCATCCAACAACCTTAAAAATCAGAGGGTTCCTTTATATTGCTGGGCAAACTCCTTCCCAAATGATTTAAATCTCCTCTACTTTGTCCTAACATCAACACAGTACTTCCGGTTAAGAGTTGACTCTTAACTTTCAGTTAAGAGTTGATCTCTGCATAGTATATTCTTTTAGGAGCTCATTTTCGATATATTTTTGGTTACTAACTGCCTATCAACCTTCCCTTTCTCTGTCCTTTATTTTGGAGAGTGTTCCAGGAGACAGTGGCAGTTCATCAGTTTCCATGCCCCACTAAATGCCACTCCCCACTCCAGCAAAGGTGCCCCTCTGTGGGATTTGCAGTGGTAACTGAACGTCTGGATTAGGCATCTGCTCTCATGAATTCCTTCTTTGGAATACATTCAGCAACTGTCTAACCCCATCTCTCTCACGAACAACATAGGTCTGGAACATCGTGCTATTATTAATTAAATGCATAAGGAGCTGGGGACCTGCCAAGAGATTCCAGACTATCACAGGCTCTGGCAAATAGCTGACCCAGGAAAGACTGCTGACCAATCCTTACCCTTCTAGGGTATAGATCCGTCTGATTTCCATTCATGGAGGGAGGACAGAAGGCACCGAATTATAGGTTTCTTCTCTGCCCTTATCTTTTTAAAAAAAAATATTTATTTATTTTTTTGGGAAAGCACAAGCAGGGGAAGGGTAGAGAGAAGGGGACAGAGGACCTGGAGTGGGCTCTGTGGTGACAGGCTGACAGCAGACAGCCCGATGTGGGGCTTGAACTCATGAACTGTGAGATCATGACCTGAGCTGAAGTCTGACGCTCGACTGAATGAGATGCCCAGGTGGCCCCCCCTCTCTTCCCTTATCATAATATGTCATGGGCATCATGGCTGTGGGCGTAAATATGCACAGAGACACGGAAAATCCTAAATGCTGTAGGATATTTTTTGTTCAATTTCAGACTACAGACACAAGTTCCGTGCCCACGTGTCATTTTTCCATCTTCTTTCTGGGCCTCTCAGGATGCTTCTGCAATGTCTGCAGCATGTCTGTTCCATACGCTTTCAAACATCTGTTTCCCAAGGTTTAGATCCAGGACTTTCATTGGACATTTCCAACTGGATTTTGAAATATTTCCTCGAACTGAACTTATCCAAAGTTAAAGGCATAAACTCTTTTCCAAATTCTTTCAAAATTCCATCTTCCTGTTAGTACTAACACCAGTTACCTAGTTCTCCTGACTCCATATCTCAGTCGTACTCGCCGCTTGTGTTCATCCTCAGATGTCCACACAGCCCGGATACTGTAGGGTTGAAATGCCTCTTGTTTCCTCCCGAAACTTCCACCCACTGCTTACACTTAAATCTTTCAAAAAGCATGCCCCCTAGACTAGAAGACCCACAAAGGCAGGAAGTGTTGTTTTGTTGTTGTTCATGGCTGTATTCCTGCCGTATGAAACTGTGCCTGGGGCGTTCAAAAATGTTTAAGTGATTTAGAAACTCCACAAATTTCCATATCGTGTTATTTACTGAAGGCCAAAGAACTCCCTAGAAAGCTTGGTATTCAAGGCATTCCAGGATTTAGCCCGATTCTGTTACTCAAAATCAAAGAAGTTCCCCCAAATGCCAAGTCTAAGGATGAATAAAATTACTGAACAATTTGCTCCACTTGAAGGCAACTAAGATTTTTTTTTTCTGTCAACAAAGAAGTCTGCCATGAAAGGCAGTAATTTTACTAGTCCTTTGCCCAGCTAGAGTGAGGAGCATAAAAAAGGAAATGAGAAAATACCATGATATCATTTGGACCCATTTATAGAGAGGGTACATTTTTAATGTGGGACTAGTCCAAGTTGTAGTAAACTTGCAAAATTCTTTACACGGTGTCGGACTAGTGGAAATCCTATGATTTGGAATTGTTTAATGGGTCAAGCTTACTTAGCATTCAATAAGAAGAAATTATGACCGGTTCTGAGGTTGACTCATTGACATACGATTTGGTTCCATGAGTATTTATCTAAGTGATCCCTGGGCATTCTTCTTCTTAGAAGAGACGACCTCTTCAAAACTGCTTTTTTTTGGGAGGGATATGATGTAGAGTGATGGCAACGGAAGGGAAAATAGAAAAGGGTAAGAAAAACGTGCTGTGTAAAGGGGGGTACTTCGTAGACACAGCTGTCACCTCATTAGTGGAGTTTTTGAATAGCACGAAGCATCAAGAGCCAATGAGGCCATTTCTCCTGGAAAGCTGGTTTCACAAACGGGCAGAGAAAGCAGCTGCCCATTTACTCTTGGTCGGGGGCATCAGGAAGGACTCTGTTCCACAAAGTGTCAGCCTAGTGGATGGCTGGCATGGTAGATTTACAATACCGTCATCTGGCTTAAAGTTTGATCTCCTATTTCTGCGGAATTATCCCTGCATTAGGATCGAACCCCTCTGTGATCAATGACACTCCCAGGAGGCCTCTGTTTGCAGTTTCTTCTTCAGAGACGAGAAACTTGAGGAGCACCCTGGTCTGTAGGAGCATATATAGAGCACACGGAAATGGTAAAATGAGAAGGTGACAAGCTTCACGGTTTTTTTTTTTAATTTAATTTTATTTATTTATTTTTAATTTTTTTTTAATGTTTATTTATTTTTGGGACAGAGAGAGACAGAGCATGAACAGGGGAGGGGCAGAGAGAGAGGGAGACACAGAATCGGAAACAGGCTCCGGGCTCCGAGCCATCAGCCCAGAGCCTGACGCGGGGCTCGAACTCGCGGACCGCGAGATCGTGACCTGGCTGAAGTCGGACGCTCAACCAACTGAGCCACCCAGGCGCCCCAAGCTTCATGGTTTTGACAAGGGCCACTTGATTTGGTCTGGCAGTTTTTAACCATCTCGGGTAGGGGGAAAGGGCATGGATCTCTTTAAGAAACTCATGAAAACTGTGAACCTTCTCCCTGGAAAAATGCACAAAGATACACATAAAATTTTGCTTATAATGGCAATGGGTTCAGAGGTGAGCTTAATTCGCTTCCTTTCACTGGGCTTGTGGGTGGATGGATGGATGGGGTTTATCCTGGGTCATTCTTCCTTGCGCTTAGAACTGTGGTGTTACGTCCACTGCTCCCTTTCATTCTCAAAACTGCGCCTATTTGGATGATAAATTATGTGGTGACCTTCTTTGGAGCTTATGGGTCCTCTAACCCCACACAAACCTTCTGGGGCTGTGTGGGCCCACCTCAGGACCTCTGTCTCTTCAGCATGCTAGCCACTGCCACAGTGCCTTTGCTCGGATGGTCCTTTTATCAATAATGCCCCTCGAATTCCCACCTCTCCAAATCCCACTGCCTCCATAGAAGACCCGCATGAAGGCAAACTCCTGAAAAACACTTGCCTCAGTCACTTTTGTCTCTTCTCTACTCGCATATTCTTTTTCTGAATTCCACCCCCCCCCCCCAAAATCTGGTCATTCATTTGTTTATTCAAACATGGTATGGCTTTATATGGTTGATTCATCATTGCATGGGTCAGTTTTATTTCTCCAGTTATATAACAGCAGTGTGATGAAGGGGTCGTTTATCAGCTGCACAAACTTGCACAAATTACATAACCTCTCTGAAACTTGGTTTCCCCATTTGTGAATTAGGTGTAATACCTATTTTGTTGGATTGTTGAGGGCATAAATGATAGGAAAACAGTTCCGTACCTGTCATAGCAAGAATTCGTATTATTGATGGTCAGTTTCATTTATATTGCCCTCCTTCCTTATCCCGCAGGGGTCCTATCATAATGCTGAGTACTAGTTAGTGAATAGTAACTAGCCAGACACAGGAAGAGCTGAAGATGTTGACTGTGGTCACTGATGAAACGTAAGCATGGCTTTTGGCCCAGTGGCTAGAAAACCAAAGATGATCCCAGAGATGAGGTATTTGTAGTGATTATTGGTGATGATCATTTTTTTTTCCTTTAAAAAAAGTTGACAACTGATTTTTTACCTACCTTTTGTTGTTTACATTATACAGTACATCTCAAGGAAGATTCACATTGTCACGATAGGGTAGGATGTTCTCATTCAACTACAGAAAAGCGTATGCTTTCTGATCTTAGGAATTTCATGGTTACCTTGAGTCTCTTCTTCCTTCATATTTCATTTAAACTTGCCACGGCCCGAGCAAGTTCACACACTCCATCTGCCAGTTGTACAAATCATTCTCTTACAGTCTCTGCCTTCCTCTACTCTGGCAGCACTTTTCGTAGCTCTTGGCAAAGTCAAATTTCTCTTTGATTTTGCCTAAGAGGAACTCAGAGGCCTCCTTCTTTCCTTTCCCTCCCTCCCTCCCTCCCTTTATTTTTTCTATAGGAGAACATAATCTCTAAATGTTCCGTTCATTCCTCATTTGTTTTCTCCCCTTGCTGGGTTCTGCTAGCCAGGAAGCCCTTGTTTTAACTTCGGTGCCCTTCCCTCTACAGCTCGCTGACAGGTGACAGTCTACTATGAGGCATGCGTGGAGCTCGAATCTCAGCTTTGTAACGATATTTAGACCTTGGGGGAAGAAAGGAGAAAGACCCAGTGAGGTTTGTTTTGGGGTTTTTTTTTTAGAGAGAGTGAGAGAGAGCACGTGGTGGGGGAGGGGCAGAGGGAGAGAGGGGGAGAAGGGGAAGGGAGACAGAGAGAATCTTAAGCCGACTCCACACTCAGCTGGGAATCGGACTTGGGGCTTAATCCTGAACCGAAGTCAAAAGTTGGACGTTTAACCTACTGAGCCAGCCAGATGCCCCAAAGACACTGTGTTTTTATGTTAGTGTGGTTTCAACACAAACTCAATTACCATTTATTAGAAACATCGATTTCCCAAGTTCAAGTTGATGCAAGTGATCGGTGCTCTGGAGAAAGGTGTGTTTGTTCAACTCCCCCATGTCCTGCAGGGAACCTCGAACATGCCAACCCAGACAGCATTTCACACCTAGCACCCCATGTGTGTTGGTTGCACACGGGAGCGCGTGTGCCTTCCGTGCCCTCCTGAAGTTTCCTCTGGGCTCTTGGGAGAGCTGGAACTTTGTCACGCTCAGTTCAGAGTATTCAGAAACAATTTGACTCCAGCTTTAGGTCGATTATTTGTCTGTCTTTTAATCATTTTGGTGGCAGCTTGTCTTTTCAATGACACCTTCAAATAAAGGCCATTTTGCTTCTTCCTTTGCAATTCTGATAACTTTTCTTCCTTCCACCCTCCCTCCTTCCCTCTCCCTCCTCGCTCCTCTCTCTTTTTGTCCCTCTCTGTGTCTTTCCCTCTTTCTCTCATTCTTTCTACCTGATTGCTCTAGCTAGGATTTCTAGTAAGAGTGGCCACCCTTGTCTTGTTTCTGATGTTAGAGAAAAAGCTTTCAACCTTTCACTTTTGAGGAGAATGTTAGATGTGGGCTGGCATATGGCCTTTATTATGTCGAGATATGTTCCTTTAATGCCTAATTTGCTAAGTTTTTATTATAAATGGATGTTGAATTTTGTCAGGTGCTCTTTCTTGTGTCTACTGAGATTATTATTTGCTTTCTTTTCTTTATTCTATTCATATAAAGTATCACATTGATTAATTGGAACCATCCTTGCATCCCAGGGACAAATCATACTTGATCATGGTGAATGATCCTTTTAATGTGCTGCTGAATTTGGATTGCTAGTATTTTATTGAGAAATTTTTACCCATATTTATCAGAAATAAGGGCCTACAGTTTTCTTTTCCAGGAGTGACCTTTTCTGGTCTTGATTTCAGGCTAATACTGGCTTCATAAAATGAATTTGGGAATATTCCTTCCTCTTTGATTTTTTGGAAGAGTTTAAGATTGGTGACAGTTCTTGAAATGCTTGGGGAAAGTCACCTGTGAAGCCGTCTGCTCCTGGGTTTTTCTTTGTTTAGAGATTTTTGATACAATGTCCTTATGAGTAATTGATCTGCTCAGATCTTCTGTTTCTTTCTGATTCTGTCTTGGCAAGTTGTATGTTTCTAAGAACTTTTCTGCCTCTAGGTTATCCAGTTTGCCAGTGTGTGGTTGTTCAAGGTAGCCTCTTATGATCCTTTGAATTTCTGTGGGGTCAGTTGTAATATCTCTTTTCTATTTGTGACTTATTGATTTGCGTTTTTACATTTTCTCCCCTTGGTTAGTATGAGGGTTTGTTACTTTTAAAACATCTTTTCAAGGAACAAATTCCGTGGTTAATTTTTTCCATTGTTTTTCTGTTCTCCATTTCATTGATTTCTGCTCTGATCTTTATTATTTCCTTTCTTCTGCTAACTTTGGGCTCATTTTGTTTTTATTTTTCTAGTCCTCTAAGGCATAGAGTGAGGTTGTTTATTTGCTTCTTTTTTATGTCTATTTATTTATTTTTGAGAGAGAGAGAGTGTGAGCAAGAGGGGGAAGGTGCAGAGAGAGAGGGACAGAGAGAAAATCCCAAGCGGCTCCACACTGTCAGTGCAGAGCCCGGTGCAGGGCTCAATCCCATGAACTGTGAGATTGTGACCCGAGCCGAAATCAAGTCCAGCGCTTAACCAACAGAGCCACACAAGTGCCCCTATTTGCTACTTAACATAGGCATTTATTGCTATGAACTTCCCTTTTAGAACAGCTTTTGCTGCATCCCATAAGTTCTGATGTTCTGTTGTGTTTCCATCTTCATTTTTCTCAAGAAACTTTTTTATATCCCCTTTAATTTCTTTGGCCCATTGGTTGTTCAGAAGAGTGTTGTTTCATTTCTATGTGTTCGTGTGAATTTTACAGTTTTGCTCCCATCGATTTCTATTTTCATGCCATTGTGGTCAGAGAAGATACTTGGTATAATTTCATTCTTCTTGGATTTACTAGGACTTGCTTCATGGCCTAACACAGTGTCTATCCTGAAAAATGTTCCATGTGCACTTGAGAAGAATGTTCTACATATCTGTTAGGTCCCTTTGGTCTATAGCGTTGTTCGAGTCACTGTTTCCTTATTGATTCTCTGTCTGGATGATCTCTTCATTGCTGACAGTGTGGGGTATTAAAGTCCCCAACTATGTATTATTGGTCATTTCTTCTTTTGCTTCTATTACTTTTTGCTTTATATATTTAGGTGTGCTAGGTAGAGTGCATGAATATTTACAATGATTGTATCTGCCCGATGTATTGATCCCTCTATCATTATCTAATGGCCTTCTGTGTCTCTTTTTAACATTTTTAGTTTTGAGTGTATTTTGTCTGATATAAGTATAGTTACTCCTGTTTCTTCTTTTGGTTACCATTTGCTTGAAATGTCTATTTCCGTCTCAGTGTATGTATGTCTTTAAGGCTAAAGGGAGACTTGTAAATAGTATATTATTGGATCTGGCTTTTTTTTTTTTTTTAATAATCCCTTCAGCCGTTCTATGTATTTTGATTAGAAAATTGTAGATACAATTTTCTCCTTTCTAATAACACCAAAGGGCATTTATGAGTACTTAGCATTTTCAGAAACGCTATCAAAGTTACTTGAATTAACTTACCTGTATTAACTCTTTTTTTAATGTTTATTTATTTTTGAGAGAGCACAAGCAGGGGAGGGGCAGAGAGAGAGGGGGACAGAAGATCCGAAGCAGGCTCTGTGCTGACAGCAGAGAGTCTGATGTGGGGCCCAAACTCATGAACCATGAGATCATGACCTGAGCTGAAGTTGGACGCTCAACTGAGTGAGCCACTCAGGTGCCCTGTTTTAGCTCTTTTAATCCTACAGCAACCCTATGGGTGTGGTACTACTTGTGTCTATTATGTACTGAAGGAAACTGAGTCACAGGGAGGTAGCCATCTTGCCCAAATTAGTGACAAGACTGGGACTTGCATCTGATTAGTGTGGCTTCGGAGCCTGTTCTTCATCATCTCATAATCCACCTCCTGTCTCACTTCTTCATCTTCTCTCTCATCCGCTACTTCTAACTCCTTCTATGGACATCCTACCTGTACCTTGCCTTTGGTCTACCTTACCCAGCAGTATTCCACATCCAGTGGAATGAATCTGCCCGGCCCCTTCAGCCCTTAGGTGCCTGGAAGTGATCTGAGTTGGTATTCAACGATAATGGAGCTAAGAACACATGGGAGGAAATTAGGGGTAAGATAATTGAAGGAAGGACTTTGGGAGAGAAGGCATTGATATATTCAGTTACTTGTCCCTCAACAATGTCATTGAACTTTCACTGTGAATAAATCTTGTCCTGACCAGATGCTGGAGGGGGATACAAAATGAATCACGAGGTCCCAGCCTGCTGGGAGCATAGGAACCATCAGGCATAGAGAGTTATGTTTTGCAATGGTAAGGGTTGAAGATGCTTAGAGGAGACAGATCAGTTGTACTTAGTAGAAGACACTGGGGAATGTTCAGGGGAGTTGGAGTTTGAACCAAACATATTGCCATGTGTCTGCAACCTTCCACATCTCAGTGATGACTAGGCAAGGAAGCAGTTCTTTTTCTCATTGTCCTTACAACACTACCATGGACTGCCCAGTGCTGCACGGAGCACCCTTCTCCAAATGTGGCCAGTGACACCCCAACTTGAGAAGATGTCCAAAGACATTAGGACGAAAGCTTCTAAACCGAGGCATTAAAAAAAAAAAAAAGCAGAATAACATTATAAGTGAGTGCCATTTGAGTCAGACTCTGAAACTTTCGTAAAAGTTGAGGACAAATTTTATATAACATTTTTTTCATTTTTCCTAACAATTACCAAGAACATGGTATTTGTCATTATAATCTAAAGGATTATGAATATGAGGTTAGTCACAATTTTGAGGGCACTTAAAAAATAATACTTAACTGGGAGGCAAAAAAGGTCACTGAGAAAAATACAATTAAAGTTGAAAAGGGAGCTTATCTTGTCTGATTTTCAAGAGCACTATTGAGAATTTTGAATACCTCTTAAAAATTTTTTCTAATTCTGGGAAACTTTGCCTTTTTAATTCACTTCCCTCATTAAAAAAAAAAAAAGAAAAAAGAAAACGTATTTTGGTTGTTCTGAGCAATGGTTGTTTTAGAAGGCTTGAAACACCTCATCCAATGATCTGATCAAGTTTCTGAGGGGCTTTGAGATGACTCAGGGCTGCTAATGCTGGTTGTGACTTATTGGATTTTCCCCTTTTTATACTTATGGGTAAACTCCATAGCATTGAAATGCGATTTTGACCTGGTCTCAAGGTCATGCCTGGAGGGAGCTGCTCTTCCTTGGCTTGCCTTTATTTCCATCTCATATCTTGTTTGGGTTGTGATTTCGAGTGTAATCCCATTTTGGCAACTCTGCTTTCTGTTCACACCTCTAGAAAGTGGAGCAAATGGCTTATCCCTTCTTGGCCTTTGTCTCAGCTCTAAAATTTTCTTTCAGAAAAGGGGGATATTCAGTCTGGCTTAGTAATTTGGTTCTTTTCACACAGCCCAGTAGGGCAGTATTTGAGGGTTTATGAGCATCCTGGTATCAGAGCCATGGAAATGGGACCTACTTTGCAAGAGCACAAGCTGCCATACCATGGACAGAGCTCACCACATTATATTTAAAAATTAGAAAGATGTTTCCGTTGGGAACAATTATTGTACAGAAAATTGAAGACAGTTATAAATTATCAAAAGCTTTCCATTTTGATGACCTTTGTGACATTTTTGACATGTTCACCAGTGGTTAGAACTTTTTATCTTTCACTTGCCTTTAGAGAGCACAACAGGAATGCCATGGTCACCAGGATTCAGGTGACTCTTGATACACAGCAATCATAAATACCTTTTCTTGATTTTATAAGTGTAGTATTTATTGAACTTTACTATATTTCCTTTCTTATTCTTTCCTTCTTTCTATTTTCTTTCTTTCTTCTTTCTTTCTTTTCTTTCTTTCTTTCTTTCTTTCTTTCTTTCTTTCTTTCTTTCTTTCTTTCTTCCCTCCCTCCCTTCTTCCTTCCTGCCTTTCTTTCTTTTCTTTCTTTCTTCCTTTCTTTCTTCCTTCCTTTCTTTCTTTCTTTCTTTCTTTCTTTCTTTCTTTCTTTCTTTCTTTCTTTCTTTCTTTCTTTCCTCCCTCCCTTCTTCCTTCCTTCCTTCCTTCCTTCCTTCCTTCCTTCCTTCCTTCCTTCCTTTCTTTCTTTCTTTTTTTCCTTCTTTCTTCCCTCCCTCCCTTCTTCCTTCCTTCCTTCCTTCCTTCCTTCCTTCCTTCCTTCCTTTCTTTCTTTTTTTCCTTCTTTCTTCCCTCCCTCCCTTCTTCCTTCCTTCCTTCCTTCCTTCCTTCCTTCCTTCCTTTCTTTCCCTTTCTTTCTTTCTTTCTTTCTTTCTTTCTTTCTTTCTTTCCTCCCTCCTTTCTTCCTTCCTTCCTTCCTTCCTTCCTTCCTTCCTTCCTTCCTTCTCTTTTATTCTCTTTTATCCTACTTTGTTGTGGTGAAATGGTTACTAAAATAAGAAACAGGAGTCTATAAAACTAATTGGACCTTTTGCCCTTTTGCCTCAGGTCAACAAGCAACATCATTGAGTAGTTTCTTAATAGAAGCAAACTGAAATAGTAGACTGGAATTACATGATAATAAAAATGATGAGTTTTCTTAGCAAGATATTTAAGAAGAAAATAAACTAGAGGTAGGCAGATTTGGTACTAGGAATACCTGAAAACTTGTAGGGTAGGAAGCAACCTTTGACCAGTATTATTAATGTGGCTTGTCCTTCTGAAAGTCATTGATGACTTGTTCTGTCTCCCTAAATATTAATGAGAAAGACAAGGCATTGATTACAAAGATATTTGTGTAATTCATGTCAAAGACTGAAGAAAGAACGAAAGCTAAATATTGGAGCGACCCAAGTTTGGGGAAGAAAAGCTAATAAAGCAGAGTGTGCTACAGAATGCATTCCTCTGAGTGCTGTGTTACGTGCACTGACAAAAATGGATGTGGTATCCTGAGCAAAGGATTTGTTTGTCACAGAAAAAATGGCCAGACCAAAAAGAGAGAGAGAGAGGAAGAGAGAGAGAGGGAGAGAGAGAGAGAAAGAGAGAGAGAGATGGCTTTTTGTTTATTCATTCCCCACCCACCACCCCCCTCAGAGAAGTTAGTGTAACGGACTCGGATTGCAAAAGTAGAGAAGGTCTATCTGGAAGGAAATTTTCCAATGTTTTCACCACAGGTTGTTGGGAAAAGAGACGTTAAGAATGTGTTTTTTGGGATGCCTGGATGGCTCAGTCGGTTAAGCGTGCAACTTCAGCTCATGGTTTGGTTCATGAGTCTGAGCCCCAGAACCCCCTTCGGATCCTCTGTCTCCCTCTCTCTCTCTGCCCCTCCCCTGCTTGTGCATTCTCTCTCGCTCTCTCTCAAAAATAAATAAACATTAAAAAAAGTGTGTTTTTAATTTTTCTCTAAATCTATTCAACACAGATGATGCTGTATTCCCATCATGACTCTGAGATCTCCTATGGTCCTCCCCCGCAGGCTCCGTCGGTGTAGACAGTGGGCAGGGATTTGGTCCACACTGCAGCTCCTCTGGAGTAGCCCTGTGCCTGGGGCCTGAATGCCTGGGCTCCCCTTCCTCCATTCTTTCTCTTCCTTCTTTTTCTTTCAACAAATATTTCTGGGCATCTTATAACTGCTGCACACTTTTAAATGTTAGGTAAGTAAGTGTAGCTGATGGCCTCCAAAAGCTTCTAGTCCAGAAGGGGTTGAGACGAGGGAGTAAAGGAGCAGTTAAGGTGCAGCATGGTAAGGGCAGGATACTAAGATGGGGAAAGAAGAGGAGAGAGCATGGTGGGGACCGGCCGAAGGGGAGCCTACAGCAGGGCCACCCTGGTGGCGGACTCAGGCAAAGGCTCAGAAAAGGAGTGCTGACACCAGGCCGGCTCAGTTTGTGAGGCACAGGATGCTTCAGGTCTGAGCCATCAGTGACGAGGTAGGGAGTTCATCCAGTGTGTAGGGAGGGAAGGAGGATCATAGGGGACATCTAGCTTCGGGAGACAGGAAAGACATCACAGTTACCTCGTTAAACCAGAAAGTGTTACTTTAGCAAACTTAAGAGAAACTGTGAAGGTTAGCCAGTCTTTAGCGTGAGAGACAGGCAAACAGGGGGAGAAGACCGAGCAGACACATGGAAATGCTTTGTATTGTTTTAACCATAAGAACGCATTGCCCTATGAAGGGCATTTCTTTCCTCTCAAGTCCCCGACCCCCTACCCCCTTCTCCTTAGTTCAGGACGATGGATGGACCTTGTTGTGCCTGACTTTGGAATTTCCACATCGGTGTGGATTCCTCTTGTATATATACGATTCAATTTGATTTTCTCCTGTTAATCTATGAATGAACTCGATTCTTAGTCCAGCTAGAAGGGCCTTGGAGGGGACCGGGATTCTTGCTCCCCAACACTTGCTTATCAAACCTACCACTTACCAACCTGGAGAGGTCTGCCTTTTTGTCAGTCTCTCCCTGCCCTGTGTGTACAGGGACCAGTTCGTGAACAAACAGAATCACAGCTTCCAGGTGACTCGTTTTGCAACTCTTTAGCTCTCATCATCCAGGTAAATGGTAGTAACCACCAAGCCTCAGAGTTCCTCACTAAAACTGAGGGGAGCTGGCAAGGTGAGCCATTAGCTTCCAGCTAAAACAATAACTATAATACCCATGCTTTTCTGAGTTTGGGCAAGACATTGTCAACACGCTTTCTCCTCTCCAAATCTAATAAGCTAAGGGGACAAGAAATTCTAAGAACTTTCTTTTTTCAATGTTTATTTATTTCAGAGAGAGAGAGAGAGAACGTGAGCAGGGGAGGGGAAGAGAGAGGGAGACACAGACTCTGAAGCAGGCTCCAGGCTCTGAACTGTCAGCACAGAGCCTGACACAGGGCTTGAACCCATGAACCGTGAGATCCTGACCTGAGCCGAAGTCGGACGCTTAACCAACTGAGCCACCCAGTTGCCCCTAAGAACTTTCTTGAAATGAAGTGCATGTAAAGGATGTGGAGGCTCTGTTTGCCCCTTAGTGATGAAGCCCATTTACGAAATGCCGTAAATGGCAGGGACAGGGAGCCTTAACCTGTTTGTACCCAGAATTGCTAGACAACAGGGAGCTTTCGGGGACCAGTGGGGAAACCAGCATTCAGGAGCCCATGGTAGGAAGAGATTACCAAAAATAACGTCATGCTTGTGGGCAAGATGCTTGCTGGTCGATTTACCCTCTAGATGGGTCTATAAATAAGTGAGAAGAGAGAACTAATGTGCATAGAAGGGTCTTACTGATTAGAGGTTGATGGATGATCTACTCACAGGGCACCTTGATGAAGGTGCTTGCGGCTTGGTGCCTGCTTCCTGAATTTATGTCGTGATTCCTGTTTCTTAACTCTGTTCTTACTGATGGAGATGACTACACGAATCAATAGATGAACGTCGTTTATTTATCTCCTTTTTCACACGTTGGAGAAAACATCCTTTATCAGTCCTAGCCTCCCGACGTTTGGTGCACAAACTGTGGTGACTTTAGTGTTGTCTGACCCTGGCCCCAGGGAACAGAGTGACCGTGAGCCTTTCCTGGGGTATTTTCTAGGGCAAGGGCCCTGGATCCCTGGCTGAGATGTGAAGGGATGGGGTTGAGTGTAACACGTTCAAACGATGTGCTCAGGCTGTGGGTAGCTTTCTTCCCAAACATGTAACGTTTCTGTGTGTCCTTTCTGAAAAAAGCTCATTGGTTTTCCCCAGGGCTGGTGGCAAAGCAAAAGTCAAAAACGGCTCTGTCTGCCTCAGGCCCTCCAGCTGCCAGCAATTAGTCTCCCCCAGGAAGCACCTGCTGACTTAATAACTCGATACAGGGAGCAGCGGTCTTTCTGGTAGGTAGGATGCTAACCCAGGTGCTCGGGAGCCCCATTTTGAGCCCCAGTGGCTCCCACACAGTGTCAAAGCTGCAGACAGCTCTGCCCACTGACACACACCTCACTTTGGAGCTAAACCCGAATTCTGTATTTCCAGTCAGATCCCAGCTAAAAGGACAGCTGGAGACAACTGAAAATAGGCCGTGTGGTCAACAGAGGAAAGATGCTTTGCTGGCCTCTGGACCTGTTTCTCATCTTCATAAACTGTAAACGAGTATTTCTGACCTTGGGCTATAATCAAGCCAGCACTGCTGTGTAGACACCAGGTTTTCCAAAACCCCTAGGATGCCTCTCCTCACCAGGGTACAGGGGTGCTGATGATGCCCGAAGAAATGTTACGATCTTTGATATTGAATAGAAATGTACGGGAGGAAGTTCTGAAATTTTTACCCAACGTGTTTTCCCCTGCTCGGTCATTTGTTCTGTTTCCTGCCTGCACATCTGGTCTATGGAGGCTAGGACTCAGGGTTAAGGTTTATTAACCAGGGAAGGAAGGGTTGATGATGAGGTCTGCCTTTGATTCTCATCTCTCGGATTTCAAATTAGACTTTGAAAATTCCCTTGTGAGATAATAGTATTCATTTCAGTAAATGAAAAGGTTTTTGGTTTTGTTTTTTTTCCCCCAGAACTCCCAAAGCCAGCTTTACAAAAGAACCATGAAAGCATTCCAGCTGAGAAATTAAGAAGAAATGCTGGGATTAGAATAACACAATTTTGCAGTGTCTAATACGTTAACAGATCTAAATAATGACCGTCACTGGCTGCTAAGTTGATACAAAGAGAGATGATCAGATATGATGTCCCTCCTGAGGGAAGAAACCTCCACCACTTACGATGTGTTTTTGGGGAAAAGGGAACAAGACAAAACAACTGAATTTGATAGAGCCTGTAGGTCCAACTTCCAATTTACAGGAAAATAGGAGAGAGGATCAAGTTCAACTATACTTGGGGACACAGTCACAAACCCAGACTGTGGGACAATGAAATCCACAAGCAAAAAAGACAGATGGGGAGAGAAATTTTAGATAAAAGGGACTTTACAGGCATGGCCGATTGCAAAATGAAGCTATTCGATTCTAACTCTAAACAAACTATAAAAATATATTTATGAGGAAAATTAGGTGTTCCAAGAATGGATATTTGATATTAAGAAATAATGGTGACTTTCAGTTTTTGGTGTGCTAGTTATATTGTGGTTATGTTAAAAATAAGTTATCTTTTTAAAAAATATAAGTGGAAATTTAACAGATAAAATGCATACGGGAAACATTACAGGTAGTTGTAGTATGCATGGGATTTGCTTCAAAATAATATAAAATATAAACAATACATATAAATATATATATAAATAATATATATAACTGTATATAAGTATAAATAAAATAATATGGGAAAGGGAAAGTGGATGGGGTGTAGTTGAACCAAAATTGGCTATGGGTTAACTATTACAGTTGGGTGATATGGGGATTTGGTTATTATACTATTCTGTTTACTTTTATATATCCTTGAGATTCTTCATAACAAAAAATCTTAATTTTTTTTTAACATTTGTTCATTTTTCAGAGACAGAGAGTGACAGAGTGTGAGTGGGGGAGGGACAGAAAGAGAGAGGGAGACACAGAATCCGAAGCAAGCTCCAGGCTCTGAGCTGTCAGCACACAGCCTGATGGGGGGCTTGGACCCATGGACCGTGAGATCATGACCTGAGCCAAAGTCGGACGCTCAACCGACTGAGCCACCCAGGTATCCCTTCATAACAAAAAACCCTAAGAAAAGAAATCAGTGATAAAATAAAATGTATACTGATTACTTGTATTACAATGATGAAGCAGTTTTCCATCCTAATGTTCGAGAAGAATCCCTATTTCAGGCTCCTTCGTGGGCTGTCACAATTAGACACTTGATGTTCTTTTGCTTGAAAGTGTATTACTCATTCCAAAATGTTGGAAGCTTTTGTTCATTTAAAAGATACATCAGGGTCATCCCCAAACTGCTCATTAGCACCTCCTTAGAGTACATGAGGGTTGTTATGCCTCTGTGAAGGGAATCAGTAAACTAGACCGTTTTCTTGTACAGAAAATGAGAATTCCAAAACTCGATACTGGCACCAACAGCCCCAGCCCACCCTCTAGGGCAGATCACGCTATCCTGATTTGGCCTGGATTGCTTGTACCTATGAAAGAATAAGCAATCCGTGTATTTAAAATGGCCTTATCAAACAGCACAAAGAAAAATCTGCAACCTTGAAAACAAAGGGTAAAATTAAGTACCTGTGATGACAATTGGGTAATATGTTCAGCTATTAAAGTAAATTGTTATTCATGTTCGCTGAATTACACCAAGATAGACTACCTAGAGCTTTCTTTATTTAGCACACCCAAGAATGTGTGCTAATGCTAATTAAAGGACTTGCTATTTAGTTTATTTAACATTTGATTATTAGAAATTATCAAAACAATAATTTGCTAATTTGCTCACACCATGCTTTCAGAATTTTTAAGTACTTGAATTTAAAGTGACTTCCTTGGGGGGGGGCGGGGGGATACCTGGGTGTCTCGGTGGGTTGGGCGTCCAACTTTGGTTCAGGTTATGATCTCACAGTCCATGAGGTTGGATCCCATGACGGGCTCTGTGCTGACAGCTCAGAGCCTGGAGCCTGATTTGGATTCTGTGTCTCCTTCTCTCTCTGCCCCTCCCCTGCTCGGTCTCTCTCTCTCTCTCTCTCTCTCTCTCTCTCTCTCTCTCTCTCTCAAAAATAAATAAACATTAAGAAAATAAAGTGACTTCCTTGGGGTAAATTCTAACCACAATAGACAGAATAAGTTTAAAAAGAATTCTCCACCGAGTTTCTTCCCCCACAGAGGTCTTTTAAAGATTTTCGAAGCATATGATGAAAGGTGTTTTGTGGCTGACAGTGTGCTCGTTATTTATAATAGGTTGGCAGTTTGCCTTTGCTGCTCCTAAGGCGAGAGACTGGCTCTCCTTCGAGGGGCTTTCATGATAGTATCTGATAGTCGTTCTTTTGGAAAGTTAGTACAGCTTTGAGTCTCTGATGATCCTGCCATTTTTTCTGGGACAACCATGATGTTGCTTGGAGGCTATTACATATCAATCCAAATTAGATAGCAATTTGTGAAGTGCTTTCTTCGTGCTCCGTCTCAGGTGGGCCCAGTGGGGGCAGCATACGCATGGTTCCTGTCCTCTCTCTGCTCATGTGAGGCTACATGTGTGAGCGCGAACAACAGCACTTGATCCCGTGCACTGACTACACGATCGCTACTGTGAGAGGTCGGAAAGAGGAGACATCTAGGCACTCCGAGGTCTGGAGGGAGGACGTCATGAAGGAGGCAGGATTTGGGCTGGGCCTGAGGGGATATGCCATATTGCCAAAGAGAGGACAAGAGAGGGCATTTCGAGCACTGAGGGCAAGGAGCAGAATATGTTTTTTGACAGTTTTTGGAGCCACATTTCCCCAGGCTCCACCAGCCTGGAGGTACCAATGAGGTCTCCGTCATCTCGGTAATCTAAATTTTGCTAGTTTGTCCCCCGTCCTGCAAACACAGGTCCTTGGCTCATCCGGTTTTCTGGGAATCCTCGACCCTTCCACACATACACAGAGCGAGTCTCATTAAAGTCTCCTTCCAGTCCTCCGAGTTGATGTCCGCTGTGTGTAAGCCATCCCTAAGGAGCTGCCCCTATTCCGGTCCCCTCTCCCCTCTGGGAGTAGCCCTTATCCTTCAAGTGTCAGATGGCTGAAGGATGGTGTTGGCTTTAAAGAAGGTGATAGTATCCATTTCAGGTGACTCATGGCCCCACAACTTCTACTTCCCAAGAATCTTTAAACATACGCCCTTGAGCTTGAATGCAGAATTAGGAAACGATTGGTATAGAGCCCTGGTCAATTTTCTAGGCCTAATAAATTTTCTATCCTGATATACCTATGTAGGAAAACAACAAGCTGATCCACAGGGTGAAGGAATAACAGCTTGAATTCTGTGATAGCTTAACCCTTTAGGGATGACTAAAAAGATCCATTGAAGACTGTTTTTTTAGGTAATACCTCTCTTAGCAAGCATAGTAAGAATAATGAGCACATTGGTGCTGGTATTCAGCCAACACAGATATACCAGCTGATAAAATGTCCAAATACTGTTGGAAATTGACCTCTGTCTTGATTCTCCAAGTGACCCCCCACTATCTGTCCTCCAACCCCTTGCATAGGATCCAACCCCCAACTCCCCGGATCCAATGAGAGTCATTGGGTGGGGTTGTGGTCCAGGATTTTGATGCTAGGGCTGGAGTTGGGTCTTTGTGTTGGTGCCCACACCAAATCAGTGGAAAATTTGTGTTTTGAATTTTTTCTTTAGTTTCCCTAATTCAATATTTTTAAATAAGTTGTAGTAAAATACGCAAACATAAAATTTACCATTTTAATAATTTAACATTTTTTAATGTTTATTTATTTTTGAGACAGAAAGAGAGAGAGAGAGCATGAGCAGAAGAGGAACAGAGAGAAAGAGAGAGAGAGATAGACAGAGAATATGAAGCAGGCTCCAGGCTCTGAGCTGTCAGCACAGAGCCCCACGCAGGGCTTGAACCCACAAACTGCGAGATCATGACCTGAGTCGAAGTCGGTCGCCCAATGGACCGAGCCACCAGGCACCCCTCCCCCCATTAATCATTTTTGAGTATACATTTAAGTGGCATTAAATACATTCACTTTGTTGTGCCAAAGTGCTTTTCACACACATTCTCCTTTAATTGTCATGACAACTTTTAAAATTGAGGAAAAAGATAAATGCTAGGATCAATTAGTAGGTTTTTCTCTCCTCTTTTTGGCTTGTTTATATCTCAAATTTTTATTGAAGAATCAAGCCATTAATTATGCTAATTAAATCCTAAGTTAGTACTTTATCTAAAGAACAATGATTTTGTAGAGTTGCTTCTCAAATTCAGGTTTTTCAGAGTCAGTAAATTTAGCGTATTTAGGATTGATAAGAAAGTTTCCATTTTATCACCCGAGGACAAATCTATTTAGCTGGCTGTAACCGAAGCATCTCTCAGGGAGCAGGGGGTCCATAATGGACAGGTTATCAATAGAGGTTGTGAAATTGCTTTCCCAGAAGACCTTTTTGAGCAGGAGGAGATACCATATGTCTCTCATGACTGATTCAGTCCTTCGTCGCTGAGCTTTCTCACAAAAGAGCAATCTATTTTCTTACCAGAGGGAAGCCCTGACTGATGTGGGCCCCTTGTGTGATCTGCCCCCAGGAAAGTGCTGTAGAAAGCTAATGCTGCATGTACACATTCAAAGGCAGGCAGAAGTACAAAGAGAAAGCAATCAGACTGGGCCAGAAGGCCACCATTTGCGACATATTTAGGAGGTAAACAACTTCCCCAAATCGCAAATATTATTTTATATATAATCTGACGGTAGGAAGATTCTCTCGTTGCAGATTATACATGCTTAATTTTCTTTCCCCACTTATTTTTCACATATATGATTGAGTTACTTGATGTAGAATGTTGTCTCTTTGAGGGAAAGCTGTTTTGTTTGGGATGTCCTTGATCCTTAATCCTCGTTTGACCAGAGGATTGGTCCTGGAGTTTTGTGATAAATGAGCATCTCTGAACTATTTAAGTCCCTCATTGATGTTTCACTCATGGAAACAATTTAGATGCCACACGAACACAAGATTTGTTGTTCCAGGTAGGCAAACAAACCATTTTAAAGAGATTATAACTAAAACAGATTGTTGTAGCCAGGACTGACAAGGGAATGGTGTTTGTCGCTCTAACTAAAATCGAGACGTGTAGATTTACTTGTGTTCGTGTAAACAAAGAGGTTTATACTTTTATTTTTTTTTAATTTTTTAACGTTTATTTATTTTGGGGACAGAGAGAGACAGAGCATGAACGGGGGAGGGGCAGAGAGAGAGGGAGACACAGAATCGGAAACAGGCTCCAGGCTCCGAGCCGTCAGCCCAGAGCCCGACACGGGGCTCGAACTCACGGACTGCGAGATCGTGACCTGAGCTGAAGTCGGAAGTCCAACTGACTGAGCCACCCAGGCGCCCTGAGGTTTATACTTTTAAAATGCACAGTTAAAAATAAAGTAATGAAATTTTATCAGAATAGACTTAAGGAGGCTAATAGACTTAAGCATCCAACTTCGACTCAGGTTGAAACGCCCAGAGTCCAAGAGACCCCCCCAAAAAGAACCACCAGAGTCCAGAGTCAAAGCTAAGCAGCAAGGGTCATTTATTGCAGGTTCGAACCTGGACCTCTGCGCACTCGTTGCCGGTGACGCTAAGAGGCCCCAAGAGAGGTTTTTACACCCCTTTTATAGACAGGTACAAATAAGTCATGGGGAAATCAGGGATTTTCCACAGTTACAGAGCTGCAATTGGTTGATGTTTAAAGTTGGACACTTAGCAGTATTCGATTGGTTCCTGCCTTTAGGTCAGACCACAACCGGGGGTACGGGTATCACAACGATTGATCAGGAATACACGGATGTGCCAAATAACAATGATTGATCAGGAATACACGGGCGCGCCAAGCAATTGTACAGAAGCGGAACAAGCTGGTTAGGCTTGGTTAGGTTTCAGTTTCCCGTAACTTAAGCTTTTAAGTTTCAGTTTTCTCAGGCCTCTCAAGGTCATGAACTCGCTTTTGTGGGTTCAAGCTCTGTGCTGACTGCTCAGAACCTGGAGCCTGCTTTGGAGTCTGTGTCTCCCTCCCTCTCTGAACCTCCCCTGCTCGAACTCTGTCTCTCTCTCTCTCTCAAAAATAAATAAAGATGAAAAAAATTACAATAGACTAAGGAGGCTAAAGCACACCATAAAAATCTCTCTAGGGGTGCCTGGGTGGCTCAGTCGGTTGAGCGTCCAACTTCAGCTCAGGTCACGATCTCACGTTCCATGAGTTCGAGCCCCGCGTCGGTCTCTGGGTTGATGGCTCAGAGCCTGGAGCCTGCTTCCAGTTCTGTGTCTCCCTCTCTCTCTGCCCCTCCCCTGTTCATGCTCTGTCTCTCTCTGTCTCAAAATAAATAAAAGTTAAAAAAAAAAATTAAAAAAAAAATCTCTCTAAGTGTTCTAATTCCCTGTATGGATCGTAGTGGAAATCAGCGGTGTTCTTAGGTAAATGACTTAGTGACAGCACAATTTTCCAGGAGGAAAGAAGGGAATGAAAGGTGACTGACAGAATAATAGAACAACAAACCGAATTAAAAAGGAGCTTTACTGTGCTATATCAGAAAAAAAAAAATCCCTTTGAACATCAACTTCTGTATTCAACTAGTAATCAAAATTAGATTACCCTCGCCTATGCTTTTTTCTCTGGTATCTGGGGTTAAGAAAAAAAGAGGAGGAAATATCCTTGCAAGATGAAGGAATAGGTCAAATGCTACTCAGGGTCTTTTGTTCTTTAATTGATCTAGACTCCAGGGATAAAATGTGTCTGAGTGCTTCTGTGCCTGACATTGTCAGAAGAGGCTTTATAAGCACTATCTTATTTAGTCCTCTCTAGACTCTTTGAGATAGGTACTATTATGATTGAGATGAGAACACCAGCACTCAATTTAATTCACTTGCTCAAGGTCAGTTAGCAAGTACCTGCCACAGCAGCTATTAAAGCTGAAGTCTGTGTGATTCCAGCACCCAAGCGCTCAACCGCTGCGTGAAGCTTCTTGGGCTTGGAGTCCTGCTCAATCCGCCCTGTCAGCTCTTCTGGAGGATCCGGTGATCAGGCTCAGTGTTAGTGCGCCAACATCACCAAGTCCAGACAGATGTTTAAGCGTAGTCCAAAGACGTATGATACCTACTTGTGTACCGATACCTTTGACTTAGGCTATGGAAGTCCCCTATGGGCTTGAACAACCCCACGCACTTCCAACCTAGAATGCTTTGGAATTGCATCGGAATGGGAACTCACAACACCATTTTGGTGGGAGCAACGATCTTGCCAAGATGGCGGTGTCATACTTCACACCCGACTTCTTTTGTCTCAGCCACTAGCATTCTATCCAGTAATCACACCTTTCCTGGTCACCTGACTTCTGACTGAAGTCTCAATTCTGTATTCTGGTTCTAGAAAGAACTCTTTGCAAGCTTCTGTATTCATCTCCACTGGTCCACGTCCAGCTAGGCCGATCACACACGCATGATAGAGAAGTTTCTATAAATTTTATCTATCCACGTTTGACTGCTTTTGACTTGTGCCTCGGCAATCAAAACCCTACTCTCCACATCTACCCAGTCCTTGGCATGGCACGTAAGACGAGATATCTGTGAGAAAATAAGAAAGGCTCAAATCTTGCCATTATCCATATCAGTTCTAGTCCTGGGTTCCCCAGAAAGGTTAGACAAAGGAAAGAAGACCTACGGTCAGCTGCCCAAAGAAAAAGGATCCAATGTCCATAATGGGTCTCTGCCAGGTGACTCCAGAATTTCTTGTGTCTGCACGTCCCAGAAAATGGCACATAAGGGAATTGCTCAACCTAATTCTAGCCCTTTATACTCAGATTTTCCTCTTGATTCAGCCACTTGGGTGGAGCCACTGCCACTTACACTTAATCCACTAATTTTGCTCCTATCATATCTTTAGGACCACACCCTAGCGTTTAACATCTGCTGTTCGCCTTTTGAATATCTTCATTGACTTATTAGGCATCATTTTCTTTCTGGGCTCGTTTCAACACCCACAGTTTGGCAGCCTAAATATCTATGTCATCTCCAGTGAAGCATTCTTTATTCCAACCTTGACGCCATGAAACTTCACTGCATTGTTCTGCTAGGGCTGTCATAACAAAATACCATTCTCTGCATGGCTTAAACGATAGAGATTTAGTTCTTATAGTTCTGGAGGCTGTGCGATCCAAGATCAAAGTACCAACAAGGTGAATTTCTCTTCTCTTGACTGGTGGGTGGCTCCCTTCTTGGTGTGTACGCACATGACCTCTTTGTGCTTTCTTGGAGAAACAGGCATCTCTCCCTTTTCCTCTTCTGGTAAGGCCACTGACCCTGTGGATTAAGGCTCCACCCTTACGATCTCATTTAACCTTAATTACTTCCCCAAAGCCCTGTTTCCAAACACAGTCACATTGGGAGTTAGAGTTTCAACATACGCATTATGAGAGAGGGAACACAATTCAGTCCACAGCACTGACTGGGATAGGCTCCTGCCTCTAACCCCCATCGATGTCCTTGAGGGCAGATCCTATCTTTTATTCATCTTTGAACCTCCAATTCCCAATTCTTCGCTTAATGAATGCTTATTGAATGAATAGATTTCTCAAACCTAGCCCTTCTCTTTCCCCCTTTATTTAGCACTTACTTTCTGTGGGGAAAGGATATTCGTACTACTCATTTCCTTTAACCACAAAATACTGCTTTAAAAATCCTCTACTGAGAATTTTATGAATTATGTTCCCAGAGATGCAATGTCAATGTAATTCATCATCTGGAAATGAAGCCATGTACGGACAGTAGGGAAAGAAAAGGATTTCACAGTGGGTAACTGGGCTGACTGCCTGCCCACTTACAATGTACAACACCAACTTGGTTATTGGGTGCCGTCATTTGGAATATGGTAATCACAGGTTTGAAAAACATCAAAAATGGCTCATCTTTTTGGGAACATAGCTAATGTTTGGAGTTTCTTCAAGGGTTAGGCTTTTCAGACCAATGTTAATTCTATAACAACATCAGCTAATTGGCATATTTTCCCTCATGCCTAGATGCAGTCACTTACTTTTACATTCCAAAACCTTTTCTCTTCACTCCCCTTGTCAAATCTGTAAACATTAAAAAAAAAAAAAACATATTTCCCTTTTATCCCAAGTGCTTTTCACTAGGCAATAATGCTAAGGAACACTTGGTTTTCACTACGTTATTCGGAATTTAAGTGCATGAAACTCGTGCCGATTCTCACACTTCATGGAGACCTGTAGCTTCAATTTAAAAACGGATCAGGGGCGCCTGGGTGGCGCAGTCGGTTGAGCGTCCGACTTCAGCCAGGTCACGATCTCGCGGTCCGTGAGTTCGAGCCCCGCGTCAGGCTCTGGGCTGATGGCTCGGAGCCTGGAGCCTGTTTCCGATTCTGTGTCTCCCTCTCTCTCTGCCCCTCCCCCGTTCATGCTCTGTCTCTCTCTGTCCCAAAAAAATAAAATAAAAAACGTTGAAAAAAAAAAAATTAAAAAATAAAAAAAAATAAAAATAAAAATAAAAACGGATCAGATTCACAGGAAAATGCAAAGGAAGCTACTAGGGTCCTATGCACACTTTATTCAGCCTTTCCCGATGGTAGCATCTGGCGTAACCAGAAAATACTATCAACACAGGGAAATTCACATTGGCACAATCCATTGAGTTTTTTCAGATTTAACCAGTCGTGTGTGTGTGTGTGTGTGTGTGTGTGGGTGGGTGGGGGGGGTGGTGTATGTGTCTATGTGATTTCATCCCATTCACGTGAGTCTCTTCAGGCAATGACCGCCACATACAAGATGGGTTACTAACAGTACCGTCAGCATAAAGCCCCTCCATTTTACCCCTTTACAGCATACTTGGCCTCTTCACCCCCGTTCCCAATCTCTGGAAACCACTAATGTGTTTTCTGTCTTCATAATTATGTTATTTTATAAAGTTTATATAAATGGAGCCACGCAATACGTATCCATTTGAGACTTTTCTCTTTCAGCCTAACTTAGAGGTACACCCAGGTTTGTCCATCAATAGATTTCCTTCTTTACAACTGAGTAGTATGCCACAGTATGGATATACCACGGTTTATTTATCCATTTGTTCAGTGACGAACATCTGCTATGGATATTTCTGCATAAATTTCTGTATGAAAATAAGTTTTCATTTCTCTAGGATACAGACCCAAGAGTATAATTGTTAGATTATATAAACCCATCTTGGTTGTAAAGAAACTGTCGAACTTTTCCAGAGCGGAGGCAATTCTGGGTGACCCAGGTTCTCTATATCCTTGCCAACATTTAGCACTAATACTATTTTTTTTAATAAGAAATTTATTGTCAGATTGGTTTCCATACAACACCCAGTGCTCATCCCAACAGGTGCCCTCCTCAATGCCCATCACCCACTTTCCCCTCCTTCCCACCCCCCATCAACCCTCAGTTTATTCTCAGTTTTTAAGAGTCTCTTATGGTTTGTCTCCCTCCCTCTCTCTAACTTTTTTTCCCCTTCCCCTCCCCCATGGTCTTCTGTTGAGTTTCTCAGGATCCACACAGGAGTGAAAACATATGGTATCTGTCTTTCTCTGCCTGACTTATTTCACTTAGCATGACACTCTCCAGTTCCATCCATGTTGCTACAAAAGGCCATATTTCATTCTATCTCATTGCCACGTAGTATTCCATTGTGCATACAAACCACAATTTATCCATTCATCAGTTGATGGACATTTAGGCTCTTTCCATAATTTGGCTATTGTTGAGAGTGCTGCTATAAACATTGGGGTACAAGTGCCCCTATGCATCAGTACTCCTGTATCCCTTGGGTAAATTCCTAGCAGTGCTATTGCTGGGTTGTAGGGTAGATCTATTTTTAATTTTTTGAGGAACCTCCACACTGTTTTCCAGAGTGGCTGCACCAATTTGCATTCCCACCACCAGTGCAAGAGGGTTCCTGTTTCTCCACATCCTCACCAGCATCTATAGTCTCCTGGTTTGTTCATTTTAGCCACTCTGACTGGCGTGAGGTGGTATCTGAGTGATGTTTTTATTTGTATTTCCCTGATGAGAAGCGATGTTGAGCATCTTTTCATGTGCCTGTTGGCCATCCGGATGTCTTTTTTAGAGAAGTGTCTATTCATGTTTTCTGCCCATTTCTTCATTGGATTGTTTGATTTTTGGGTGTGGAGTTTGGTGAGTTCTTTATAGATATTGGCTACTAGCCCTTTGTCGGATATGTCATTTGCAAATATCCTTTCCCATTCCATCGGTTGCCTTTTAGTTTTCTTCATTGTTTCCTTTGCTGTGCAGAAGGTTTTTATCTTCATGAGGTCCCAATAGTTGATTTTTGCTTTTAATTCCCTTGCCTTTGGGGATGTGTCAAGTAAGAAATTGCTGCGGCTGAGGTCAGAGAGGTTTTTTCCTGCTTTCTCCTCTAGGGTTTTGATGGTTTCCTGTCTCATATTCAGGTCCTTTATCCATTTTGAGCTTATTTTTGTGAATGGTGTAAGAAAGTGGTCTAGTTTCATTCTTCTGCATGTTGCTGTCCAGCTCTCCCAGTACCATTTGTTAAAGAGACTGTCTTTTTTCCATCAGATATTCTTTCCTGCTTTGTCAAAGATTAGTTGGCCATACTTTTGTGGGTCTAATTCTGGGGTTTCTATTCTATTCCATTGGTCTATGTGTCTATTTTTGTGCCAATACCATGCTGTCTTGATGATTACAGCTTTGTAGTAGAGGCTAAAGTCTGGGATTGTGATGCCTCCCGCTTTGGTCTTCTTCTTCAAAATTACTTTGGCTATTCGGGGTCTTTTGTGGTTCCATACAAATTTTAGGATTGCTTGTTCTAGCTTCGAGAAGAATGCTGGTGCAATGTTGATTGAGATTGCATTGAATGTGTGGATAGCTTTGGGTAGTATTGACATTTTGACAATATTTATTCTTCCGATCCATGAGCACAGAATGTTTTTCCATTTGTTTATATCTTCTTCAATTTCTTTCATAAGCTTTCTATAGTTTTCAGCATACAGATCTTTTACATCTTTGATTAGGTTTATTCCTAGGTATTTTATGATTCTTGGTGCAATTGTGAATGGGATCATTTTCTTTATTTGTCTTTCTGTTGCTTCATTGTTAGTGTATAAGAATGGAACTGATTTCTGTACATTGATTTTGTATCCAATCCAAAACGCTTTGGGATGCAGCAAAGGCAGTCCTGAGAGGAAAATACATTGCAATCCAGGCCTATCTCAAGAAACAAGAAAAATCCCAAATACAAAATCTAACAGCACACCTAAAGGAACTAGAAGTAGAACAGCAAAGACACCCCAAACCCAGCAGAAGAAGAGAAATAATAAAGATCAGAGCAGAAATAAACAATATAGAATCTAAAAAAAACTGTAGATCAGATAAATGAAACCAAGAGTTGGTTTTTTGAAAAAATAAACAAAATTGATAAACCACTAGCCAGGCTTCTCAAAAAGAAAAGGGAAATGACCCAAATAGATAAAATCATGAATTAAAATGGAATTATTACAACCAATCCCTCAGAAATACAAGCAATTATCAGGGAATACTATGAAAGATTATATGCCAACAAACTGGACAACCTGGAAGAAATGGACAAATTCCTAAGCACCCACACACTTCCAAAACTCAAACAGGAAGAAATAGAAAACTTGAACAGACCCATAACCAGCAAAGAAGTGGAATCAGTTATCAAAAATCTCCCAACAAATAAGAGTCCAGGACCAGATGGCTTCCCTGGGGAATTCTACCAGACATTTAAAGCAGAGATAATACTTATCCTTCTCAAGCTGTTCCAAAAAATAGAAGGGGAAGAAAAACTTCCAGATTCATTCTATGAAGCCAGCATTACTTTGATTCCTAAACCAGACAGAGACCCAGCAAAAAAAGAGAACTACAGGCCAATATCCCTGATGAATATGGATGCACAAATTCTCAATAAGATACTAGCAAATAGAGTTCAACAGTATATAAAAAGAATTATTCACCATGATCAAGTGGGATTCATTCCTGGGCTGCAGGGCTGGCTCAACCTTTGCAAATCAATCAATGTGATACATCACATTAATAAAAGAAAAGATAACCATATGATCCTGTTAATCGATGCACAAAAAGCATTTGACAACATTCAGCATCCTTTCTTAACAAAACCCTCGAGAAAGTCGGGATAGAAGGAACATACTTAAACATCATAAAAGCCGTTTATGAAAAGCCCAGAGCTAGTATCATCCTCAATGGGGAAAAACTGAGAGCTTTCCCCCTGAGATCAGGAACATGACAGGGATGTCCACTCTCGCCGCTGTTGTTTAACATAGTGTTGGAAGTTCTAGCATCAGCAATCAGACAACAAAAGGACATCAAAGGCATCAAAATTGGCGAAGATGAAGTCAAGCTTTCACTTTTTGCAGATGACATGATATTCTACATGGAAAATCCGATAGACTCCACCAAAAGTCTGCTAGAACAGATACATGAATTCAGCAAAGTCGCAGGATACTAATACTGTTTTTTAATTATTTTAACAGTTTCGATAGATTTTTATTGATATCTCAGTGTGGTTTCGATTTGTGTTTTTCTAGTGGCTAATGATGTTGAATACCTTTTCATGTCTATTTGCCATCTGGATATCATTTTTGGTCTTTAACCCATTTTCTGACTGGATTGTTTGTTTTCCTAATTTTGAGCTTCAAGAGTTCTTTACATCTTATAGGTATTAGCCTTTTGTTGGAACTGTGATTTGCAAATATTTTCTCTGAGTCTGTAATCTGTCTTCTCGCCCTTTTAATAGGATCTTTTACGGAGCAAAAGTTTTAATTTTGATGAGATCCAACTTACCAAATTTTCCTTTTCTGAATTGTTCACTTGGTGTCAAGGTGAAAAATTCTTTCCTTACTCCTAGGTCCTAAAGATTTTTTCTCAGGTTCTTTTCTAGAAGTTTTATGGAGTCATGTTTCACATTTGAGTGTATGATCCACCTTCTTTTGTATATAAGGTGTGAGATTTAGGTAAAGTTCTTTTTAAATATTTTTTTTGTTACCTATGAATGTCCTACGGCCATAGCACCACTATGAAGGCTTTATTTGTGAAGGTTTTATTTCTTCCAATGAATTGCTTTCACCCCATTGTCAAAAATCAATTGGACATATTTGCGTGGATCTGTTTTTGAATTCTCTCTTCTGTTCCACCGACCTGTGTGTCTAATTCTTCACCATCACCACATTGTTTTGATTGCTGTCACTGTATCCTGAGCCTCAACATCAAAAAGAGTGATTCATTCCACTTTATTCTTCTTTTCAAAATTTGTTTTGGTCATTGTAAGGCTTCCTCCTTTCCTTACAAACTTTAGAATAAGCTTGTTTGAGTCTATAAAACACCTTGCTGATATTTTGTTGGGAGTTGAACTAAATCTATAGATCAGTTCGGGAAGATTTGACATCTTTACAATGTTAAGATTTCCTACCCAAGGACATGGCACATCTTTCCAAATATTTAAGGCTTCTTTCCTTTTATTATTTTTTTCCATCAGCATCTTGTAATTTTAAGCCGACAGATCCTGAACATATTTTTAAAAGTATATGCCTAAGTGATGAGGTTTTTGGGGTGACAGTGGGGTTTGTGGGGCCCATAGCTGACAACCAAGAAAGAATTCTTAAAGATGTCTTTAGTGCAAAAAGGTGGACATATTGAAGCATGGAAGACAGGACTTGTGGGCAGGAAGAGCTGCCCAAGGACCATGAGGAGAGACTGGAAGAGGTTAGAGTCCAGGGGAAGTTTCCAGTGAGATTTTCATATGCCAAAGAAGACTCATAGATTACTGGAGGCCTAGCTAGTGTCAAGCTAAAGTTGTTTTTCCCTCTAGCAAAGCATTAGCATTAAGACATAGGGAGTTCCTAGAGCAACATTTTACTCTGCCTGCCTCAAGCATTTGTCAATGGGCTGCAGGGTATAAGGAAATTTGGTTCCAGATGCCATTTTCTTCTGCCTTTGTTTCCCACATCATTATGGAAGGGTGATGGAGACTTAGGTCCTGTGGGACTGTGATCTCAATCAGTTAACCATTTGTTTTTCCCCTTTTCTTTGTTCTTAGATAGCCAGGAGTGCCCAGGGAATATCACACTTATCCCACCCTTGGGGGGGAGACAGGGGGAGCGGAGGGGGGGGGGCAGGGTGGGGGGGGTTGTTTGCGACCTGTCAGCCTGCCTTATGCTCCCTGATCACTAAGTATTTCATTTTCTTTGAAGCAAATATTAATGGTATTGTATTTTTTATTTGTTGTCAGTTGTTCATTGTTATTATATAGAAATAAAATTGACTTTTGTGGGCTGACATTGCATACCATGGCATTATTGAGTTTGTTTATTAATTCTAGGAGTTAGTTTGTAGATTGCTTGGAATTTTCTGTGTTGCTAATTATGTCATATACAAAAAGACAATGGATTTCTCTTTTCCAATTAATATGCTTTTTCTTCCTTTTTCTTGCCTTAATTCAGTGGCTAGGGCTTCTAGTACAATGTGGGGTAAGAGTGGTGACAGCAGACATCCTGCTTTGTTCCAGATGTTGGAGAAAGACCACTCTATCTGACACTATTAACTGTGATGTTAACTGTAGGTTGTTTTGTGGATGTTGTTTATAAGGCTGTGGGATTTACCCTCTATCCCATTTTTCTGGGAGTTTTTATCATGAAAGATTATAGAATTTTGTCAAATTATTCTGTTAATTGATATGATCATGTGACTTTTCTTCTTTAGCCTGTGGATATGGTGAATTACATTGATCGATTTTTGAATATTGAACCAGCCTTGCATACCTGGAATAAAACCTTCTTGATTGTGGTATAGCATTATTTTTAAGCATTGGCAGATTCAACTTAATATTTTGTTAAGGATTATTGCTTCTAAGTTTAAAACAGATATTGGTATCTACTTTCCTCTTTCCGTCTTTCCTTCTTTCTTCCTCCTTCTCTTTCTCCCTTCCTTCCTTCCTTCCTTCCTTCCTTCCTTCCTTCCTTCCTTCCTTCTTTATTTTCCCCTCCTTTCTTTCTCTCTTTCTTTTTCTTTCTCTTTCCCTCTTTCTTCTGCCACCGTCAGTGGTTCTGGGCTGCAGGACAGTATGGCACCAAGTCCGGAGGGCATATGGGAGAACAAAGGGAAACTCACCAAGTGGTTGATTGTCTTAGCCAGGCTGACTTCCTCTTTCCAGCTTTCAGAGTCTTTTTATTGTTGCCTGTTGAATAATTTCCAGGGTATTTCATTGTATTTAGAGGGAGGAACAGTGCAAAGTGAGTTGTGCTTACTGCAGCTGCATTTTTCGATGTGCTCGAGGTCGAGGCACCGACTAGGTCAATAGAAATTTATTGATTAACATGTGGTCTGTGAGGCATTGCATTTGTCAGAATTGAGATTCAGTGGTGATGGTACAGTACTGGGAACCGCAGCTAAAGCAGGGAGGATTTAAGAATATTATTGATTGGGATGCCTGGGTGGCTCAGTCCCAATCAGTTAAACATCTGACTCTTGACTTTGGCTCAGGTCATGATCTCATGGTTTGCGAGTTCAAACCCTGCATGGAGCTTTCTGCTGTCAGTGCAGAGTCTGCTTTGTGCTCTGTCCCCTTATCCCTCTGCCCCTCCCCTGCTTGCTCTCTTTCTCTCTCTTGAAAATGAATAAATATTAAAAAAAAATAAAGATACCAATGACAATACCAACAGCTAACATCTTCTGAACGTTACTCTGTGTTAAGCACTGTGTTAGACACTTTAGTGGGATCATCTTACCGAATTCCTTAAAGTAGATATTATTTAAAGTAAATACTGTCTCCGTTTTATATCTAGAGAGACTATTGTTTAAGGAGACTCAGAACTTACCTAGAGGCACTCCCCTTAAACTCTTGACCCAGGATTCAAACCCAGATGTGGGTTTAGGACTCAGTCTCCATCACTCCCCAAAGGCATCAGACATCAATGATGGGTCAGTCCCGTTGGGCAGGTGTGGAAAAGCGGCCCATGCTTAGGCAATTTACAGTCTTTCTGAACCTCACTTACAAGTTTCTTCACCTGTAAAGTGAGATTAATATCAACTTCACAGTATTGTTGTGAGACTTAAAAAAAATCACAAATAAGAATGGAATCGGGGGGCACCTGGGTAGCTCAAGTTGTTTGAATGTCTGACTCCTGATTTCGGCTCAGGTATGATCTCACGGTTTGTGAGTTGGAGCCACACATCAGGCTCTGTGCTGACAGTGTGGAGCCTACTTGGGATTCTCTCTCTCTCCCTCCCTCTCTGTCCCTCCCCACTTGCCCACGTGTGCATGCTTGTTCTCTCTCCCTCTCAAAATAGCAGTAAGGCGGGGGGGGGGGGGCAAGAAAATGGTAAGGTCATGGGGGATGGCACTGGAAGGGAATGGATGTAGGAGTAGACAGAGCTCCCGGCTGTTCTCCAGCTGGTCCTAAGGGTTAACTTGCTTCAAGTTAACATACTTCTTGCTTGCTGAGTTCTGTAATAGAACAAATTTACTTTCTTTGAGATTTGCAGACCACTGGCCTTGGGGATTGAAGGACCAGAACGTTCCCAGGCCACGGAAGCCAGCAAGTCCCTTTTGAAGCCACCCCGGCTGTCTGATTAGCTTAGCAATCTGCTAGCAAAATGCTTTTCATTTTTAAGGTCACACAAATGACTTTCCTGACCTCGCTTTGTGCATCTGTAGACCTTGCCCTCCTTTTCAGAAAGAACAGAATACTCTTGCAAAACCCTCGGGTACCAAGGAACCAGAACTTCTTGCACAACCCTTGAGCCCTGAGATAATTCTGTAGCTGGCATCGTTGAGTCTGCACGTAATCAAGAAATGTCACAGACCGCTGCACTCCCTTAGCCAATTAAACCCTTTTAGAAATCTCTGGGCCAGGCAGACACCCCTCAAATTGCTTTCTAATCAAAACTCCTCTCTTGAGTATTGGCCTTTTGAAGGGCAGCACCCCCCCCCCCCCCTTGCGTTGTTAGGTAAAGTCTTGGGAGGTTTGGAGGGGCGGTCTCCCAGTCTGGCCTCAGGGGTAGGTGTTTCTCTAGCTGTTTTCAGGGAGTTTCAGCGCTGTGAGCTCAACAACATCCTGACAGGCAGGAAGCCTGAGGCCACAGGACAGGTGGTATAGGCAGCAATTTCAGGGCGATTTAATGGCTGTGCCCCTATTGTTAACACAGCATCTAACTGGTTCTATTATTCTTGGTTCCATTTGTTCTATGACGGTACCAGGGCCTTACTCACTCCTGTGTCCCAGGGTTTGCCAAGGGAAATAATGAGTAAATACGCCTTTTAAGATTTTATATCTATTATATCAGATAATACAGGAAACATAACAGGGGCCTAATAAATATTTTTGGAATGAATGAATGAATCATTGATATTTGCTAACTATGTACTTTGCAAGTTGAAGTAACATCTTTTTTTTAATTGCATAGTTGAAAATTAGAATACAATAATTTTAATGACAATAATTAAAATATGAGAATACAAACTGAAAATGAATATATATGTTTGGTTTATTGTTAGTCCTTTTGCTTGGACCTATTGATCCTACTCAAGTGAGACCTCCCCGACTCCTAAGAAATGAGAAAATAGCCTTTACCTTAAGTGCACCTATCCTCTTCCCGGGGGTTCTGGAGGCATGGGATTAGACATGGAATGAAACTTCTCTTCTTTGTTAAAATAACACATTCCACAGCAATGAGAAATAAGTATTCAAGTGTGAACAATAAAGAAGGGTAGATATTGACTATAATTAAAATTACTAGGCAAGAAATAATGAATCAATTTCAAGGGCGAATAACTTTTTAAACATGTCTTCTCAGGGTGCCTGGGTGGCTCAGTCAGTTAACTGACCAACTCTTGGTTTGGGCTCAGGTCATAATCTCATGGTTGTAAGATCGAACCCCAAGTTGGCCTCTGTGCTGGGTGCTTAAGATTCTCTGTCTTCCTCTCCTTCTGCCCCCACCCCACTTGCACTCTCTCTCTCAAAAAAAAAAAAAAAAATCTTAGAATTTTTGCAAGATGTGTATATGAAATCATAGGTAACCAAGTCCTTCTATATCACCACACTAAATTTGGCTTACTGATGTGGCCAAGATGTCTAGATTTCTCTGTCCTTTAAAGGGGTGTGGGGAGGGGTGCCTGGGTGGCTCGGTCGGTTAAGCGTCCGACTTCGGCTCAGGTCATGATCTCACGGTCCGTGAGTTCGAGCCCCGCGTCGGGCTCTGTGTTGACAGCTCAGAGCCTGGAGCCTGTTTCGGACTCTGTGTCTCCCTCTCTCTCTGCTCCTCCCCTGTTCATGCTCTGTCTCTCTCTCTCTGTCTCAAAAATAAATAAACGTTAAAAAAAATTAAAAAAAATAATAAATAAATAAAGGGGTGTGGGGAAAGCTGGCTGTCATAGGCCAAGTGCATTGCTTTTGCAAGGCCCTAGGCTGGTCCTCTGGGTGGCTGGGCACAGCGGGGGTCTAAGCAGGGCTGAGCCTGTGGGCGGAGAGACAGGAGCCCCAGCTAAGGCCGGTGGGGAGGTGCCACCGCCGGATTTGGGGAGTTACAAAGAAGCCAAAGACACAGTCCTTGTGCTGGGGACAAGTGTCCCAGTTGGGAAGACTGAAACGGGTATAAGAAGCTAAGATTACAAGTAATTACAGGGTGTTGTGGTGAGGGCTTTATTTCACTTTTCCTGCTCTTGGCTGCTCTCCCTTACTTTTCACGAATCGATTGTAGGATTTTTCTGATTCTGTTGTTTTCATGTGGAGTTTTGTTTTGTTTTGTTTTTTCCTGGTATCTTTGAGAACAAATAATGGCTTAAATTGAATTTCTGTTGGCCCCATGCAGGTCTGAATGCTTCTTCTAGGCTCAGGGATCCTTTATCTGCCCACCTCCTCTGTCCTCTTGCGTGAGCTCCTTGTCCAGGGCCGTGGGGTTCCAGAAAGCTCCTTTTGTTTTGAGCAAGCAGAGGCACTGTTTTTCACTGACTTGTGATTTATCATTTGATTAATAGGAAAAACTTTGCTGCTCTCGGTCATGCTCTGCTGAATGCTGCCTGCTTCCCCCTCCCCGTGCCAGACTGTCCAAGGCTGGTGAGATGTCACCCCTCTGCGACTGACCCCACTCTGTCCCGAGTCTTGCAGGGCCGCGTTGGCCTCGTGCTCTCCTCTATGCCTTACGTTACTTGCAACGTGGCCCTGCAGAGAGACAGATTTTTATATCCCCATACAAATATATCCACATATATAATGTATCTGTATTATGCAGCAGACACTTTTTTTTAACCATAAGGTCATCTGGTGCTTGAAGTTGAAAAGGTTTGACATTTCCTATAAAAGCGTCACATCCTCCCCTAGAAGTAGAAATCAGGGGCTTTAGGATTAATGCGAAACTAGTGCAGGGGACACGCTGACATTGATTCCTTAACCAATATGTGTGTCAGGCATTGCGGTGGGTCTTAAGGCAATTGACCAACAATAATAATAATAATACAAAAGAGACTTGAATAAATGGAGCAAAAGAATATCCCTAGCAACGAAGACTGCAAACACACAGCTTGGTCCCAGTGAATCTATACATTTAATATAATTCCCATTTAAAAAAGAGATGTGTGTGTGGAGATTATGGTAGGTGAGGGGTGGGGAGAGGCTGGTGGGGGGCTGGTGAGGGATGGTGAGGTGGCCTCAGGCAAGGGCTCGGGAGGCAAGGGCTGGGATCTGAATCGAGTGAGGCACAAACATGACCTGCTGAAGCTGGTGCTTCGGGCACCAGGCACGACCCCCCTGCCCTCCTCTGAGTTCAGCTGTAGCTGTGTGGACAAGTCCCCTGGAACCTGGCAGTCTTGTCTCTTCCCCATCTGCCTCAGTTTCCCCCAAAGCCGCGGAAGCTCAGCCCCAGTAGGGTGTGCTGTGGAGCTGTTCACACTCCTGATTCGGAGTGGATTCGAGTTGGTAGATAAATGCCCTGGCCTCCCTTCTTTTGAAGTCATAGCTGTGAGATGCGTGTCTGAGGACCCGGGAGAACGGCCAGGATTGCCCATGTTACCCCCTCTCCTGCACCCGCTGGTGCTTTCCTCCTTGCCTCCCTCCCTCGGCTCCCAGGTCCCTGATCACTTTTCACATGAACCACTCTCACCGGAGACCTAACCTCACCTTCTGTGTTCAGAGGAAGCCAAACCAGGGTATATATGAATTTGTTGTTGTTGTCAGTTTTCTCTTCCAAAAGAAATCTCCTTTTAATACGGAAGACTCCTAAATTATTATTTGTGTATTACCACACAATGCTTGGGGCGCCTGGGTGGCTAGGTTGGTGAAGCACCCGACTCTTGGTTTTGGCTCAGGTCATGATCTCAAGATTTAGTGAGTTTGAGCCCCACATCCGGCCCCGTGCTGACAGTGTGGAGCCTGCTTGGGATTCTCTCTCTCTCTCTCTCTCTCTCTCTCTCTCTCTCTCTTTTCCTCTTTCTCTCTTTCTGCTCCTCCCCAACTCACACTGTCTCTATCTCTCTCAAAAATAAATAAATAAACTTAAGAAAATTAGACAATGCTCTTTAAGATATTTCCTCAATTTTCCACTTTTCATCCCCATTACCTAACAATCCCTCTCCTTCTTCTCGTTCTCCTTCTCCTTTTTCTCCTCCCTTCTTCTCCTCCCCCTCCCCCTCCTCCCTCTCCTTCCCCTCCTCCTCCTTCTTTTCCTTCTCCTCCACCACTTTCTCTTTTTCCTCCTCCTCTTTCTTCTTATTCCTCTCCTGCCCCCTCCTCCCTCCCTTATCCCCTCCCCTCCCCCATCCCCTCCTCTTTCTTTCTTTCTTTCTTTCTTTCTTTCTTTCTTTCTCCTCCTCCTCCTTCATCTTTTAGCAGTTAAGCATCAAAAGATGTGTACTCTTGGGGCACCTGGGTGGCTCAGTCGGTTGGGTGTCCAACTTCGACTCAGGTCATGATCTCGCGGTTCATGAGTTCAAGCCTCACATTGGGCTCTGTGCTAACAGCTCAGAGCCTGGAGCCTGCTTCACATTCTGTGTCTCCCCCTCTCTCTGCCCCTCCCCTGCTCACACTGTGTCTCTCTCTCTCTCTCAAAAATAAATAAACATTAAACAAATTAGAAGAAAAGATGTGTGCTCTGATTACCAGAATCTGAGGAATCTTCCTCAGACTTTAAAAACTAGGCCATGGTTTATTTGAATATTTAATACTGTTATGCATGCCCTTCTGTAATGTCTAAATATAACGGCGAAACATTGTCATTTATGAAAAGACACACAGAAAAAAACCCTGCCCCGCTACAGGCCCTTAATATTGACTGGGTGCTAAGTGCTCAGAGTAGCTGCTGTTTCACAGGGGAGCAAAGAAGGAGTGGGGTTTTGTGGAAGCAGGAGCAGTGTGCCAGGGCCAAGCTGCAGTCCGGGTAGCACGGGGCTGGACGGGCACAAGTGTGTGCAAACACGATGTCAGCTTGCAAGCTCCCGGAGAAACGGGGTGATGGTCGGCCAGTCGGGAAAAGAGCACATCCTCCTGAGCTAATCGACCGTCTCCCAGCACATTGTGGAAGGTCGTGCTTCACGAGAAGTGAAAGCCTCCCCCATTTCTGCAGGTGCTAATGACCGAGAGGAAACCTTCCAAAGTCAATGTGAGGAAGGGCATAGGTGAAGATTTTACAGCAACAGGGTGACCCCGCTGGGTAAATAAAACCTCCTGGAATATGAAAACATAGACCAGGATACTGTGTGACAGAGCACTTTCCTTAGTTGTGATCTCAACCAAAAGAACGTGGGTAACAGCAGGGTTTCCTGAGCGCCTGGCCCCTAAATCTTCAAATAACTCCAAGGGAGAAGTGATTCAATGATCCTGGTTAAACATTTCTTCCTGTGATGAAAGCTTCTGCTTGTTTCTGGAGCTTTACGAAGAGCTCCCTGGGTTACATTGGGAATCAGGACGCGGGTTAAGGGCTGCAGCTTGGGGAGGTGAGGGGAGCCATGTAGCACCCAGTTGGACCACAGAGTGCACCCTAAGCTCAGGGGAGCAGGAGCGCCCCCACGTGTCCGAGCAGAGCTGACGCCTCTCGTTTTTTAAAAAACCTAGATGACAAACCCTCCCCCCCCCCCCCCCCCCCCCCCCCCGTGGAGTGCGGTGACAGCTGAAGAGGCTTCTCCTGCCCTAGACGAGTGGCCTGTGGGAAGCAGATTTGAAGAGCGGCTGGCTGCAGGGACATCACAGAAATGCCAGAGGAGGGAGTGTGAAGAAGAAAAGACAGACGTTAAACCACTTTCTGGCTATGAGAGGTGCGGGGGCCTACCCTGAGGGCCCACCCAAGTGCAAGGCTGAGATGGCCCCACCACGGTCTGTGCCAGGCTGGCCCTTGACTCTATCCCTTGGATAGATAGGGACCCTATCCCTTGACTCTATCCCTCTATCTGTTGGAGGACCCCGTGCAGGAGCCGTGAGACTTGGAGACAGTGGGGTCACAGGAAACACATGCCTGCTGGCTTGTAGAATCTTGTGAGATTTTATCATTGTCGTGTTTCCCTTAGAACCTTGGCACTTCGGAGTGAATGCCCCTGCCCTGGGCCCAGAATGAGCAACACAAGCAAAGATTAAAAATAGAGAAAACCCTCTCCCTTCTCACCTCTCCCAATGGCACTTTCACTGGGGGATATTTGTCCTGGGAGGGGCTCGGCTTTCCTTCTTCTGCTTGGTGAGCTCCCGGCTTCTGAGAACATTCAGGTGGACATTGAGGCCGAAGATCGTGCCCCAAGTTCAGGACCAAGATTCCAGAAAGTGCAAGCTGGTGACATAGGCATATTCTGGTTTCTCCTTTCTATATTCATCCTCCTTGGGGGCTATAACGGACCCCCAGCACAGGGACTGAATGGAAATCTCTTGTGTGAATGAATGGTGCATTTAGCACCAGGAAGAAAATGTCAGTCTTGAACTGGACCTCGGTGCAGGGGGAGGGGGTACGGCGGGAGTAAACTGCACTTTGCAAGCTGAGCATCCAGCCCGCATCACCGAGCCCCTACAGGGGAGGGGGATCTGCTGAAGGATGAGTGGAGGGAATTTGTGTGGAGGCAGATGGAGAGGTGAGAGGAGCCAGTGGCTCTGTCCTCATCAGCACCCCCTACAGCAGTGGGACAAAGAGCGGGAGGCCGGAAAGGAGGCACTTACCCAAGGTCAGAGCCCTGGGTTGGAGCCTCAGGACATCAGGTGTGGGCGCTGGCCTGGGAAGAGATGGATTTTCTTATCTTGCTCCTTACAATTCCCTTGCCAGGCTGGTGTACCAGGAGACACGAGATGATTTGACTTGACCAGAGATAGGCTGCTTATTTTCACTAAATGTGCTTTTACTTGTCTTCCACCTTCCCTCTCAAGGGAGAGTCACATAAACATTTTTAAAATTCTGCTAGTTTCCTCACATAAATACTATAGGGGTGGAATGAAAATCAGAGCAAGGAAGCATTAGTGAAAAGGATACCAGGTTATAAGCAGGAATTGTCTTTTCGAAATCATGTTCCATAATATGGTTCATGCTTGTCGCACTTAATTATTTTAATGAGTGCAAAACCCCTCTGAGTCTCAGATACCTCTTCTACAGAAATCATAACTACAATACTAATCTCCTTCTGTTGGCGGGACACTGGAACCCTTGGTGAAGTGTTCAACAGGGACTATCCCTATGAGCGCTCTGAAGTGTGGAGCCAATCCCATAAAATGGGAGTAAAACCACAGGGAGAAGGCAGTCAATGCAACAGAGTCTCAGTTAAAAGATAGAATCAAAACAAGTGAAGCCTCCTTGTTTTTGTGGAGTTCCCAGAAGTTACATGGAACTGAGACAAAGACTGCCATACGTGTTCAGAGACCTGAAATTTCCCTCAAAGCTGAGCTGATTTGGGTGATTTTTTTTTAACTTGAACTTTTTTTTAAGTTGATTTATTTATTTTGAGAGAGAGAGAGATGGAGAGAGCACGAGCAGGGGTGGGGCAGAGAGATAAAGAGAGGGAGAGAGAGAGAATCCCAAACATCTGGCAGTGAGGAGTCTGATGTGGGGCTCGAACCCAGAAACTGTGAGGTCATGACTTGAGCCAAAACTGAGTCAGATGCTTAACTGACTGAGTCAGCCAGGCGCCTCATGCATCACTTAAACTTTTAAATTTCCTTTGGAGTTTTGTTTATCTTTATCAAAGATACTGATTAGGGAGGGTCAGGGTTTGTTTCCTTGAGACTATAGCAAAGATTGCTTACCAAACAAACAAACAAATGCAAGCAAACCCAAGTAACCTGTTTCATTGTGAAAAACCAAATTTTAAGCACAGAAGAGCCTTATATTTAATCAAAGTTCACTCAAGAAAGCGAGTTGTTAAGTGTAAGAGAGATCATATCGAAGCAACCAAATCCTGGCTTCAGGGACAGATAGTTAAGGTGGGAGTCATGGCAGCAGTAGGTAGAAGTCAAGTGTTATGGTACCAGCGTCTATATACTGGGCTTCGGGCCAGGTGCTTTCATGTGTTAACCGGCATGATTCTAGATTATGCCAATGTTACAGATGAGGGAAATCAAACTCTGAGACTGACTTATCTTGAATTGCATGCCTACTAAACACTGTACTGGGATTTAAACCAAGATCCATTTGGCCCTAAAGCCCATGTCATTTCCAGTATTGTGGGTGAAAATGAGGGGAGACCACGGTCCGGGAAGAGAAAGGAAACTGCCATGATGACTAATGTTTCTCTCTCTCTCTCTGTGGTTTGCTCTCTAACTCTCCAAATCAAATCTGTACTCCAGGAGATTTGTTTGACCTTTTCCTACATGATGAAGTATCTTCGGGGGAAGACTCTAGCTCTCCAGACACTTGGATAAAGTTACAGTGATCGATGAGAGAGGGTGGCATCCGTCCATTCTCTCACTTGGTGTCTGGGTTCAGAAAGCATCCAGGTAGCATTGGAGCTCCAGGCAGGTCATTTGTGTGGGGTCACCTTTGCGTCAGCACTGGTGGAGGAAGTCTCCTTCCCGTGGCTGTAATCATGGGGACTGATACCTACTGGCGATTAGAACCATCTTTCATATTGTAGTGGGGTCAAATTTGAAAAACTAAATACAATTGTCTCCTCTGCGGTATTTGATACAGACTGCTGACCTTTTCTTAGCGCTTCAGTGAGTTTCTTTGGACGTCTGACTGCTAAGCTTCTGTCTTAGTTCCATAGTATATACATTTCTGTGTGTTCCGCCCCAGCAGCCGCGCGGAGCCCAACCCATGACCAGCCCTTTCACATTTTTCATTTTCCAGACGATTGGGGCTTAAAGGTCCAGAGCTGACTGTCCAAATTCTTTTAAAACTACGTCTGAGGAAAAGAGAACATGAAAAACTGTGAGTTAGTATGTACTCATTGTGAATCTAGTTATTTTCATTGCAGAGAGTACTTATTGGCTAGAGGGTTGTTGTTTCTTTTCTGCTATAAATCATATTTAGATTTATTCAGTCTAAATGATCACGAGCTAAAACTGAAATGCTGGTAATCTTCTACCCTCCCCCCCCGCCCCCCCATGTAAAGCTGGTCTCATCTTATTTGTTTTACAAACTTATAAGCAAATTGAAAATGAAGGCCATTCTTCACTCTTCCTGTCTGAAACAAGATCCTTGGGCAAATTATCTTACATACCATCATAAAAGGAACACAAACTAATTTTATACGGGGATAAGTAAAACCATTAGTTTCGGTGACAACTTCATACACATGATCAGGGGAGAGTTTTATTTCTCCTAATCCGGTTTCAGCGCCCTCTGTCCCTGCCCCCACCTCACCCCCCCATCCCCATGGAACAGCCTTGCCCTCCCTCTGCTTGCTTTTCAGTTGGTTATCTAGTTCCAAGATAGAGGAGGACACGTTAGCTACGACATTACTTGGTGTTGCTACAGGGGAATGGCGGTCTCATGGCTCTTAAAAGGGAAGAACAACTTATTATTTATTGGTTGAAACAACACTTTAAAAATAATGAGTGATACCTCTGTGTTAAAAGGAAATATTAACATGCTGTACAATTGCACTCACAAGTTGCAAATCAACAGACTGTATATTTAGTAACCCCCACCTGTGTGTATTTGTTGTTTCTGTTTAATTTTTTTTTAATTGCTACACCACACGACTATACAAAGAACTATACTATACAAAGAACTCCCGAGTAATTATCAAGGAACAATAGCCTCTTTCATATGGACTGTCCTTCTGGATCTGAGAAAAAAAACAACATGGGATTTCAATGAGCGGCCAGGCTGAAAACGTGCCATAAATATCAAATGCTATGCATCTCCCCTTAATTGTTCATGTAGGTTATAACCAGAATTAAAGGAAATTTCACGAATAAAATTGCCTCTTCTCTTTAAGGCTTCAAATTGTGTTGGAAAACTACCTCTGATTTATTTAAAACATGAGTGAAATTTTGCATAAACTTTGAATGCGGCACCACTCACTCACTTTAGTTCCTTGTTACAAGCAAGGTCACAAGGCTATTTTAAAATTGTAGCTGAATACCAGCGAGATGACAGCTTTTCTTCTAATGTGAATGGAGGTCGGTTCTCTAATTCTTCGACTTTTTTATATGTGACAGTGTAATCTTAGTTAAGATAAAATCACAGGCTCATAGAGTCTTTACAGCTACGGGTATATTAGAGCTTAGTCCCATCCCATCATTTTGCTGCACGTGAGGCTGAGGTTATCGGCTCATCCAGAATATTCCAGGTAGGGCAGTGGACTCAAATCCCAGCACAGAGGACCAGGTTCCAAACTCCTCTCATCATGTGTGCACTCCATGAATGCTGAAGAGAACTCCTTATGCACACTTTCCTTCTTTATTGTCTCTGCCCTCACATAAGCCCTCATCAGTTATCGTGGATGTGGTTTATATTTAGTCCTTTATATTATGTGGCACTATGCCAAGAGCACAATAAAAAAAATGTTGATTGGCTACCAAAAATAACAAGTTTATCTTCATTCTTTCTAAAAAGACAGCTGAACTATTATGAAATACCAGGACTTTCTTTAAGAGAAACCACTTTGTAATAAATCTGAAGAGATACTCAGCAAACATTTGTTGAGTTGATGAATAAATCTATCTGTTGTTTAAAGGTTTTTTTTTGGCTGGGGTGGGGAGTAGGGAAAGAGTATGAAATGGTTTGCCTGTATTTTGCTACTTAAGTTAATTTACCACAGTATTTCTGGTGATTTTTTTTTTTTTAATGTATCTGATTATATCATTGCTCTCTGTAAAAATCCTCCATTGTTTCAGCGGACAGAGTGTGAACGAACATTTGAGGGTGGCAAGGACCCATGAAACTAGGTTCCGATACTCTATACAGCAGCTTGAGAGGGTGGTAAGAGCAGACCCTGCATAAATATTTAGAAAATCAAGGATGCATCAACACGAAGTTGAGACAACTATTGAAGTATAGTTCTATGTTACCTATTCCTTTTGTAACTTCAATAATAAAAGGTTATTAGTAGTGACTTTCGTATTCTGTGCACTCATGATGTGATCTCATATCGTAGTCCAACTTGTATTTGAGTGTTTTAAAGGACAGAATACACGTTTGCAAACTTTTACAGATGATCATTTTATTTCTTGAGAGTCTCTGTATCTTTAGCTGAACGAAGGTCAGAATTTGTCAATTCCCTCTGAAGTTAACGTGGAGGAATTTTAAAAAGCAAACAACCACAACAACAACAACTGGAGTTAAAACAAAGGGACGAACTTGGAGTTATGTCTAGTTCGGGAAGAGGTTTAGTATACATCTTAAGAAACCTCACAAAGAATGAACTCATGTCACTGCGTGGAGGACAATCCCTACTGTCAGGGCTAGAGCTCCATCCATATCTTGCTCCTCCTGAGCTCTGTCATCAGTGATGGGACTGAATACAGTGGTGGTACAGAAGCAGAGAGGAAGAGTGACTACAAATGACAAGAGAAGCAAAATTCAAAATGGCAGTGTTGTAAAAGCAGATCAACTCTAATACGATAGACATTTCTAGTGATAAAGGGAACATCTTTCTCTTAGGGCCCACAACTGGTGGCAAGCATAAATTTGTGGAAAGTGGTTTGTTCATTAAAATTTAGGAATTTTAGGTCACTCAAGTGAAATGTGAGCTATTTGTGTGTGATATGGAGGCCACAACGAGTAGTACAAGTAAAATATTGAAATACACTCACTGAAGCATAGCATCCAGACTGGGAGAAAACTGGTTTTGATCTCCTGGGTTCTGAGAAGATTTCATATAAAGAATTTCACGCTTCTAAGGGTGCCTTTTAAGAGCAGATATAGACAAACTGTAGTGTGTTCAGACAGCAAGAACAGAGCTGGTGAAATAGATTGGAAATGTTGCCATATAGAAAAAGGTTGAGGAGATGAAGGTGTTTCAGAAGGAATTCTGAAAGGGTGGAAAAGGGTGTTTCAGAAGGGATTCTACTTGAAAAATTTGAAAGTTCATTTTGGGTGAAGTAAATTGGACTTGTTTTAAATAGCTTCAATTGAAAGACGTGGGGCCCATTTCTGGAAGTTGTCATGAGACTGATTTTGGAAGAATTTCTTGAACCCTGAACTGTCTAAAGTTGGATTAGGCTGCTTTGGAAAGTGTTTTCACTGTCATTGAAGGGGTTCAATATGCCGGACAGCTTGAAAGGGTATTATCGAGTAGTTCAAGAGTTAGGTATATAGTGAGACACATGAAGTCTCCTCACAAACCATACCTACAGTTTTATGTCAATATCATCTGTAAGGTTTTAAAAAGATTATACACATCTGTGTTCTACTCCAGCCCTCTTGTACAGTCAAAATCATTCTATACAATATTCCTATAGAATTAATTCCATAGTTTGAAGAAGTTCCATAGGCAGATTTGCAGGGCAATCACAGTGGCTGGAGAAGGGTACAACGGCACATTTAAAAAAGTGCCTCACACTTTCTTTACTCTTACCATAATTCTGAAATATACATGCCTTCCGGCCTTCATATTTTATCCCTTCCTCCCTTCATTCTGGTGGCAAACATTGTGTAATCACATACTGACTCCAGTTCTCTCCAATAGAAGACTATAATGATACAGACATCTAAAGGCATCTAAACAAAGAGGTTTGGATTGGGAAGAAAAATACCAACCACTCAAATCATCTAAGAGCAAGGAAAAAAGAATTTAGGAAGTTATAGATAAAGAAGATATCTTGAGGACAAACTTCCCTTCCCTGTACAGTGTTTCCCTGGAAAATACTTATGAGAACAATGTGCTTAAATAAAATAAAACAGATGAGTTTCTGGGTTCTACAAAAAAAATGTCACAAAGAAATATTTGAAAAATTTAAAAAGTTTGGTCATATTGGTGTCTCTTTCATTGACGATTAGTTTTCTTGACGGTATAAAATCCAATTGGCTTTTTAAAATTGGATTTCCTACCTGATCTTTGGTCATGATTTCTTTTAGTTTAGTAGCTGGGCACAATTATACTAATACTCATTTTCTTTGGTTGACTGCGTGGGTAGACTTTCTCAGATTTCCCTAAATCTAATGGAAGATAAAAGATATTATTTTCTCTCAGAATTCATGATGTTACTTGTATTTAGCTCCATCTTTCTATAGATAAAATTGAGCTCCCATTTCTAGAGTTTTTATAGTGGAAGATGCTAAAAAGAAACACACAGATGTATAAATAACTATAGAGATGGTTGAATCCCCTGACCTGGGCTGTGTGTGTACAAATGCCCCTGCTCAAACCTGTCATTTTTTGACATCCCATTGAGCATTTCCATTGAGTCCTATGACACGTGTTGAAAAGGTCTATTAGGGGCGCCTGGGTGGCGCAGTCGGTTAAGCGTCCGACTTCAGCCAGGTCACGATCTCACGGTCCGTGAGTTCGAGCCCCGCGTCAGGCTCTGGGCTGATGGCTCAGAGCCTGGAGCCTGTTTCCGATTCTGTGTCTCCCTCTCTCTCTGCCCCTCCCCCGTTCATGCTCTGTCTCTCTCTGTCCCAAAAATAAATAAAAAACGTTGAAAAAAAAATTAAAAAAAAAAAAAAGAAAAGGTCTATTAAAACAATACTTCTAACATCATATCCATATTTCCATTATCATCAAATTAAATCCTTATTATGGGAAGTGTTCTCTCTTTTACCTAGAGACATTTATTATACCATGAACAGAAGACATATAAAAAATAGAAGAAAAATATAAAAACAGAATAAAGTAGAATTTCTACTTTCTGGAAAAGTAGAAATTGAACCTGCCTCTGGGAAATCAAAGAAAAACCCACTGCTAGTCCATTACACCATATTCTATGAAACAAAGTCAGATAATAATCTGTTGGACCCATAAAAATCTAAACTACACAAGTAGATCACCTGGAAATCGTTCTGATGTATTCAGCCACATCATTTTACCCTTTCCAGCTTTGCTACCCCAGCTTCTGGGACAAACCCAATATTTGTGGGTCCAAATATTGATAGTCCCTGAGACGTATGGTGGAAGCCAGCTCCAATGAATATGTTTTAGGTCCCACCTGATCTTACTTGAACAGAATTGATTTTTCATAACCCTTTCCCACATCTCATGATTTTGCCATAGTTCATCATAAAAGAGCCTAAAATCCTCGGTCCTTTTCAAGGTCCTACAAACAAAACTGCATTTTTCATTGAATATGGATTGAGGTTGATCATCTGCAGCCTTGGAAGTCGTGGCTAGTATTCTTTAAATGACCACAATCTCAGGCTATAGATCTTGCTAAATCTGTAAACTCTGCCTATGCTGTGGATGTAGTAACATTCACTTGTGTGCATCTGGCTGCACACTGAGCTGATCTTCTGGAAGAATTATCTTCTGTTGTATTTTGCATTATTAGTGCATTAGGAATTGTCACTAAATATTGATTGACTAAATGTATTTTGTTTAACATGGAATCTAGAAATAACCCAGTTATGCATTAAATAATTTTGCAGGACAGAAGAGAGTAGAAAGACTGAATATTAATACAATATATTACCTTAGCTTCATTGAACATTTTCATTCTTAGGATAATTCCTTCACATCTCTAATGCAACATCATTTATAGGATTTAGGAGATCACAAAGAATCCAAATAATTCCAGGAGAGTTTAGTTTCAGTTTTCTCTATCAAGAAACAATGTACTAAGAAAACACAATGAGGAAACATGTGTTGCTTTGTTTTAAAACAAATGGAAATTCACTTTCACTCATTCTTCAAACACATCTGAATTCTCAGCACAAATGACCAGACTCTTATTCCATTGGAGAAGCAAATATCGTTTCTTTACTGATTAAAAGTATTAATTGGATGGGACACCTGGATGGCTCAGTTGGATAGAGCATGCGACTCATGATCTTGGGGGCATGAGTTTGAGCCCCATGTTGGGTGTAGAGATTACTTAAATAAATAAAATTATTATTGGGTGAAATGCTTAATATATATCACCAGTATAGAGAGTTAGAAAATATAGCACGGGGCGCCTGGGTGGCGCAGTCGGTTAAGCGTCCGACTTCAGCCAGGTCACGATCTCGCGGTCCGTGAGTTCGAGCCCCGCGTCGGGCTCTGGGCTGATGGCCCGGAGCCTGGAGCCTGTTTCCGATTCTGTGTCTCCCTCTCTCTCTGCCCCTCCCCCGTTCATGCTCTGTCTCTCTCTGTCCCAAAAAATAAATGAAAAACGTTGAAAAAAAAATAAAAAAATAAAAAGAAAATATAGCACATATACATTGTTTGTGCATTCATTTTCAAAGTTAATTAATTCTAGAACAAGTAATTATCAGTAATGACAAGTACTCAAGTGATACAATTTCATGAGCTATATCTTCCCAAGAAACTAAAATAATTTGACTACCAAAAATAATCTGAGATAAATGAATGAAAATCCATTTTTTAAAGTACTATGGTAATTGGCCATAATCAATTAACTAAAATTGCTATTTTCCTCAAGTTGGAATTCACTGTAGCATAAATGAGTGACTTCATAGCTGAATTACATCTGAATAAATTATAAATGACAGGCTTTTAATTTGTATTATTTAATTCATAGCTTCAAACTTTTGCAAAGGAGCAAAATGAAAATTACATTTTCCACACAATGCGATGAATGTCACTCTTATTTTCGTTTCTCATGGAAATCTTGCCTTTACTGCCAGAATCATTCCTTCAATTTAAAGTGAAATGTAGACTATGTATGTGCTACCTGTCAGTGATTAAGCTGTATCGTTTTAGAATCTTATGTGTTATCAAGTAAACATTTGTACCTAGCTGGGAAATAAATGTGAGCAGTGCTTTTGTGCTCATTTTCAAAGTTTTCTGATGGTCTCAAGAAGAAGGTAGAGTTTGGAAGCATTCAGGGACGATTAGTTGGAAATTGCTATTTGAATCTCTCTGTTCCCAGCTCTTTCTTCACTCATGTCTTTGTCCAAACCCGTAGAATACAATGCACACCACCAAGAGTGAAAACCCTAATGTAAAGTATGGACTCTGGCTGACGAGGACGTATTAATGTAGGTTCATCAGTTGTAACAAATGTGCTATTTTGATGGGGGATGTTGGTAATAGGAGGGGCTGTGCCTGTTGTGGGCAGGGTATATATGGGAAGTATCTCAACTTTCCCTTAATTTCTCTGTGAACCTAAAATATCTCTAAACAAGAAAATCTATTTATGAAATGGGATGAAGTCCCTAGGACCTGGCCCTGCAACCTGGACTGTTGTAGAATGCCAACAGGTGTGACGCTTGAATCTCTAACATCGTCCATGGAATTGACTAACTATCTATTTGGGGAAAACCAAGAATATGTTCTAGAAAAGCTTCCTGTTGGGAAAAAATATTTTAAAAATTCCTTGGGGAGGAAGGAGTTCCTCTAGTTTTTCCATTTGGCTGAATGCTTCTAAAGGGCACGGACCACACTTCATATAACAATATGCATATCGGACCCGCTCATATCGGACAGAATCTGCAGGAATTTGCAGTGGATCAAGATAGCTATTATCTTGGTCAGAGTTACAAATGTCCGGAAAATCTGTGTGAATTAAAATAAATGATCCAGCAAAAACAATCATAGCAGAGGACGTTCTAGCAAATCAAAAGCGAAAACAAGGAAGAAGGTCAAGCTCATTGAGCTCAGATGCCATTAGACCAATGTACAAAGTTCAGGTGATAAACACAGAATTCAGTACATTAGCTTAGTTGTCGTTGAGACCTAAGGATGATGCTTGGGTAGAACCTGGAAATAATAAGGAAAAACAGCAGCTGATTACGCTGGCAGAGCTTTTCATATTCAAACATCTTTTACATACATTATCATCACATTTCCTCTTCAATAGGTTTTGGAGGAAATCAAAGAAGAAATCATAATTTGCATTTTAAGGATGAGGAAAGAAGATGAGAGGATCAGGTTTTCCCAGGTCAGGAGCTGGTACCTTTCCGGAGTCCCTGACCTGCTCCCACGTGACAATCCAAATGGCACACCCCTGATGGAAACCCATGATTTTCAAGAGAGAACATAGTGTCTGGTATTTGAGCACACCTTACTGTAGAGAACACATGAGTGTTATTGAGAAGAGGTACACCTATAGATCCCTGTGGGGCAGAAATTCTAACTTCTAGAATCTCCCATCGCACAAACAGGACGGATGTGCTCTCTTGATGCTTAATAGTGACAAAGTTGGCAGAGATAAAACAAACAAGTACAAGGAAGCTCCACTCAGATATCATCTAGAAGTAGCAGAATGTGTGATCAATTCTTGGTCACCTTGTTGGCATTTCTATCCTTAATTTACCTGGAGGGAATTATGACCGGACTTACTGCCACAATCATGGCTGTGATCATCAGGTGACCTCGAGAGGAAGTGACCATGTCATGGAGATCGCATTAACTGGGCAGAAATAAACCATGCTTGGGCGGATAGGTATTTTAGATTCCAAGATACTCAAAGAAAAGACAGGAGACCATATTCTTGGAGCTCGACAAAGTTTTGGGATTAGATTCTTACAATGTAGGGTCAATTTACATAGTGTACTGATGACTGAGTGAATGACAAGTGTTTTACTGCTTGGCCAAACCCTCTTCATCTACAAACTGCTAGTCAAGGAAATCTCAGATATATCCTAGTTGGCTTATTCCCTAAATTTTATGTCATTTAAAGTATCCTTGAATGATGGAGGTTAACAACATTTATGATGGTGATCATTTTTCAATGAATACGTTCATCAAATCTTTATACTGTACATCTTTAACGAATACAATAGTGTATGTCAATTGTATCTCAATAAAGCTAAGGAAAAATAAAAATAACAGGAAAAGAACAAAGTATGTTTGAATACATTTTTGTACCCATCCCTGGTTAAGGCAGATTGCAGTTTGGGAGTATAGTTTCCACAACTGAAATAGAATGGAGCAAATTGTGCAGAGTTTGCCGTGTCCTCGGGCCCATCTGACATCTGTCTTCGATCTGCTCTCTGTGAGCACCCATACTGCAGTAGTAACTGCCCTTTTGAAGATACTATCCTGCAATATAATTTTGTTAATTGTTAAATATTTGCCAATACAAATTTATCCATAGATACAGCTCCCTGGAAGTCGTAGCTGGTTTCTTGGAAGACATTCGCTACAAGAGGAAAGGGGAGTGAAGAATAATAATAAAAATAACAATATTTTTAAAGAATAAGAATGTCTAACGCATATGGAACCTTTATATTACCAAGTGCTTTGTATATATTAATTTGCTTAATTCCTGCAATAGAAACTATTATTACCTTTATTATGCAGACGAAGAAGCTGTGGCTGTGAAAGGTTAACTCTCTCTCTCCAAAAGAAGTAAACATTAAAAAAAATTTTTTTAAAGGGGCTCCTGGGTGGCTCAGTCAGTTAAGTGTCCGACTTTGGCTCAGGTCATGATCTTGCAGATTGTGAGTTTGAGCCCCGCATCAGGCTCTGTGCTGACAGCCTGGAACCTGCTTCAGATTCTGTGTCTCCCTCTCTCTCTCTGTGCCCCCACCACCACCCCCATTCTCACTCTGTCTCTTTCTGTCTCAAAAATAAATAGGCATTTTTGAAAATTGAAAAAAAAAAGAAAGGTTAAATAAGTTGTTACAAATTATTACTTGTAGGTGGGAGAGGCCTCACACTCTAGAACTTCTCTGGGTGACCACTGGATGTCCATGGAAAGCATTCTGGTCCATGGTTTTGGAATTAAAATTCTATTATGTAACTAATCCTTGGAACATTGTGTTGACTGTTTCAGTCTTCTTTTGTTGTCTTGTTTCGTTGCTTTTCGAATGAGTAGATTTCAACAAAGTAGCTAGATATTTACCCTTCAAGTTGGAACCGAAACTTGTATGAGTTCCCTGTCATTACTATAAGAATTTACCACAACTGGGTAGCCGAAAAAAAAACAAAAACAGGCATTTATTCTCTGACAATTCTGAAAGCCTGAGTCAGGAGTCAGTGTCATTGAACTGAAATGAAGGTGAAATGAAATGAAACTCCCCTTTCGGGCCTCTGGCAAGAATGCCTTTCCTGCCAGCTTCTGATGTCCATCAGGATTCTCTGTCTTGTGGCTTACCTTCTCTGTCTGTCTTCTCCTGCCTGTGACCATCTTCTCAAGCTATAGGTAGTTGCATTTATTGCCCTCCTAGACACCCCAGGATAATCTCCTTCTCTTAACATCCTGGACTCAATCACATGTTTGCTATATCCTGAAGGGTGCAAATTATGTCTTGCTCCTTTTGGTTTCTCTTGAGTGAGCCCAGCACAGGGCTTGGTGATAGTAAGCATTCAATAAATGTTAGTCTTTGTTGAATTGAGTCCCTCTGTACTGTGACAAGAAATATATGATGGGTTTCTTTTCTGCTGCTCACGTATCCTATTTTAGCTGATTCTGTGGGAAAGCTAATCTTGGCCTGGATATTTCCTTTTAATCTGAATACTATTGAAGTAGCAGAAGATGTCAAACAAAAAGTAGTTATTTAAGACTGAAGCGTTTACTCATTCAAATTCATTTCTCCATTTCTATTCCAACTACTTGCAATATCGTGACTCTTTCCAAAAAAGACGTTGTGTGCATGCATGTGTGTGGTGTGTGTGTGTGTGTGTGTGTGTGTGCACATGTGTGTGTGTGTGTGTGTGTGTGTGCATAAGAAATACAGCAAGTACATTGGGGCTTGAAAAAGGCCTCATAACAAATGTTATCTTTAATTCCCTTTCCATTTCTTTCTGATCTGAAGAAGCACCAGGATGGGTAGGCTCTAGTGGCTGAGATCCATTAATCATGTTGCTAGAAAGGACATGACATCAGCCATGTGAGTTCTTTGAGTTGTATTAATTACAGGAGTCATTGCTCTGCCCCAGCTCAACACCAGAGCTCCACTATTTGTCATCCACAATGCGAATTCAAACGCAGCCTCGTCAGATGCTTCGTCAGAGCCATCTAATTAAAGCCTGTGATACGGAAGCATGTGCAGAAGTTGGTCAGTGGGAAGAGCTCTAGGATAAATTACTTTGGCTCAAAGAATATTAATATCGCTTCTCTGGCTGGAGACATATTTGTGATGGTAGCGATAGAATAAATTAAAGATAAAAGCCATCACTGCTTTAGATCTTTTATAATGGGCTCAGTATGTTTTTTATTTGCTACATTGATGAGGAGGATGTTAAGATAATCAGAGAGCAGAAACCTAGAGTCAAGGCATATTTCAGAGTGATTTAAGAAGACTGATTTGCTTTTAACACGGACAAGGTTTAAGTTATAAAAGGAAGTTGATAAATTATGGCCAAACATCTTGATAGGTTTTCACAAACAGAAAATACCCATTCAGTTAGCACCCATATCAATAAATTAAATCAGCCTACCAGAACCCCTCCCCCATTTTTAGCCCTTTTTCTAGCCACTACCTCCTTCCTCTCAATGAGCATTGTCTTGACTTCTAACCTCATAAATTTATTTGAGGCTGACATTATTTTGGGGGTGTATAAATGCAGGCCGAGTAAAAACATGAAGTAAGTATTCAGACGGCTTAGGACGTGACATCCCCTGAGAAGTAAAAATAGTTTGTGAATCGGGAGTTGGTTTTGGTTTTCATGAAGCAGGGAGCATACAAGGAGTTGGCAAAGAAGAAAAGAGATCTGGGTAATGGCAGGATAGAATGATTCTTTTAGAGGACAGCTGGCAAAGCGTATTCCGGGTAGTTTGGGAATCACTTTAGGAGCCCATATGTGGTCCTTTTGATAAACTGTAGGTATTGTAAATGTGAAGGTAGCTACCACCCGTTGATGACAGGTCGTCCAAAACAGCATTCAGAGAGTGTGACTATTTTAACTGAAATAATAGAGCATTAGCTGTTAAATAAGGCTAGGGAGAAAACAGCTAGAGGTAGAAGACCAAGTGTGCTATTTGAACGCCAAGGGTAGTTGACCTTTGGTGACAGATGACATTTGTTCTTGTTCTTGAACACAGCACCTGAACTGGGCGGGCCCTGGGGCCCTGGGTGTGAGTGGGAGAGAGGTGAGGGGGGACTCCCCCACGGGAGAGAATAATGAAGGTTCGGAGAGAGGAAAGTGAGTCATGCAAATCTGCATCCTGAAATCTGAGGTTTAACTCTTTTGAGAAGTGAGCAGCGGTCAATACTAAAAAGTCCAGAATGGCGAGATTCAAGAAGGGTTTGACGCTCCGCATCCTTGCCAGATAGGGTTTCTGTGGGCTGGGGCTGGTAGCAGTGAGGACGGTGTTGGCCCAGAAAACATCCCCATAGCAGATGCGAGGGGACCACTCGAGCTTGCTGCCTACTACGCATGAAGTATGTAAGGCAACTTCTCTAGGTGAACTATTGCATATATTCACACCCTTTTGTGCACACAACAATCCCATTGTTCCTTTTCCTTTAGAAAGTGTATTCGGGACTTCTACTTTGTTGAGGAATACGTGGGAATAACAGGCAAATGTAATTGGATATGTTGCAGGTGAGCCATGTGATAATTTGAGTCACAGACAGGCTGTGGTAAGATTACCGAGATCAGATAATCGGATAATTAACATATCTATCGCCTCACATCGTCAGCTGTGTGTGTGTGTGTGTGTGTGTGTGTGTGTGTGTGTGGTGAGAACATTTAAGGCCTACTCTAGGCAGCTTTCAAGTATACAACATATTATTAACTATCGTTACTCTACCGTATCTTAGATCCTAGGGACTTATTCTCCTTAGAACGGAAAATTCATGCCCTTTGAACTACGTGACCTCACACTTCGTAGTTGGGGTTTTTAAGGAGCTAACTAGCAGCAAGGTAATTGTACCATTTAAGAGTAATGCTTGGGGCGCCTGGGTGGCTCAGTCGGTTAAGCATCCGACTTCAGCTCAGGTCACGATCTCGCGGTCTGCGAGTTCGAGCCCCGCGTCGGGCTCTGGGCTGATGGCTCAGAGCCTGGAGCCTGCTTCCGATTCTGTGTCTCCCTCTCTCTCTGCCCCTCCCCTGTTCATGCTGTGTCTCTCTCTCTGTCTCAAAAATAGATAAACGTTAAAAAAAAATTTTTTTTTAATTAAAAAAAAAAGAGTAATGCTTAGATTCTTTTTGGTAATTAGATGCTCCTTTGAAGCATTCTTGGCATTTATTCGAATACAGTTTGTTTAAGCCTCCTATAAGAGAGGTGCCAGTTAACGCTGTTCTTAAAAATACAAGTCACAGCCCATTGAAACTGTCCCCGTGTCCGAAAGAAACATACCTATAGATGATTTAGTAAAAGCCTGAGTGTTGTCTGATGACTCTCTGTATTCTGGGTCTCAATATCTGGCTGATAAGCTTGTCAGACACGTTCTCTTGTTAACACCAGCTGTTTTATTCCCTATCACCAGGGAGGAAAACTAGTGGGGAGAAATACAAGCAGCATGACATATGACAAAGACCCTGCCATGTCCATAAGCAGTAACATGCCTGTTTGCCTTTAAATGATTTTTGTACTGATTGTGTGGAAAGCTCTGTGAAAGTATATGGCTTTGGGGACCCCTGGGCGGCTCAGTCGGAGTCTGACTTCAGCTCAGATCATGATCTCACGGTTTGTGAGTTCGAGCCCCGCATTGGGCTCTGTGCTGATGGTGTAGATCTTGTCAGGGATCGTCTCTCTCCTCCTCTCTCACTCTTCCTCTCTCCCTGTGCCTCCCCCACTTGTGTGCGCTCTCTCTCTCTCAAAATAAAGAAATAAACTTAAAAAAAAGTATACAAAGCAGTTGGCTTTTCTGCTCTGTGGTCTGAGTTATATAGGGTAGTTGTAGGTGGTTAGCAGTAGGGTGTCAATGTCTAAGTTTCAAAGAAAAGGTTATGCGACCAGACACATTCCCGTATTCAGATTTCCATCGGCATGTGGTTTGCTCTTTAGAATCAGTGGGGACGTGGAGCTCATTTATTCACAAAGAAGAGAAGATGTGGCATAATGAGGTCCCACGTCTCAAGATCTGCAGTTGCATATCTGAAAATAATTACCTTACTTGTTGAATTTTATCAACAAGTCACCAGTTCAAGCAATCCAACATCAAACTTGATTGGCAGGATTCATGATAATGTTAAGCCAACATCTCTGCACACAGAAAATGCTGAAAGACCAGCTTAAGACATAGGAATATAAATTATGCGGATGAAAATTTGAAATGGAAACTATGCTGTAAAGCCAATTCTGACTATAAAAAACGCGAGAGCAGTTGTACTATCTTGTTTGCTACAGAAACATTGGCAAAAACCACTTTTGAGCCCAGAGATTCACAAACTCTTGCCTGAGATTGTAGTTTAGAGAAATGTAATTTCTTTTTTATATCAAGTAGTATATCAACTAAAGTTTGGTCAGAGAAGCAGAACCACTAAGATATATATGATATATATATATATATATATATATATATATATAGTGTATTAATACATTAATTATGAATCATATAATACTTCATAGTAAAATATGTGATATATAACACGTACCACATGACATATAATGTGTAAAATACATAATTCTATATAACATGTAATTCTTACATATTGATATTTATAACATGTAATATATAACATGAACATTATTATTCTATAATTCTATAATATATAATTATATTATATTGTATTATAATTATAGAATTATATAATAGTTATTGAATAATATGATTATTATAATGATATGATAATAATTATATTATATTAATATGTTATATGTTATACACAAATATGTGGTAAAATATACAGGTATATTATCTTGCCTTATGTTATCTTATATTTATTATATTATATACTGTATTTATTATATGACACAATTACAAGTGCCAGTCAAGCAACCTGCGTACAGCTATTATTATCTTCATATCTTGTCTGAGGCTGAGTTGGCTTTTGCAAGACAGGCAGTCGGGAAGGAAAGATGGGTAGAAAGCGGAAGAAAGAGGAGACAAAACTTGAGCTGGACCCTGGGCTGGTCTCTCAACAGCTCCATCCTCAACATTGTGGATGTCCTGTGGGAAAACATGGCACTCTGTCTCACAGAACTAAAATGTGTACCTGGGCCAGGGCTTGGAGAAGCTCAGGGAGGACCCAGGGCAAGGTGGAGGGAGCACCTGCAGGCCCGGCGGTGCTCCATTCCAATGAGATGGGTCAGGAGGGCAGCAAACACAAGTGTGAGCCACAAAAACACCCAGCACACATGTAGTTGCTGCTTCGATTTCACCTTCCAAATCTTGCACAAAATGTCTCTTTCATTCTACCCTGATGGTAAAGGCACTGAGAAGGGAATTCTGGAAAAATGGTCTCGTTAGGTTGATATGTTGCAAGGCCACCACAGTCCACACCTTGTCACTTTGGCACCCACCCACACTCTTTAACCAGACTTAAAATCCAAATAGCAGAGCCAGACTTCCACCTAACAGACTACAAGAGTCCCATGCACAGTAGAAAACATGCTGTAGAAAACATCTTTTCCCCAAGGAAGGATGCAAAGCCTCTTGACTATTTTGGGGTGATGCTCACTTTTCTAAGTCATACCCTTTGATATCCAGTAATACTGAAATACCAAGTCTAACTTTTAACACAATTTATGATAGATGGTAGGCAGACTGAAGAGCAGGTGAAAAATTTTTGTTAGTATCTACAAACATTATTAATATTAAAATGAGAAATGCTTATAAGTATTACGTTCTCCTTTCTGCAACTAGTCATGTGCTCCTGGCTCGTACATACAACTGCCTTCTTCTACTGCCCAACCCATGTCTCCTTTGCCTTCAGCAAGCTCTGGTTTCCTTTTAAGGGGTTTGGGACATCGAGTCCTTCATGTATTGGATTGCTGTAGTTTTTCGTGAATTTAAATCACAGGACGCAGGGGGAGTTACAGGGCTCCTGAGGACATCTCCTGTATTTGTCAGATGAATAGCTGTGTAGTGGGTGCCAGAGGTTGTGTTGATTCCCTGCAGCAGTGAAACCACATTTGGCAAAACAGCTGAAATTGGAGTCATTAGCTGAATCAGCTTATGGTAATCCTTATCATCGTCTGAGTTTCACATCTTCTGCCCAGGCCCCATGGGTAAATGAATGGGGGTATGGTCACCACTCTGATGTCTTTGGAGTCCTTGATGGTGACATTAATGTCTGCAATCCTTTTTGGAATGTGGTATCACTTTTGGTTCATTTAGATAGGCAGAGCCTGTCCCAGTGACTTCTAAGTAGCCTTTTCTACCATAATTGCCCTCGCTCTACAGGCAAGAATTTTGGGAGTGGTTTAGCTTGGTGGTTATGGCTCTGGATCTCTCATAAGGTAATAACAGTCAAGATGTTGGCCAGGGCTTCAGTGACCTGAGAGCTTGACTGGGTTTGGGGGAATCTACTCGAATCAAGATAGCATGGTGATGGTTAAGAGTATCAGCACAGATCAATTGAATGAATGGAGTCCAGAAATAGAACTACATACATATGATCAAATAATTTTTGGCTAATTGACCAACTCAGCTCAATGGGAAAAATCGATAGTACTGGAAATACTGGATCTCGATATGAAAGAAAAATGAATATTAACCTTTATCTCCTACCATACCTCCAAATTAACTCAAAATGTCTTATAGACCTACATGTAACTGTCAAAACTATAAAACTCCTAGAAGAAATCGATAATAATATTTGTAATCTTCTGACAGGCAAATGTTTCTTAAGATACAAAAAGCATGAGCCATTAAGGAGAAGTTGAGAAATCAGATTTCTATCAAAATGAAAAACGTTTTTAAGGAAAAGGAAAGAGTAAGCCACAGAATGGAGAAAATATTCACAGTAGATATATGTAACAAAGGATTCACATTCTGAATTTATGAAGAACTGCTAAAACTCAAGAAGTCCATCAACCCTGTAAGAAGTAGAAGATATTTGAACAGATATTTTTGCAGAAGAAGATAAATGGCAAATAAGCGCATAAAAAATATTGAACATCTTTACTTATGAGGGAAATCTTAATAAGATACAATCCCACATCCATTAGAACGGGTAAAGATAGAAAGACTGACCAGATGTTAGTGATGATGTCATACAGCTGGAACTCTTAGACACTGGTGGGAATTAAAAGTGCTATAATCACTGAAAATAATTTGGCAGTTTCAGAAAAAGGTTAAATCTATACTTATGATATGACCCAGCTTTTTTTCATGTATTAACTATGTATTTATCAAGAGAAATAATAATATAGGTCCGTACAAAAACTTGAATGCCAACGTTTATAGCAGCTTTACTTGTGATGGAAACAACCCAAATGTCCATCAACAGGTGATTGGATAAACACAGTTGGCGTATCCATTCGATACAACATGACTCAGCAATAAAAAGGAATATCTTGCTGATAGAGCAACAGTGTGGGGCAGTCTCAAAATCATTATGCTGAGTGAAGGCAGCAGATGCAGTGTGCACTACATGATTCCATTTGTGGAAAATTCTAGAACATGCAAACCAATGTATGGTGACAAAGAACCCAGATAAATGGCTGCCTAATGCCAGGGTCTAAGGGCTTGAAGGGGGATGAGGAAGTGTTCTGTGTCTTGATTGTGGCAGTGATTTCACCATTCATACATTTCTCAAAACTCCTGCAATTTACTGTAAATAAATTACACCTCAATAAAGTTGATTTACAAAAGGACCTGGTAAAAGGAACCCGTTCCTCCACGTGTCCCAATCCTGTGAATTCTGAAAGAATGTTGAGAATCCTGTGAATTCTCAGAGAAGCCACGCTCAATGTCACTAACTTAGAATTCACTTTGTACCTGAGCTTTAGTGGCCGTGAAGGCAGCCTGGTAGGCCTCAGCTCTTCTGGGCACCGGAGGGGAAAGATCTCAACATAGCAAGTATACTGTATTGTATTTCTCTTCATATCGCTCTGAGGTGGGCCCTAAACTATTACATTTATTTGGAGCTTTTTATTATACGGAATTTGTTTTCCTTCCGTACTTCCCGCGTACGTATTTCGTGGGCTAAGATCAGAATGCGGTGTGCGCGCGCGTGTTCTGTTTAAAGTTTCTTTCAGTGTGCACGTGGGAGGAGAGTTTTGAAGTGGTAGAGAGGATATGAAATGAGAGCTAGCTTAACTTGTGAAAATCAACCTTCCTGTAGAGAGAGAGGGATGTCATAGAGAGAGTAAAAGTTAGGGAGACACCAACACAAACTGGTCAGGTGCCATAGCTTCTAATTTGCAATGGAGAGGGTTGGGACTGCTGAGCAGAGACTCCTAAACTCAATCCTCTATAAAATGATAGAGAAAAGGACAATAATAGAGGGGAAGTGAGTGGTAAAAAATCAGCACAGGGACCAAGCCTCCAAGGGCCAGTACAACAGGGTACAGACTTGGGTGAGTGGTGGTGAGGCTGATAGGAGACGCCCTCAGGGTGATTCTCAGATACAAGTCGGACTCTCTCATCCTGGAATTGTTTACAGACCAGTCTTCAAACTGAAACAAGCAGCCATGGCTGATCTCTGGTCCCCTATTACTGCTTTAGTTTTCCCTCCCTTACATATTGATGATCATTTGTTCTGTGTCTGCCTTTACACCCTGGGGTTTCATCTCCTCGAGGGCAGGGATTGCGTCTTACATATTTTTTTAAAGTTCATTTATTTATTTTTGAGACAGAGAGAGACAGAGTGAGCTGGAGAGGGGCAGAGAGAAAGGGAGAGAGAGGATCCCAAGCAGACTCCACACTGTCAGCACAGAGCCTGGTGCGGGGCTCAAACTCACAAACCATGAGATCATGATCTGAGCTGAAGTCAAGGGTTGGGCACTTAACTGACTGAGGCACCCAGGCGCCCTGCGTCTTACATTTTTTAAAATCACTATACACATTGTCTACCTGTGTGCCTGGCGCATAGGAGACCCTCAGTAAGTCTCCTGAATAAATGAATGAATGATTAGTGTTTTATATATACACATATATGTGCATATGTATGTATGTTATAGACGACATAGATCTGATTTACATTCTATTATCTGTTTTGAGTAACTGTTTTTGTGCAACTGCTTTATGGTTCTGCAATACATGCTTTTCTTTTACTAAAGATGTGAATTTTACTACTTATTAATAAAGGTAATTACTCTTGTAGCATTATTTTTCAAGAGAAAATTGACTTCCCCTTTATGTAGCATTTACCTCCAAGCTTATTAGAATGAGCTTGATAATTTTCATAGATTGTCCCCACTTCCTTCAAATATAGCAAAGTACTTTTTCATCATCGTATTTTCTGATAGTTTGAACTTGGTATAAAATTAAACTGTCAAGAAATCAAACGACGCGACAATCTTAAAATCATCATTGAACGAAAATGATTGCATCAGAGTCATCTGTCTTTGGTTCCTGACTTGCCAAGTGATATTTCAGAATGAATTGTTCATTTAATTATTAAAATTTAAAGTCCAGTCGTGAGAAAATTTTAATGTCAATTGTCATATTTAATTGTCCCTAAAACAAAAGTGAATACTTGTCAGCTTTTTTTTAAGTCAAAAGATCTTCCAGAAATATTAGTAGCTGTCAAAAATGAATGTTTCTTGCAAAACAGCTATTATTTATAGCGTCAAAGAGAGTTGTCTCATTTCTTCCCCGAGTTATTTCAAGATACAGGAATGATAGATAACAGACAAAATGACAAAGAATACAATTAAAATCTTAACCTGTTCTAACTGGTAAATTCCAACAAAAAGCACTATGTTCTTTTTTATCTGCCTCTAAAAGACCCCTATTAACTCAATTAACTTGAGTGATTTCTTCATCTGAGATTAAATGAAGGCCATTACCACACAAAATTATCTTGAAATCTTAGCTGACACTGTCTGACGTCCTCTTTATGTAAAATACTTGTGATAATTTATCCTGGGACCGAAAACTCTTTAAAAGAAAGCTAAAACATCACTTAACCACAAAATAAGTAATTAAAGCCATATAATATAAATAATCAATATCAGTAATTAAAGCAACATAAGTAATCATTATAAGTAATTGTTTCGGACGAAAACAGGTTTGCCAAACTGCATCTATTATACCTGTCCCAATATGCCTGGGTTGGATGCTCATAACCAGTCGACTATTTGACATTTACACATTAAGGCCTTGCAAGCCTATTTGACTAAATGCATCTTTTAAATTTCTCTGTCACCCTATCTCTTCCCCTCTAGTTGGCCACCTTCCTACCAGCAAATGCCAACACCCTCTATCAAGTGTTTCCAGCCAGAAATCTCGGCGATGTCTTCGGTTCCTCTCTCCCTCCTCCTTGCTATGCCTCCATCACAACCAACAGGTGACCAATGTCCCACCCCGGCCACTTCTCTTGGTGCACGGCCACCTCCTAATCCAGGCCTCTGGGCGACTCACTGGGATGCTAAATCCCGACTCTTGCTGCTGTCCTCTTTGCTTCCCCGAAGCCATCTTTACACAGCTTTCTTACTTAAAAAAGTAAACCACATCATGCTGTTCCTTCATGTAAAACCTGGGAGCGGATGTCCATTGCTCTCGAAAACAGTTCAAACACTGTATGAGCCTATAATGCCCTGCATGATTCAGCATTTCCTTACCTGCCCATTTTCTGTCTTATCCTTTTACGCCGGGTTCACACTGCCCTCCGCTCAGCTGCCCAAACACACGTGCTTTTTCGTCTGTGAGGCCTTTGCACTCATTTCTTTTGCCCCAAATACCCTTCCTGGACTCTGACTAGGTCTTCCTCTTACTTGTATGCCAGGTTTAACAGCAAGTAAGATGAACGAGTAAAGGGAATAATTTGACAAGAAGTAAGATGGGGAAAGACTGTGCCAGCCACTCTGCCTGGCACCCAGGAAATGGCTACGTCTGAGTCTATATTTACCATTTTTATGTAAATCGCTATCAAAATGCACCTACATATCGCCAGACACTCCCGCCCCATATTCCACTAAATAATGTGGGACTAAAGATCGATATGGCCATTGTCAAAAGACTTTCAGATCACATTTGAAACACAAATCTTCTCTTAAGTTTGACTGAAGCAAAATATTCACTCAAGTAGGAAAAATGTCAACCTGCTAGAGAACTGACTTTGTTTTGCATACGGTACAACAGTACAACATGCTGCCTCTGGATAATTTGAAGTCCAAGGTGGGCTGAACATCACAGCATCACAGATGGATATTTCACTCACTCATTCTTTCAACAGATACAGCATTTACACGTGTATGTATGATATATAATGCTATGTAGATGTTTAGTATAATTTACTTAAGAAAAATTCTCAAAAATCTAGGCAGGTTGTTAGTTTTCATCATCAGAGTTTTGAGGACTTGTTTTTGATAAAAATATCTGTGAATAAATATTTAATCTCATTTGGACAAAATCAATGGTAGACTTTTTTTTTTTTAAGCGTATTTATTTATTTTGAGAGAGTGATTGTGGAGAAGGGGCAGAGAGGGAGAGAGAGAGACAGAGAATCCCAGGCAGGCTCTGAGCTGTCAGCACGGAGCCTGACGCGGGGCTCTATCTCATGAACTCTGAGACCATGCCCTGAGCCGAAACGAAGAGTCCGGCGCTTAGCCGACTGAGCCGCTCAAGAGAGACGCTTCTAAATGATAGACATTTTAAAATAAAACGCTGGATATTATGCAATTATTAAATGGATTGAAAAGTAGCAGTTGATTTTGAAAGTGAAATTTATGGTTTATGACAATCTGTGAAAGCTATGTATCCACATGTGATGAATTTTAAGCACTTAGGCATCACTTTTAGATGAACTTTGTATAAACTGTTCCCGCATATTATTAAATTAATTTAATAAACATTGGTCAGGTGTGTATAAATTGCTTCAGGAAAACTTAATTTGATGTATTACTGTAAATACATCAGGCAACGGTTTCCAAATAAGATTTCGGAACACCGTGTTTATCAAATTATATTCATTACTCTTAGAGGAAAAAAGATTCGTTTTCTGGTGTGAATTTCCAAATACTAATTAGCAGAGATTTGTTATGAACTTAATAAATGCGAAATTACGCGTCAGTACAGAGCCAGAGTTAAGGACAAGTTCAGAGAAAGCTTTCCTTCCCAAGAATATAGGCTGTCATCCTATTGGGGATGGTGGGATAAAGGTGTCTCTATGTTTCTTAATATGACAATGAACCCAGTGACTTTCCGGTTCTTCCCAAGTACAGAAGAAGTGGCTGAGAGGCAGAGTCCTTTGAAGGAGGTGGTTATACTGTGTGGAAGAAGCAAATCACCTCTTGTTTGTAATACAGAGATGAGAGAGTATTCTATGGTTATTGGAGCATTCCTAGATCTGGGTCTAAAATGGGAGATGGATAGATATGTAGCGTGTTTTTTTTTCCCCTTCAAAAAGTAGCCTTTGTGAGAAACGAATGCAAAATTTTAATGGCAGATAATCTAGTGTCTTCAGGTCTTATCAACTAACAGAAGGCTTCGTTTCCATTTCTAGACACACATGTGAGTATTGGCACACTCTAAGAGTTCAGAAAACTAATTTCACGAAGAAACGATCAACAGATAAGTATCAAGGTCAAGGCCCATACAAAAATTATTAACAGAAAAGAAGAGAATGAGGAGTAGAATGATTCCTTGCAGTCAAAAACATGCTGGTCCAGAGGGATTTCAGGATTGCAAATAAATTTGTGTTCAGTTCACTTCACTGAACAGACAACTTTACCATATCACTTTAACAGTCAAAGAGTAAGTCTGTTTATAAGTGTCTCTCCTAAGTTTGGTGCAGAAGAGCCCCTGTGGTTTATGTGTGTTCACAGGGTGGTGGAGGACGGAGATGGGGTAGATGATGATTCTAAAGTCTCTAAAGTAACAACACCAGTATATCGTGCCATTAGATTGACTGAAATCTGAGGGTGTTTTTGAGTTGAGCAATTCATAACATCCTTCTAGCCTGCATGCCATGACTTATCCAACCTGTGAACTGTGCTCTGCCTGGAAACTTAGCTCAGTGCCAGCTGCTCTTTACCCCTCGCAGATGGAGAAAATAATCATACAACCAGAAAAAAAAAATGCCAGAAAGTCATCCCTATAAGGCTATTCAAAGCTGAAACCCACCATGCCAAAATGAGCTGAAGGACAGTAAGAGATGTTGCAGGTCAGTGCTCTGTGTTTGTGTTAGGCTTAGGAAATTCTTGCTAAGCCCTCTCTTATCTTGGCTCAGCCGTTTCATGTACTTGAGTCTGAATCTTGAATACCCTGTCTTTGCTTCAGTAATTCTCAAGATGCTCAGACACGAGTCATAGAAATATCATTTGAATGACATTTCTTTAAGATAAAGGTTATTTCTTGACTTAGATAACCCCCAAAAGAAATCAGTGGCTCTGTTAGTTTCACGCGAGGTTTGAATGAGAAGCTCAAATGATGATGGCTCGTCAAGGCAGTGGTTTTTCTGTCTTTTGTTCCTACATCTGCCATATCCGTTGCTTTATGAGGCCAGCTCTTCCCATGTACTGGGCGAGAAGGCCATCAATAATGACAGTATTAGTGTTTCCCCATCAGAGAAACTCTGGATAAATGTATGCGTCTCTTTGTTTAAGAAAAAAAATTTTTTTAATGTTTACTTATTTTTGAGAGGGAGAGAGACAGAGTCTGAGATGGAGAGGGGCAGAGAGAGAGGGAGACACAGAATCTGAAGCAGGCTCCAGGCTCTGAGCTGTCAGCACAAAGCCCAACTCAGGGCTTGATCTTACAAGCTGTGGGATCATGACCTGAGCTGAAGTCGGATGCTCAACAGACTGAGCCACCCAGGTGCCCCTATATGTATTTCTTTCTTAATGACTCCAGTCAAGATTCTGGTGACTCTGATAAGCCTAGCTTGGAACATATAACTACCCTTGATTCAATTACCAGACACCCAATTACTATATATTATCTGATTCAATTACTACTGGCCAAACATAGATCCCCAGCCACGTGTGGATCTGGAGTATGGCGTTGTCAGTTTCAAACAGGATTACATGGACCAGGGGTGGAGACGAGCTGGCTTTTAAAGGAGAATGAGAGGGGCGCCTGGGTGGCGCAGTCGGTTAAGCGTCCGACTTCAGCCAGGTCACGATCTCACGGTCCGTGAGTTCGAGCCCCGCGTCAGGCTCTGGGCTGATGGCTCGGAGCCTGGAGCCTGTTTCCAATTCTGTGTCTCCCTCTCTCTCTGCCCCTCCCCCGTTCATGCTCTGTCTCTCTCTGTCCCAAAAATAAATAAAAAAAAAAAAAAAAAAAAAAACGTTGGGAAAAAAAAAAAAAAAAAAAAAAAAATTAAAAAAAAAAAAAAAAAAAAAAAAAAAAATAAAGGAGAATGAGAAATTTTATTCCCAGAATAAGGAAGAAAAGATGGTGGAGAAAGGATCAAACAAAATTTCCTCTAAAACATCCATAATGAAAGCAGCATAAGCGTATTTTTGCAAATTTTTACAATTTTACAAATTTTCATAGGGTTACTATTTTGTAGTTTGGGGAACCCGAGTGGGATTTTTGCTTCTATACAGACGGTCAACAGCAATAACAAAACTGCAATAGAGAGAAATGTGACAAGTTGTCAATCTCCATACCGTTTAGTCTTATTTTACCAATACTATTTTTTTTTATTTAGAGCTTCCAAATGCAAGTTGTTGATTTATCTGTTTAGGTCTCCAATATAGCATGAGACATATATTAGGCAATCATGTGATAAACTTGATCTATTTAGACACATGTAATGGATGGCTGTATTCACAAAACTATTGCTTTGTTTCAGGCTGGAGTTCACCTATGAGTATTTGTCAATTAATCAAAATTTCCAATTAATTGCCGCATCCTCACTTGGCTTCCTGCTCTATATGTCATTCCATACCTGCATTAGGGATGACTCTTAGGCATTTCCAGAAACTTGTGGCTGAGTAGAAAAGACAAAAAAACAGAAACTCATCTTAAAAACTCCCATTTCTCTTCTATGGTCCTTGTAAGACATGCAGTTTATCTTTTAGGCATTTTAATTACAATGGCCAACTTTCCTAAACTAATAATTTAATTCCCAGGGAACCTTTGTTTTGCAACAGCTCTTTTTAAAAACAAACAACAAATAAGGAGAATATTTTAAGTTTTAGAAGACAATTATGATAGCAATTGGTCTTTCTCGAGATGCATAATCTGAAATTTAATCCATGTCTGAGTTATGGTTAGATCCTAAGACTCCAAGTAATATTTTGGGTTAGTAAATTACAATAATTTGTGGAGATGTCTAGAATAGCTCACTCCTGTTGATAGTTTGAGACTAGAGTTAGATTAGTTGAGATTAGAAGTAGAAATATTCAGGGGCTCCTGGGTGGCTCAGTTGGTTAAGCGTCACACTTCAGCTCAGGTCATGATCTCACAGTTCGTGAGTTCGAGCCCCGCATCGGGCTATGTGCTGACAGCTTAGAGCCTGGAGCCTGCTTCAAATTCTATGTCTCCCTCTCTCTCTGCTCCTCCCCTGCTCATGCTCTGTCTCTCTCTCCTTCAAAAATAAAAAAAAAAAAAACATTAAAAAAAATTTTTAAAAAAGTAGAAATATTCTGAGATGAAAATGCTGGACATCCTCAGGATATTCACTGAAAATTATGGGGTCATTTAAAGATACTTTATGAAGTCACTGAAGTCTATATGGATTGTTCAAATATTCTTGTCCTGTAAGTTAATAGAAGGGATCCAGGGTTAGAATTAAGAAGCCAGGGTTTGTAGGCTCATATTTTCATTTTACTTGACTACAGTTTGATGTTCAATTCTCCAATCTCCATGTCTAATACAGGGTTAAAAATATTAACTGTCTCTAACTCCTTTCCAGTGAAAATAAAAGAGATACTTTTCAATATAGCATCATATGCTACACACAAACCAACCTCCAAAGAGGAGAACTCACCTAATCCAAAATTAATCAAGTAGACTATGACTTCTGAGCTTTACTTTGACTCAAAGTTTTACTTCACGATTGACAAAGATTCTAAGACAGATTCTTTCTTTCTTCCTTCCTTCCTTCCTTCCTTCCTTCCTTCCTTCCTTCCTTCCTTCCTTCCTTCCTTTTCTCCTGCTTTTCCTTCCTCTTCTCCTCCTCCTCCTTCTTCTTTGCAAAATGCCTATAGGAGTTACCTCACTCAGAAAAGCATAATATCCCTTTTGATCTCCCAAAGGTAGTTATATGCCTATGTAAGTCATGCTTTATCTACTAGTCAGAAGGAAAATATGAATTTTCCTATCTGAGGACAGGTTACCATACACGTGGAGTTAATGTTTTCACGTCTCTCCTACTGGCTACTCCTCAGATGTCATTATTTGTCTATCTATTGACAAAGAAGTAAAGAACTCTTTCTTCTCATTCCTTAATCATTTATCAACAACACCAGTTAGAACAGCAATGTCCTGGATTGAAGAGGTCAGCTCTTTGTCTCCATGTTCCTCTGCTTCAATTGTATCCCATACCACCATTTTTGATAAGCACAATTTGAGGATAATGATAATTGTGATCAGAACTTTCCTCCAGATCTTACATCTTTACCACTATGGAAAACATCAACTACACCAGAAGTTCAGGGATTCTGAGTTTTCTGCCAACCTCACTGCTTTTTCTTTTTCTTTTTTTTTTTTTTTTTTGCTGTGAAGGGGAAAGCCTTTTAGTGCTAATATAGCTTTCTGGGAAATAACAGATCAGAATACTCATTTCTGGCTATCGTTGTATCAAATATTCAAAATACTCCTGGGAGTATGGACTATTTAAAAAATACAAGACATAACCTTAATTTATTGTGCGTATATAGGACCAAGCACCTCACAACATGAAAACACGCACTTCTCAAGGACACATGAACATATAATAAAAATGACAATATAATAAGTTAACAAAGAAAATCACAACAGATTTTTAAAAAATCAGTGCCCTACGTTGTGTTCTTTTACTACAGAAGAATTTTAATTATTAATCAAGAACCAAAAGGTAAGTAGAAAACTCCATATATTTTGAAATTAAAAATCATACGTGTATATAATTGTGATCGAAAGAAGAGATTTTAATTGAAACTTAAAATGCCTAGGACTGAGCCAACCATAAAAGTAACATGTCATAAAAATGTGGAATGCAGCAAATATATACTTATAGCAAATATATACTCATATATGTATACAAGTATATACTTAAAGGGAAATTTGTACGCTTAAATTTTATATAAGAAGAGGAGAAAGGGAAAAAAATAAAAATAACACAACCCGATAGATACAAAGAAAGTAGAATGGAAAATAAACGTTTGATAGTGAGAACGAATAGGGTCATTAGTTGGTACTTTGAAAATGTAAATGTACCTTGAAAATACCAACATTAATCAGGAAAATAGGAAGAAAAGAAGGCATAAATTGACAGGAAGAATAAACGATCTAGCCAAAGTTAAAAAACAATGCTAATACTATAACTCTGTCAAGAAAACACACCAGTGTTTCTCAACTTCAGCCCTATTGACATTTCAGATGAATGGTTCTTTGGTGTGTGTGTATATGTGTGTGTATGAGAGAGAGAGAGAGAGAGAGAGAGAGGAGGGGGAGCAGCCGTGAGCATTGTAGGGTGTTCACAAGCATCCTTGGCTTCTACCCACTCGTGGGAGCAGCACCCTCACCCCACCCACAGCTATGACAGCTAAAATCATTTACAGATACTGTCAAGTGCTCCCCGGGGGGCAAAATCACCTTTGGCTGAGAACCACTGACTTAGACAAAACAGATGGATTCTTAGAAAAATCTAAGCAATCAAACTCTGTCAAGAAGCAATAGAAAATCTGAGCACCACACTTTAGTAACCATTAAAGAATTTGAATCGGTGGTTAGGAATCTTCTCAGGAAGAAAACATCAGAGCTGGGGTTTCCTTTTCAAGGAACATACAAACCTTCCCAGATTACAGATTCCCAAGGACTATTCCCCTATTCCTTCCATGAAGCGACTATCATCTCAAGAAGAACAGTATGGGCAGGTTGGAAAAAGAAACCAAAATGTATAGACATATGGAAAAGAATGAATGAATGTCATTATTTGAAGATCATCCAGCTGCCCATTAGAACCTTAGATTCATCTTTAGATAAATTATTAGAAATAACAAGCTACCTGTCTCCTTATGAAATAAAATTACACAAGCCAGTTACATTACTATACATCAATAAAAGTCAGTTTGGAATGTGATATGCTAGCAGTAAAAAATAGCACTTATAATCACAGCAGAAAATATAAGGTAAAACTGAAAAAATGTAACTAAAATTGCATCAAGACCTATGTGGGGAAAATCATAAACTTTATTAGAAGATACTAACAGTGACATAATTAAAGAGATACATACAGGGGCGCCTGGGTGGCTCCGTCGGTTAAGCGTCCGACTTCAGCCAGGTCACGATCTCGCGGTCCGTGAGTTCGAGCCCCGCGTCAGGCTCTGGGCTGATGGCTCGGAGCCTGGAGCCTGTTTCCGATTCTGTGTCTCCCTCTCTCTCTGCCCCTCCCCCGTTCATGCTCTGTCTCTCTCTGTCCCAAAAATAAAAAAAAATAAAAAATAAAAAAAAAAAGATACATACACCATGGTGCTATTATGGAAACACCGTATCATTAAGATATAAAATCTTCCCACATTTTCCCCCGCATCTTCAAGCCAATTTCTGTCAGAATCGCAATAGGGCTTGATTTGCAATTTTATAAGGAAGAACAATGGAAGAGCCAAGATTCATTTGCTGAAGAAGAATATGGGTGAACTTCCCTATCAGCTTTCAAGAATTGTTATGGTGACTTTCCCTCTCAGCTTTCAAGAATTGTTATAGAGTTACCAAAATGAGAACAGCCTGTCTTGGCACCAAGGTCAACAGATTGAAAATGCACCAGAATCAAAGGCCTGGTGACACCTATGCGTATAAGGGAACTTGATCTGCTGGCAGTCGGTGGCATTGCTAATTTCTACGGAAAAAATGAAATCAATCTGATGCATCAAATCATACACAGAAATGAATTTCTGATACTTTAATAACCTAAATGTACAAAAGACATTTCAAAATGTTTAGAAATTAAAGAGAAAGATCTTTTTTTATGTTTATGATTTTTATTCTTGGGGGGGGAGGGAGCATGGGAGCAGGGGAGGGGCAGAGAGGGAGACACAGAATCTGAAGCAGGTTCCAGGCTCTGAGCTGTGAGCTCAGAGCCCCATGTGGGGCTCCAACCCATGAACGTGAGGTCACGACCTGAGCCGAAGTCAGACATTTAATCAACTGAGCCACGCAGGTGTCCCAAGAGAAAGATCTTCATGACATGAGAGTAGGAAGGATTTTTAAATTAAGGCGAAAAAAGTTGCTAACCATAAAAGAAAATATTGACACATCTGATTGCATTAAAACTACTGACTTCTGTTCATCAAAAATAATAAGAAGAAGAAGATTGACAAGCTGCGTGTGTTGGAAGGTATTTTCAATATACAGCCAGTAAAGAATCACTATTCAGAATATATAAAGAGCATACACAAATCAATAAGCCTTATAGAAAAAAAGGGCAAAAAATATAAACAGGCATTTTATAGAAAAGGAACTATGAGTGCCCAAAAATACATGAAAATATGCCTCGCCTCATTAGTAATTACCAAACTAAAAATTTAAACCATTATGAGATACTAAATTGGTTGCTTAAAAATAAGACTTTTGGTAAATCATGAGCTGTTAATGATGTATAACAACAGTAAAACTTATGTACTACCAGTGGGAGTGCAAATTGGTACACCACTTTGAAAAAATGTGGCACCATCTTGTAAAGATAGTGTTTAAGACGGTGTTTAGAACATCCTAGTTTATAAACTCAGGGTTGGTTTCATGGGTGGTTATGGTATTCTTATGTTCTGTAGATTACGAATACGTCAGAAATAATTTTGTATATATCATGTATTATTTCATGATCCTTAAATATAGTATGATCTCGTGAGCCCCATATGGCTCTCTTTTTCAGAGCAAATGCACAGTGGTTGACTGACCACTGCTTAAGTTATGAAAACTCCAGCCTGAAATGTATCTGGGGAAAAGGTGAAAGGATAAATAAGAGATGTCTAAAGAAAGATTAGGGATCTGATTTAGCTGTTTACAACCAGAGGGGCTATCCCAATAGTTTGAATGGTTAGCAGTCTAATAAGCACATCACAAAAATAGGAGCCTGGAAATCTGTTAAGTAATTCTTCCATTATTTATACGCAAATCCCCCAGTAAGTCTCAAGCAGATAAATGAGATCTTACCTGAAAATTAAGCAAATCCTGCTTCTATAACACACTGATTGAAAAGAAAAATGAAGTCAGCAGAGTTGTATGATCAAGCAAGCTTCTCAGCCTTTCCATGGAAATGGAACTTGGGACATTTCATTACATCCACCGCTGAAATTGAAAATGCCTTCCAGCCCCCAGAGATCAAAGTTCCTTGGACCTAATGAACAGTGGTAACAGTGCAGAGTGTGTGTGAGGGTGGAGAAGTGGCTCGGGTGTGTCTTGCAGGGTATTTTCTAAGCTTGAAACTGCGTGATAAATAAATCAGTGGAGTATTGGCCCTGCGTTCTAGGATTTCCTTCCTAAGATCTCTCATTTGTAGAAATATTTGCTATTTTTTATTTGATACTGGGGCATATAAAAGCCCATTCCGTACACCTGCTTGCCATTTTCTCTGACGTCATTTTCTGGAAAAGGAAAACAGGTTTTTGGATTTGGATTTTGTTACTTCCCAATGGTGTGATCTTTGGGAAGCGTTCGTGCCTCAGAAGTAGTGTACCCGAGTCACTGGATTTTGTGAGGATCAAGTGAGTTACATGTGGAGAGTACTTGGCTCAGTGTCCAGCACTAAGTACTAGTAGGTACTCAATAAATGCGCGTTCACCATTTCTTGTCTTTTAAAATTTTAAGTCCGGCACAGAGAGTTGATCATAGCCCCAGAGGTGTGCAAAGCACAGCTGTGCTCATGTGTAAGGCACAGCTGTGCCCTCATTTTTGCACGCTGAGCTAAGGCAGGGCTGCAAAGACCCGCGGCAAAAAGCTTGGGCCAGGTGGAGGCAGACAGAACTGGAACCCACTGTACCTCCCTGTGCTGTATGGAAAACACTTCCAGCGTCTCGGGACAGATGACAAAGCCCTCGTATCTACACCTCACCTGCATGTGACCTGAGAATTTCGCCCGAGCATTAGGCGATTAAAGCAGCTCTTAAACGTACCCGTCTGTTGTGCTGTCCTTTTACTGGGACAACATTTCAGTTCATTTCTCCGGAGTCATAAACAGCTACCTGACTGATAGCTTTACTCTGACTGAAAGCTAAATTCAATTTTTTCCCCCTTATGAAATACTCCCACTTTCTCGTTTGTCACATATATAATTAATTTCAGCTGTCTTTTAAGATTTGACAATGGCTGCATTTCTCCCTACTTGTTTATTCTGTATAACTCAGGTTGAATTCCTTTAAAAGTAGATGAGGAAGAAGGTTCTTTTTCTCTTTAAGAAGGCCAAAAAGTTGAGGCTCATTTATTCATCTGTGCCTTTTGAGAAGATTATTCCTGGAAAAAAATTAAAGAAGGGTCCTCACTGTCTTAGGTTTCCAAAGTGCTTCGGAAGCAGACGTTTGTCAGTATTTTAGGATTCTAGAGTTTATACGTGGAAAGAGACTTTCAAAATAAGCTAAGCATTTTTCCCAGAGGAAATTTGAAACATGATTTTCTAAATAAGTTCATTTTCCTCTGATGTGCCCCAAATGGAGAAAAAAGCCTAGAATAATCGAAAGAGAAAATTCAAATGGATTGAACCCAAGGAGAAGACACTTCATCTGTCCTTTAACATGCAGACCAGTGTCATTATTGTAACTGATAGTGGAGAGCAAAAAGCAAGAAATAATCAGGCAGAAATCGCATGCCCAAGCTCCCAGGTAAGGAGACATTTAAAAAAAAATGTTAAAGGCATGAATAGTGGCAGATATATTTTTCATGTCTATAACTTTGGACCCTTGTATAAGTGTAGAGCCTGAAGAGAATACAGATCATTGTTTCAGAGGGTCCCTAGAGAAACCTCGTGGAACTTAGCATCGAATAAAACACGATTTAAAAATATCTTTTTCCAAGGAACAATAAAAAGGCTTTTCCACAGAAATTTAAAGCGTAGTAATCTGAGATGACACGGACGCAATTATGTTGTAATATGTGAAGAACTATATTTGATGGTGTTATTTTTTAGTTCTGTTGATCAGGACTTTAGCTTTTAGATAGCATCTCTATTTGAGCACAGCTTCAAAGTAATTTACCACTGAAGATGGCAAAGGTCCATTACTTTCCTTTCCATGAAACATAGAAGACTTGTTATGATTATTTTTTGGCACAGCAAAAATCACATGTAAATCTCTTTTAAAATCAAGGGGTGCTTGACCGTGATTGCCAACACATTAGTTGGAGGATGCTGTCTGGCCAGCGTTGGTTTCCAGCCCCTGTGGCTTGTTCGTTGTCATCACCCACTTGCACATGGCTTTTGAACCGCTAGAGTTTCCCGCCTAAGGCGTCTGCACGTAGCTTTCCCGTGTATCTGAAAGCCAGGCAAGCATACGGTCTGCTTGTAGATATCAGTAATCTTTCTTCTCTTTTTGTACTAAAATAAATCGAGATTCGAGAAATGAAATTACGTGAACCAGAGGACGGTGGGAAGTCCCGATGACCGGTAGATGGGATGTACGGAAATTTCATTCAGCTGGATGTGGAAGCTTATCAACAGAATAGGCTAGATTTATGTCTTCAGCTTAGATTTATCAATGAGGAGTATTCTGTATCTTAACGGTGTTAAGATTTTCTGTAAAATTTCACAATAAACTTAAGTAAAATTTGATTTATAGTGCCTAGCATGCAAGATGTTGGTAATTTTTTTTTAATTTTTTTTTAATGTTTTTATTTCTTTTTGAGAAAGAGAGAGACAGAGCATGAGCAGGGGAGGGACAGAGAGAGAGGGAGACACAGAATCCAAAGCAGGCTCCAGGCTCTGAGCTGTCAGCACAGAACCCGATGTGGGGCTTGAACTCATGGACTATGAGATCATGACCTGAGCCAAAGTCAGACGCTTAACCAACTGAGCCACCCAGGCACCCCAAGATGTTGGTAATTTAACCTATAATTTGTACTTAATGGATCTTTGGGATTACTGCCACTTAGAAAATTACTAATATCGAAGTCCCACATAAAGAAAGTAGTTTTAACACAATTGTATTAATGACTTTTTTAAAAAAACTTTTTCTTTAATGTTTATTTTTAAGAGACAGAGAGAGACAGCATGAGTGGGAGAGGGCAGAGAGAGGGAGACCCAGAATATGAAGCAGGGTCCAGGCTCTGAGCTGTCAGCACAGAGCCCGACATAGGGCTCGAACCCACAAACCGTGAGATCATGACCTGAGCTGAATCGGACATTTAACTGACTGAGCCACCCAGGCGCCCCTTTAATGACATTTTCGTTACTTATCTCCTTTTAGTAAATAGTCCTACTTAAATATCATTCTTTATTAATATGTTGTTACTTCCCATATATATTATTGGTTGATTTTTATTTTACAAGTTTCGTGTCCTACAAAAATGTTTAGTAGCTTAAAAAAAAAAAAGACATTTCTTAACCCTACCATATCCTAAGTAGAAGTTACCTGATGCCTAAGAGGCAAGTCACCTTTGTTTGTAAAACATGCCACATCATATTCAAAATTATTTACATTTTAAGAATATAATCTTCTTGGACACCTGGGTGGCTCAGTCGGCTAAGCATCCGACTTTGGCTCAGGTCATGATCTCATGGCTCGTGAATTCGAGCCCCATTGGGCTCTGTGCTGACAGCTCGGTGTCTGGAGTCTGTTTCGGATTCTGTGTCTCCCTCTCTCTTTGTCCCTCCCCTGCTTGTGCCTCTGTCTCTGTCTCTCTCTCTCAAAAATAAATAAAACATTAAAAAGAATTTGAAAAATAAAATATAATTTCCTCATCCAAAGACATATTCCCTTTCCTGGCTAGTAATAACCTCTTTTGGGGTGTAAATGTTCCTGGTGATTCCCTCTTCTACTCCCTCTGTCCCTGTGGAGCAGGAAGAATATTCAGAAAGGACGCAGAGAGAAGAGTCCAGACCACAGGCTGCCGCCATTGTTCTCGCCCAAGGCGGCCTGTGCAGTGTTAGGGTCCTGTGTATACAAATGCAACTTGATGTGTTTAATTCAACATGGGTCAAAATTTTCTCCTCCTCGTATCATCTTTGGGGCACATACCTCTTTCCAGGCCTTACCCCAAAGGGAGGTGGCCAAACTACTGATGTTCCACTTCTAATTTACTATCCACCTCACTTACATATAACCTTTTCCTTTTTAATACTTTCAGCATATGAAAACCATGTTATTCAGGCAACCAAGAATACAGTGGGCACACGTAGCCTATTTTTACCTGGGCCCTCTGCCTCAACTGGTAGAACTCCAAATGTACACTTGGATCAACTCATCTTTGTGAGAAAACATACACGCATTCTTTCTTCCACCTTTTCATTTTCCTTTTCTCCCAAGGTCTTGTTGACCTATGTGTATTTTTTGTTAACAATTTGTCTTATTCTTACTGTATGTATCAGTATCTTTCCCCCTCCTCTTCAATAAGATCCCCCCCTGAAATCTCTCTGGAAGCCACGGTGTTTGTCTTTGGTTAGAGAACCATTTCCAAGTGAGTCATGGTACCACACACTCTATTTGAAGGCAGGGTGGGCCGGGCCATGTCGGGGTAGGGATGGGGCAGGCTGTTGGAAGGAAGAAAAGAGCTCTAGTTGCTTAGCAACCATGAGCAAGCTCAGAGTTCTCAGATGCCATCCCACAGGACATGTGACCAGAGACTGGGAGTGTAGTCGAGCATAATGACAATGATTTATTAGCCTAAAAAACAGAACAACACTGTGATGCTTCTGGTAAGAAATAGCCTGTTGTCTCCTCTGTTCTTTTCACTGAAACCCACAGTTACCAACAAAGAGAACAAGAACTACAAAACTTACATCTTCAGTGAAATCAGGAATTGGCTAAAGCTCCAAAGCACAGCTTTTGAAGAATATGGCCAAATATGAAGAACCTTGGGCCAAATGGAGAGAGAGGACCGAGAGCCAGTGAATGCAGGTCCAGATTTTAACCAGATTGCAGCAGCTACTATTTGAAGAAGGCAGACCGGCCAAAGGAAAATCTAGGAACACCCTCGGGTGGTGGGAGTGGGGGAGACAGACTTCCGTACTGCAGAAAAGCAAAGAGGGAAGTTCCGAAGGAGACTTCTTTTCATAACTTTCTGCAAACTAGTCGGTCTCCTTATGACGAGAAATAATTTGGAGATAAAGTAAGATGGAGAAAGGAGAAAAAACACTAAAGTTTGCTAACTATAGATATCTCTATACATATGGGGAGCCACATAGACTTCTCTGAATGATGTGCCTGCCCCGAGCGGGTCAACGTAACAGTCTTGAAGACAGACATACCCAGTCAGAGGATATAGCGGATATGCATTTAGGCACACAAAAAATTGAAAAGTTCTGGAGTCTTTGCCCCCCCTCCCCCGCCATCTTCCCTCCATGTAAATTCCCCGACCCCAGGCTTGAGGGAATAACAGGCTTAGATGGAATGAGAAGTAAGTACAAATGATCTACATGAAGCCCTGTAGGGATAGTATCCGGAAAACATCATTAGGAAGGAGTGCAATTAAGTGAAAAGTAGACAGATAATGCACATTAAGAGAATTACTCCAGGAAATAGGAAAACACAAGTTCACACGGCAAAAAAAAAAAAAAGGGTTTTCTCTCTGCTCGCGAAACGTGTCAAGAAATAACAACTGGAAAAACAGTCTGTTAAAGTTGAGATATGAGTTAGAACAAGATAAGAAAAACCCATGTAAGGAGTTGAAAAGCAAGCTGGCAGACCTTAAGGGAAGAACTTAAATTTAGCAATAAAACTACCGCAGAAATAAAAGGCACAACCAAAGTGGGAAAGGAAAGAAAATAGGGCATTACTGAAAACAAAATTGGAGACACAGAGGTTACACGTAAAAACACTGTAATTGCGAGTAAATAAATGCTGTCTACGATGAACAAATCTTCGCAGAGTGATCTTAGTAAAGTACCTGAAGTTATTTTCTAATTACTAAAAAGAGAAAGAATTCATATAGTGCCAGTATTTAAAAAAAAGAGAGAGACAAAATCATACAAATAGCACCAAAATAGTTATAAGCCTTCCACACTATTATAATGAAAACCCCACACACAATACACAAAACAAAGCAATACACTGAAGGTGTTGCAAATATGATGGGGGAAACAGGAAGTAATATCATCAAGAATTTATATTATGAAATAAATTTACAGAGTTGAAGCCAAATTATTATATTATAAATAACTCAAACACCTATAAAAATAAACTCTCAGAGGGCACCTGGGTGGCTCAGGCGGTTAAGCCTCTGACTTCGGCTCAGGTCATGATCTCAGGGCTCGTGAGTTCAAGCCCCATGTCCGGCACTGTGCTGACAGCTCAGAGCCTGGAGCCTTTTTCAGATTCTGTGTCTCCCTCCCTCTCTGCCCCTTCCCTGCTTGTTCTCTGTCTGTCTCTCTCAAAAATAAATAAACATTAAAAAAAAAGAATAAAAATACCTCTCAGGATGGTTTTAAGAGATAAGAACTACGGGCTATGTGCAAGGGGTATGTATGGAAAATGCAAAACGACACAGAACGTTCAAAGGGGTAAAAATATGTCAGGCAAAGGCAAATAAAATAAACCAAGAGTATACTGTTGAGATAGGATAAAGTTGAAATAAAAAATAATGCCAAACCAAGAATGCTTAAGATAATATGCGCAATCCGAAGTGAAAGGCTAATGTTTATTTTCTTCCTACTGAATAACAACGCATTTGAAAGTGTAACACTGCAGAAAATACACAAAAGACTTAATACAGAAAATATAGTAGTTATAATATTTAGTTTACTTCTTTTTTCTCATAAAGATCAAGTAGTCAAAAAATAAATAAGGCTATGAATCCCAATAGTATAATTATTAAATTTGACCACACACACTTCTTTTCAATTTCATACACTGAAATTAGAGAATTAATTTCCTTTTCAGATGCCATTTAATTTTAACAAAACAAACATAGGCCCCAAAGGAATCTAAGTAAATTACAAAGAGTGGAAAAAATCCAGCCAGCCAAGAATTTTGAATTACTGATATTGAATTAAAACTTGAGAAGCAAGGTTTAACTGGTCCAAGGCTCACTGCTGATGGCCTAACATTCTAGAAGATGAACTGGTCTTCTGCAAAGATCATGGAACCTGGCTTTAGCCCAGTGCTTAGCCAATCAATGCTGGACAATAACAGGTTTGGACCCCTGTCCTCAATCGTGGCAGGAGAGAGGCTGGTTGTTTCCCTACAAATGCTGACGTACTGATCTTGCACATTCAGCTGCAAACCAAAGACACAGCCCCCAGCCTGTAATCATGCTAAGGAATGAGGATCCTGATTCCCCCAGACATAAATGCTCAGCTGGCAGGACCCGTCTGGAACCAGCTTGTGCCACTTTGGATTGCTAGGGTCCCCTGGCCCCTGGCCACACTAAGAGGCATGTGCTTCCCTAACCACGAAGCTTATAAGCTCCAGATCCAAGGGTTGGGGTCAGTCATCCAGAGCCCAATCCAGCCCTTCTGAGACCTTGAATGCTGGCCTGGGACACAGTAGGCAAGTGGACCTCTGCTCCTTTCTCCATGAGCTTTCTCCAATAAATCTTCTCCCTGCTGAGTAGCATGTATGTTGTCTGGCCACTTGTCCTTTGTTTGTGTGATAGTAATGACAGAAAAACGTTCGATTTTTTAAAAGCTAAAAATTTCAGGGCGCCTGGGTGGCTCAGTTGGTTGAGCGTCCAACTTCAGCTCAGGTCATGATCTCGTGGTTGGTGAGTTCGAGCCCCGCGTCAGGCTCTGGGCTGATGGCTCAGAGCCTGGAGCCTGCTTCCGATTCTGTGTCTCCCTCTCTCTCTGCCCCTCCCCCGTTCATGCTCTGTCTCTGTCTCAAAAATAAATAAACATTAAAAAAAATTTTTTTTTAAATAAAAAAAAAAGCTAAAAATTTCACGAAGCCTTCTTACCTCTTGGTTAAAAGGGAAAATATTTTAAAAAGCTGTAATTTGACAATATTAGATATTTAAACACTCTGTATAAAACCAAAAAAATTATATATATAGCTAAAACTACACTCAGAGCAATAGGTATATTATATTGTATACGTATAGTCTGAATATCATATGGCCTAAAAAAAGGATGATAATAAATCAATTTATTCTTAATTTCGAGGACTAGAAAACATAGATTGTTTTAAAAAAGTAGCAAGAATAGGAAGTCATGCATTAGAAAGTAGGTAAGAAGAATTAATGAATAAAACTAAGAGTGGCTTCTCTAAGGGAATAATAACACGATGAAACTACTGGCAAGTCTGATCAAGAATAAAAACCACATGGGGTGCCTGGGTGGTGCAGCGGGTTAAGCGTCCAACTGTTGATCTTCAGGTCACAGTCTCACGGTTTGTGAGTTCGAGCCCTGCGTCGGGCTACATGTGCCCATGGGGCAGAACCTGCTTGGGATTCTGTCTCTCCTCTCTGCCCCTCCTCCACTGTGCTCTCTCTCTTTCTCAAAGTAAATAAACTTAAAAAGATAAAAAATAAATAAATAAATAAATAAAAAATAAAAGACACCCAATGCAAGGAAATTAAAAATAAGAACGGGAAAACTTATTCATTCATTCCACAAATACTTATTACATTCTTACTATAGGCTAGACACATTTCCAAGTAGGTTCTGAGCATATACAGTAAGACAGACCAAAAAAAAAAAAAATATATAGGCACATCCTCAGTACCAGAAAATAAATATGACAAGTAAGTGTATGTATAAATAAACGTATCATGTTAGACAGTGAAGCTCTAATGTGAAACTGAGAAAGAGAAGTGAGCCCTGCAGTGTGGTTGTGTTTGGGGATTGCAGTTTGGGGCAGAGCGGCCAGGGCAGTGACATTTCAGGAGCTACCTAAGGTTGGTGAGGGAGCAAGGTCAGAGTGCATCTGGGAGAAGCAAGTGCCAAAGGCTGGGTAGTGACATCTTTGGGCTTGCTTTTGAAAAGGTCAATTTGGGGACACCTGGGTGGTGCATTCAGTTAAGCATCAAACTCTTTTTTTCTTTTTTAATTTTTAACGTTTATTTATTTTTGAGAGACAGGGAGAGACAGAGCATGAGCACGGGAGGGACAGAGAGGAGGAGACGCAGAATTTGAAGCAGGCTCCAGGCTCCGAGCTGTCAGCACAGAGCCCGACGCGGGGCTGGAACTCACAAACTGAGAGATCATGACCGAGCTGAAGTCGGATGCTCAACCGACTGAGCCATCCAGGTGCCCCAAGCATCCAACTCTTGATCTCTGCTCAGGTCATGATCTCGAGGTTGGTGAGTTCGAGCCCCACCTTGGGCTGTGAACTGATGGGGCAGAACCTGCTGGGGATTCTGTTTCTCTTTCTCTCTGCCCCTCCCTCACTTGTGTGCGTTCTCCCTCAAAATACATAAACTTAAAAAAAAAAAAAAAAGATCAGGGGTGCCTAGGTGGCTTAGTCAGTTAAGCGTCTCACTTTGGCTCAGGTCATGGTCTCATGGTCTGTGGGTTTGAGCCCCGCATCGGGCTCTGGGCTGACAGCTCCGAGCCTGGAGCCTGCTTCAGATTCTGTGTCTCCCTCTCTCTCTGCCCCTCCCCTGCTCGTGCTCTGTCTCTCAAAAAGAAATAAACGTCAAAAAAAACCAAAAAAAAGATTAATTTGGTTTCTGGCTCAGAATAGGTGGCAAGGATGAGAACGGGAGAATGAGTGCATCAGAAACTACTATCACCATTGGGAAATAGGTAGGTCTTATTTATGCAAAACAAGAAGTCTGAGATCCACTCCCCTCCTTTACGTGGGGATTGGAGGGGCCACATTTCGAGGCAATGAGTGATCCTGTCTATTCTCCTTGTTAACCTGACACACCTCCTGGCAAAAGTGCTCAGTAGTTTGTGCTAACAAAACTGCTCTTATCTTTGGCGTGTTTTCCTCGCACAGCTTATGGTCAACAGACCTGGAATTCACAGAGTTACAGGGCATGCCTCCCCCTGGGTTATGTCATGTGTGCTATTTTTCATGATCGAAACCACTCCATGTGTGAAAATCAGGTTATTATAATCCGCTTAAAACCCATTGCCTGCCACGGCCTCAAGTGTTTCTAAGGCAGCAAGGAAGGGGCAAAGGATTCAGACTAGAGTTCAGGGTCTCTCCCTGTTTCATTCATGATTAATTATACCCTTGAAATTATTATTAAGGAAGCTTGGTACTGAAGGAGATTTTTGATTTGGAGGTCTTATTTGATAATCCGACCCTTGGTGTTGTCTAAGCCATAACCCTGGAGAGAGATGATGGTGGCTTGATTAGGGTAGTGGCAGAAAAGGTGGTGAAAAGTGATAGGATCCTGGATATATGCAGTGGTGAAAGCCAATGAAATTTCAAGAGAGATTGAATGAGGAGTAGGAGAGAAAGCAAAGAATGAAGAATGATTAATGGCGTTTGGCTAGGGCAATCTGTGTTGTTATCACAGTGATGGGGGAGGCTATCACCAGCAGATGTGAAGGAAAAATTTAGAGATGCAAAGTTTGAGATGCACAAAAGTGCATCAGGTGGAGGATTCAAGTGGAATTATGTAAATAGTTGGCCACAAGGGCCCGGAGCTCAAGGAAGAGCTTTAGAAACGAGGGAGCCTCGGCATAAGTCGAATGCGGTCCTAGGGTCACGGACGGAAAACAGAGGAGGTTCAGGCAGTCAGCCCTACATCCCTCATGTTCAGGGGTCAGAGAAACAGCAAGAGGCCAACCAAACCCCCCGAAGTGGCCAGTGCCGTAGAAGAATGTCCAGGGGAGTGAAGAAGTTTTCAAGAAAGAAGTCATAAGCTGTGTCAAATGCTCTCCCATCAGAGATGAGGACTACGAGTTAACCATCGGTGATCTTAACCAGAGTCGCTCAGCTAAGGTGATGGGCATGAAAGTCTCATCAGAGTAGGTTCAAAAGGATACAGGAGGACAGAAATCAGAAATGGCAAGCACGCATAACGTTTTGGAGTTTTGCTATAGAAGGAAGTAGAGAACTGGAGTATCACCGGGAGGGTGAAATGGGAGTAAGACGTTTCTCTTTCTAAGTTGGGAGAAATAGTAGCCTATTTGTGGGCTGATGGGAAAAACAGAGTACAGGGGGGCATTGCTGATGCAGCAGAAAGGGGACGGCTGGAGCCATGCAGTGTGCATGCGGGAGGACGGCTGGGTGACGGCAGGCTGGGGCACAGAAGGCACGCTGTGCCCCAGGAATGAAGCAGAATAAGAGGCAGAAAGAAGCAGGGGGCTGTGGAACATGGTAGAGGACATGATGCCCGGGAGGAAGGGAGCAGAAGTCATCAGGCGAGAGGGACGGATTCCTCTTGCAAAGAGCGGAAGTCCTGAAATCAGAGGAGGAGGGTGGATGCAAAGGGCTTAGCGTATTTGCCAGGCAGCCAGAAAGGCCCATGGTGGTTAGGGGTGCCGAGCTGGAAGTGAGACTCACAGGATGGTTGTGCTTTTTCTCCACTAGCCTCCGGCCGTAGGGTGCATGCGTGGAGCACATAGACGGTGGCTTCGCTCAGAGAATATGACCAAGTGGGAGGGCTGGGAGATGAAAGGGCTCTCCAGGGAGTGATTTCACTCTTGGAAATTAAGGTGGGTAAGGAGAGATTGAAGGACAGGAGAAAGACTCTCATACTTTCTTTTTTTCAATGTTTATTAATTTTTGAGAATTTAAGGTGGGTAAGGAGAGATTGAAGGACAGGAGAAAGACTCTCATACTTTCTTTTTTTCAATGTTTATTAATTTTTGAGAGACAGAGAGAGACAGAGTGTGAGTAGGGAAGGCACAGAGAGAGAGAGGGAGACACAGAATCCGAAGCAGGCTCCAGGCTCTGAGCCGTCAGCACAGAGCCCGACGCGGGGCTCAAACCCACGAACCATGGGATCATGACCTGGGCCGAAGTCGGACGCCCAACCGACTGAGCCACCCAGGTGCCCCGACTCTCATACTTTCTGATACTGAAATCTTGTCTTCTGTGTATTTCTAGTCTCTGGTCAGTCCTAACACACTGAGAACTCTTTGTCCTTAGTGTGTATTTTATGTTAACAACTAGCTGCTAGGGTCTTCATGTTGCCTTCCGCCTTCCTGGTAAAGCTGGATAATAATCCATCAGAGAAATATAGGGACACATTCTGTTTGAGGATATCTCAAGAGAAAGAGGCTTCATGGCTTCTTACCGTCGGTGTTTAGTTCTTCATAGAGAACATCCGTAGACATTCTGCTGTCCCTTGCACAAACCAAAAGCCCTGGTTTTTGCTTCGTAGTTTTTAATGTTTTTCTTTAACTCCCACGAATGCTTTCTTCACATTTTTTCGAAGGATTATACACAGAACTATAAATTTAACTTCTCCTTAAAAGTGAATTACATGGGGCGCCTGGGTGGCTCAGTCGATTAAGCGTCTGACTTCGGCTCAGGTCATGATCTCGCGTTCCGTGAGTTCGAGCCCCACGTCGGGCTCTGTGCTGACCGCTCAGAGCCTGGAGCCTGTTTCAGATTCTGTGTCCCCCTCTCTCTCTGACCTCCCCTGTTCATGCTCTGTCTCTCTCTATCTCAAAAATAAATAAATAAATGTTAAAAAAAAAAGTGAATTACAATTTGGGGTGCCCGTGTGGCTCAGTTGGTTGAGTGTCCTACTTGGGCTCAGGTCATGATCTCACGGTTGGTAAGTTTGGTCTTGCTGCTGTCAGCGCAGAGCCAGCTTCAGATCCTCTGTCCACCTCTCTCTCTGCCCCTCCCCTGCTCACTCTCTTTCTTTCAAAGAAAAAAAAAAAAAGAATAAACATGAAAAATATTCTCAAAAATGGAATTTCAATTTTACGCTTAATGATTGTACTTTAAAAAGAGAACGGAGGCCTTAGAATCGTCTTTAGAATGAACATTCGTTATAACAAAGGTGTGTGTACTTAGCATTTGAAGATGGGGATGATAAAATTATATGATAAAAATTTCAAGTTGAAAGAAGCTGGTGTATCTGCATCACTACAGGTCTTAAATTTATTTTATTTTGCCAGCAAAGCACATTTCAAGTGATAGCTGGCATATCTTTTTGTAAAAGTAGACAATATGCCTGCTATTCAGGGGGGTTCTAAGACATATGAAACCTGGTCTTATTTTCTTTATATTAAAACACATTTTTATGAAAAATTAATAAACTTAATCTTACTAGAATGTTTACATGAGTGTTATTTTGAGTTGGTTAATGTTCATTTTATTAGGGATGGGGTTTTGGGCTAAAGCTGAGCAATATTCTGGATGAGTCTTGAATGCAGGACTCATAATATCTGTTGTTGAGTCTTTATTTCGAGTAAATGACTTCCATTATGTACAACCGTATTAGCTCTTTAAAATTTATTAATGATGCATGAATTGACTACAGAGGTATGTAGACACAGTTTATTAATTCATATAACCATCACTTATTGTGCATCCATTGCGTTTCCAGTGTTGCAATGCACGTGAAGGATACAAAGATAACCGAGACTTGGACGTCGTCCTTGAATTTGGGCAAAGGACATCCGTACAACAGTGTAATGGGTGCCATTAGATATATCTGAAAAATGATATTGAAAGAACTGAGATGCAAATAAATACTGCTTGGAAAGGTGGTCTGATATTAACAGAATATCAACCACAATATTATGTTGTATAATTACATCTTTTTTTAATTCAGCAAAGCATTTAGAGAACATATGGTGGCAATATTTTGGAAGCAATCGTGCCTGGCGAATACAATTATACTGACAGTAATCTTTTTTGGAGGATGATACACATATGTGAAAAACAATGTAGTACAATCCAGCAACATAATGCTGAAAAAAAAAAGTTGAAGTATAAGAATATTAAGTGTGGGTAGTTTAGTCAGGAATTAGTTGGAAAACCAGGCCCTGCATTAGAATGATGCTATTTAAAGGAGATAAAGAAAACACTCTCAGGATCTAATCCCTCTTCTGACACTAGACCCTAAACAATTCAAACACTGTTATCATGGTCTCTTTAGATCTTTTTGGAACAGACCAATAAATAAAAAAGGATTTGAGAAAAATCTTACATGCGATTTTACAGTAGGTTTTATCTGCAACTCAACGTATCGGTATTTCCTATACCAAAATCTGCTACAGATAAAATGTTCAAATATGAAAATTACAGGCCAATTTTACTTACGAATATGGGAAAATTCTAAATGAAATATTTGTAAACAAAACCCAGCAGTGTATTAAAATGCACGATAAAGTTTATTTCAGATATTCAAGTAAGTTTTATCATTAGCATTCTGTCAGTAAATTTTTTATATTGACAGATTTTTGGAAAATATGAAATTATTAAAACATTTTATCAAAACAACTTTTGATGAAATTTCAGAATCACTTTTGATTACAATGAAGAAGTTCTAAAGTAAAATAGAAAAGGAAGGACGTTTTCTTAATACAGTTAAACCCAGCCCAACCCAACTAATATATTAAATTGAGCAATGTAATAGACTTTTGCATCATATTGGGAAACAGAGAGAATGCCTGCTAGCAGCATTATAATTCAACAGTGTTTTGGCAGTTCTCCCTAGCATGACAAGGCAAAAGAGAAAAATACATGGTATAAATATTGGAAGAGATAAACGCTAATTATTTGAAGATAATCAGATAATTAGCATTTCATTGAATACTGAGGGGGGAAAAAAAAGAAACCCAATTTACACGATGCATTACTCTAATGAGAATTTCGGCATGGTGTATGGATACCAAATTTTATTACATATATATTCATTCTCTACAGTATTGTACAAATGTCAAGTTAAAAGAAGTGTGGACATAGACAGACTTTAATTAGCAAGGCAGACTATTGTGATAGGAAGAAGGCTCCAATCTCAGAAATCTGAGCATCTCAGAGCCAAACAGAGCCCCTCTGTTAAAGGGGTAAAGAGGGAGCAAGCAGAGAAAAGCAGAATCTTTGGCAGCCAAGTTGAACAAGCAAAGGAAATGGCCAATGGGCTCAGGAAAAAGGTCTTACTATGGCCCTATGATTCCCAGGCAAAGCTGATGAATGGGCATGTTCAATATTTCGTGTTCTTACTCAGATTCAGGAGTTAGAAGCATTCTGAGTCCCATGGAAAAGAGAAAAGGTTGACTAACGTGTGGTAAAGACTAAGTAGAGGACAAACAATGGGTAGTCGTGAACCTTTGGTCACACATGGCATATCAATTTGAAAGATCTTATATTCTCAATACAAGAAAATACAGATTCGTGTATGAATAATTTTATTCAGCTACAAGACCTATATGATGCAAAGTATGAAATTGGTAATTAAGGACATAAAAAAGCCAGAATATATACCATGTTCCTATTAACCAGGGCTAATACCATAAACTATTTTTTTTTATGATGCTGAGTGTGTAATAAATGCAAATTATAATCCCCCGTATTTTTTGCAGATAATAGGATGGTTTTAAACTTCATGTGGGTGGCTCAGTCTGTTGAGCGTCTGACTTGATTTCAGCTCAGGTCATGATCCCAGGGTTGTAAGATCGAACCCTGTGTCAGGCTCCACACTGAGTATGGATTCTCTCTGCCTCTGAGAGAGAATTCTCTCTGCCTCTGTGCTCCCCGCCCCAGCTCGTTCTCTTTCTTTTAAAACACACACACATCACCACCACCGCCGCCACCAACAAACAAACAAAAAACAAACAAAAAAACAACGCTTTTGTGGAAAAAAATGCGGAAGTATATTTTAAAAATCTGAAAACCAATAGTCAGTGGAATTTATCTTACAGATGATTAAATGTCTTTAGTCAAGACAGTGTATTACATACGGCTAACATCCTACCTAATGGTGAAAAACTAAAGATCAGAAACAAGACAAGAATGCCCATTTCTGCCACTTTAATTAAATATTGTACTAGAGGTTCTAGTAAGAGCAACTATGCAAGAAAAATAAATAATGGACTTCCAGATTGGGAAGGAAGAAGTAAAAGTATCTTCATTCTGAGATGTATTTGTTTAGAGAACATCCTAAGAAATCCACACACACACACACAAACTGTTAGAGCTAATAAGTGAGTTTGGAAAGGTTTCAGAATGTATAATCTGTATGCAAAAATCTGTTTTATTTCTGCATCCTAGTAAAGCACAATCAATCCGAAAATAAAATTAAGAAAGTCATTCCGTTTGCAATGGCATCAAAAGGAATAAAGTAGTGCTTAATAAATTTAAGGAAAGCTTCCCTGCAAGCTTTACACAGTGAAAACTGTAAAACATCATTGCTAGAGAGGAATGATTATGATCATGGCGGAAGAAGAATTTTCTACCGTCTTCCTCGGAAAGAACACTGATTTCGACAACCACCCATGCACAAGAATGCCTTTGTGAAAGTTCCGTAGTCCAGTGGAGACATTCCAACACACACTTGGAGAAAAAATATCCGAGATTAGACGCAGTAGATAGAGTCAAGAGGAACAGTTTCCCTTTCCAAGTGTCACTTTTTTCCCGAGGCAGCAGAGCTCAGTGCCAAGAGATACCTTCTCAGCCCGTGATTTCTCTCATGAGGGACAGCGAGAGTGTGTGAGCGAGCGTCCGGCTTTACCAATTGTGTGGGATGCTACAAAGGGGACCCACTCCATTCTTGCCGGTCCGGAATACTGAGTTGTGAACTGCGTGACTGGGAGTGGTGAGCATCTGAGGGATCGGATTGGAATATATCAAAGCCTCCTTTGCTTTACAGATTCCTTCAGGAGGCCTGTTCATAAGCTTCCGTGGTTGCCTTGCCTGCAGATCCCCAACTGGGTCACAGGTACCCCCCGTGTCCTGTGTGCCTCCTCTACCCATCTCCTCACCCTATGGCTGACTCCCCCTGCACACCTCCGACGGTGGTTGAGAGTGAGCCTTTGCAGACGGCCAGTGAGCACCTGCGGAATAGTTAGCCCAAGTTTTCAGGATTAGAGAAAACACACAAATCTGAGCTTTCAGCACTTGTCCCAGAAAAAAAGAAGCAAATGGGAGGGTGAAAGCACTCGATGTGGCTTTGCAGGACTGAAAAAATGCATGTAATGTTACGGGTCCCCTCCCACCCATAAGAGAGAACAAGAAGTGTGGAGCAGGCATAGCTATAGAAAAGATCTGAGAAAGCCTCAGAATTCCTAATAGGAATAAAGGAAACTATTTCCAGAAGCCGGTCAGTAAAGACTGGAGGAAGTGACTGCTCCTTGAAATGTGAAGACAAAAATGCAAGACATCGAGGACCATGAAATATCAAGGAAACGTGTCCCCAACAAAGGAGCACAATAACTTTCCAGTGACTGACCCTAAAGAAGTGGAAATATTTGATTTGTCTGATAAAGAATTGAAAATAGTTATTTTCCTCTTATTTTATTATTTATCTTTTTGTTTTTGAGACAGAGAGAGAGACAGAACACAAGCGGGGAGGGACAGAGAGAGAGAGAGAGAGAGAGAGACACAGAATCTGAAGCAGGCTCTAGGCTCTGAGCTGTCAGCACGGAACTTCACGCAGGGCTCGAACTCATGGACCCTGAGATCGTGACTTGAATCTGTTAAGTTGAAAACATCATTTGAAATTATCCAGTCAGAGGAGAACAAATTAAAAAGAAGAAGAAAAAGGAAAGAGAAAAAAAAAGTCTATGTGAACTATGGGATACCAGTAAGAGAAAAGAATCTACATGGTATTGGTATCCCAGTAGAAGAGAGAGAGAAAGGGACAGAAGCCTATTTAAAGAAATAACGAGTGAGAACTTTCCAAAATCTGGGATGGAATTTGGACATCTAAGCTCATGAAGCTCATAGATATCCCTAAAATTTCAACCCAAAATGATTTTCTCGAAGACCCATTACAGTAAACTGAGATAGATCATATGATGGGTCACAAAACAAGTCTTAGCAAATTTAAAAACACTGGAATCATAACATGTTTTGGGCCAGTATCAGCCTATCAATAACCAATGTTATAATCAGACTGGCTCTCATGTTCCTTGTTATGATTACAAAATGACCTCCAGTAGCAAACATCAAAAACCTTTGGAAAAAAAATAAAGAGACAAAAAAATAAAGGTTTGTTAGTTACAGGACCTCAAAATTACACAGCACATCTAGGACCACACAGTGAGGCCACAGGGACAGAAAGAGAGAAGGTATGAAGGCCTTGGGTTCTGCTTTTATTAACACTTACTTCCAATCCTTCTCAAACTCTTCCAAGAAATCAAAGAGGAGGAAGCACTTCCAAACTCATTTTACCAGACCAGCATTATCCTGGTACCAAAACCAAATAAAAAGATTATAAGAAAAAAAAAATAATAAGGCCAATATCTCTGATGAATATAGATGCAAAAATTCTCAACAAAATATTAGCCAACAAATTCAGTATCACATTAAAAGTATCATACACCACAACCAAGTGGGATTTATCCCTGAGATGCAAAGATAGTTCAACATACACAAGTCAATAACTGTACATGGACATTAAAATCATATGATTATCTAAATACCTGCAGAAGAAGTACTCAAAATCCTTTTGTGATAAAACTTTCAATCAACTGGGTATAGAAGAATGTACTTTAAAATAATGAAGGGCACTGGGATGCCTGGGTGGCTCAGTCGGTTAACCGTCCGACTTCGGCTCAGGTCTGATCTTACCGTTCATGAGTTTGAGCCCCACATCGGGCTCTGTGCTGACAGCTCAGAGACTGGAACCTGCTTCAGATTCTATGTCTCCCTCTCTCTCTGCACCTCTCCTGCTCATACTCTGTCTCTGTCTCTGTCTCTCTCAAAAATAAATAAACATTAAAAAAATTTATAAAAAATAATGAAGGGCACATATAACAAGCCCACAGCTAACATTACACTCAGTGGCGAAAGCTTGAAATCTTTGCCTCTAAGATGAGGAACAAGACAAGGATATCCATTGTCACCACTTCTACTTAACGTAGTATTGGAAGTCTTAGCCAGAACAATTGCCAAGAAAAAGAAACAAAAGGTATCCAAATTAGAAATGAAGATCTAACATTGCCCCTGTTTACAGGCAATATGATTATATATACAGAAAATCTTAAAGACTCCGCCAAAGATGTTACAACTATTCAACACATTTAGTACAACTGCAGGGTACAAAACCAACATGAAGAAAATAAATTGCTTTTCTATAGAATAAGAACAAACTATCTGAAAAAGAAATACAGGAAACAATTCTATTTATGATAACATCAAAAAGACTGTTTCAGTATGACTTTAACCAAGGAGATGAAACTGAAATTTGTAAGATATTGATGAAAGAAATTGAAGAAGGCACAAGTAAATGGGAAGATGTTCTGTATTCACGGACCAGGGTTAATATTGTGAAAATGTCCATACTACTAAAAGCTTTCTATAAATTCAGTGCAAATTCTAGCAAAATTGAAATGGTATTTTGCACAGAGATAGAAAAAACAATCTAAATTCACACAGAACCACCAAGGACCCTGAATAGCCAAAGTAATCCTGAGAAAGAAGGGGCAAAGCTGGAGGCATCACGCTTCCTCATTTTAAACTATATTACAAAGCTATTAATCAAAACAGCATGGTACTGGCATTAAAAACAGACATAAAAACCTATGGAACAGAATTGAGAGCCCAGAAATAAATCCACAACTAATATTTGACCAAAGAGCCAAGAATACTCAATGAAGAAAAGACAGTCTTTTCAGTAAAAGGTGCTTAGAAAATTGGATATTCACATGCAAAAGAATGAATGTGTACTCCTATCTTATTCCACTGACAACAATTAAAATGGATTAAAGGCTTAAATTTTGGATATGATACTAAAAACACAGGCAACAAAACCAAAAATAAATAAGCGGAACTACATCGAGCTAAAAAGCTTCTGCACAGCAAAAGAAACAATCAATGCAATAAAAAGGCAACCTATGGAAAAGGGGGAAATATTTACAAAGCATATATCTGATAAAGGGTTAATATGAAAAATATATAAGGAACTCTTACAAGTCAAAGCAGACAATAAATAATCCAATTTAAAAATGGGTATCACAAGTTAACAAAATAGGAGGTCAGGTAGATAGGAATGAGCATTCAATAGAAAGATTTTATTTAGAAGTTCTAGGAGTTGAGAGAGTCCAGAAAGAAAAATAAAATGAGTGGAGCATCTGAATAGACATTTTCCAAAAAGATATACAAATAGCCAGCAGGTATGTGAAACGTGTGTAACACACTAATCATCGGGGAAATGCAAATGAAAACATTGCATTGCATTGCAACAAATTGTCACCTCAACCTTGTTGGAATAGCTATAACCAAAAAACAAGAGATAACAAGTGTTGGTGAGAAAAAAAGAACACTCGTGAAATTTGGGGGGAATGTAAATTAGTATAGCCCTTATGGAAAACAATATGGAGCTTCCTCGAAAAATGAAAAAAATAAATCCCACTTTTGGGGATATATTTGAAGAAAATGATATCACTACCTCAGAGAGATTCCTGCACCCTCATGTTCTTTGCAGCATTATTCCCAATAGTCAAGGTGTGGAAACAACGTAAATGTCCTTTGTTGGATGAACGGATGAAGAAAAGATGATACATATATGTGTGTATATATATACATACATATATATACACACATATATGTATGTGTATATACATACACATATATACATATATACATACATACACATATATACATATGTATATATGTGTGTGTGTATATATATATATATATATGTATACATATATATATAAACAGCCATAAAAAATAAGAAAATTCTAGTATTTGCAGCAACATGGATGAAACCTGAGGGCATTATGCTAAATGAGATAAATCAAACGGAAAAAGAAAACACTATGCCCTCATATACATGGTCTTAAAAAGTTGAACACATCAAGATGGATGGTAGAATAGTGGTTGCCAGAGGCTGGGGGTTGGGGTAAATGGAGAAATATTTGTCAATGGTACAAACTTCCAGGTGTAAGAGTAAAAAGTTCTGGTGATATAATGTATAACATGGTGATTGAAGTCAATCTGTATTATTATATACTTGAAGATTGCCAGGAGAGTAGATCTTAAATGTCTCCACTATATACCCAAAATGGTAATTATATGTGGTAACTATGGTAATCTTTGGTAATCATCTACGGTAAACTTTGGTAATCATTTTGCAAATATACATGCATCAAATCATCATGTTGTTCCCCTTAAACTTACACACTGGTATATGTCAATTTTATCTCAATAAAGCTGAGAAAAATCATTGCTAAGAACTAAAGAAGATACAAGTAAATGGAAATACTACTCATGTTTATGTTTGGAAGACAATATTGTTTAGATGGCAATACTCCTCAAAAAGATCTGCAGGTTCAACACAACCCCTAAAAAATCCCAGCTGGATTTTTTTTTTTCCAGAAAATGACAACTGACTCTAAAATTCATATGGAAATGCAAGGGAACCAGCACAGTCCAAACAATCTTAAAAAAAATAAAGAAAGTCGAAGTCCTCACACTTCCTAATTTCAAAACAATACCATCAATACTGTGTGCTACAGGCATAAGGCTACATATGAAGATCAATGGAACAGGATAGAAAATCTAGAAATAAGCTCAGTTTTTACACTTGATTTTCATCGAGAGTTCTAAGATACTTTATTGGGGGAAGGAATAATCTTTTCAAACAAATGGTTCTGAGACAACTGGACATATACGTACCCCCCAAATCACCCCTACCTCATACCAATTAACTCAAAATGGATAAAAGACCTAAATGTAAGAGTTAAAACTAGAAACGCTTAGAAAAAAACTTAAGTGTAAATCTTCATGATCTTGGATTAGGCAAGGGTTTCTTTTTTTTTTTTTAATTTTTTTTTTTTTTAACATTTATTTACTTTTGAGACAGAGAGAGACAGAGCATGAACGGGGGAGGGGCAGAGAGAGAGAGGGAGACACAGAATCTGAAACAGGCTCCAGGCTCTGAGCTGTCAGCACAGAGCCCGTCGCCGGGCTCGAAATCATGAGCCGTGAGATCATGACCTGAGCCGAAGTCGGACGCTTAACCGACTGAGCCACCCAGGCGCCCCTAGGCAAGGGTTTCTTAAAGGTGACATTTAAAGCACGAGGAACTGAGGGAGATAGATAAAACACAGTTCATCAAATTTTTTTGAAAAATTGGGTTTTAAAGGATGCTATCAAGAAAGTGAAAATGCAATCGCAAACTGGGAGAAAATATTTGCAAATCATATAACTGATAAGGGCTTGGTATCCAGGATATATAAGGAACTCTTACAGCTCAACGACAAAATGGGAAACAGCTCAATGTAAAAAATGGGCAAAGAAAAATGCAAATCAAAACCACAGCGAAATATCACTTTACAGACATTGGGATGCATATAATAAAAAAGGGTGGACAGTAACAAGCGTTGGAGAGAAAGATGGAGAGATTGGGACTCTCCGAAATCACTGGTAGAAATGAAAACCGTGGCTGGTTGGAAAAATGGTTTTGCGGGGCCTCAAAAAGTTAAACATAAACTTATCATATGACCCAGAAATTCCATTCCCAGGCATTTATCCAAGATTATTGGAAACATACGTTCAGCCAGAAACTTGTACATGAATGTTTGTTTATAGCAACGTTTTTCAGAATAGCCAAAAAGTAGAAACAACCCAAGTTCCCACCAAGTGGCGAACGGATAACTAAAATGTGGGATATCCAGAGCATAGATTATTTAGCCATAAAAAGGAGTGACGCACAGATACGTGCTACTCACATGGACGGACCTTGAAAACGTTTTGGTAAGTGAAAGAAGCCAGAATTTGTGTAATTTCATTTATATGAGATGTGCGTAACAGGCAAATCCATAGAAACATTAAGTAGAATATTGGTTGCTAGGGGGTGAGAGAAGGAGGACTGGGGAGTCAGAACTGGGATAGGGTTTCTTTTTGGGGTGATGAATGCATTCTGGCATTAGAAAGTAGTGATGATTGTGAACCCCCTGACCACCACTGAACTGTACATTTTAAAAGGGTGAATTTTATGTAATGTCAATTATATTTCAGTTTTAAAAGAGATGAAATAATAGTGCGGAGGAAGTTAAAAAACTACATGGCACTGATGCAACAATAAATGAATAGATCACTTCAGAAAGAGATAGGGGGCGGCTGGGTGGCTCCGTCGGTTAAGCCCCTGACTTCGGTTCAGGTCGTGATCTCCCAGTTCGTGAGTTCGAGCCCCAGGTCGGGATCTGTGCTGACAGCTCAGAGCCTGGAGCCTGCTTCGCCTCTGTGTCTCCCTCTGTCTCTGCCCCTCCCCTGCTTATGCTCTCTCTCTCCCTCAGAAATAAATAAACATTAAATTATTTTTTAATAAATAAGAGATACAAATATATATGAAAACTTCCTATTTGTTAAAGATTATGTCACAAATCACAAGAGAAATGAAACTCCTCAGTAACTCACTCAGAAAATTGATTTCCTTCAAGGTTTTTAATTTATTTTTGAGAGTGAAAGACAGAGAGACAGAGCACGAGTCGCGGAGGGGCAGAGAGAGAGGGAGACACAGAATCCGAAACAGGCTCCAGGCTCTGAGCTGTCAGCATAGAGCCCGACACGGGGCTCGAACCCACGAACCGCGAGATCATGACCTGAGCCGAAGTCCGAAGCTTCACCAACTGAGCCCCTCAGGCACCCCAATTTGTGCCTTCTTGGGATGGAAACCTCACTTTCTGCTTCGGGCCAAGAGATTTTATTTAAAACAATGTATTATTTTCCTTGCCAGGGCTTGGAGAATTGGGGCAAGTCTTCGTCTGCTCAGGCGGCCATAACAAGATACCATAGACTGGGTGGCTTAAATGTCAGAAATGTAATTAGAGTTCTGGAGGCTGGAAGTCCCAGATCAAGGTCCCGTATGGTGGGTTTGTTTCTGATAAGAACTTTTCCTGGCTTGTGGATGGCAGCCTGCTCAGTGTCCTGACATGGCCTTTCCTTGGTGTGTGCAGGTGGGGAGAGAGCTAGCAAACATTCTGGCATCTCTTCTTCTAAAGACGCTGATCCTTTTGAATCAGAGCCCAAACCCTTATGCCCTCATTTAACTTTAATAACTTCCTTACGAGGCCCCATCTCCAAATGTGGTCAGACTGGGGGTTAAGGCTTCCACGTATGAGTTTTAGGGGGACATAGTCCACAACAGTGTCTTCTGGGTTATTCTGCATCATATCTTCTGCATCTTTGCGGGGGCAGTGAATGTAGGGGTCCCCGTTTATACTGGGGTGGGAGGGAAAAGGGAAATGAAGCACAAATATCTCAAAAATATTATCCCAACACATTTGGAATAGCAAAAGTATAAAACCGATTTCAATATTCGTCAACTACTCTCTGGAGTAGTTAATACATTATGATAAACTCATACTAAACACTATCCAGAGAGCACTAAAAAGTTATAAGTAGATTTATAAACACTTATGAAGGGGAAGGATAGCCCCAGTTGGGGGAAGGATAGCCCCAATATATATACTTACCTCAAAAAGCAAGCAACGACATAATATAGATTGACGGATGTCATTTTATGTTGGCACGAAGGTGTAGAAGCAAAGGAAGGGTACCGAAGTGCCATTAGGGAAGAAGTGTTGGTGACAATGATAGGAACTATTAAATTCTCTTTTAAAATATCTCTGCCTTGGGGCGCCTGGGTGGCTCAGTCGGTTAAGCGTCCGACTTCGGCTCAGGTCATGATCTCACGGTCCGTGAGTTCGAGCCCCGCGTCGGGCTCTGTGCTGACGGCTCAGAGCCTGGAGCCTGTTTCAGATTCTGTGTCTCCCTCTCTCTCTGCCCCTCCCCCGTTCATGCTCTGTCTCTCTCTGTCTCAAAAATAAATAATCGTTAAAAAAATTTTTTTTAAATATCTCTGCCTTTTGAATTATTACAATGAGCAGGTGCTCCATTTGTAATTGGAATGCGTGAAATTTTAAAAGACGAGAACCAGTTGAAGAATATTGCTCCCAGAAGAAAGACTGAGAGCTGAGACGGACACTGGCAGGTCCCCTTGTCGGTCCTCGCAGGTGGAGGTGCCCACAGATGGGCAACCTGAGTGCCCGCCACCACTTACGGCCTGGGCCTCATCTTTCCGAATCCGGAAACTGGATCCTTTTTTTTTTTTTTTTTAATCCACACAGGTCGTGCGGCTTTACTACTAACCAAATCCATAAGACATGAAAACATGACTAGAGTACTAATTAATATATAGCCAATGGGGGTGGGAATGTCTCTAATCACTGAGCTACATATTTGTGTGATATCGAAAAGACCTTTTTTCTGGTGTCAGTTACTCAAGAAATAAACAAGGAGTATTAAAAATTCAAGTCATGGGGGCGCCGGGGTGGCTCAGTCGGTTAAGCGTCCGACTTCAGCTCAGGTCACGGTCTCGCGGTCCTTGAGTTCGAGCCCCGCCTCGGGTTCTGGGCTGATGGCTCAGAGCCTGGAGCCTGCTTCCGATTCTGTGTCTCCTTCTCTCTCCGCCCCTCCCCCGTTCATGCTCTGTCTCTCTCTGTCTCAAAAAAAATAAATAAATGTTAAAAAAAAAATTCAAATCATGGAACCATCTGATGAATGACTCTGGCCCCACTATCACACTTCTCAGCTTTTAGATATTTGGAAGACAGCTTCGTGTGTACAAGCGTTCGGGGAAAGTATTTTTGAATTGATGATTCCCCCTTCACCACCACAATCTGTCTCCCTCCTTCTCCTTTTCTTCTCTCTCTTCCTTCCTCTGCCTCTTGTCCCCTTATTGTAGAGAGATGTTTTGTAACTTAAATATAGAGCTCACCTCTTTGGGGACCTCAGGACCCAAAGCTGCCAGATTCCATGCCCCCTGCAAAGTGTAGGTGCTGGACCGACCCTGCTCAATGCCTACTTCTTGATTTTTTCTCAGGGTTTTTGCATAACAATATCCTTCATTTCAGGCATTGGTTTTTCATTTTTGGAAGAAAAGCATTAGTACTGTTCCTTTACATACAATATTTTGGCCCCTTCAAGCCTATGTTGCCCCTTTTTTGACTGGAGATCTAGTCTGTATCATAAAACTTCTGTGAAACCTCATTTCCACATGGACTTTCTTCAAATATAAATTTGTCACCTCCTGTCTAAGTGAGAGTCATTATAGCCTTCTATGTGATGACTTTAACAGAAATTTAAAATACCATGATTTGATAGTATTTTTGAGCCACATCACCCCTGAAAGGTAATCCTGTTGCTGTCATTTTGAAACATGGCTGGACTAGTATATCAAAATCTTGCCATAGGTTAGCAGATGATTTCATTCCTAGCAGTACTGAATTCCTATTTGTGTGTCCTGAGCAGGCCAGGTATTTGAGAAAAGTTGTCATTCAGATTGATGGTGCTTTTAAAATGATGCTTTAACACTGACATATAAGGAAACATACTGGGGGATTGAACTTCGATTTAATAGCACGATTCAGGAGACCACTGAAATCCCTAGTTCTGTTGCTTTCCCCTGTATTAGTATGGCAAGAGAGAAAGGAACCTTCTGGAAAAGGAAGCTACTCTTTGGACTATTGATAATGCATTTTGGTCATGTGTCCACTTGGCTAAACATTTCCCCAACTTGTTTCCCTTCGCCTTTGGGTCAGATTTCTATTGAAATGATAGATTTAGTTTTCTTTCTATATCTAAAAACATATCTTTCCTTTTTTTCCCTAAACTTAGGGCACTGATTTTTCAAACAGTTAAGAGGGATATTCTCAGATCTCTCAAATCATGGTATTTAGCCGTTGTTAAAGCCTTACCCTGGCAAGAAGTTGGACTTACCCCATTGTTCTTAACCATGCAGTATGTCCTCACCCCACTGCTGATGCTTTTAGACCCTCATTGTTCTCCTGAGCTCACTGTTTGTTTTTGTTTTTGTTTTTGTTTTTTTTATTTTTGGGACAGAGCGAGACAGAGCATGAACGGGGGAGGGGCAGAGAGAGAGGGAGACACAGAATCGGAAACAGGCTCCAGGCTCCGAGCCGTCAGCCCAGAGCCCGACGCGGGGCTCGAACTCACGGACCGCGAGATCGTGACCTGAGCTGAAGTCGGACGCTTCACCGACTGCGCCACCCAGGCGCCTCCTGAGCTCACTGTTAAGAGGCTACTGGTTCCTAGCTCTGGATCCCTATGGGGATTCAGATCAGGGACGTTTTCCTGCTGTTTCTACCACTGTATAATATGGTAGCTAGTACCACATGCAGCTGTTTCAATTAAAATTAAATAAAATTAAAACTTCATGCCTTCAGTTACATGAAGCACAACTGCAGCTCAGTGACCCCAGGTATCTAGTGGCTACCATATTGGTTGGTGCAGAGAACCTTTCCATTAATCACAGCACTTACAAGGTAGTCCCCTGCCTGTGTCTTCCGCTGAGCAAAGACAGTTGCCATTTGGACACTTGCACAGCGATAGCTCCGGGATGTAGCGCAGCACTTTGCCCATGACGTATGTTTAATTCACTGAAGGATTAAATGCATGATATGAATGAATGAATGGTTATTGCCATTAACAATGGTTTCTCTTGGCTGCCCAAAGCTTTCCACGAATTAATTCTCACTTCCAGTTATTGTTTCAGCTTAGTTACACTTCCTCAGAAAATTCTGCCCTGTCTGATCCTCTACGCTAGGTTAAGTGCTTCTTTTACAGCCTCAGTTTTGTTCTCTATTCATTTTTATTTTTCAAAAATATTTATTTTGACAAGGAGAGAGAGACAGACAGAACCTGAGTGGGGGAGGGGCAGAGAGAGAGAGAGACAGAGAGAGAGAGAATCCCAAGCAGGCTCTGCACTGTCAGTGCCAAGCCCTACACGAGGATCGATTTCACAAAACTTGAGATCATAACCTGAGCTGAAATCAAGAGTGGGGCGCTTCACTGACTGAGCTCTAATGGGATACTCTTAATACTTCAGTAACGAACTGCTTGTCTTTTGATTTCTCCTAAACAGGAAGTTCCTTGAGGACCTTGAGGACCTTGAGCTTATCTCCGTTAACATCTTCTCCCTAACTTCGTATTCCGCAACACAAGCACATGGAAGATAAACTAAGTAAGTGAAGGAATCTCTTTGCTCTTTAGGATTCACTCTGATGCTACTTAAAATGGAATCTGAAAGTGCCTAACTGTATGTCAGCGTTTTTTAAAGAGATATGTAAGATTATTTATTCAGTTAAAAAGAAATGAAACACGCGTACATAGAACCTGCTATAACCTCAGGCCATCCTTCGGTTCTCTATAGCAGGGCAAGGCAGCAGAATTCATTCTGGACAAAACTGTGAACAGGAAGTAGTTACGGACTCCTTTCTCCCAAGCCTCGGTGGAAATGGCTGCCTTCGCTTTCTCTTCTATCATGTGCCTTCGTTCCCCAACACCCCATTGCTATTCTGTGACTACTTAAAGACAAGCATCTGAATGAAAACATTTAAGCCCTCCATTCCACAGTCAGTATATAACCAATTGTCATGTAGACTTTTTGAATTTATTTCCTAAATTAGTTTTCCTAGAAAAAATGAACTTACCAAAGCAGTTGGACTAAAGATTAAATCGAGTTACTTTAAATCAGTCCTCCTCCAAAGATAGCATGAATAAAAATATGTAGTATTCGTTGAACCTCAGATGGTTGGCTCTCCCCCAGAAATTTGATTCAGTAGGTGGGGGTGATGCCAGGGACTGGGCATTTGAGTTTGTATCAATCATCCCCTGTGTGGACTGCAAAAGTCTCTCTGAAACTAGGGTTAATTTTCTTCCACCTTCTCTCATAGAAAAGGGAATAATTTTTCCCTCATGTTTCTTATTATATGGTTCAGGGATTACCTACAAGGAAAATCCAGTTGCGTAAATTGCATCATATTCGTTATGGTTGGCAGATTTCACATTTTTGGCCAGGCCGGTGACTCTTTGCTGCATGAAATCGCTTGTTTTTCAACCTTTCCGGCAGCAGTTGCTTCTCGTGGTGGCAATATTCTAATAGTTTGAATTTGTAATGAGTCGTCTCTTACAGGAAGCTTGTCTATTTCGACTTAGCGCACGGCTCCCTATACCAGCTGCAAAGCATCTACAATACCATTATTCCACTCTGAGGGTTTAATGAGTAAATAGCGTTGTCATTACTTCAGACCTATTTATTCACTCTGGGGAGCTCTTTTGTTTTTGTCTTTCTTATTTTTCAATCAAATCAGCGGATTTTGGCTTTGGCTCTTATAAGAAAAGCTTATCTACTCCCATGTCAGTTCCATTTCTCTGAAATGTTGGGATTTGCATTGTTCACTCTCTCGTTTAGACTGCCACAAAGAGAACCAAAAAACTGAGAGAACATCCAGAGGAGAATCTTGTGGGTGGCTGAGTGAGAAAATTGTCTGTCTTGTCGATCAATGAGGGACATTTGAGAGGAGGGATCAAGGGAAGGACTTTGACCACAGACGATCTAAGAGCTATGGTGTGATGTCCTAAAACCCAGTTCATGAGAAATTATTTTCATCCCAGTTGAGAAGGTCAAGGCTGTGGGAAAAGATGTCACATGCCATTTATTATCTTCTCCAAAATAATCAGTGTAGGGGCGCCTGGGTGGCTCAGTCAGTAAAGTGACCGACTTCAGCTCAGGCCATGATCTCGAAGTTCGTGAGTCCGAGCCCCACGTCGGGCTCTGTGTTGACAGCTCAGAGCCTGGAGCCTGCTTTGGATTCTGTGTTTCTCTCTCTCTCTCTGCCCCTCCCCTGCTCATGCTCTGTCTCTCTTTCCTTCAAAAATAAATAAACATTAAAAAACAATTTTTAAATAATCAGTGAATCCTGGAATTCCATTACTATAAAGTATAAAAAAAAAGAGTATATCTTATTCAACTAATTTAGCTTTACCCATTCTAAACACAAAATAAAACTATTGCTTTAGGAAACATGTTGAGTTCATTGAAAACTTCCATTCCCTAGGCCTACAAAGCTTAAATGCAAAGGACAGCTCAATGTATCTTTGAGGGAAAGAAAAACATGAGTATAAAGTGACATTATACAAGGCAGTGTCTTTGATGTAGCTTACATATTACGGCCTTTAATCTGATTCAAGAATACATTAGGAATTCGATTAAAATTAAAGATTTATAAGATCCATTGCTCTCCTATGTAATATACACACAAATATATAAAGTTTTTCTTCTCTCCACTCAATTTCTGCTATGAGTTGCTATAGTTGAGAAGTTTTTATCCAACAAAAAAATAAGCAGGCTGCTAGTTATCATTCCCATATCACTTACTTCTGAAGGTCACTTTTTGTGTTATATGTTTTATAAGAGAATGACTAGGACTTCTACTGTCAGCTTTGATAGAGTAGCTTATTATCTATAAACCTGTCAAACAGCCCTATCCATCCTATCACCAAGGAAAACAATGAAAGCTGAATAAAATATAAATTAAAAGAGAAAAAACCCACAGCTGTTGGAAGGCATCAGAGGGCAATCAAGGAAGTCATACCTTGTAGGATCAAATTGAGGAAATGCATTGAGATGATACTTTACTCTGCTTTTTCCTTTAAGACAGTTAGTGATTCCTAAGCATTGCAGATCACAGTGGCTCAGATTTTTGCAGTCTCAGAGATCTTAGAAGAAAATAATGGGAGTTCAGAGTTATAAAGTCAGCAAAGATTTAAAGAATTTAGATCCTGAACAAAATTGAATCACAGTGAATTTGGTTTATTTCCCGATTAGTTGCTGCCCTGTCTGGGCAGGGCAGAAGTGAAGAAGGGGAAAGCAGTCATTAAGAGACACAGCATAGGGGCGCCTGGGTGGCGCAGTCGGTTAAGCGTCCGACTTCAGCCAGGTCACGATCTCGCGGTCCGTGAGTTCGAGCCCCGCGTCAGGCTCTGGGCTGATGGCTCGGAGCCTGGAGCCTGTTTCCGATTCTGTGTCTCCCTCTCTCTCTGCCCCTCCCCCGTTCATGCTCTGTCTCTCTCTGTCCCAAAAATAAATAAAAAACGTTGAAAAAAAAAAAAAATTAAAAACAAAAAAAAAAAGAGACACAGCACATCGCTTCTCGGCCTTTTGGCTAAGATCAGGTGTGAAGAGACACAGCACAAAGTAGACCTTGTAGTGGTCTTATGGAGCTAACAACTTAAAAGTCTGAGTTTATGTCTTGCCAGGAAAGGGGTCCCTAATCATCACTCCAGGCTTTCATTAGATAACCTTGAAAAGATATACTCTGAGAATAAAGGAAAACCAAAATGGACCAAACCGGACAAAGAAAGGAATCTATCTTGAATCATCTCAACTCACGGGTCAATTCATGCCGTTTCTCTTCTAATTGCCACACAGAAGATGGTTACATTCTTTCTGTAGAAAGATAACATCATCCAGGATACTCAAAATTTTTCATAGATAATGTCTAGCATTCAAACAAAAATTACAATTCATGTCAGCAGATGTCCAAATGATGAGCCATGAAGAGGAAAAACCCAGGAACAGATCTATAAGTGATCTAGATGGTGGAGTTTTAGAACCTTGGCTTGATAATAGCTCTGACAAATACATTCAAATAATAAGTGAGAGGATGGAGAATTTATAGAGAATAAGGAGCTGTACAAAAAGTCAAATGGTAATTCTAGATTGCAAAGCACATTAGCAAAACTTAAGAACTTAACAGATGAGTTTAAGAGCTACTTTAACTCAGCAGAAGAGATATTTGGTGAAGTAGAAGTTAGGTCAGAAGAAAAGACCCAAATAAAAGAACATAATAGGAAGACAATGAAAAATACAGAATGTCAGAGACATACGTGACATAGGTACAAGATCTGAAATGGGTATGATTGAGAGAAGAGAAGGACAGGTATAATGTTTGAAGATATACCAGGCAAGAATTCCAAAATGTGAAAGATTCAAATGCCTAAGTCAACAAATTTCAGGAAGCCCAAACAAGATACATCAAAGAAATCCACATAGACGCATCATGGTAAAACTGCGACAGATCAAAGAAAAAGAGAAAATATTACAAGCAGGCAGAGGAAAGATTCGTCACCTGCAAAGGAAAAGCAATAAGATCAAGAGCTGATTTTTCCATCAGAAGTAAAAGAAGATGGAGTACAATGGAAACATATCGTTAGAAAGCTGGAAAAAAGCAAATGTCACTCACAGCTGAAAAAAAAAAAAAAGCAAGTAAATTCTACACCGAGTCAAAAGAACTTTAAAAAATAGGGGTAGGGGTGCCTGGGTGGTTCAGACGGTTAAGTGTCTGATTTTGGCTCAGGTCATGATCTCGTGGTTTGTGAGTTCGAGCCCCGCACAGGCTGTCTGCTGTTGACAGTGGAGCTTCGGTTCCTCTGTATCCCTCTGTCTGCTCCTCCCTTGCTCTCTCTCTCTCTCTTTCTCTCTCTCTCTCTCAAAGAAATAAACATTAAAAAAAAATAGAGGTAACAGAAAGACACTTTAGACAAATTTAGAAAATGAGAGAATTCATTACTATTAAGCCTTCAGTAAGAGAAATACTAAAATACATTCTTCATTCAGGAAGAAGAAAAGGAAAAAAATAAAGGCTCATAAAAATATAAACATATCATAAATCTAAATGAATATTGACTACATATAACAGTGATAAGATATTGTGAGGCTTAGAAATATTTAAAGTACACGTTAATGATAGCAAAAAAAATCGTAAGAGAGGTAAATAGAATTGAACGCTTGTCCTCACATTGTCTGGGTGGTAGTAAAAGTACTAGTTACAAAAAATGTGTGTGTGTGTGTGTGTGTGTGTGTACACTAATAAAGAGGAAAAAAAGGAAAATAATTACTTGATTAACCCAAGGTGACAAAGGAGAGAAAAAGGAAAAACTAAAGAATTGATGACACAAATGGAAATAAAATGGTAAAAGAATTCCAAATATGTTGGTAATAAAATTAAATGAAGTTTAAATGGATTAATACTCATTGAAATATCATCAGGTTGGATAAAAACACAAATCTCAACTATCGGCTGCTTGTGAGAACACAGCATAGTGGAAAGTAAGAGGATAGGTAAATCATCGAAATGCTATCCAACAGCATATGGTGTTGAGTCTGGGTGACTCAGTCGGTTCAGTGTCTGACTCTTGGTTTCAGCTCAGGTCATGATCTCATGGTTTGTGAGTTCAAGCCCCTCAGCCAGCCCTGCACTGACAGAGCAGACTCTGCTTGGGATTCTCTCTCTCTACCTCTCTGGCTGGTGCTTTCTCTCTCTCTCTCAAAATAAATAAATAAACTTAAAAAAAAAAAGAGAAATGCTATCCAACATAAAGTTGTCATCACCATATTAATAACATGCAAAATAGGCTTTAATAAAATCAATATTATTAGAGAACCACAGGGTATTTCATAATGATAAAAAGGCAAATCTATTAGAAAGATTTCTAAGTTAGGCTTTGTAGAGCATAGTCTAAATCAAAATAAAGAAAAATCTAAAAGAACTAAAAGGGAAAATAAAATCTACAATCATAATAGAAAGTTTGAACATATCTTTCTCAGTTACAAATCTAAAACAAGCAGATAAAAATTGGTAAGAATTGGGGTGCCTGGATGGCTCAGTTGGTTATGGCTGATCATGGCTCAGGTCACGATCTTGTGGTTCGTGGGTTCAAGCCCTGCATCAGACTCTGTACTGACATCTCAGAGCCAGAAGCCTGCTTCGGAGTCTGTACTTCCTTCTCTCTCTCTACCCCTCCCCTGCTCATACTCTGTCTCTCAAAAATAAATAAATGTTTAAAAAAATTTTTTTAATTAGTAAGAATACAGAGGATTCAAACCAATGCAACTGACAACCTTGACCTAAATGACACATGTAGAATATTGTACCTCAGGTTTCTAAATATGCTATATTTCCAAGTACATATGGAACACTTATCAGGAAAGGGCCATAAAACAAGTTTCAACAAATACCATGGAATTGGAATTTGTGTTCTCTGGCCACATTAGATATAAGCTGGAGTAATGATAAGATTCTTAGGAAATTTCTAAATACATATATTAAGCAATATCCTTGTAAATAACCCTTCTATGTGGATGTGGAAACAAGATAGGCTGCAAATACTCTGTTAAAAACAGATGCATGGGGCGCCTGGGTGACTCAGTCATTTAAGCGTCTGACTTCGGCTCAGGTCATGATCTTGCTGTCCTTGAGTTCGAGCCCCGTGTCGGGCTCTGTGCTGACAGCTCGGAGCCTGGAACCAGTTTCAGATTCTGTGTCTCCCTCTCTCTCGGACCCTCCTCCGTTCATACTCTGTCTCTCTCTGTCTCAAAAATAAATAAACGTTAAAAAAATTTTTTTTTTAAAATAGAGATGAAGTGCCCTATAAAATATAGTAAGGGATGCCTGGGGGCTCAGTGGGTTAAGTGTTCAACTCTTGATCTCGGCTCCCATCATGATCTCACCATTTGCCAGATGGAGCCCCGCATCGGGCTCGGCGATGACTGCATGGACCCTGCTCGGGATTCTTCTCTCCCTCTGTCTTTGCCCCTCCCGAGCTCGCTCTCTCTTTCAAAAGAAATAAACATTTAAAAACATAACAAGATAACTTCCAAGGAGAATAAGACATGACCTAAAAGCATTCTACGTTTGTTGGTAATCTCTCAGTTCTTTTGTGCTACAAGTAGTACATTTGCAGAAGTAGTAATGTTTCAAATTTCCAGCTTAGAAAACGGCTTTTCTCATTTGTGACAGGTAAACGCAGTTACCTATTAGTGCAATGATAGTTTTATACAACTATGTTTCTAACTGGACACAAGCTGGGAAGCTTATTGTAAGGACATTATCATTGTAGTCTTTGCTCCTGCTGCTGTTGTTATTTTTATTACTTGTCTTTGAAAGACAAATCATGGTTTTCTTGGTTTCAGAAAAAAAGTTATGGCGGTGCTCTGCTTGAATTCTTCCCCAAAGAGAGGGAACAATGAGTAGATAAGCACATCTAGGTCATATTATCTGAGTTACCCTATAATCCTCTCCTGCTGATGAGAATCCTTTGGACTGCGTTCATATTGGCTGAGGAGAGATGAGATTCAGTGAAAATTCATTTCATTCCATCTGCCTTAGACTCAATGGAAACATAGCCCTTGGCCTGCCTGAGGAGTTTCAGCTAATGAGAAGTTATTTGTTGTCTAATTAACGAAATGTCAGAAAAAAAAAAAAAAGTTAGAGATCAGCTTATTTAACTTCAGATATCAGCTTATCTGGATATTATTATTCAAAATAATAACATTTTAATGGTTCGTGCGTTTTCAGCTCATAACGCATTTTTATGTACATAATCTCAATGCGAAACTCTTGAGGAATTAGACCATATCCTGTACATCTTTGGTTCCCCAAAACCTAACATAGTTTCCTTTCTTTCTAAAACATTAACACTGCCCTGGATTGCTAACATTATAGTCTTGCCTGGTTTTGCACTTGACCTAGTTGGAATCATACAATAGGTACTCATTTGGGTCTAGTTTTTGTCACATAATATCACATTTATGAGATTCATCCATGTTGTGTCGTGTACCAAGAGTTTGTTCATTTTTATAACTCATATATATCAATATATGAGCATTTATATGTACATTACGCCGATGATATACTGACGTCAGCTATTGTGAATTACGAAGCCACGAATGTTTCTGTTCATGTCTCTTAGTGTATAGGTACACAAATTTTTCTAAGGCATACACCTAGGTGACATAAATCTGACGTAGATTATGTTTGTGCTCACATCTTCAAGATGGTGCCACCCATTTCCAAGGGTGGTATACTGACTTATGCTCCCAACAACAGGGAATTCGAGTTCCCTTTGCCCTAGATCTTTGCTAACCTTTGACATTGTCAGACATTTCGACATTCGCTCTTCTGATGAGTGTGTGGAAAGTATATCATAGAGGTTTTTATTATTCTCCTTTCCCTGATGACTAATGAGGTCTAGCATCTTTTCATAGGTTTATTGGCATTTGGAAAGGCCTGTTCACGTCGCTAACTCACCTTTGTTTTTTCCTCTTAGGTATCTGGTGTTTTCTTAATTGATTTGTCATTATAAATATATCTTGGATATTACTGTTGTGGGTTATGTGTTTCAGATAACTCCTCCCTTCGATAACCTTATCTCCTGCTCTCAGAAAGGTATTTGTGATGACTGGTGTTCTTAATTTTAATACAGTCCAACCATTACCTTTATATGGTTAGTGCTTTATGTGCTTTTTTCTGAAGAAACTGTTTCCTACTACAAGTGCTGAAGATGTCTCCTAAATTGTATTATAGAAGCCTCCTTGCTTTAATTTGCATGTTTGTATTTATAACCTACCCTGGGTTCGCGTTTTCATTATGATTTATTATTTAAATTCTTTAAACATGTTTATATATATTTGAGAGAGACAGACAGACAGACAGAACATAAGTTGGGGAGGGGCAGAGAGAGAGGGAGACAGAATCGGAAACAGGCTCCAGGTTCTGAGCGGTCAGCACAGAGCCCAATGCGGGGCTCGAACTCACGGAGTGCGAGATCATGACCTGAGCGGAAGTCAGATGCTCAACCAGCTGAGCCACCCAGGCGCCCCATCATTATGATTTAAAGTAGAGGTAGATTTGCATCCTCTTCCCCACATGGTTATCTAGTTGAGTCAGTATCATGGAATAAAAATACCATTCATCCTTTATTATTCTGTATGTGTCCACATGAAGTGTCTATGCACAAGTTACTCTGTTTCTGGGTTTTCTATTCTGTTGTGCTGCTCCTTATCCGTCTCTGCTCTAATGCTACCAGTCTAATCACCACAGCTTTATAATCCATCCCGAAATACCAGGAGCACATTCTCCTATGTTGTTCCTCTGATCTGAGTTTATCTGGTCTTTCATTGTCCCTCTTATCTTTCCACATACGTTTTACAACTAGCTTCTCAATTTCCACTAAATATCTGCTGGGGTTTTTATAGACTGCGTTAAGTCTATGGACCAAATTGGGGGGAAGTGAAATTCCTAAAAGAAAGAAAGGCTTTTTGCCAATTACAGATGTAATACACCCTTTTATTTATTCATGTCTTCTGTACTCTTTGAAAAAAATTTTTCAGTTTTCTGAATAGAGAGCTCATATATTTTCTGTTAGGGCCATTCCTAAATATGGATATTTTGGTGTTATTGTAAATAGTATCTTTTAAAATATTTTTCTAATTGTCGCTAATATATGGAAATACACTGATTTTGTATAGTGATCACTGTCCAGCAAACTTGCTAAACTTACTCATTAATTCCGTCATTTATCTAAAGGCTTTTTTGGACTTTCTGTGTACCAAATCATATCATTTGTAACCGATGACATTTTTTCTTCCTTTCTCATCCTTACATTTTTGATATTTATATTTGTTGCTGTATTGCCGTGGCCAGTCCCTAAAATAAAAGGTTGAATAAAAGCAGTGATAGGAGGCAACTAAATTTTACTCCCCCTTCTAAAGAGAAAGTTTTTAACATTTTCACATTGATTGTCAAGTAGGATTTTTATAAATTTTTTATGAGTAGTTACCTACTAAAAACTGCTTGTAAGAGTTTTTATTTTTAGTAGATGTTGAACTGGATCAAATGCTTTGTTTGCAACTATTGAGATGCTCATGATTTTTGCTTCATTATTCTCTTAGTGTGGTAAGTTACTTTGATTTTTTTCAAATGTTGAAAAACCTTGTATCTGTGTAATAACAGGCTTGATCATGACGTATTATCTTCTTGATTAACTGTTGGATTCAATTTGTTAACATCTTATTTGGTACTTTTTCATCTTTGGTCACAAGTAGAATAGTCCATAATTTTTCTTTGTTAGAACATTCTTGTCAAAGTTTGAACACACGCAATGGGTTGGGGATTCTTCTTTTGTGTGTGTATTCCTTAGAATACTGTGGAAGCTTTTCTACAATTTCTTTAAAAACTTTTTTTAATGTTTATTTGTTTTTGAGAGAGAGAGAGGGACAGAGAGTGTGAGTAGGGGAGGGGCAGAGTGAGGGGGAGACACAGACTCCGAGGCAGCCTCCAGGCTCCGACGCGGGGCTCAAACCCAGGAACTGTGAGATCATGACTTGAGCCAAAGCCACCCAGGTGCCCCGAATTTCGTTTTTAAATGTTTGGTACAATTCACTGGTGAAGCCATCTCAGCCAGGACGTTTCTCGGTGCAAAATTTTAAATTACAATTTCTTTCTTCTTTTTTTTTTTTTTTAGAATAAGTCAGATATTCTGTTCCCATTCTGTTTAGCTTTGGTAAATCGTCCTTTTGTATGAAGTGCCCATATTATGTAAATTTTCAAATACATTAGAATAAATTTGTTCATGAAGTCCACTTGTTATCCTTTATAATGCCTTTGCTTATGCTGATATTTAATTATTTGTACCTTTTGTCTTTTTTTCAGTGATATGCTTGCCAGGGACTTATTACTTGTCTTCTAAAGAACTAACTTTGGTCTTTATTAATCTTTTATATTTTTATGTTTGACTTTTATGGTATCAATTTCAGCTTTTTCGTTATTGTTTCCTTTTGTCTCCTTTCTTTGACTTTAATTTGTTTTTGCCTTAAAAAAAAAAAATCAAAGTTCCAGCACTTCATTGGGCCTCAAAGTTTTTTACATTAAATTTGCTAGTATAAGATACACCTAGAATATTTGTTTTATCTTAGTTTAAAAAGTATTCCTTAAAATCTACTGTTCACTTTTTGAATTACTGGCCAAGAAATCATTGTTTAAGTTACTGACAAATTAGTTAAATAGATTGCGAATTTGTAATACCATGAAAGAGTAATTGTAAATGTAAAATTACTAACCCACCCTGCTGAGTCCACTTACACTCTTTTTCTTTTAAATTTTAGGTATTCATCTTTTTGAAAACATTTTTATAGCTCTCACTTTGACATCATTTAAAAAAATTTTTTTTAAATGTCTATTTATTTTTGAGACAGAGAGACACAGAGCATGAACGGGGGAGGGGCAGAGAGAGAGGGAGACACAGAATCCGAAGCAGGCTCCAGGCTCCCAGCTGTCAGCACAGAGCCCCACGCGGGGCTCGAACTCACAGACCGTGAGATCGTGACCTGAGCCGAAGTCGGATGCTTAACCGACTGAGCCACCCAGGTACCCTTGGTATCATTTTTAAATTATTTTTATTATATTTTGTTATTTAAATTCTACTTTTAAATTATAAATAAATAGCATTTACTAAGCCATTATTTTATACAGATAGTAGTGTAATAAACTCAATTTTATGGCCATCCCTAAAGCTATCCCTACCAGCCTACCCATAGGCTTTACTGTCTATCCATTACTAACCATTTTACAACTTTATAGAGCCCACAGGCTTTCTTCAGGGAAAATACGTTCTCTTTAGAATACCTCTCTCTCGGGGTGCCTGGGTGTCTCAGTCGGTTAAGTCTGATTTCAGCTCAGGTCATGATCTCACAGCCTGTGAGTTCGAGCCCCTCGTCGGGCTCTGTGCTGACAGCTCAGAGCCTGGAGCCTGCTTCGGATTCTGTCTCCCTCTCTCTCTCTGCCCCTCCCCTGCTCACTCTCTGCCTCTCTCTGTCTCTCAAAAATAAAATTAAAAAAAAAACATAAAGAAAATTAGAATACCTCTCTCTTGCTCTTGGCATTGGCCATTTGTATCATGTTATGGTTTATAGAATCTGAGAGTTGAAAGGCCAGGGTGGAGATATAGCCAAGGATGCTGCCAGCCAGAACCCAGGATGAGCCCCGGGGGCTGAGGAGCAGAGATGGTTACTAAGCTGACCGTAGGATGCTTCCCCGGAAAGGATTCCAAATATGGAATCCGTGGAAGTGCAATGTGGATTCACGTGAAAAATAACAACAATGAACACTTTTATAGTATTCGTTTACATGTTCCAGGCCCTGAACCATATACTTTCCATATATTAATTCGTTCAATCTGCACAATGACTCTAGGAGATAAATGATTATTATTATCACCCTTGTTTTACAAATGGAGACACTGACACCCAAAGGGAAAGAACTATTTGCCCAAGATTGTACAGCTGGTGAGAGGCAGAGCCGGGATGGAAACCAGCAACGTTGCTCAGAGTCTGTTCTCTTGCCGACTATCTCATGCTGCCTCTTGGAGAATATTCAGGGTCCCACACATAGGAGGCGGGAGGGAGGATTCACGGGCATGTGACCAGTGCGGTCATGAGGGCCCTGTGCTCAGAAGGGGCCCCATGCTTGAGGTTTAAAGCTCTTCAGTCACCATCTTGAAATTGTTAATAATTTTGTCTTTGCATTGTGTTCTCTTGGGAAGACCAATGGAATGACACTTCTGTTGACTTTGAACCTCTCTGCCTTCCTGGGATGGGCTCTCCAGAGCTGTGCCCCTGGCCCTGCTCAGTAACAGTGCCACCCTGATCCCCCACCGGATGGGTGAATACACACACCGACGGTGGGGTTGGACCTGTGTTTGTACTCTCCGTACACCTTGTGATTACTCCCTGCCTCATCCACACCATGTTAAGCAGCAGATAAAAAACACCATGGAGGGCTCCTGGGTGGCTCAGTCGGTTAAGCGTCCGACTTTGGCTCAGGTCATGACCTCACAGTCAGTGAGTTTGAGCCCCGTGTGGGGCTCTGTGCTGACAGCTCGGAGCCTGGAGCCTGCTTCCGATTCTGTGTCTCCCCCTCTCTCTATGCCCCTCCCCTGCCCGCACTCTGTGTCTCTCAAAAATAAAATAAAAGCGCTTAAAAATTTTTTTTAAAAAACCCACCCTGTTAAGTGAAGAGATGCCAAGGCTTTTCCCCCTTCTTTCCTGCTTTCTGAACAAGGGACCTCACATTTTCATTTTGCACTGGGCCATCAATCAAGTAGCCGGACCTGGCACATGTTACTTGTGCCGTTTGTGGAGGGCATGCTTCCCTCTTCTTTACCTTTTAGACCTTGAACACCTTTTAAAGATGTTTTTCCACCTAGTATTCAAAATCCGTGATCCTTTCATATCCCCTGCATACAGTCTGTAGTTCAGCGTGGGCGTTTCTAGCGTGCTGGGCGCTCCTACGTGTACTGATGGACTCTGCCTCCCGAGTCCGCGAGGGCCGTGGGAGAAATACCATCGTCCCTCCTTTGCAGAGAAAGAAGCGAGTGACTGACTCAGGGTTTCGAATGCACAAGTGGCTGAACTGGGGCCTGATGATAGGTGTCCTAACTACACGAACAGCTTTCTTCTCATGAAATGGCAGCTCACTTCTCCGAAGGCATCTTTTTGGTGACCTTGGGGAAGATTTCACGTCCAATATCGTCTGTGGGATTCCCACCTGGCTTCTTCGGGACAGCGACTTCGGAAGCACAGGGGCGACCGTCGTTTTATTCACGTGGTACTTTGGTGCCAGCTTTGCAACGTTTTCAGCCACGAGCAAGGAAAACAAGTAGCTGAAAGTGGGTAATTAGGGCCGCACCGGGAGTTTTGGAAGTGGGTGGGATGTCATTAAAATCTGAACATCTGGCTGTTCTACTTCGTGAGCAATAAATGATTAAAGCGTCGCTGACACCAGTGAGCAGAAATAACGTTCCAAAGCTTCAGTTTTATGTGATTTTTAAAGGACCAATGATACAAACAGAAAAATAATCGAAAGTGTGACTAATCCACATGGTTTGCCTCCCCCTTCTCGATTCATCTTTTTATAGGATTCCATGCAGTGTGTTGAAATGTTTGCTTAGGGAACTGGGGTCCACACTGACTGGGGCGCCCCCGCGTCCCTGCAAAGATTCCTCAGCAAATCACTCGGAAGTCTTTTAGACCTCACACTGAGGACACAGTGTTAACATTGCTTTCCTTTCCTTTCCTTTCCTTTCCTTTCCTTTCCTTTCCTTTCCTTTCCTTTCCTTTCCTTTCCTTTCCTTTCCTTTCCTTTTCTTTCCTTTCCTTTCCTTTCTTTTTTCTTTTCTTTTCCTTTTCTTTTTTCTTTTTTCCTTTCCTTTCCTTTCCTTTCCTTTCCTTTCCTTTCTTTTTTCTTTTCCTTTCCTTTCTTTTTTCTTTTCTTTTCCTTTTCTTTTTTCTTTTTTCCTTTCCTTTCCTTTCCTTTCTTTTTTCTTTTCCTTTCCTTTCTTTTTTCTTTTCCTTCCTTTCCTTTCCTTTCCTTTCCTCTCTTCTTTTCTTTTCCTTTCCTTTCCTTTCTTTTCTTTCCTTTCCTTTCCTTTCTTTTTTCTTTTCTTTTCCTTTTCTTTTTTCTTTTTTCCTTTCCTTTCCTTTCCTTTCCTTTCCTTTCCTTTCTTTTTTCTTTTCCTTTCCTTTCTTTTTTCTTTTCCTTCCTTTCCTTTCCTTTCCTTTCCTCTCTTCTTTTCTTTTCTTTTCCTTTCCTTTCCTTTCTTTTCTTTCCTTTCCTTTCCTTTCTTTTTTCTTTTCTTTTCCTTTTCTTTTTTCTTTTTTCCTTTCCTTTCTTTTTTCTTTTCCTTCCTTTCCTTTCCTTTCCTTTCCTTTCCTCTCTTCTTTTCTTTTCTTTTCTTTTCCTTTCCTTTCCTTTCTTTTCTTTCCTTTCCTTTCCTTTCTTTTTTCTTTTCTTTTCCTTTTCTTTTTTCTTTTTTCCTTTCCTTTCCTTTCCTTTCCTTTCCTTTCTTTTTTCTTTTCCTTCCTTTCCTTTCCTTTCCTTTCCTTTCCTCTCTTCTTTTCTTTTCTTTTCTTTTCTTTTCTTTTCTTGTGGTGCTGCTCCTTTAGTAGTTACACATCCTCAGGACTCCATTCACCTATCACCCTTTAGGCAACAACAAAACAAAAAGTCAGTTATAACAAAAATAATCATTTCACGTGGTAACGATGCTGAAGGTAAACAGCAGAAGAGCTTGATTCCCCACTTATTTTTCCCAGAAGTTGCCGTTTGCCTCAGAGCACACACACAAGCTGCCAGGTGCTGTTTTGTGGTCTCTCAGGGAAGGGTGATAGGTAATGTCCTATGTGTGGAATAACTGCTTATGGCAGAAGGGTCGGGCTGTTGCCAAGGCTCCTGAACATTTCTTTCTTGTTGAATAAAAGAATTTGGGGCTCTGAATTTAATAGAAAGGCTTGATTTTGCCCCCAGTGGAGAGTGGAAAACAGAAGTATGAAAAACAATTCCTTGGAATGTACAACAAAATGCTCAGAATTTGAACCAACTGACCTATGGAGCACAGAGGAAAATTCCAAGCTAGGATCATAAAATATTATGGGAGATTGGAGACTTGGAGACAGGAAGGTAAAAACAATTTTAGGAAATGGGTGTCAGTCGGTTAAGTGTCCAATGTCTCAGGTCACGATCTCACAGTTTCTGGGTTCGAGCCCCGCATTGGGTGCTGGCTGACAGTGCGGAGCCTGGAGACTGCTTTAGATTCTGTGTCTCCCTCTCTCTCTATGCCCCTCCCCTGCCCGCACTCTGTGTCTCTCAAAAATAAAATAAAAGCACTCCCACTCTCTCTGCTCCTCCCCCATGTTCTCTCTCTCTCTCTCTCTCTCTCTCTCTCTCTCTCTCTTACTTATTTGATTATAGTTAAGTGATGCTAAAGGCTCTCAGCAGGTGAACAAGGAATCCAAGTTGAGTTTAGTGTGAGGTTAAAGGACGGCTGGCTGATAACAGAGTACTTTGGATAATTAATGTAATACTTTTCTGTGGATTTCTGCTGAGATAAAGAACAGCTTTCCATCCATCGCCTCACCTCCCACCTCAGACACACACCGCACATGCTTTCATTAAAGCTTTTTGGAAAGAAATTTAGCAGCGAATCTTAGGGGCAGCTACAGTAGATGCAACCAAGTGCAAAGCTCTCAGGTTGTTCAAATCCCAGTGTCTGAGGCCCTAAAAAGTCCACTGTCTACCAGGGCGGCCTCACACTCCATCAGGTGGCCGACTTGCCCCTCCCCCAAAGCCCCCCACCTGCCAGGTCTGCTGAGGGACTCACCTGCCAGCCTCTTCAGGGTTTCAAGCCCAGGTCGGCCACACTGCCCATCTTTAGGTGTGTGCTGTGCTCTCTGATTGTTCGACAGGGTCTGTTCACTTCTAGGATAAATGGCACTAGTATAGAAGGGGGATTTCTTTCAGTTCCTTCCCTTTGGAAGTTAATCATCTTTTGTTTGTTTGTTTTTGTTTTCTTTCGTTTTCATTGTAAGAGGTGGTTGAATTTACTCAACCATGCAACAATGCCACTTTTCTTTATTTCTCCAAAAGGTCTCTTGCCCTCAAGGCCTCCATCACGACTATGGGGGTGTGGGGTAGGAGGGATTTCATCTTAAAAATAAAGGTAAGCCAGGTTCTTGCCGTGGAGAGCTATCTCTTCAGTTCAAGGTTAAAGTCTCAGTCAGGATTTTTTTCCTCCCTCCAAAAGCTCCCTTCTCCCACCCAGGAAGGGACGTGGGGACAGGGAGCTTTCATTCCGTATGGCTGTTCGAGAAGGACTTAGAGTCCTCATGCTTTCTCTGCAAATTCACTGTCTTCTGTGGAGTTCCCACCAGGTCCCTGGGTGTCCACTGTGATGTGTCGGCATCACCTGGAGTTTGGGGGCACCGTGTTGGTGCCCAGTGTTAGGGTCTGTGGTTGCTGCCCAAACCTCGGGTGCTGGGTTCCCACACTCAGTGCAGCTCTGAGCCCAGCCATCTTAGCGGCCCCCTGTTTGCTTGGCTCCTCTGCTTCCCCAGCAGAGCGTGTGGTGACTTTTGCGTCACCTACAGGAAACGTCCAGGTCCCTGGCTCCAGGGGAATTTTCTGTAGCCTATGTACCCAAACGTGTCCTGCTGTCAATGCGGTTCGCTCACTGCATGCCAAGTGACAGACTTCTCTGTGGGACCATCTGCCCCCCCCCCCCAGGTGACACTGGGGGACCAATAATCTATTAGGTTTGTTTTTCCCACCTCCTCATGGAAGCTTTGGTCCTGAGGGGGACAAGCAGGACTGGTCCCCACAGCATCCCTCTCTCCCCAGGCTCCATTTCTGACCAGAGCTGTCGGGCTGCCCATCTCTTGCGTTTCCTCATTGCCCCTCCTTGTTGAGGGTAATGGAGGCCAATCAGAGAAAGGAAAAAGATGGCCATGATGGGGGAAAGACTTTTGGACATGTTTCAAAACTATTTTTCTGTTACTTGTCCTATTGTTTTATTTTTATTCTCTGCTTTCCTATTGACCCCAAGGCTGAGTGAGAGTGTTCTCCAGCCTCTGCTTAAGAAGTAGTTGACGAAACCCTTCCGTCTTTCCCGCCACCACCATTTCCTTGCCCCATTTACCCTGCTTTCTTTCCTGATACCAAAGCCCCAGTTACGGTCAACCGCTTTCTGAGACGACAGACCCAGTGATATGCCCAACATACCTTGGCTGATATTTATCAGCATTAATCTGAGTTGAGAATACATACCACTATATATATGTAATGTATTCTTTCACTTTCTAACGAAGTTAAATATACAAGCGGGGCTAACATATTACCATGGTAAAATAGAGTGGTTTTGGTTTGTTTATTTGAGATGGTTTTTAAACACTGAACATGTAAAAACATGAACAAGAACTCGATTTTCACTCGAACTTAATTTCGTTCATTTGCTTTCTGTTTCACGTTCAACCCCCCACCCTTGCCAGCCAAACACACACACGCATGTACACACACCTCAAAGGGGGGCTAATTACGTTATTAAATGCTGAAAGTTCAAAATGATTCTTTTCAGAACAAGCTAAGGTTGCATGGCTACCAGTTCCTTTCCATATGCACTAAAGGAAGGGGATCCTTTTCTATTTTCTGAAGTACCCATGATGTTTGGCTGTCCGTATCACCTGCTGCAAAACTGCGATTCAGCCTCAAGTCTAGCTTCTGAAGAATTTAAATAAATAATTGAGTGTGAGGCAAGTACTTTCTGGTAGAGCAACCAGAAAGAGTACAGCAGTAGCAGGTGCACTGATTTCATTGTGTCACACACTTTTGATGCTGGAGTGAGCCATTTGCCGGGGAACAGTGTTGAGCCCACGGGAATAGCACAACCAACTACTCTGTCTGCTCTCCAAATTGACTGTAGGAGTAGCCAGATGTAATCACTGCTGTTGTTGAAAACCGCAAGGGTTTTGAGATTTTTTTTTTTTTAATCTTTTTACTTAAACAGAAAGGTTCTTCTGTAGGTGGGAGACCAAATGTTATGCGGCAGATGAATCCGGGTAGGGCAGTTGACAATGACTGACGTTTTTACGGTGTTTACAGTTCATCTTAGGTGCATTTACACACATGAGCTCTCTGTTTTCATTTTCAAGATAAAGGAAATAAGTTTAAACTGTTCATTCTATGAGATTTTGAAATTTCAACATACAAGCAAATATAGACAATATTAGTTTTTACTTCTTCAGTTATTACAATCTTTAAGGTTGAGAAACACATGTACTTCCTACCAGTGTATTTTTGTCAAGAAGTAAGGAAACCCAGAGGAAAATAGGAATGCTGCTCTAGAAACTCAGCCCGGTCTCTTGTGTCATCTTTGAATCCCCAAGAAAATACAATATAGCCTAACGTCAGTTTATAGGTGGTTCAGGGAAAAGGCCAGCATACAAACATATGAAAGCAAAACCAAAGCAAATAATAACACACATTCCAAGAACATATAAAAGCCATAGTTAACACTTAAGGGGAAAAAGGCATTTATTCAATGTATTTATTTATTTATTTATTTTTATTTTATTTTGTTATTTTGGAGAGAGAGAGAGAGAGTGCACATACTAAGGGAGAGGGGCAGAAGGAGGAAGAAAGAGAATCTTAAGCCGGCTCCGTGCTCAGCCCGACACGGTGTTCAGTCCATCCCACAACCCTGGGATCATGACCTGGACCGAATTCCAGAGTTGGACACTCAACTGACTGAGCCACCTAGGTGCCCCTCAATTTATTACTTAATCTTCAATGGTTTGAAACAAACATTTTAAAATTTCACAAGGATTCTAGGTGGCGAGAAAGGAAACTGGAAAAAAAAAACAAAGTTCCATAAAGAAATATATCTTCCCTGGAAGCAAGTGGAAATCTTCAGTTTTCAATCTAAAAATTCTTGGCAAATGTTCTAAAAGACCCAGGCTGTTGAGTATGATAACAGCTCTCTATCTTCCTCCGTAAGCAACAGCATTCATTTACATAAATGCTTAAAAATAAAGTGACTTACCCTAACTTTCCATCACCTGACGAGTCAGTTATGACCTGAATGTGTGTCCAAAGTTCACACACATTGGACAGCAGGCGTGTAGCACGTTGTCGTACAAAATGTCTATCGATGAGGAAAGGACTTTCAGGTTTTGCCTGAAAGGAAGCTGACCAGAATTGACACATAACAGATTAACTCCTAACAAATATGAATAAGGAGCCCTCAGAAGTTGGGAAACCCTGATTTCAAGTCACCCGACAAAAGCCACATGTGGCGCTCTCTTCTCCCTCTCCCCACCACCGCTCTTGACTCTTTGAGTCACCCTCCTTTTCTGTTTTTCCTAATCCTTTGTGTATCTTAATTTCCACCATCTTAATTTCCTTCTTAATGCATAAGGCACGGAGACCTAATTTCTTCTCCTTCTGAAGCAGACAAAGGGAGAAAGTGGGAAGAAATCACCTTCCTTTCACTTACTGTTTTTTCTCCCCTTCTCTCTGGCCCTCTTGTTCTCTTTAGTTTGGGTCCATGGTAACTTAGACTCAAAAACAGAGAGGGGGAAGGACTGGTTAAGGCAGCACACTTAGGTCTTACTTTCTCAGAGAGTGCCCTCCTGAATGGCTGCCGTGTTTCACTGCATTGAAAGGTCCTTGTAACAGGTGATGTTAACACCCCGCTCCCACTTCTTACCTGCTCCCCAAGTCCCCCTGAAGCTTCAGGGCATGTTTCTGACAGGTTGACAGCTTTCCACTTCAAGCTTGGAGGGTGTTTTTTTCTGGCCAAGAGCTTCCTCCAATGCCATGTCAAGTAACCAACCTGGATGGTGGTGATAGTGGTCAGAGGAGGGAGTAACACCCATGGGGGTCCTTGCCGTCCTCTAGGGAGTGACTCAGAGGGATGTTCCACGAGGTTTCTAGATGGTCCTCCGTGGACTGAGCCCCAGTTTTCCACACTAGTAAACAGCTTGTTCATGCACTTTGTTGACATTTCTCTCTTTTATACCTTCTCCACTTCCTTCCTTGTATTTTTAATGACCTTTTTTTTTTATTTTGAAAGAGAGAGAGAGAGAATGAGCAGGGGAGGGGCAGAGAGAGAAACCCTCCAAACTGAGCGTGGAGCCTGATGCAGGGTTCGATCTCACAAACTGTGAAATCATGACCTGAGCTAACGTCAAGAGTCAGATGCTTAACCCACCCAGGCGCCCTCCCTTCCCTGTATTTCCTGGGGTCATCTCTCAGGTCCTGTGCCCAACGCAAAGATACGGGTTTTCCCTAGGGGGATGCCAAATTGAGATGGTCCTATACCAATCGTCACTAAAGATAAAGGGGCTTGGGAACGCTTTGTTACCAACAAAATCCAGAGCGCACCATCATATGCCTTTTGACGTGATTTCCTAATAGTATGTCACATTTTGATAGTGCTTGGCAGTTACCTACAAGCCTTCAGACACATTACTTAATTTGGTCCTTAGAGGTTGCTTATATTTCCCGTATAAACAAAAAAAAAGTTCGGAGAGGATAAATGAATCGCCTAAAGTCCCAGAGAAGATGTGGAAAGAAAAATCCAAGTTTCTTTTTACTACGTGACTGTACGTGTGAAATGCCATTCTATATTTAGGCCATTTGTCTTTTTATTGTCAAATTTTTGGAAAGAAAATTTTCCTAATTTTAATTCAGTTGTACTGCTGTCAGTGTATTGGTTTTCTACTTGTAGGCCTCCAAATGGTAACACATCTGTTTCCCACTTTTCCCAGTGGGGAATATAAATATGCCATTTAATTTTGCAAATTACAGCTGTGGGCTATGCTTCTGTACATCAGCAAGTGATATAATCCAAAGGTGACTGCTATAATCCCTGGAAATGGCTCATTAATTGGGAAACTCTGTTATACAGTTGTGTAATGACTCTTTTTCTCTCGTTCCCGAAGCAGCCCTGTAGGAGAGATGGGGATTGGGGGCGGATCGAGTGGGAGTCAGAGAGAAAAGATGAATTATGTTTAGCAAAAAAAGCAACTCCTGGGTGATTCATTTCAGATTGCCTACGAAGACTGTCAGCTCACAAGAAAGCCTATTCTCCTAAGACTTCTCGACCCACTCTATAGGATATTAAAGGAAAAATTCCTCCAAGATAAACACTTCGTCTTTGAATAAAGCATTATGCTTATCTCACTGAAAAGACAAATTCATCAGGTCTGCAATGCTTAATGCTAAAGCCTCAAGTTAAAACTGCCATGAAATTCTCAATACTTTCCTAAACAATTAGGAGATAAAGAGCACTGTGCAGTTGGATAGAAGGCCATCTTGGTTGCATTCTGTATATGTCAATGCATATATAATGCTGGGGTTTATCCCTCACCTTAAATGAGTATAAAGCTCAGCTAAATTACTTACATTTTTATAAAGCTCTCTATTGTAAGGACAACCTCAGAAACCTCTGAAAATAAATGAATAGCGTCACTGTTGACAACATTTTCAAAATGAAGACGAGTTTTATTCCTAAGCCTCCAGCATATTTAATTTCTGGTTTGATTTAGGTCACAACTGGGGCTTTGTAGTGAAGAGTAAACCACAAGGAACATGAAACTGTATACAAAGTCTGTTTCAAAAAGGAGCAAAACTCAAATAAATACCAGTACCTATATTAAGCAGAGCCTGTCTTATACCTGAAATCTTGTAAATTTTTGTAGAAATCTTTCTAGGATAAATTCATCTTTACCTTCCATGGGTCTTGAGAGCTACCTGTATTTTTTTTTTCTTAAAGCAAAAGTATTTATTACTATTATTTTCAAAGATTTTTTTTTAATCGCAGTATTATTGATATATAACACTATATTAGTTTCAGGTTCAACTTCACAATTCCATATTTGTGTGTATTGCAAAATGATCACCGCATTGGATCCAGTTAAGATCCATCAGCACACAGGGGTGCCGGATGGCTCAGTCAGTGAAGCGACCAACTCTTGATTTCGGCTCAGGTCACGATCTCATGGTTCGTGGGTTTGAGCCCCATGTGGGATTCGGGGCTGACAGCATGGAGCCTGCTTGGCATTCTCTCTCTCTCTCTCTCTCTCTCTCTCTCTCTCTCCCCCCTCCCCTGCTTGTGCTCTGTCTCTCTCTCTCAAAATACATAGATAAACATGAAAATAAAAAGATACATCAGCATACGTGGTTACGCTTTTTTCTTTTCGACGAGAACTTTTCAGATCTACTCTCAGCAATATGCAAATACGCAGTTACCGCAAGATTATAGTCACCGTGCAGCCCTTCCCGTCCCAAGACTTATTTATAGCTGGCTTACTTCTTGCACCTTTTGTCTCTTACTTCATATCTAGAATTATTATCAAATCAGGAGGGGCTTCTCTCACTATTTCTAAGCATTTGATGCTAACTGTCACTTCATTTTCAAATGACTACATTTGAGGAAAATGATGAAAAACCGCAGTCCCCGCCTTCTAGCCCAGGCCGACTTCTGACACCAGCCCATCCTTAAAATGTGGCCAATTGGTGTAAACACACGGACGATTCAAACACTTCCACTGCCATACATGAGTAATTGAGTTAAACATGTCCTTTCAATGTTACTAATCCGGGTAATTGCCTAATTCCTAAAATTAAGTTTGTGTGACTAGAAGTAACCCTTTGAAGAAAACATTCTCTTTCAATTCTTGTGTATGCCTTGGCTAAATGATATATTTTTTTCATGACCTAAGTGGAGATTGGATGAATTCCATTTCAAAGGAAGAGGGTTCTAAAATCTAAGCCTTTGGGGTTGGGAGTTTCTTTCTTTCCTTTTTTTTTTTTTAATTAAAAAAAAATTTTTTTTACGTTTATTTATGTTGAGAGACAGAGAGAGCAGAGGAGAGGCAGAGAGAGAGGGAGAGAGAGAATCCCAGGCAGGCACCATGCTGTAAGCATGGAGCCCGATGCGGGGCTTGAACCCACGTGAGATCGTGACCTGAGCCGAAACCAAGAGTCAGATGCTTAACCAACTGAGCCATCCAGGCGCCTTTATTTCATTTTTATATATCCAGCGTTTCATTCTGAACTTTGGGTGTGGTCATTTCAGGCCTGAACTGATATAAGTTTTAGCAATAACACAGAGAAAACTACTTGGCTGTTTTTTAAAGTTTGGTGTTTTGTTTTGTTTTAATTTTTGCTTTCGCTATTTGTCTTGGGTTAGGAAAATGGAGGAGGGAACATACTGGAACTTTGATTTCATTCATTTAGAAAAAAAGACTAGTTTGAAAGAGGTTGTTATTTCTGGGAAACATAAAGGAGAAAGGAATGTTTCAATGGAAAATTTCCAACTTCCTCTTCTTTTCCAGAGTCAGGAAACATTTCTATAAATAGGATCTGAGTTGACACGCAGGGTGGTGTATAGGAGTAGGAAAATGTGGAAAATGTATTTTTCTCCAGATGGAGAAAGTGGAGGGTTTGCCTTCTTCTTGATAATTAACTTAAAAATGAGTCAAATATTTATTTTTCTGATGTTTCCGTCCACTCAGAAAACTTAAATAAATCTCGGAGGGATAAACTGCTTTTGATAGTTGTGGGTAGAATCCTTTGAAATTTTAACTTTAACAAGTCGGAGGGAGGTTAGTGTTATTCCCCCCAATTCGCTCTCGATGCTTTTTACCAGCTGTGAGACCTTGGCTTCGCAATGTTTTCATTCGCTTGCAGTATTTTCACAGGATCCGATTTCATTTTCAATAGTACCTGTTTGACTTAAACTTCGGGAAAATCCTACTTCTGTGTTTGTAACAGATAGATTATTCTTACGAAAAAGGAGAAAATTTAAATTCCATCCTCTGACAAGTCGAAAGCCTTAGAACAAAAGAATTAACATTTATTTGCCAGCATAATTGCAAATGTCTCCAAGGACTTCTTTTGAGAAGATGTGTTTCATTCAACCCGACTGTTCTGCTAAGTAAGGAGTGCGTTCTTTTGTCTCTTATTCTATTCTGGGTTTGATTTCTTAGAGAAATCACTGGAGAGAAGAAGGCCATCATTTGTTGTGCCCTGGTATTTGCATGATAATGATGAAACCAACTTCTTAGGGCTGAGGAATATGTCTCATATCCCCTAGCTCAATTTTAGAAGACAGTAAAGCTTTGCATTACCTGGTGTGTTGAAAGCAACCTCAGACTGGGAGTAGTGATTTGAATGTTGCGCCATATTGCCTCTGACTGGCCCTGTAATGCCGGGCAGTAATTTCCTTTCTCCATCTCTCCATCTATTATGTGGTGGGAATGAGTTCTGACCTTTGCCGGGTGCCTCACCCTCAATAACCTTTGCTCCCCAGTGACATTTTCACACGTAGAAAAGTCAGTGTTTCCACAATCCATGGGCATTGCTGTGCGATTCTTTAACATTTTTTCAGATGAAGAGATTGAATTCTATATTCAAATTGGATGTGAGAAATATTAACAGTGATTTATCCGATCGTGTTCCTTTTTCCATCTTACTGGCTGATTGTTTAGAAAAAGGAATGAGCATAATAGGGTCCAAGTCATCCCGAACCTTGAATCCAAACAATTGCTTCAGAAAAACAATTGTAGCAGTAGGAGCCCTTTGGGGACAGCAATCAAGATCGCAAAAATGATAGAGGTGGGGCGCCTGGGTGGCTCTGTCGGTTAAGGTCATGGTCTCAGGGTTTGTGAGATCGGGCCCCATGTTGGGCTCCATGCTGACAGCACAGAGCCTGCTTGGGATTCTCTGTCTCCCTCTCTCTGCCCCTCCCCCACATGTGCGCGCTCTCTCTCTGTCTCCCCAAATTAATAAAAAAACTTAAAAAATATAATAGAGATAAAGTCAAAACCAGAGAAAGTTTCTGAAACAAGACACAGTCACAGACTAAAGACTAATAATTGTGCCTACATTAAAAATAAAAACTTCTAAACCATCAAAACCCTAGAGGAGAAAGCAGGAAAAGACCCCTCTGACCTCAGCCATAGCAATTTCTTACTTAACATATCCCCAAAGGCAAGGGAATTAAAAGCAAAAATGAACTACTGGGACCTTATGAAGATAAAAAGCTTCTGCACAGCAAAGGAAACAACCAACAAAACTCAAAGGCAACGAACGGAATGGGAAAAGATATTCGCAAATGACATATCGGACAAAGGGCTAGTATCCAAAATCTACAAAGAGCTCACCAAACTCCACACCCGAAAAACAAATAATCCAGTGAAGAAATGGGCAGAAAACATGAATAGACACTTCTCTAAAGAAGACATCCGGATGGCCAACAGGCACATGAAAAGATGCTCAACGTCGCTCCTCATCAGGGAAATACAAATCAAAGCCACACTCACATATCACCTCACGCCAGTCAGAGTGGCCAAAATGAACAAATCAGGAGACTATAGATTCTGGCGAGGATGTGGAGAAACGGGAACCCTCTTGCACTGTTGGTAGGAATGCAAATTGGTGCAGCCGCTCTGGAAAACAGTGTGGAGGTTCCTCAAAAAATTAAAAATAGACCTACCCTATGACCCAGCAATGGCACTGCTAGGAATTTACCCAAGGGATACAGGAGTACTGATGCATAGGGGCACATGTACCCCAATGTTTATAGCAGCACTCTCAACAATAGCCAAATGATAGAAAGAACCTAAATGTCCATCAACTGACGAATGGATAAAGAAATTGTGGTTTACATACACAATGGAGTACTACGTGGCAATGAGAAAGAACGAAATATGGCCCTTTGTAGCAACATGGATGGAACTGGAGAGTGTGATGCTAAGTGAAATAAGCCATACAGAGAAAGACAGATGCCATATGGTTTCACTCTTATGTGGATCCTGAGAAACTTAACAGAAACCCATGGGGGAGGGGAAGGGAAAAAAAAAAGAGGTTAGAGCGGGACAGAGCCAAAGCATAAGAGACTCTTAAAAACAGAACAAACTGAGGGTTGATGGGAGGTGGGAGGGAGGGGAGGGTGGGTGATGGGTATTGAGGAGGGCACCTTTTGGGATGAGCACTGGGTGTTGTATGGAAACCATTTTGACGATAAACTTCATATATTGAAAAAAAAAATAAAAATAAAAATAAAAACTTCTGTAGGACAAAAGCCATCAATCAGAACAAACTTAAAAGACCAAACACAAATCGGAAGATTTTTGCAATGAATGTAACCCTATGAATGATCAATATGTGTGTGCACATGTATGCATATATAATTATACAGTTTCTTAAAGAAAAATGAGAAACAAAATTTTTGAAAAGTCATTTGAAAATATGAGGCATAGACATGGTCATCATATACAAATATATACAACAAATTTTCAACTTTGGTACCCAAATAATCACAAATTCATATTTCAAAGGAAACATTCTTCACCTATTAAATTGACAGATTTTAGGAAGAAGGGTAATACTCAGAATAGTCACTGATGTGGAAAAACAATCTCAATTTCGGTGGGACTCAAAATTGGTACAATATTTCTTGAGGTCATTTAGACAAATACATTCTATTTGATTTATTTTATTTTATTTTTTTAATGTTTATTTATTTTTGAGAGAGAGAGAGAGAGAGAGAGAGACAGAACACGAGTGGGGGAGGAGCAGAGAGAGAGGGAGACACAGAATCCGAAGCAGGCTCCAGACTCTGAGCTGTCAGCACAGAGCCCGACGCGGGGCTTGAACTCACAAACTGTGAGATCATGACCTGAGCCAAAGCCAGACGCTCAACCGACCGAGCCACCCAGGCGCCCCATATTTAATTTAATAAATGATTTGTGTACATTATCAAGTTAAAAAAGTTATAGGTCAAAATATAGGATATAACAGGATATTTTTACTTATGTGAGGACTTTAGTTTCGTAAACATTATATACACTTTTTTTGTCTAAACTGACTGGATATTTCAGGGTATTTATTTCATCATCCTTCTGACCCATAGTGGGGTCAGAGACTGAAGTGTGACCTTGACTTCACGGACCACCATCGAGGCTGGACAAGGCCCTAGTCAAACATCCTTGTTGGCTCCCCAACCTCGTCTTGAAGGATGTCAACGACAGGAGCCAAGGAGTAACACAGACATTTCCCAACCTAGCAGCCATCTCAAAATGCGCTAAGCATTTCATGACAATCTGTGCAGGTGACTTAAACTTGTTATGGTTAAACGTTGATGTGGTTTGCTCAGCATTTCAGAGTTGTGGAAGTCTGGGAGGGAGAGAGAACTGCCATCCGTTATTCAGGGATGATTTTGCGAGGGGAGTTAAGGGTCTACTGGTCTCTGGGGACAAGATCATGCCTTGCAGGTGCACACTGCTTTGTATTTCCCTATATACAACGTCTCATTTTTATCTTCCCACCCCCCTATTGGAATCAGAGGGACTGACGTTACTTTCAACAAACCAAGAATATTGTAGCAAGAGAGGTTTTATCCTAAATAAGAACAGGGACATTGCCTGTTTTGTTCATGTTGTATCCCCAATACCTAGGACAGCTTTTGGCACATAGTAAATTTCCCAACCATGTCTGTTGGGTGAATGAATGATAGGAAAAGTTAGCCAGGGCTAGCATCACCCTGACTCCTCTCACCTGGGGATTCAGGTTCTTGACTCAAGAGTTTTCTTCCTTATGCCACTAAACGAATTTTTTAGGACGACAGATCAAACAAATAACAAAAGGTATTCAGAAAGAACTTTCTGTGTTATACAGACTTGAATTGAAAAAAAAATGTTCACTCCTGTATGTGTGGACTCAGCCGTGTGTAGATAATGTGGTTATTAATACTCCAAGTACATATTTTATTAAAATCCGCTGACATCCATAGATTCAATGGTGTGAAAACAGGTTTATGGAAACCAAAACTATACTAAAGATCCCATGGCTGAGGGGCATAAAAAGCTGGTTATGAGCCCCTATTTACTCCTCTACCATCCCTGAAAATAAATCAACGATCAAACAAAGAAAACGTTTGTAGAATCAGAACTATGTATCTAATTCACATTTGCCTAATCACTGCCCAATGTATCACTTTATTTATTCCCCCAAAAGTCATGAACAGATATATATGACTAATAGCATTCAGTGTTGCTGTTTAAGGCTACAAAAATCCAACAACCAAAAAAGGCTTTGTGTCTCAATAATTGGCTTAGAAGGAAAAGTGAATAATATATTTAGAATAAGTAAACGGGAAATTGCTTTTCAAGTTCAAATAACTAACACTGTAGAGGAACTGAATTGAACAGACCTGGTTATCAGTGTAATGCCCTTGAGGTGCCTCTGGCTAAGCAGGGCTCAGGGGGTGATGGAGCTGTCCCAGTCCAGGTGGCAGATACCTAGGGATATTGACAGGTTCTTCTCCAAAAGACCGGCCTCCAAAAATATCCCATAATCGCCTAATTGTTGCACCCGAGGCAAGAAAAAATTGACCGCAAAATACGATAATAGATGCTGTAAGAAAAATGAATGGATATGGAACGTTTTTCTCTATTTCAGAGCCAACTGCTGTTATAAAATATGAAAGTTCATTGTTCCCGAGATGAAGGGTTGAGGGCTTCCTGAAGTTCACCCTTTTTTTTTTTACTCTTTGTCACTGCTGCTTATAGATCGATTCATCATTCTGACGCGTTTTAAAAGTGAAAGCTTTTTTGTGCCTTTAATAATAAATTTTTATAAAACTCATAAAAAATCCATTTTCATTCTGAAATAAAAGGAAATGATGACGGTTTTTTTCATGTTGTTGAGGCACAAAGAGATATTTTAATGTATATAAAAATGTTTTATTTTCTCTCTCCTCTGTTCATTAGGAAAAAGCTCTTTAGGGCTGTATCCATAAAAGTTATCTTGAAAAGAAATGCCTCTGCTGTTCTTTTTTGTTTTCGTCAAACATAAATTTAAAACCAGATGCATGTAACTGAAAATTTAAAAAGGCATTTATTCCTTTTTTAAAATATTTTTCTTTTTCGTTCTTTTTTTCTTTCTTTCTTTTTTCTTATTTTGGGGGGGGGGGGAAGGTGACACACTGGCAAGTGTGGCCGGGGCAGAAGGAGAGAATCTTAAGCAGGTTCGATGCTCAGCACAGAGCCCCATGGGGGCTCTGCCTAACAACTGTGAGATCATGACCTGAGCCAGAATCAGGAGCTGGCTGCTTAATCAACTGAGTCCCCCAGGCACCCCATAAGAAAGCATTTATTCTTTTTTTAAAAATTTTTTTTTAACATTTATTTTTGAGACAGAGAGAGACAGAGCATGAACGGGGGAGGGGCAGAGAGAGGGAGACACAGAAACAGGCTCCAGGCTCTGAGCTGTCAGCACAGAGCCCCACGCGGGGCTCGAACTGACGGACCGCGAGATCGAGACCTGAGCAGAAGTCGGCTGCTCAACCGACTGAGCCACCCAGGCGCCCCCTCCCCCCCCAAAAAAAGCATTTATTCTTAATAATTACTTCAATTAATGACAGGGAGAAACTGGTTAGTTTCCAGATATAACCCAGGGGCAGATACCACTTCTTGTCTCCACAAATATCGTTTTAAAATAACATTCTTTTTATCAGTGGAAGAAACAAATGGTATGGTATTTGGACCTAAGTATTCTTTTCTTTCAAGTACTTGAATCCTTTCGCAAAACATTATGTAAATTATGAATCGGTAAGCTGCGTATTTGTAAATAAATGTGTGTGTGTGTGTGTGTGTGTGTGTGTGGCTAAGACTTGAATAGTGACTGCATCATGTACAGGTGATGATTTTGCAGTGCTATGACATTCATCCTTTGATTTAAAATATTTGGTAACTTTCTGCCAATTAATTTTTCCATATCAATCTAATCTTCTTAGTACCCTTTAATTCTTACACATTAGTTATCTATCGCAGCCTATCAAATTACCTCAAAGTTTAATGGCTTAAAATAATACACTTTTTCTTCTTCTTTTTTTTTTTTTTTAATCTAACACATTGTCTTAGATTCAGAAATTTCCAAGCAACTTAGCTTGGTGGTGTGGCTCAGAATCTCTCATGAAATTGTGGGCAAGATGCTGGCCAGGCTATTGTCATCTGAACGCTAACATCCGGGACAAGAAGGTCTGTTTCTGAGAAAGCTCACCCAAATGACTGCTGGCCAGAGGCCTCAGTTTCTTGCCACTGTGGTCCCCCCATAGCACTTCTCATGACAAAACAGCTCACTTCCCCCAGAATGACTGGCTAATACCTTTTTTCACACCATCACACCTTCTAACGTTTTTATTTTCTTTAGTCACTTAGCAACCACATCTGGGACTTCTTTCTCCCTCTCGACGTTAGTCTTAGGCCGTGCTTTCTAAATAAAATTGCTGTCTTTTAGGATATCCAAATAAAACTTGAAATTCACTATTAAAGATTGAATAAAGGAAATTGAGGGCACCTTTCTACCACTCCTACTGTAAACCTATCCAAATTAGAAATACTAAATTAAAAAAAAAGAAGAAGAAGAAGAAATACACATGGTTCTGAAAAAGAAAAAAAAAGTCTCATAAGTGGACCAGTAACTGGGAGGAAGATTTGAAAGCTAGAAAATAGATGGTATGACATTCAAAGCTAAATAAAACGTGGTCCCCTAAAACAGGGCAGACCCAACAACAAGCCGTGGCTGGTGTGCTTACATAGGGCAGAGGCCTTAGCAAAGAATCTGAATAACCCTGAGCAATACAGGCCACTACCTATCCTAATCAATCTTTTCCTCCGACACTGTGAAAAGACAACCAAAGATTGTAAGAAATAACTAACAGTGGGAAGCTATTAGCATGGAATCTAAAGACAAAATGAGAAACAGAATTTACTGTAAGAAAAAGAGATAATTCAGGTCATTATTTGAGGATTTTGTTTATTTTCCTACCTGTTCAGTGATGCATTTTACTCACTATTATTATTTTTGTACTGGGAATCATTCAGAGGATCTTTTCCACTTATAGGGCATCTGGTGGCCTGCCTTTGTAAAGATGGCTACAAGAAGTGACCCTTTCTTTTGTTTTTTTTTTTTTAATGTTTCTTTATTTTTAAAAGAGAGAGACAGACAGACAGACAGACAGAGACAGAGTGTGAGTGGAAGGGGCCGGGGTAGAGAGAGAGGGACACACAGAATCCAAAGCAAGCTTCAGGCTCTGAGCTGTCAGCACAGAGCCCCATGCAGGGCTTGAACTCACGAACCGTGAGATCATCACCTGAGCTGAAGTTGAACGCTTAACCGACTGAGCCATCCAGGCACCCCTCTGTTTAGTTTATCTAACTAATCTAGCCTGCCAGTGAGGTTCTGTTAGAGATTCCAAATTGTCTTACCCCTTATAGTTGGATAAAAGAATCCTGAGAAGTAGTTGGTTTTATTTTTAATTTTAGAAGTGGGAAAGTGAGTTTCTGTTTAAAGAATGTCATATATGACCATACATGAACACAGACAGGCTCTGTCTCCTCTTCTGCTTTGAGCTGTTACTGGTCCATTCGAGGGCAATGGTCAGTGTTAGTTGGCGATCGACTTGTGGAAGAGTGATGCCCCATAGGAACATTATGGCATGAATTTGGCTCTAAAAATTTCCTTGTATTCTGTACGCCTACTTTCTACTTTTTACTTTTTATTAAAAATGCACCATTTCTTGCCACATAATAAACTAGACGAGTCTGGAAAAAGTATTGTTTTAAGTCTATAAAGTTGTACAGTTTCAGTAATGGGGTTTTCCATTTCAAATTGAGGAACTTTACAAAATCCTGTTATTGTGGCTTTGCAGACTGTCTCCTCTGCAACAAAAGTCTCATAAAAATTCACTCAGAGTATGTATAATTCCAGGAAAGGAAGAGAAGGAGATAAGGGAAGATAGAAAGAAGGGAAGGAGGAATGGAGGGAGGGAGAAAAAATTTGGCAGACTTTTTTCAGTCCCAGAAAATGTAATGAAAAAGAGAGTCAAACTTTTTATCTAAAGAGAAAAATGTTAAACATCCATGGACATTACTGGCTTTTCTTTGTTTCTTTGTTTTCTCATTTAGCCTTTTAAAACAGAACCTATTTAGATCATTAGGGCTAGTTCCTAATAATTCATGAAGGCAATGAGATAACTAGGTGACACCTACTGTCAACATAAAACAGAGAAATGTGTCCATAGAGTTGAAGCCATAAAAATTTTATGCATTCATTTGGTGTTTGTTCTTAAATATATAACCCACTTCCTGTTTCGTTTTGTTTTTTCCTTACGTAATGTGAATCTTGTGCACTGTGAGGTAAAAGAAATCTCAATTAAAAGAATATTGTGTATACATCGTGGGCCCTTCTTACAGGGATCAAACCACATCAGAATACTGTGTTTAATCTTGTGTATACATTACATCATAGGGCGTGAGTTTGATATATCTCATGGCCAATGATATTAATCTTGCAAACTTGCTTAAACTGGTATTTGCTAAGTTTATCCACTTTAATTTTGTACTTCTCCCTTTCATTAGGAGACACTGTTGGGAAATGTACAGTTTATACACGATACCTAATAGTTAGAACCTGGGCTAATCTATCGAATAGACAGATTCTTCTAACAGAAACTGTGCTTTAGTGTGGGCAGAAAAAACAAAGGCAAGTGCGTGTGTAAAAGCCTGATTATTGGTGAAGATTCCCAGAGAAACACAAAGAGATCTATTTATAGGGATTTATTGTATATGGAGATTTATATGAAATTGGCTCACTTATGGAAAATGACAAGTCCTAAGCTGGAGACCCAGAAGAGTAGATTATGTAGTTCCAGTCCAATGCTGGCAAGCTGGAGACCCAGAAGGAGCCAGTGTTTCAGTGAGTCCACAGGAAGGAAAGAGCCAGTTCCCCAGCTCAAGGGGGTCAGGCAGGAGTCCCCTCTCACTCATAAACCTTTTTGTTCTATTCGGGCCTTCAACTGAGTGGATAATGGCCATCCACATTAGGGAGGACAATCTGCTTTATGGAATCTACCCATTCAAGTGTTAATCTCACTCAGAAACAACCTCACAATCATCCCCAGAATAATGTGTGGCCAGATGTCTAGGCATCCTGTGGTTCAGCCAAGTTAACACATAAAACTAACCATCACAAGTCTACGCCTTGTCAAATTGGCATTCATAGGCATCTCCTTAATTACTCAATCTCCAAACAAAGATGATAACAGGGTCATAATTTTGCTGAATAAAACAAGGGAGTCCTCAGGGAACAGATTGGTGGTTGCCACAGGCAGGTGGTGGGGGTTGGCAAAGTGGGTGAAGAGAATAAAAAGGCACTGATTTATAGTTGTAAAATGGATACCATGGGGATCATGGTGGTTATAGTTAATTGTACCGTATTGCCTAGTCGAAAGTTGCTGAAACAATAAATCTTAAAAATCCTTATCACAAGAAAAAAAATGTTTTTGGTAATTCTGTATGATGACAGATGTTAACCAGACTTATTGTGGTGATCATTTTGCAAAATATACAAATGCAGGATTATTACATCATATACCTGAAACTAATGTGATGTTATATGTCAATTACACCTGAAAAAAAAACTTGAGGCACACACACACACACACACACACACACAATAATTGTGCATACTGTATTTTGAGGAGAAAGTTGAAAAACTAAGAAATACCCAGGTGCCTCACAAGATACAGTCAAGAATCTGTAAATTGTCCATATGAAAAACAGGTGAAAAGCTGGGGTTGCTGAGCCTAAAACATAATGGATGCATGTAAACTATTTTTAGATATTTAAAATATCATTTCTTGGTATCTTTGTGGGTGTAGTTGTAGTTTGGTGAGTATATTTGTCTAGAAAAGTAGATTAATGTGGGTGGCTCCAGAGGACAAAATTAAGAAGCGGAAAGTTATGAAATAGATTTAAACTCAACATAGAAAGGAATTATTTAAAAACAGTTAACATTATAGTGAAGATCCCTTGTGCCACAGCCGATCCCCATCATTTGAGGCAAAGGCAGATGATCACCCCCTCAGAAGTGCTGAAGAATTTTCTCAATGTAAAACGAATTTGGGTAACATGAGTCCATGGGTTCTTTAAAGCCCACAGATATCACTGAGGTCAGTTTAGTGCACCTTAGGAAAGATTCATTGGCTGTAGACAAAACACAGAGAATGGCAATTTAAATGACCAGTGGCAAGAATGGGCTTCTTATGAAAATATACCGAAAGCATTAGGACTCACATCTGTAAAGTTAAAGATAGAATTTAAAGCTTAAAAGAATTGGAAAGTTTATTTACATTACTATTGAGAGAATTTTTAATACATGTTCCCCTTTAATCCACATTAAACCAAAATGGAGACAACATCTACTTTTAGAAACAAAAACAAGGAAGGAATGACAGCCACGATATTGTTGATGTAATTCTGGAATAAAAAGCTGAGAAGTGTACCTAGCGGGCCTCCAGACTGTCTCCATTCTAATGAACCACCCACGCTGGTGGCAGATTGATCTTCCCAACACCTTCAGCCAAAGCTCTACCGGTATCCCTCTCTTATTCAGAATCCTTCCATGTTTTCTGAATTCTTATGAACAAAGTTCAAATATAATGTCATCTACAATCTGACATCAGCTATCTACCCAGACCCAGTTTCAACTTTTCATGTGCAAGACAGGTACCTTGTACTTTCCAAATTTCATGCCCTGGCTCTAGGGGTTCCCACATATCTGGCACAATTCTCCTTCTGGTTTTGCTTCCAAATGTCTACCTCTGACCTATCTGAGACCTAGCTCAGAGGCTATCATCTCCACAAAGCCTCTCCTGATTCTCCAGATTGCAACAAGCTCCCTTTTTCAACTCTCTTTTTAATGTCACTTAAGTTCTTTGCACTCAAAAATTGTAAGAACATGTCCTAGTTCACCCATGAGAGTTCACCTCCAAAACTTCTACAAGCAAGATCCACCTCTTAGGATTCCCCATAGGACCTTGTATATAGCAGGTGCTTTTTAAATGTCTGTGAACCGAGTGACAATGCATGTTTTGGCCCACCAAATAGTTATAAAAAATGTCATTAAGTTCCCCAAAACAATCCATCCTGTGCATCATTTGTTCAGGGTCAACACCAGGGGCCCCAGCAAGGAAACGCAGCAACAGACCTGTAAGGAAATTGCAGAGCTGCCCACGCCAAGCCCGAATCCACCATATGGATTTTTCCTTATCGCTCGCTTTTCTCTTACCCTTCATCCTTATGTTATATTTGTAGCTTGCAGGAAGTGAGGCACAGGTCACCTAAACTGAAGAGTGAATCTACAAGCATATCCTTTCTTCATATTTCTTGATGAGTCATTGAGCGAAATTTTGTTAAGCCTCCAGAATCTGCTCTGGCCACCATCCACTTCAGCCTTCGTCGTCCACTTCCATTTTCCTCTATTTCCAGTTTCCTTTTACCTCCGCATCAGTTATGTACGTAATCGCCATTTTCCCCAACAATTACTTCACCTTTAAGATTTTTCCATGATTTATTAATTTATTTTGTGTGTGAGAAAGAGCATAAACAGGGAGAGGGGCAGAGAGAGAGGGAGAGAACCTCAAGCAGGCTCTGCACTGTCAGCACAGAGCCACCCCAGAGCCCCCAGAGCCACCCGCTCGATCTCACGAACCCTGAGATCATGACCTGAGTCAAAATCAAGAGTTGGTGGCTTAACCGACTGAGCACCCAGGTGCCCCCCGCCAACAATTACTTCTTAATTTACTCTATTTTAACACCTTTTCTTTTCCCCTGTCTTATGAAAGCCACCTCTCTTAAAAATCAGATCTTTTAAGCAAACTTATTTGGATGTTCTAGATGATTCTTCTTCATGTATCTTTGTCAGTAGACCTACCAGGCTTAAAGTTCATACAATGAATACAGTTTTATGAACAAAAGAGCCATGGAGTAAATTTTGGTAATGATTTTAATGATGATGTGTTCTTATGGGAATTTTGTTCCCCTTTTCTTTCTTACTACCTTTTATTTATTTTCATATGTTTGAGACATAATGTGCCTGTGACATGAACACATGCTGCCACTTTGTAGCAACATAAGGTATACAAACAGCTTTTTCAAATCAATTTAGTTTTCTGGCTTGGAAATTATGCTTCATATGAAAAAATCTAATACATAAATTTTGCTATGAATAACCACTGGAGATTTCCATATCTCTATCCATTACCTACTTTCAAAGTCACCCCAATAGTAGAATAAATTTAGTTTCAGTCATTACTAACTGCTTACAAAAGAAAACTGAAAACCTGAGGGCAACACTCATACAGTTGACATTTTATCTCAAAGGCAGATTTGAAGATACATCTGGGCACGTCTGTGTGGGCTGTCCAGATGCATACTTGCACACGGGGCTGAGGAGCATCCCAAGAGAAAACTCACAGTGAATGAAGGAATCACGACCAATGAGCCAAAGCCCATTACAATGTCTTCAGTAACTGGAGGGGAGAGAACTTCTGAATTTGGATGGTGTCTGTCAGCTGGATTTGTCTCCCAAACCCCAGACAGCTGGATCCTGGGGAAAATAAGCAAGCAACGATGGAAGGAACAGTCTCCGTGAAATCTCTATGGCAGCACCTTCTCTGTCTGCAACATCAAAGACACTGTGACAGCTTCCAAGTGTCTAAGGCCTTGAACTTGGCAATAGCTGGGACCCAACAGGACTATCGTGGGGTGCCAGAAGGGGCAGACATTTTGGATGTACGTGCAAAATATCCGCAACTTCCAAGAAATACCTTGCATCAACTTGAGGTCTTTTGGGCAGATGGGGTGCAAACCACTGAAATTAGGTCACTGCTCTTTATGGAACCCCACCCGTGCCCGTTGGCTGGCAAAGCAAGAGGATATTCAGGTTTCACATAATATTGCTCCCAATCTACCCAACATGCCAAGGCAACAACAACAACAAAAAGAATAGCACATACACACAGACACACACTCGCCTCCGACTGTGTATTACACTTCTGTGATTTTTCACTTTTAAGGCTTCCCTTGATAACCGTAGAAACTATTTACATAAAAAAGCAGAGACCGGAAAAGCATATGGCCGTCTTGCCTGGAGCCTGTCCTCCCTTCAGATGAATACTCACTTCACATCACACCTCTGTTGCACGGGTAAACACAGAAGGATGTCTTTCTTTTACAAGCGCAGCAGAGTATAAATAATTCAGCATTAACGCCTGAAGGACTTCTAACAGTGTTTTTATTCTGTATTCAATATCATTGCTAAGTTCAGTAGCAGGTGGTGAGATGTACAGCTGTACTTTCACATAAGCACCATCGTAGGTAAGGCTGAAGAACCATCACTAACAGTGGGATGGAGCCAATATTCAGTGAATTGCTATTTGGAGAAGCAGAGGCCCGAGGCACAGGTGTCCAAACCAGAGGCTGGGGAATGGCTCTCTGCTTATTGCTGTTATTATTATCGAGCGAGAGCTGTGTTCTCCTTCTGGCTTCTGGCAATGGTTCTCTCTGGGCCTTCTGTGAAGGGCCAGTTGGTGATAATAACTTAGAAAAGGGATAAACATTTATGAGAATCGCATTTGGCTCTGCTGGAGGTTTTGTACCTGGTATGGTCATCAAGCCCCACCATCTCACCTGTCATCAATGTTTGCGACCCAAAAAGGACTGTGCCACCCAGTTATACATAAACGATTACCCAGGAGAAAGAAAGGTGGCCAATAGTGCTTGAAGCACTAGACTGGTGCTTGTCAAACTGTCGTGTGCCCAGGAATCAACTGGAGGGGTCTTGTTAAGATGGAGATTATGACATAGTAAGTCCGGGGTTGGGCCCAAGAATTTGCATTTCTAACGAGCTCTCAGCTGATGCTGAGGCAGCTCAAGACAATGGTCTAGGACAGAATTGTCCTAGGTCTAAGATGGTCTAGATGGAGTGGTACCTTGCCTGCCAAACCAAGGGGCTCGGGAATGATTCTGTAGGAGTACAGAACCACAGAAAAAGCTTTATGTTGAAAACTAGCATGATCAATTTCGTGTTTGGGGAAGGTGAGGGTCTGCACCAAATACAGCTTGGTGATCGATACCATGGAAATAAAAGGAAGTCAAAAATGTGTTCTCTGTGTACAAGGAGCTTGCCAACGTATACGTGACACAAGACACTGAGCATTCGTATTTTACTGTAACCCAAATGGACCACCGGCCTGAGGGCTCAGATAACAGCAGATAGACTTCCGTGCTTTAATTTCACTGGCTGTGGCCCTTACCTACATTTCTTTGGAGCCACATACTACCTTGGCCTCCCACTCTCACTGTTATGGCACTAATTCCGTCGCATGTGTTCAGGGACTGTTCTTTGGTATGTTTGATTCTGGTCTCCTTATTGTTTTGAAGCTAATACCTCACCCCTGTCAGTGCCCTCTTGGCCTTCTACCCTCCTCCCAGGGTTGGCTCCTGGCGGTTCTAGAGCTGCAGAATACTGGGGGCAATGATTAGGATACGCTATTGAAGGGAATGCTTATTCTGCACCCCTGAGATTTCCTTTCATGAGGAGGAGCATCCATTAATGTAACACTACTGTCCTCTCCCCCACCGCTCCGTCTATTCCAATGGACTTCTCAACCAGGGAAGAGACTGGAAGGGACAAAATGTGTGGTCTGGCGTCTTTCTTTTCCCTTTCTCAGAAATAGTGATTCTCCAAGTGTGGACTTTGAACCAGGGCATCCGTGCCACTGGGAAGTTGTTCGAATTGCAGATTATTTGGCCCTTACCCGACCGACATACCCAGAAACTGGGGGTTGGGGAACGAGGTCCATTGACCTATGGTGTAGACACCCTCTCTGGGTGGATTCCAGGCTGCAGTTCTCAACACTAGAGTGTCTCAGATTTACTCCCACAGGTTCTGATTCTAGAGAAAGTACTGCCCTTAAGGAAACACACGTTCTCCAGTACTCTTCCCCGTAAGATCCTGCCTTCCTTGGGCTTAAACTTATATAAGAGCAATGCCTATTTACTTTTCTTCCAGCACACAGATAGGTTAATCAGAAAAAAAATAATTTTCATCCAAAATAACGCAACATATAAACACCCACTCTGAAGAATAACAAGGCATAATTTGGGAGGAAAATTACATCACTCTCTCTGACCCGGCTAGGATTCGTAATCAGGAAAGAATGGACTGCTTATTTTGAAAAATAACAAAGAACTTTGCACTTCTTTAGCAAAAGGACTTTTTATGAGTCACATTAAAGTGCAAGGCGCTGAAGAGACTCTGATTCCTGAACTTCTTCTTCTGCTCTTCTGTCAGCTGTGATTCTGCATTTACTGTAGAATACACTAGAACCCAAACTGGGTCTCCTGAAGTAAGAAAAAAGCCCCAGTAAAGATGCATCTATCAAGAAAACACTCACGGAGCCGCACAAAGCAGCAGTTTGTGGAACGTGAATACAGGCATTTCCACGGTGACTGCGCTTCCAGAAAATAGTTAAATCATTTGTTCATTCGTTCATTCATTAAACATTACAGAGACTGTTTGCTGAGTACCTACAATGTGCTAAGCTCTGAGGCTATGCACGTGACAGTTTCTAAGAAATGTGGCTGTGTGCGTGAAAGCATTTTGTCAATCATCTTGGTAGCATGTGTACGTGACTGACAAATGCATGTCTATGTGTTAACACACTCATCCCTTTCAATTTTCTCCAGAGCCCAGTGAGATAGGAGTCTGTCTGATTTTTCTGGATGGGCAACTGAGTGAGGTTCGGGCACACCGTGGCCCTTGCTCCGACTTTCAACTCCTCCCTCCCTCACTTCCCCCAAATAGCCACTCGTCCTGCATAATCAACTGATTTACTCTTAAGTACAAATTCCTTTCAGGTACTAGATGATAGAGGAGTCATTATGGCCGGGAGTTTATTAAGGCAGTTGTGGTGGATTGAATGATGCCCCCTCCCCAGAAACATGTCTACCCAGAACCTGAGAACGTGACCTTTTTTGGAAAAAATATACTGCAGGTGTAATTAAATTAAGGATTTCAAGATGAGATGATCCTGGATTGTCTGGGTGGGCCCTAAATCTGACGACAAGGGTTTTTATAAGAAGAGGAGAAGACAGAGAAGAGGAGAAAACCCAGGAGGCAAGACCGCGTGAAGGGGAGGGCAGAAATTGGAGGGACACAGCCACAAGCCAAGGAGCACCTGAAGCCACCAGAAGCTGGAAGAGGCAAGGAAACATTCTCTCCTAGAGTCCTCAGAGGGAGCACAGTCCTGTAACACCTTGATTTCAGATTTCTGGCCTCCAGAATTTCAAGAAAAGCAATTTCTGTTGTTTAGAGCCCCCAAGTTTGTGATAATTTGCTTTGGCAGCCCTAGGAAACTAATAGAACAGTTCATGTCTTAAATTGCTCTCCTTGACAACTCTCTCATTTATGTTTGAGAGAGAGACAGAGGGACAGAGAGAAGGCAGAAAGAGGGAGAGAGAGAGAGAGAGAGAGAGAGAGAGAGAGAGAGAGAGAGAGAGATGGAGAATCCCAAGCAGGCTCCGGACGGTCAGTGCAGAGCCCAATGCGGGTCTTGATCTCACGAACCTTGAGATGATGACCTGAGCATGAGATACTTGCCCGATGGGGCCACCCAGGCGCCCCATCTTTCCTTAGTTCTTAATCTCCTGATAGCAAAGGTTCTATCATCAACTGGAACCTGTTCTGCTAACAATGCTTGTTAGTGAAGCATCTTAGAGGAAGATCTTGAAATATTGGAGGAGATTTGGGGATTCTTAATGAACATGCAACTCTCCCCAGAAGATGAATAATAAAAAAGAGATGGAGAGAGAGAGGAAGAGAGAGGCAAACATATTTAATTATTTTGAAATTACATTTGTAACTGATTTTATTCTATAGTTAGCTTTTAGGGTTCTCTTTCTTTAACTCAATCATGCCGATTTCTTACAGAAGGAAATGTAAGACAGTTTCAGTGTGATTAAATACTCTAACCAGTGGGAGTTTTCCCAGGCTTTGGTAACACCCCCAGACATCCGTAAGCCCCTTGGCATTTCCCTGCTCCCAGCAGGCTGGATTCCTGCACCTCTAAGGACTGATCCTACCACTACTTTCAAAGACTTTAATCATGATATGTTTCCTTTCAGGCAAGGTTAGCTGAGAAACACAGCTCTGTGCAAAGCCTCACCAGTGGATTTTACTTGTTGTAAACAATTATTTCCATAATTTTTCTCATATTTATTCGCTATAAAATGAAAGAGAGGCAACATCAAGTGATGTTTTCCCCCCTACCTTCCAAACATAGAATCATCAATGTGTCAGGATAAGTGGATGCAGGTTGAGATTTTAATTGCATTTTTTTTTTTTTTTTTAGCCAGCTGACTTTGGAAGTATGTATGAGAGATCTAGAGCTTGCCACAGCCCATGTCTCGCACCTCTCGTACATGCTGGGTGACTGGGCTTTTGAGGTCAATTTACTGAGAAGGAGACAAAAAGCTTTGATGATCGGATAAGCTTCACTCTTTGGAACTGAGGACAACTGTATATAAATGATTCGGGACAGGCTTTACTATTCTTATACAAAAAAGTTTTAAGAAATGAAGTGAAAAGAATAAATGGACGCCGCATCTAGATATCTCTAAATAGGGTGGCATGGGGTCTAACAGCCTGAGGGTGGGTTCTCAGCAATTTACTTCGGCAAAAACTTGACTTAAATAAATTTGGAAGCAGTACACTCCGTGTAGTGTTTTCAAAGAGTCCGTGCAGCTGGGAATTTCCTCAAGACTCAAAATGAATGTTGACTTTTGAGGTGTTTCCAAAAGTAATTTCACCTCATTTTCTTTTGTGCTTTTAGGAAATTCAGAGGATTCTTGGGTCTGGTTAAAGGGAAAAAAAAATAGGAAAAAAGTTTCACTCTTCCATATCTGTGTGAAACTTTTTAATCAGAGACACTTGGTTACTGATAGATTCTGGGCATCTTCTCTCATAAGGATGACCAAGGCTGTGTTGTTACCTCCAAGAATGATAATGAATCATGATTTCTTTCTGTCATCCGGAGTTGATTGGGGCTTTCGCAGTCAGTTCTCTGTTGAAGTTTTCTCTGATACACTCAATAGAATTGTTCAACACCAGAAAAGTTACCCTAATTCTTTCTACTGGTGAGGCAGAGTCTCCTTGACACATGGCAAAGGGACAGGGATGTAGAAAGCTACTTGCTTATAAGTCAGGGGCAGAAGTCAGTTCTAAAGTCCACAAAATGAGATCTAAATAGAATCTCTTTCTGTATTTTAATCTGTTATCACTAGTACTGAATACTAATACTGTGATGTAAAAAGACCACAAATAACAACTAAGTTCTACTCTATTTTGTATTCGAATGGAGACATATCTGTTGGGTCTTAGTGGAAATTCAACTGAATTCAGTGTAAAAAGCATTACAAAGTGATTGTGCTTTCGGGGGCAGTCTAGTGGGAAAAGCGAGACAGTTGGCAAAACTGAACGCCAAGTAGAGTGTGACAAGTGTTTTCACCGGGAAGAAACCGGATGGGAGGAGACAGAGATGAACAAGACGAATCCCACTGAATGGCTCAAGAAAGGCTTTGTTGAAGGAGGGCATACTTGAGTGGTAGCAGACAGGGGTGGTCAGGATTGGGGCAGGCAACCCTGAATGAGAAAGGCACTCCAGGGTTAAACAGTTACCACAAAATTAGCTCCAGATTACAATGAAGCCAGAGAAAGAGGTAATATTTCCAAACACGGAGAAACACCGTTATTCCTTTGTAACTCCAGGAGGCATAAAATGTGTACAGCCCAGCTCCAAGGCCCCTGGGATGCCCAAGTCCTGTCCTCAAATTCACACAGGTCACAGAACTGGGATTCAATGGTAAATTAATTTCATGAGCTATGTCTCTAACCAAAGGATTCTGTTGGCTCTCTACTTTTTAGATTATTGCAGTTGTAATAGTTTGATTTTTACTTCCTCCCTTCCTGCCTTCCTTCCTTCCCTCCTCCCCCCCTCCCTTCCTTCCTTCTTTCTTTCCTCCCTTCCTTCCTTCCTCCCTTCCTTCCTCCCTCCCTCCCTCTTCCTTCCTTCCTTCCTTCCTTCCTTCCTTCCTTCCTTCCTTCCTTCCTTCCTTTTCTTCTTCTTCTTCTTCTTCTTCTTCTCCTTCTCCTTCTCCTTCTCCTTCTCCTTCTTCTTCTTTCCTTCCAGTAATTTCTCTATACTGGTGACTTTTTTGGTTCAACTTTCAAATGGCTTGTCACAGGATGCTGGGGTGAGTCAAAAGCACCACAGGGTTGAAGACAGAAGTACTTTTCCAAATTTAGGACATCATTTTTAGAGGATGGTTGGAATTGCTACTCTAAAATGTTCACCTTATTTACTGCGATAAAGTTGAGGTTATTTTTTTTATATTTTTAGAAATGAGCAAGTCCTTTAAAAAGACATCTCATTTTACTTTTTTCTGTTTTCCAGAATACCATAAACATTTTTATAATTATTATTTTAAATTTCTCTAATATGGGAAAACACTAGTCTATTGAACTCTATAATGAGATGTTTTTATCTTTCTTCCTGGATGTATCTGTGAGGAGGCATTACGTTGGAAGGCAATTTGGTCTCATAAAAGGAGAGTGAAGGTAGGAAAGTAGACTGGCATTGGCCCTATTGTCATGTGACTTTGGGCAAGGAATAGCAACTTCTTGGCCTCCCTTTTTACCGTTCTTTTTATAAAAGAGAAGATAGCAAGTATGTATGCCTACTTATCTCACATAGATGAGAAGTGTTTAGATAAAAATATTTTGACTATGGCAGCAATTCTTCAGTAAATTCTTGTTGATTCTGTGAAGAATTCAGAAGATGAAGTAGGGAAATATACCGATAAGTACATGGTTTTATCCTGAGCGTTAGTCTTTGTGTTCGATAGTGTTGATTTCTGATTTTTTTAAACTTATTTTCCTATTGAAGAATAATTGACATACAATGTTGCATTTGTTTCAGATGTACAACTTAACGATTGGATATTTATATGCATTACAAAACAGTCAACACAGTAAAGCTAGTTACCATCTGCCACCATGCAAAGCTGCTACAATATTATTGACTATATTCTTTAAAAAAATTTTTTTTTACATTTATTTATTTTTGAGAGACAAAGAGAGACAGAGCACAAGTGGGGGAGGGCCAGAGAGAGAGGGAGACACAGAATCCAAAGCAGGTTCCAGGTTCTGAGCAGTCAGCACAGAGCCCGAGGCAGGGCTTGAACTCACAGACCGTGAGATCATGACCTGAGCCAAAGTTGGACACCCAACCGATTGAGCCACCCAGGCGCCCCTATTATTGACTATTCTATGTGCGGTACATGATATCTTGTGTCTTATAGATTTTGGGTAAGTCAAAGAATGAGAAATTTGAACAAGAACGCTTATAATCACTCTGGCTAGAGATCAGGCTGTCTATAAATTTTAATAGGGAATATTTACTCAAAGCATTAAATAAGGGTCAGAATACCAATATAATACTCCATTAAAAAAAATAAGGATTCTGATTTAACCAATGGTTATAAATTTGCTTGCAGATTTATTTTTTTTAATGCTTATTTATTTTTGAGAGAGAGAGAAAGAGACAGCGTGAACAGGGGAGGAGCAGAGAGAGAGGGAGACCCAGAATCCGAAGCAGGCTCCAGGCTCCGAGCTGTCAGCACAGAGCCCCAACACGGGGCTCGAACTCACAATCCATGAGATCACGACCTGAGCTGAAGTCGGACGCTTTACCGACTGAGCCACCCAGGCGCCCCTCGCTTGCAGATTTATTTACCTTCTTGGTGCCTGAGAAATTCTGTGTGCGACAATCCCTACTTATATGTCACATGTCTGGCATATCTGTTAAATCCATTTTATTGTGTATTCTCCTGACAGATGATTGACTTTTTTTTTTTCTGTTGTCTCTTTTTTTCTTCTTCTGTCTTCTTCTATGTGAACTATCTGTACTCTTCAAATATACTTAGTACTTTATAACTGTCATCTTATGAGTCATGATAGTGCACCCAGGAGACCTTCTGAGAGAATGTATTACCTGTTATTGGCAGAGAAAACGGAGCCAAGTGCGGGTCGGATCGGGAATCATCATGGAGACACTGAGCCAAAACTCCAGGGCCTTTTCACACCCAAAGAGGTGTTCAAACTGCTGCCTCGGCAGACGTTGCAGAGTTCTGAATTGACTAAGTGATCTTATAAATCTAGATTTGTCCTAAGATTCTGTATTAACGAATACAGGGTGATATTTAACTTTTATGGAAGAACTGCATGACAACTCTATTAAATGAAGGTAAAAACATCAATAGGATGTGATTTTTTTAAAAAAATTAAAGTATACAAACAGAGATTGATCTTAAATCAAAATGTGCCATGTATGTAAATAGAGTCAAGTATTTGTCATTTATGATATTATCGTCTTTTTTTTTTTAATTTTTTTTTAAATGTTTTTTATTTATTTTTGGGACAGAGAGAGACAGAGCATGAACGGGGGAGGGGCAGAGAGAGAGGGAGACACAGAATCGGAAACAGGCTCCAGGCTCCGAGCCATCAGCCCAGAGCCTGACGCGGGGCTCGAACTCACGGACCGCGAGATCGTGACCTGGCTGAAGTCGGACGCTTAACCGACTGCGCCACCCAGGCGCCCCTATGATATTATCGTCTTGTGGATTTAGTCGGATGTGTGGACCCAGAGCCAGAGAGTTTCTAAGTTTACAGCTAGCCCAGATTAGAAAGTATGGAGGGGGCGCAACTAACTGGGGCACAGTGGATGGGGCACAATTTCGCGGTGATGGAGTCTGGTTTCTCCACATACTCAGGGTAACTGATGAATTCACAGAGTTGTTTCTTTTTAATTTCCAAACACATGCACATTTGTCTTTCCCGCTATTCTCCCAGTCAAGTCCGCACAAACTGATCTCTATGTTGCAACAATACTTGACATTGAAGGCACAACTGCCCTCCTAACCCTTCTCTTTGTAGCAAAGCCGCTCGCCCTGTGGCTAATGGACCCCGGGTGGCTCAAGGACAGTCCTCAGAAGCTCTGATGACTCTCTGGAACTGGGCATGGAATTTTGCATGGCGCATACGTGCATCCTTCCGTGGAAAGTCACTTTTGGGAAAAGATCTGTGTTCCTCCAAAATAAAGAAGCCTTACCTACCTATCTGTGCCTTTCATTTAAATATCAGAGAAAACCCAGATCATAAGTCTGTGAGCCCTACACCCTGCAATCTACACAGAAGAGATTCCCATGAGAAAAATCAACGAGAGCACTGAGCAAAACAAGCAAATGTTAGTTTAAATGCTAGGTCTATTTTAGCGATCAGATATAATTACAGAAATACTTACACCCGAAGGTCTCATTTGACTTACGTGAGGAACTCTCTGCTTTCGTCATTGAATACCCAGTGACTTGCACAATGTCCACTAACTAAGAGAAGTAGGTGGGGCAAAAGGAAACTAAGAATTTGGGGGAGAGGTATCAGGGTACCTTAGACAAGTTAAGACTGCCTGCCCTAGGTCCCAGTTGTACTACATGTCGTGAGTGACAAGTAACCAACTGTTCTGCAGAAAGTGGAGGCTGCTTTGTGTCTCAACTGGTCCCTGTAGGTAAATGTCTAGTTTGGGCGCGTGGACCACACGGCATCATTCCCAAGTGGCTATTTCGTGACTCCGAAAGCGAGTCTGTGTGCAGAAACCCTGCAGAGTGCTAAGACAATTCACAACTTTTTATTAAAAACATGAGAAGTGAGGCGGTGGCTTTGGCTTTGAAACCCAGAATTGCTCAACATAATGTGTGTGGAAAACCAACGCAGTTTTTTCTGTGCTGAAGATATGGCAGGTTCTTTTTCTCTCATCTTTTTTTTCTAACATTGCTATTTAATTCTTACCACGTCCTTATCTGGTAGATGTAATTGTGTACATGTGGGACAAACATGGACCCAGAAGACTGGTGACCTTGAGTCCTTTGGACAAGGTCTAGACTGGGACCATGGGAAACCAGTCAGCCACACTGCTGCCTCGCATGGGGTCGGGGTGACTGTGATTGCGGTTCTGTCACTACGTTTTGGGGGGTTCCCGATCTCAGCCTATCAACTGAAGCTCCAGGCTCTGACTGCCTCTCAGTAATAATCTCAAACTTGGATGTAGAGGCAATGCTGTGAAAGTGAGCTCCTGAAAAGAAGTTGAATGGGCAGGAATAGAGTTTTACCACCAACTTGATACTCTCAGGCAAGAAGTATGGCCAATGGTTGGTTTTGCTGTCTGGAAACAGAGAAATATCTACCAGTTCTTTCATTGTTTAATTTCAGTGTTCAGTAGTGACCGGAATATGATGGGAGGATTGTATCTTCTTCCCACTGCCCTGGTCTCCTCTGTCCCCCACAGGATTATTCTGTGCTGCCTTCAGAGAATCTATTCCTTAAATAAACTTTTTTTTTTTAAGTGTATTTATTTATTTTGAGAGAGAGAGAGAGAGAGAGAGAGAGCGCCAGCGGATAAGAGGCAGAGAGAGAGAGAGAGAGAGTGAGAGAGAGAGAGAATCTCAAGCAGGCTCCACACTGTCAGCAAAGAGCCCAACGTGGGGCTTGAACTCACAAACCCTGAGGACATGACCTGAGCTGAAATCAAGGGTCAGATGCTTAACGGACTGAGGCACCCAGGCGCCCCTAAATAAACATTTTTATTTGAACCTTATTGTGTACAGGGCACCACATTCCATTTAAATGCCACAGCCCTGTGTCACCAAATAGCTGATGGCCTGTCCCTGTGGAAGCATTGTGTCCTCAGGCAATAGCTGATATTTACAAAGTAGTAAAGAGACTCCCAGCCTTTTTTTTCCCTCCGTGCCTGAAAAGCTCATGTTGTTCTGGGTGAAGGAGGAACACTGTACTCACTGTTAAACAATAAACTTTTTTCCCTGGGTTATGAAATGGACCTGTTAAGATTTTACAATTGATTTTATTGGCCAGGTGAAGGAGGATTGCTACTAATTAAAATGAGTGACACTATCTGCCAGATGCAGGGCTAAGGTCTTTATACGCTTTATTTGGGTGGTTTAAACAATAGAAATGTATTTGCTCACAGTTCTGGAGGCTGGAAGTCTGAGATCCAGGCATCAGCAAGGTCGGTTCCTTCCGATGGCGGTGAAGGATGGGCCTGCCCCAGGCCTCTCTCCTTGTCCTGTCGATGGCCACCTTCTCCCTGCGTCTTCACGTGGTCTTCCCATGTGTGTCTGTGCCCTAATCTCCCCTTCCTGTAAGGGTGCCAGTTGTTTGGGATTAGGGCCCGCCCTCATGACCTCATTTCAATTCAATCACCTCTATGAAGATCCAATCTACAAACTTGATCACGTTCTGAGGTACCGGGGATTAGGGTATCGATATTTGTGGAGTGGGGGACACAATTCATCCCATAACAGGTGCCAGAGGCCAGAGAGGTTTAATAACCCCCCTAAAATGATACAACTGGGATGAGGTAAGAAATTATACTGGCCACAATGACTGTACATGATCATATGTCTCCTGCCCTGTCGTCTTATTTAATTGGTGGAAAATCTACAAGGAGAAGCACAAGAGAACAGGAGAAGTGAGCTTTATATTTTCTTAGAGTTTAATTGCCTTGGAGTGTCATCAGGAGGGTGGACTGAGGAAAGTTTGGTGGAGCATGACCGGTATTGGGGTGTCTGGGTGGCTCATTCAGTTAAGCGTCCAACTTAGGATCAGGTCATGATCTCATGGTCCGTGAGTTCGAGCTCCATGTTGGGCTCTATGCTGGACCCTGCTCAGAGCCTGGAGCCTGCTTCAGATTCTGTGTCTCCCTCTCTCTCTACCCCTCCCCTGCTCACACACACACACACACACACACACACACACAGACACAGACACACACTCTCTCTCAAAAATAAATAAACGTAAAAAAAGAAAAAAAGAAAATGACCAGTGTTGATGCTTGTGTATGCCCACTGAATGCTGGCCATGTTCACAAGGTCTCAGTCCTTCAGGAACTCCCTGATTTCCAGGCAGTGTATGTAGCCTTATCCCAGCTTTCTCCTTTCTGCTTCACTTATTCCTCAAGCATTTATCGCACACCTACTCCGCTATGTCAGATGTTAGGGGCGCAAGGCGGTATGGGAGGACACCCCTGCCCTCACAGCCCTCGCTTCGCAGTGGGGCCAACGGGCATGCACATGTTATATGTAATACCCTGTCAGCTGGCCAGAGAGCTCTAAATAGAAGATAAAACAGGAGAAAGGGAGAGAAAGTGATGAGAGACCTGGAGATCTGAGACAAGTGCTCCGGACAGAAGAGGAAAAACGCCCCCAGGTGGGATTGAGCTTGCTCCTTCAGGGAACAACAAGAAAGTGGGGGTGGCTGGGGCCCAGGGAACAGGGAGGGGAGGGAGAGGGAGGCCAAAGGGACGCTGGCGGTCAGGATCTGCAAGGCCTGACAAACCAAGGTGAGGAGTTGGGATTTTCTTCTTAGTGTAACATGAAACCTCTGGAGGGGTGTGTTTGAAGGGGGACGATGAATGACCAGAAGATGCTGGGAAGATGATTCCGGGAGCTCTGTGGAGAATGGACGAGGCTGGGGCTGGAGTGGAAGGAAACGGAAGCAGGGGGGCCCAGCTGGGGTCAGTCATTCACTGAGTCAATCAGTCAGTGTTATACGGGTAGATATGCGAGAGACAAGAATACCTCCCTGGAGTCTCAAATCCTGAGTTTTATTTCTGGCATGGCTATTGACTCAATGTTCTGTGATCCTGAATCAGGCCCTTCAAACCCTTTAGAGAGGCAAACGTGCATCATCCAGTAGTGAAAAAGTTGAAAGCCTCCTGTACTTTCAGAATTGTGAGTTATAGGAGTTTGACACAGTGCAAGCTTCTGAGTAAGAGAGTGGAGACACAGTCAGAGTATTATTTGTCTCCAGCGGGTGGAGCCGGCGTGGTCATTATATTTGCTCCAAAAGGTCACATCGAGGTAGAGAGAAGCACTTACCGCTAGAATTATCGATGCTCCAGCTAATATGCTTTCCCCACAAAGGCGGCCTTCCTGTCTGGCTGAAAGCCCGGGGCCAAGGCCTCAGGCAACTGGGTGCAGCATCGACTCTGTTACAACTAATCCCTTGGTATCCTGTCTGGCTACCGGGGTGGAAACTGCCTTCACTTTCCAGGCAGCCCCAGTGGCTGCTGTTTTCTGCAACCCAATTCTTTTCAAAGCTGAGGGCCAAGTCCCACAGAGCCGAGGCCAGGAAACACTAGCCACCTAAGCTTTAGGGAATCAAGGCGTCAAAGAACCTAACAACGTTGGCTTGTAGTGGTTCGCTTGGACCTGAGCCTCCCGAGAAAGATTCCTGTAAATGGCCTGGATACGTATTTGGTTTCTCACTGCAAAAACATTCTAGGACATTGCCTCTGTTCAGGGCTCTCCTAAGCAGGCAGTAATTACGGGCAGTGGAAGGTAGTCACTGTATATATATATATATATACCTTTGCAAATCTGGCTCCTACTGGCGGAATTTTTTTAACGCCCCCCAAAAGAGGATATGCATTTTTTGGCATTAACATTAACTTAAGCCTTTGAGGGACTGTCACAAAATGTGGCTCTGGACAAATGAGAACAGTGTGACAGAAAATTCCGAAGTTTCCATGCAATTGTCTACGCTGGAGGAAATGAGAGCAAGTTTCAGGTGCTGTTTACCTTCTTGATGGATTAAATCTGAATCAAAGGAAAACAGAAGACGTTAGTTACTTTAGAAATAAATTCTCTTACTAGAAAGGAACTATTGTATTTAGGGCCTCAGATTGTATAAAAAGGAGAAAACACCCTGTAGATAACTTACTATATTCAAGGGTAGTATTTCCTTTCCAAAACAAGAATGTAATCAATTTCAAAAAAAAAATTGCTTTGAGAGAGGAATATTCACAGTGGGAACACTTTTCATTGTATTCTATACCAGGAACATCAATTATTTTTCTCTCTGTTTGCTTTCATAATAACTTTCATAAGTTTGTTAGTCATCAGCCGTAGTTTTGTTCTTTTTAAACTTTTATTTAAATTTAGTTAGTTAACACACAGTGCAATATTGGTTTTAGGAGTAGGTTCAGTGATTCATCACTCACATATAACACCCAGTGCTCATCAAAACCAGTATGCTCCTTAATGCCCATCACCCATCTGGTCCATCCCCGGCCTCCCCTCCCTCCACCAATCCTCAGTTTGTTCTCTATCTTTACAAGTCTCTTATGCATAAACCATATTTTGTTTTAAAAGGGTTCACTGCTTAGGGGTGCCTGGGTGGCTCAGTTGGTTGAACATCCGACTTCGGGTCAGGTCACAATCTCACAGTTCGTGGATTTGAGCCCCGCATCGGGCTGCTGACAGCTCAGAGCCTGGAGCCTGCTTCGGATTCTTTGTCTCCCTCTCTCTCTGCCCCTCACCAACTCATGCTCTGTCTCTCTCTCTCTGTCAAAAATAAACACTAAAAAAAATTTTTTTAAAGGGTTCACTGCTTAGAGGGGTGCCTGGGTGGTTCGGTTGGTTCAGCGTCCAACTCCTGGTTTTGGCTCAGGTCATTATCACATGGTTAGTGAGTTTGAGTCCCATGTTGGGGCCTGCTTGGGATGCTCCCTCTCTCCTTCTCTCTCTGCCCTTCCCCCGCTCATGCTCGCTCACTCTCTCTGTCTCAAAGTAAATAAACTTGTAAAAAAAGGCTTTGCTTCTTCTGGGTCTGTCTTTTCTGGGTGTTCAAAATGAATTGGAACAAATTTAGATATTTAGCATAACCAGAGAAATCAATACACGTAGAGGACCGTAAGTCTCTTGAGGCAGTGGAGGAATAGTTCTAAAGGGGATGAGGAAATGCTACTTAAATGAACTCAGCTTTCAAGGTGCTACATGAAGAAGGAGGAGAGAATACAAGCAAAGTGTATAGAATATTACCCATTATGAGTTTCGCATCAGGGACAGGAAGGGATGGTTTAAATAGTTGATGTTGTAAAGATTGATTTTTGCAAGGTACCCGACATTTTCCTCGTTTCTTTCTTGCACATAAGCAGCTATAAAAATGAATTTGTGTTCTCTGAGCACACATTCATGTGCGGTGGGTATGTAATTTGGAAGCATATTAGTAAGAACATAAAGTGAGCCCAAGTCTGGAATATTTATAAATTATTTGCACTAGCAAGAGTGATACCTGCTGGGGCAACGTATGTATTTCTCGGCATCGTCAAATTACATTTGTGCTTGTGTTCAAAGAAGGCGATCTGCTGAAGAGTCAGGTTTTGTTAAAAGTATTTTCTAAATTGCCTTGGCACATCAAAAGCCAGGCTTGGGTGACCTCCACCATGGCATTTCCAATACGTATGGGAAAGATCTCCTAATCAGAGAGTTTCTGACATGTGCGGAGAAGATATATCCTTTGTGGCAGCTAACCTATGCGATCTGATTCTCTGGGATAAGCAGAAAATGTTCTGTAAAAAAGGAAGAAAAGTCCCAACCTCACAATTTCTAGCCCAAGACGGTTCAGGGGGAGGACGCAAAGGTGAGAGGTGCACCTTGTCAGAACTTCTCTGGACAGGGGAGACGCATGTGGCAGGTTAAGAGGGATCCTGAGAAACTGAGGACTCGGGTCATTTTCATCTTCGGGAATCTCAGAGGAAGCCACCTGGCAAGATCTCCCCACACTTACCTGGGGTGGTCACGGCAAGGTCAAGGTAGTCGATGAGAGAGGCGGGTAAGCTTGGTAAGCCAGAGAGAGGTTCACATTCTTTTTTCGAAGCCATCGTCAGTTTCCAGATGGAGTTAAGGCAGCTGTGGGTGACCACGAACACCCAAAAGAGGAAAAGCCGCGCAGGCTGCTTGTGGGTGAAAACAAGGGCCTATCACTTGGCACTGGCCATGGGAAGGCGGGGCAGAGAGGCAGCAGAGCCCAAGCCAGGGTGACACGGAGCAAGGCGGAGTTAAGACAGGTCTATGAGGCCCACAAGACCGAGTGAGAAAATGAAACCACAGGAAACACTAGCCTCCACCCGAGGCTCATATGCCAGCAGGACGCCCCCCAGTGGGTCCTGAGTCACTCACCACCTGCAGCGCAGGGAGTGACCCGGGCCAGAGATTGGCGAAGAATCATGCTGGGGTTTGAGTGTGCTTTTCTCCTTCATCGTTCAGTCGTGTGTAGCACACGCCTCTCTGTACGCCCGGGCTATGGTGGGGAGAGGTGGGTGTGGTGGGGAAAGAGCTCAGGCATTGAATATGATTTTACCTAAAGAAGCATTATTTGTGGGGTGCCCGGGTGGCTCAGTCGGTTAAGCGTCCGACTTCGGCTCAGGTCATGATCTCACAGTTCGTGAGTTCAAGCTCCGCGTCAGGCTCTGTGCTGACAGCTCAGGGTCTGGAGCCTACTTCAGATTCTGTGCCTCCCTCTCTCTCTGCCCCGTTCCCACTCATGCTCTGTCTCTCTTAAAAATAAATAAGACATTAAAAAAAATTAAAAAAAATAAACATTATTTGTGGGGCGCCTGGGTGGCTCAGTGGGTGAGCGTCCAACTCTTGATTTTGGCTCAGGTTTGGCTCACAATTTGAGCCCCCTATCGGGCTCTGTGCTGACAGTGTGGAGCCTGCTTGGGGTTCTCTCTCTCCCCTGTCTTGCTACCCCTATCCTGCTCACACACTCGCTCTCTCAAAATCAATAAATAAACTAAAAAAGAAAAAAAAGAAGAAACATTATTTGTTTAACGTATCAGTCCTGGCTTAGGAGAAAGACTGAGATAGTCACAAAAAAATAATCTACTTTTTAGTTTAAGTTTTCTTTGTTTTTGTTTTTGTTTTTTTTAACGTACGACTCTGGTTTAACGAAAGTGGGACCCGATACCAAGTAAAATAGAGCTGGCCAAAGATGTGTCTTGTGTTTATTTGCAAGGTTGGTTTGGGCCTCGTGATCATGCGAGAGGGGAGTGGGCCACAAGTGAGTTTTTGATGGTCCATGATTAAGCCTACAACTCTACACAGGAGACCTGCAAAAAAAATCTTACACTGCCTGTTTGAGTCTATGCATCTGGGGGGCAGAATCTCTTACGTGGTAGCAGATTATCAAGAGCCTATAAGACTAACACAGTTAAAAACCATTTTCCAAGCACACCCATCCTTCACTCCAATCTAAGTTCAGCCATTTCTTCCCTAAAAGATCTTGTCACGGGACATCTCTGGATTGGAACCAAGAACAGAAGCCTGACCCGTGGGACGAAGAGGTGATAGCGAGCTGGTCTGTAGAGATCTCGTGAGATCATGACTTTTGGAATTAATCCAGATATCCCGGAAGCCTATTAGGTGGAGGTAGAATGCTTACTCTCACCCCGAACACACTGGCCAATGCCAAGTCCAAAGTGAATACTTGGGGTTAAATTCATGATACCCGGATGATCTCAAGGATGGAAGTAACTGAGTAACTGACAAGAAATTCCTCCTTCTGCCTAGTTACTGTGGTCATTCTGAACTCTATGGGGGGTGGCTAATTATGAATGTCTGGAGACCTAAGTAAAGGGATAAAGGTATAGATTTGAGTGTTTTAACTCAAGACATTGGGTTTTTGGACCCAAGTGAATGACACTGAAATAGGCAGTCAAGACCCACTTGTCTGTTAGGGTGAGAAGCATTGACACACTGTCTTGAGGTTGCTGAGTTCTCGGCCAGTTTTTCCACCTGTGTTTTTCAAGCCCTGCCAGTCTGAGGATAGAAGAATAATAACCATTAACGAGAGTTTCTTCAATGTCACTCCCACCTGCTTTGTAGGCATGCTGGAAAAATTGGTTTGCAAGTGAAAATACATAAACCGTGCCTTGTGGTATTCACATCCTGTGCAGTTCCCACCCCACAGTGAATCTAAGTTGACCCTCTGGCTTATTTGAACCCATAGAATGCAGCGGAAGGGATGCTATGCCTGCTCCAAACCTGACCCTTACCAGGCCTCAACAACCCTGCTTTTCTTTTGGGGACCATGAGCTGTAGCATAAGAAGACCGGCTATGGTTCTGGAAACAATGAGGAAGGACCACTACGAGGGGCTTTGAGCAGAAGGAGAGGACTTGAGATTTGCACGAAGGAAGTGAGAGATTTCACCATCCCAGCATGCAGCCAAGTTCAGCCTGTTGGCATCCATGCCTATGCCCAAGACCAGGGAGTGAAACCACCCGAGACCCTCCATCCCACCAGCTCTCTGAATGCAGCACATAGGAGATCAAGCCAAACAAGCGAAACCACCATCACCTGAGCCCCAATCAAGCAGAGAATTACGAGAAAAAATACGGTAGGTGTAGTTCAGGCCACTGGGCTATATGTGGTTTGTTATTCATCAACAAATAACTAAAATAGAACCATCTCTTTGGGTCCCAGGAAGCCCACATGATCATTAAACACAATCACAGGCTCTTTGTTTGGGCCACTAAATTTTAAGATGGTTTATTAGGCAACAGTAGTTACATTGAACTGAAATCAAGGATAATTGGTTCCCAGTTTTCACTCGGTCCTTGTCTTAAGACTCAGGCACCCATCCCTGGAGTCTGGGCCAGGAGTCAAATCTCAGCCAAGCATGCAGAATCACCTCTGTCTTCACGCACTCACCTACTGTCTGTCACCCAAGCTTGTTTACCATGACGCTTTTCTAGTGTTCGTTCTCCCCGTAGTTGGCTGGTCGGCAATCAACATATGTAGACGCCCGGTGACCTCTCCTCATCCAACCTCTAGTTGTACCCAGACGTGCTTGAGTGTAGAGTGAACGCCACTGAAATTTCAGCCGAGGCCTCTGTGGTAGAAAGCTTGATATCTTAAGGAAGAATTATTTTGAAAGGATAATTAAAAAAAAAAAAAATTCCTAGGAGTCCAAATAAGGATGAGGGTTTCCAGAAGGCCTTAAATTCATGTAATCCATCATCTGAAGTTTTTCCCCTTTGGTGACTGCTTGTCAAATAGCACATTAGAAATCAGCAGGCATTCTCTCTAATGTTCCTGTTGAGTGGCTATGAAATCACAGATGACAGACGGCTGGCCACCTCTGAGCAGACACTCGGTGGTGTTTAGGCAGCAAACCCCAGTTGACCTCAGAACTTCGAGGTGGCTCAAATAAGTGGAGTCATGATATTAGAAGAATTTTTTTTTAAACTTACAGTAAATTGGCTGCACTGACCCTGTTCTTCAGAAGGATTTTTGTAAGAAATTGTTCCAGATCATGGAAATAACTGTTACCTCTTCTTTTTGGGCTTGGCTCGTCCTGACTGCATTTGCATGGAAATCCCAGACCTTTAAGGAAAATTTCCCATCTTTTGTTGTTGTTGTTGTTCCAACCTGCTGGCTTTGGCAAATAGGTCTTTTGCAAAAGGGCCACTTCGACTAAAACAAATGGGGTTTGAGTTAAGAGTTTAAGTTAAGCAACTTGAATTTAATAAGAAAACTGCTTAGCTGAGATATGAAGTCATAGCAGTTGTCCCTGTATTTCCTTTGATAGAAATACTAATGTTTTCTATATTAATGAACTCATGATCTCTATTTACAAATGGGTCTAGGGGCAGCTGGCTGGCTCAGTCGGTAGAGCATGTGACTCTTGATCCCAGGGTTGTGAGTTCGAGCCCCACATTGGGCGTAGAGCTCATTAAAAGTTTTTTAAAAATAAAATGTATCTATCATATGCTTTCAAAAGTGACCATATGTCTAATGGACTTCCTCAACATTTTTAATCAAATAAAGCTAAATGAAGAAAAGAAATGAAAGGGGAATGGACTGCCTTTTATTGAACATCAGGGTTTTTACGGGGCTATAATGCAAACAAGCTAGCCCAGACTAGTTCTTTTTCCCACTGCCCATCACACCCAAGAAAAATCACGCACATGAAATTCAGCAGGTCAATTAACAAGAACAGAAGGAATGTCTTTAAGATCCAAAGAGGGGGATAAACTAAATTATTTGTGTTCATGAGAAATTAAGAAAAAAATTTTTCTCACATTTTGGATCTACCACAGAGTTCTGGTGGTTTCTACCCTGGGTCTCCATACTGCTGGTCCTCAAGGGCACTGGACAGTGTTAGGGAGACGGGTGCCAAGTAAAGGCCCGGCAGTGTGAACTCCGGGTTCTAACACGACCCCTGACCACGATTTTCGCGTGAAATGATGCCATTAGGAACCTGTCAGGGCCTGGGTTGCCCTTTGACTTTCCTCCAGTTCCCCTGTTGGCTCTGGCCTTGTTTTCTTTCTGAGCCTAGAACACACTTGTCTGTGGGCCTCCAGCAACATTTTGTTGAGTCTGCCCCATACATATTTGTATGGCCCACCCATCTCATACACATCATCTCATGAATCAGAGAGTAACAAACCAAAAGAGTCTTAATCCTTAAGTTATATTTCCTGCTGCTGTTTTGTGACTTAGCATGAGTCTGTGCAGTATATTTTTTGTTTAGTTTGTTGGATTACATTTTATCCCATTGATCAGCATTGCTGCATTTATGTGCAAAATGATCTGAAGATTTTACCTTTTAAAAAAATGTGGTCATGATACACGGCACTCATTTTGCCCCCAGAGCCAATCTTCCCTCAGTAGTCAAAACAGCAAGTGGTTTCATCTTTCATGTTTCATAGAAGAATTCCAGCTGTTTCTGATGTGGGCTTGCATATCCTCTTGCAAATACTACCGATGTTTTGTTTCTGGTACTTTTTACAAACCGCATAATTTCTTTCCTCCCTCCCTTTCTTCCTCTCTTCCTTTCTTTCCTTCCTTCTGGCTCCTTATTCTGCAACAGCTTTGACATATCTAAATTTGATTACAAAAAATACCCCAAAGAGTCGTTCCCCATTACCTCTTTCCCACAATGAAGTTGCCTTTAAAATGGCCTCCTCCCCAAAATGTGCCATCCATCCCCAAAACGTGCCATCCATCCCCAAAACTCAGTCTTCTGTGATTTATTAAACGCAACTTCGTTCAGATTTCCGCTTGGGATGAGTTTGTATGAATCGTGCTAGTGGAGGGGCCCCTGGGTGGCTCAGTCAGTTAAGCGTCTGACTCTTGGTTTCAGCTCAGGTCATGATCTCATGGTTAGTGAGTTTGAGCCCCGCATCGGGCTCTGTGCTGACGGTGCAGAGCCTGCTTAAGACTTTTTTCTCTCCCTCCCTCTCTCTCTGCCCCTCCCGCACTCTTTCTCTCTCTCCCAGAATAAATACATGAGCTTAAAAAATAATATTAATGGAGTAACTATACTAGTATCCAAATATAAATGTAAGCCTCTTTTCTTTTCTTTCTTTTCTTTTTTTTTTTTTTTTTTTATTCTTCCAGAAGCCCTGTTTCACAAGTAAAGCTCTCCAAAGATCTGCAAGATGCTTGTGCATTCGGCTTTTGGGAGTTCTTCTGGTTCCTCAGGCTTCAGTGTCACCTATTTTCAGACTGAAGAAAACACAAACCAAATGGTTTACCATTGTTTTGAAACTGCATCCTGATTCATCAATAGCTCTTTCCAAAATTTCCTTGAAAACACTTCTTCTGACCCAACACGTTGGAACACTTTCATATGGGAGGAAAGGATACCTGAGCTGTGTCCTCGTGAAATCTCTTGTTTGAGGCTTCTCCCGGGTAATTAGAACACAGTTCCGCACTCCTGCCAGGGGCTTCCGCCAGGAGGTATGACGAGCCACAAGAGTGCCATTGAATCTACATCTCCTGGGCTGGGAAAATCATGATTGGGTTGGTCATCAGTTCTGTTTGGAGAAAACAAAACCAAAAATCTAGTTTCTCTAAGATGTTGGCAAAGAGGTGGCAGGAAAGTAAAGCAAGTCGCCTTCTGTGCATTAGTTACGAGGGAGCTTCCTGTGTCTGAGTTTAATTCCAGAACAAGGTCAACCCCCGCCCCCTCCCCACCTGGAGGTGGACAAGAGCCTCCGTGCGGGCACACATGCGCCCTTAGAGCTGGTTGGCTGAGACCCCGCAAATGGTATCCCTCCCCCCTCACTAGGCTAACTGGTGTGGTGGGAGAGTAGGGTTGCAGGTTAGTGCACACATCAGAAATGACCATTTATGGGCACAAGAGTCCTTCAAATTTTAGTTCAAGGGAACTAGGAAAATTCAGCAGGCAAGTCTGAATGTTAGTATAAAAGTCAAGTTAGGGATTTTATTAGTTGCTTTGGACTGCTGTAACGAAGTACCCCAAACTGGGTGGCTTAGGACAACAGCAATTTACTGTCAGTTCTGGAGGCCAGAAGTCCGAAGTCAAGGCAGGGTTTGTTCCTTCTAGGAGCTCTGAGGCAGAATCTGTCCCATTCTCTCCGATCGCTTCTAGTGGCTTCTGGCCCCCCTCAGTGTTCTTTGGCTGATGGATGCATCACTTCCACCTCTGCCTTTGACTTCATATGGTAATCTTCTCTCTGTTTTTGTGTCCAAATTTTCCTTCCTTCCTTCCTTCCTTCCTTCCTTCTTTCTTTCTTTCTTTCTTTCTTTCTTTCTTTCTTTCTTTCTTTCTTTCTCTTTCTTTCTTTCTTTCTTTCTTCTTTCTTTCTTTCTTTCTTTCTTCTTTCTTTCTTTCTTTCTCTTTCTTTCTTTCTTTCTCTTTCTTTCTCTTTCTTTCTTTCTCTTTCTTTCTTTCTTTCTTTCTTCTTTCTTTCTTTCTTTCTTTCTCTTTCTTTCTTTATTTCTTCTTTCTTTCTTTCTTTCTCTTTCTTTCTTTCTTTCTTCTTTCTTTCTTTCTTTCTTTCTTTCTTCTTTCTTTCTTTCTTTCTTCTTTCTTTCTTTCTTTCTTTCTCTTTCTTTCTTTCTTTCTTTCTCTTTCTTTCTTTCTTTCTTTCTCTTTCTTTCTTTCTTTCTTTCTTCTTTCTTTCTCTTTCTTTCTCTTTCTTTCTTTCTTTCTTCTTTCTTTCTTTCTTCTTTCTTCTTTCTTTCTTTCTTCTTTCTTTCTCTTTCTTTCTTTCTTTCTTTCTTCTTTCTTTCTTTCTTTCTTCTTTCTTTCTTCTTTCTTTCTTTCTTCTTTCTTTCTTTCTTTCTTCTTTCTTTCTTTCTTTCTTTCTTCTTTCTTTCTTTCTTTCTTTCTCTTTCTTTCTTTCTTTCTTTCATTATTTTCAAAAAAAATTTTTTTTTTAATTTTTATTTTTGAGAGAGAGAGAGACAGAGCACAAGCAGGAGAGGGGCAGAGGGAGAATCTGAAGCAGGTTCCAGGCTCTGAGCTGTCAGCACAGAACCTGCCTCGGGGCTTGAGAACTCACAGACTGTGAGATCATGATCTGAGCTGAAGTCAGATGCTCAACTGACTGAGCCACCCAGGCGTCCCTTATTTATAATATTTTAAATGTTTATTTATTTTTGAGAGAGAGACAGAGTGCGAGGGGGGGAGGGACAGAGAGAGAGAGAGAGAGAGAGAGAGAGAGAGAGAGACAGAGGGAGACGTAGAATCCAAAGCAGCCTCCAGGCTCCGAGCTGTCATCACAAGGGCTTAATGTGGGGCTCAAACTCACGGACCTCGAAATCATGACCTGAGCTAAAGTCAGCCGCTTCACTGGTTCAGCCACCCAGGCGCCCCCAAATTTTCCTTTTTAATAGGGACATCAGTCACATTGATTTTGAACCCACACCACTCTTGTATGACCACATCTTAGCTTGATTATACCTGCGAAGACCCTATTTCCAAATAAGATTGTATTTAAAGGTTCTAGGGAGGTTCGCTCTCTCTCTCTCTCTCTCTCTCTCTCTCTCTCTCTCTCCCCCTGTCCTTCTCCCATGCTCTCTCTCTCTCTCAAAACAAACAAAAAAATATTAGAAATATACGCTACATGTAATCTTAAATGATTGCTTTCTCTTTAAGCGTCCTTGTCCCTCAGGATGGGTTTGTCACTTTCCAGGCGACAACTCTTATGCGTTGTTATTTAAATACATTTAAGTACCTTTAATACATTAAACTACATTTCCCACTCTTTTAAACACCTGATAGAATAGTTATTTGATCTTTTCTTATTGGTTATAATAGATCATCAAAGAATAGTTATTCGATCTTTTCTTATTGGTTATAATAGATTGTCAATTTCTGCCTGGAGCCTCAGCTTTGAACAAAAACAGGAATTGAGGGAGGATGCTGGTCCTTCCTTTATTGAGCATATCATTATTTCTTGGGTCTCTTGTTTCTCATGAGTCACTCTTTTGATAATGACAGTACTGTCCTGCTGACTTCCAATGAGAAAAAGCCTTGACATTGTACTATGATAGTACAATGTACTATGTATTAGTTCCATGTACTATGGCTAGTTCTCAGTCAACATTCCCAAAGTGCTTTCCTCAGAACACTGATATCTTATGAGATAGTATTTGATGCTCCATGATGAAAAGGTATCTTTAGACAAACTAGTTTTGGGGATCATCGGATTTTAAACACATTCTAGAGATTCTGAATGCACATTAGCATCTCGGAGATCCTAAAACGGGTCACAGTAAAGAAATCTAGACATCTATGTCGGCCTACTCAGTGTTGCCTTATAAAAAACACAAACGCATGTCTAAATCCTTTTTTCTAATATGTAAACAATTTGAAAACAGTTAAGTCTTTTAGTTGGTGAGAGAAACAGATATTTCGTGACAACAGTTGCTGGTACATGGTGTCACCTGAAAAATGAGATGACTGATGCTGCTCGCTTCAGTTTTATCTAATTAGAGGTTCTCAAGACATGTCAAGGATGTCATGATAGAAAGACGTAGAAAAAACAAATGTCTTACTGTAAGAACAGACTTCATTACTTTTTTTGTCTAAATCGACTTTATTTTTTATTTTTTTTAAGATTTTATTTTTGGGGGCGCCTGGGTGGTTCAGTCGGTTAAATGCCCAGCTCAGCTCAGGCCATGATCTCGTAATTTGTGAGTTCAAGCCCCACATTGGGCCCTGGGCTGACAGCTCAGAGCCTGAAGCCTGCTTTGGATTCTGTGTCTCCCTCTCTCTCTGCCCTTCCCCTGCTTGCTCTCTGTCTTTCTCTCTCTTGAAACTAAATAAACATGAAAAAATTTTTTTTAAAGATTTTATTTTTTTTAAATGAGCTTTACACCCAATGTGGGATTCGAATGCACAGATCAGGAGTCACATGCTTTACTGATTAAACCAGCCAGGCACCCCTAAATAGACTTTATGTTTTAGATCACTTTTGGGTTTACGGAAAACTTGAGTGGAAGGTAGAGATTCCCCATATCTTCTCTGCCCCCACATAAGCTCAGCCTCCTTCACTATCAAAATTTGCACCAGAATGGTATGTTTGTTGTAGCTGATGAATCAAGATTGATACATCATTATCATCCAAAGTCCATAGTTTAGACTAGGGTTGACTCTTGGTGGTGTATATTCTACGGGTTTGAACAAATGCATAATGGCATGTCACTACCATTATCGGGTCGTGAGGAATACTTTCTTTGGCCCCCAAATCCTCTGTACTCAGCCTGTTCGCCCCTCTGTCCCCCTTAACCCCCGGCAGTTGCCGCTGCTATCGCTGATTCAACCGCTTCCATCATTTCCATAGTTTTGCCTTCCCCACAGTGTCACGTAGTTGGAAACACACCGCATTCAGCCTTTTCAGATTGCCTTTTTGCATTTAGTAACATGCATGTAAGGTTCCTGCATGTCTTTTTATGGCTTTTGGTAATTTGTTTCTTTTTAGCGCTGAGTAATAAATAGTGTGCTGTCTGGATGTACCACAGTTTATCTATCCATTTACCTACTGAGGAACATCTTGATTGTTTTCAAAGTTTGGCAATTAACGATAAAGCTGCTATAAACACTGGTGTGCAGGGTTTTGTAGGAACATAACTTGTCAGCTCACTTGTATAAAGAGTAAAGAGTGCAATTGTTGGATTGTATGGGAAGAATGTGTTTACTTTTGTAGGAAACTGTCAAACTGTCTTCCAAAGTGGCCACGCCATCTTGCATTCTTACCACAACGTGGGACAGCTTCTGTCGTTCCACATCCTGCAAACATTTTGTGTTGCCTGTGTCAGGGATTTTGACCGTTCTAACAGACGTATAATGGTATCTCATCTCATTGTTTTAATTTGCATTTTTCTGATGACAGGTGATGTGGATCATCTTTTCATATACTTATTTACCATCCGTATACCTTCTTTGGTGAGGTGTCTGTTCAGGTGTTTTGACTATTTTTTTTATTGTGTTCTCACTTTCTTGTTTTTGAAGTTTGAGGGTTCTTTGTATGTTTTGGATACTAATTTTTTTTCTTCTGTCAGATATGTCTGTTGCAAGTATCTCTTCCTAGTCTGTGGCTTGTCTTATAATTTTTTTGACCGTGTCTTTGGCACACTACAAGTTTTGAATTTTAATGACATTCACTTATCATTTCTTTCATGTAACACGGCTTTGGCGTTGTATCTAAAAAGCCATTGTCATGCCGAAGGTCCCCTGAATTTCTCCTCTGTTCTCTTCTAGGAGAATTTATGGTTGTGCATTTAACATTTAACTCTATAATCCATTTGAGTTTATTTTTGTGAAGGGTATAAGGTCTCTGTCTAGGTTAATTTCTTTGCGTGTGGAGGTCCATTTGCTGAAGACGCCCTCTTTGCTCTATTGTATTGCCTTTGCTCCTTTGTCAAAGATCAGTTGACTATATTAATGATGACTCTCCTGGAGATAAAACTCACAAAAGCATTGTGGGTGATGTGGGGGTGGGGGGGCAATGGCTGGGTCCCTCTGGAGTTTTTATCTCTCAGGCTTATCCACACTAAGCTTCCAGTAATCTGTCAATTACAGTTCAGGTTTTTCCACCTCAGTTCTAGTTTTCATGGATTTCTGCTTGTGGGTTTCTGCCCCCATTAACTGTGGTTCTCCATATCCACTTGTCTGTCCATCCAACTTAGGGGCCAGTGTTTTGCCCTGTGGTCTCATTTCTCTGAGGGATGGAAGAATTGATTTTTCAATTTGGTTTTTCACTTGCTAAGTTGGAGTCATGCTTGCCAAGCTCCCAACCCACTGGACTAGAAACCTATCTCTAACAACTTCATTCCTTTTGATCAGTTATTTTCTGTACAAAATGTTAGCGTCAGACACCACGGAATTCATCTGCTAAAATGGAAATCTTAGGGCTTTAACATCCAATAAGGCTTTAGAATCTCAAAATCTGCTTTCCTACACTTTGTCTCATGATGACTAGACCTTTTTAGGAGCAAGATAAACCTTTCATTCTCCTTTTAGGTATAAGAGACTGGGCTCAGAGAGCTTGAGTGACAACTTTGCACAGCAAATTAATGACTCAGACCTAGAATTTTTTCACTCTAAATTCAGATCTCTTCTTAAAGCATCAAATAGTACCGCTTGCTAAATACCAGAACTTAGCATGAAGATCTATCTTAAAAATACTGGCTTAGAGGAAGTTAGTTTACTAAATTGGTAAAGTGGATGGGCTTGTGAATCAGATAGATCTGGGTTCAAATCTCAGATGTGTTCTTTGTTAGTTTTGTCATTTGAGAAAATTTTTAAAGCTCCTTATGTCTCAGTTTACTGGTTGCAAAATGAGGCTGATTCTGTTTTTAAAAAAACTTAATGTTTATTTATTTTCGAAAGAGAGAGACAGGCACAGAGAGACAGAGCGAGAGTGAGAGAGGAGCAGAGAGAGAGGGAGACACAGAAACCAAAGCTGAGCTGTCAGCACAGAGCCCAGCGTGGGGCTTGAACCCATGAACCGTGAGATCATGATCTGAGCCAAAGTCAGATGCTTGACGGACTGAGTCACCCACGTGCCCCAGTGAGGCTGATTCTTCCCATTTTGCTGAGAAGTTGTGAAGATTAAATGAAGTGATATATTCAAAGAGCTTGATACAATGCCTAGAACATAGTACATGGTTAACAGAATTGGTGCTTAAGAGAGCCGTCCTCAGGGGGCGTAGGTTGGAGTCCAAGGGCAAAAAGGTAGTCAGGGCCTGGCTTCAGCCCACTGAGGTGGCTGGACTCAATTCATGTAGAGTTCTAGATTCATTTCAGTCCAAACATATGACTTCTTATGTCTATCTTCATTCATTTATTTAAGAAAAATTTATCGAGCCCGACACTGCCCTCAGTACTTAGGACACATCAGCAAACAAAAACAGACAAAGGTCGCTGCCCGGAGAGAGTTTCTGTGTTAGCTAAGAAAGATAGACAATAAAGAATTGGCTAAATAAATGAGGAAATTATCTCCTGTGTCAGAAGGCAATAAGTGCCCCCAAATAATAGAAAATTGGAACAAAGCAAGGTGACCGAGAGAGACAGCTTAAAATTTAATGAGGTGGTCAGGGTTGACCTCATCTTAAGATGAAGTCTGTACCCTTGGAGAAGGTGAGGGAAGACAGAGGAAGAGCTTTCAGAGAGACCACTGGAGACAGGAGACAATTAGGAGGAAGCCTCACTACGTCTAGGCCATTGGAAGAAGTTTTGGTTAACGCGGGATAAGATGGAGAGGCACCATTGCAGGGTTCTGAGTAGAGGAGTGACTCAATCTGGTTTCCATTTTAAGGCAAATACTCTGGCTCCCCTGTTGAGAATAAAAGGTAAACGGGGAAGGGAGAAGGCATTCAGGAAGTTATTACATTAATCCAAGCAAGGGCTGGTGGTCCTAGTGCTAGAGTATTCTCATTGGAGGCACTAGAAAATGGCTGGATTCTGTGTATATTTTGAAGGTAGAACCAGTAGGATTTCCTGAAAGATTCCTGAAAGATCGGATGCAGTGGTGAGGGAAAAGGGGGGCTCAAGAATGACTCTTAATTCTTTAACTTGAGCTAAAAGATAAAGTTGAGCTAAAAGGATACACTAAAATGGAGTTGTCCCCAACCGTGGTCGGATTCCATATTATTGAAGATCATGGCCACCAGCATGAGGCCATCACTTGGTTATAGTCCAAAAAGGAAATCATTTCTGACAGACTCAATGCAGAATTAAGTAGTTGGAGGAAAGAAAAACGTGGATGTCACTATTCTTGTTATGAACAGTCCCATTTTGTTGTGCCAGCATTTGTCACCCAGCTGCCTGGGGTTCAGCGGTGACTATGCCAGCTGTCCTTCAGAGATAACTCTTGGCCATGAAGTTATCAGTTAGGAGGAGAGCTGAACTTGCAGTGAGTTTCAATTGAATACCAAGCACTAAAACCGTAGGAACTCTCTGCACGTTGTAGTTAATAGAAAAGCAAAGGTATGAGAAATGGTAATAGAAGTTTTTGAATTTATAGTGCCATATTATGACTCTAAGAGGTAAAGGTATATTTATTTCTGTCTGGATAAGTAAGTAGTACTTTTAGAAGTGTTTTAGGTAGGGACAAAGCAATGTAATTTCCATAAACTATTATAGTGATTCCTGAGTTGTTATTCCCTAAGCCACCAAGAAAATGATAATGCATTTTACCAGCAGGGTAAAGATTGGTACATTATGGTCCTAAGCTTTTGTTTCTGCTTAAGATATACTTGCAGTTATTTGTCTCCCTTAGGTCATAAAAGTTTCCTCTAACAAATCACAAGGAGTTTTCCTGAACTTTCTGTATAGCTTGCCCAGTCTCTGATCAGTCATTTAGTATCTTTAGACACCAAATAGTCTCTTAAGATGATATTTACAAAAGTGCTCTGCAGGACCATATCTTATGCAAAATACCAGGAATCACTGAGTGAGCCATGATTGATTTTTTTTCATTCAACATACACACACTGATCACTTTATACAAAACAGATATCGTACCTGACTCAAGAAGCATGTGCATAATAATAGGTTATGAAATACACATATGGAGAGACAGGATAGCATACGATGCATAGTTTATTTGAAGAATTGAGAAAGCAAAGTGTATAATTAAAGGGACATAAGAAAAATTCCTGAAAATATGAAGAATATTATGCGTTTGAACTGTGTCCCTTAAAAATTGATATGTTCAGTACCTCAGAATGTGACCTTGTTTGGAACTAGAACCATTGCAGATGTGATTAGTTAAGATGAAGTTCTGAGGGTGGGCCCTCATCCCATATGACTCACCCCATATGACCGGTGTCCTTAGGAAAAGGGGAGTTTGAGATTTAAACACAAACATGCCACAGGGAGAATGCCGGGTGCCTTAGTCTGTTTGGGCTGCTGTAACAAAATACCATAGACTAAATGCTTGTAAACAATCGAAATTTCTTTTTCCCAGTTCCGGAGACTAGGAAGCCAAAGAAAAAAGAGCCACCAGATTTGGTATCCAGTAAGGGCCAGCTTTCTAAGTTCATGGATGGCTGTCTTCCTGCTGTGTCCTCATATGGTGGAAGAGGGGGGGGGACATTTTGGGGGTCTCTTTTATAAGGACACTGACTGACTTAATCACCTTCCAAGGCCCAGCCTCCAAATGCCACCACAATGGGTATTATGCATCAACATACAAATTTGGAGGAGAAGCAAGCATTTAATCTACAACACGATGTGAAGATGGGGGCTACGTTGTCACAAGCCAAGGAATTACCAGAAGCTAGGAGAGGTGGCTGGAACAGGTCCTTCCCTAGCATAATCAGAGGGAGCATGGTTCTACTGACCTCTTGGTTTTAGATTGTTGGCCTCCAAGACTGTGAGACAACATGTTTCTATTGTTCCACATCACCATATTTGTGATACTTTGTTAGAGTAGCCTTAGTAAATTAATTCAAAGAGATTTGGGTATGTTGGTATGATCAGTTGGCCCAAATCCTATAAAAGTCCTCTCTGAGAATGAGGGGGAGGATATTTTCTTTCCTTCTGGAGGAGGAAAGATCTAAATTTATAAAGCTTTCTTGAAAAACTAAAAAAATTTCATATTTTTGCATCAGACCATCACGTACCTTCTTCCTGAGTTCTCCCAGATTGACTTAAATATTTATCCGTGTATGGGAGTGCAATGGCCCAATTCCTCCTAATTTGTTTGCAAACCCCCAAGCTTTCCTTTTGAGGGAATGAGGCAAAAAAGAATGGAAAAGGGAAATCCACTTTACATATTTTTCCAAAGGGTGTTGGAGGCAAAGAGGGCCTTGCTGATACATCACTTTAATTGGCAATACAGTTACACCAACCACAAGTAGCGGATGTCAGTCCTCATTACTTCATGAAGAGCAAACTCACCGCAAGACCACTCTCTGCCGATCTACCAATGGTCACAAGAAAAGCTTCAAAGACCAAGATGAAACAAAAAAACAATCTGTTTTTACATAGATAAGGCAGGAATCCCCCCTCCCAGCCACCCCCCTCCCCCCCGCAACAAGCCATCCATACCTATCAACAAAATACAAGTTGTAACTATTCATTCTTCTCAACAAGATGCATGGTCGGAAGGACTGCACTTTCAACAAATGGGTGATTATTACTGTGTTAGCTTCATCTTAAGAGTCAAGATAATTTACTGTGTTTATTAGTCTCCTCTCCTCCCCAAGTCAGTGATTTGTCACTCTCTGCTGTAATGTTTACAATATCCTGCAAACACATAGCCATTTTTCTTTGCTAAAGCTACACTCCTCTCTCGACACCGATAAATATACTAGAAATGAGGTCGAACTGGAGTGAGTTTGAGACAGAATTATGGTAGGGGACCAACTCGGGACAGGATGGACTGGTCTTGTGGGCTTTCGCTGTAAAGAAGGCACGACAAAGCGGGTGATGTGTCCTGCCTGGGACTTCTGCCCTACTGTCACCCCATCACTTCAGCGAAAATGTTTTTAAAATTACTTCCTAATTTTGCAAAATATGATGTTTGTTCTTGGTTTTCATTTTATTCTGAGGTGCAGGAATCATGTGACAGGATTGGTTCCTCCCTTCCCCTTGAAATATTCTCTGGTGCCGGGCTGCTGGGACTCTGTAGTCTTCTAGTCTTTGTATTATTCACCATGCTGCATACTTCTGATCTGCCTAAATTGTGGCCAGCGTAAGTCAGCAAGGAAAATGGCACACACTCAATGGGAAGTAATACGAGTGATGAAGGGTTTATTGGAAAAGTATGGCCAGACTATCAAGGGACAGAGAAGCACCACCACAGAGCTTGCAAGAGTTGGAAGCTCTTAGCATCCTGGGCTTGATGGGGCTAGGAGAAGGAGCATCTATTAGAGCTTGTCAAGGGCTGTAGCTATAAGAAAGGGGAGCTCCCATCTGGCTTCCGCTTTGATCTTTAGTAGAGGAGACAGCCTCTGCCAAACAGACTTCACAAGAAGAGAACAAGGAGATCAGATACCTAACGTGCTTTCCTTCTGCCCGCCCCCCCCCCTTACGCTATGCATGCCTCCCATTGAAGCAAAAGAGCAAGGGATCCTGGTGGCAGCAGAGGTTGGCCTTGAACTGCCCAGAGAAGGGTGGAGGAGGCTGAGAGCAGGTCTGGAGGAAATGCAGGGGCTCAAGCATGGAGAGTCCCAGGCGGTGCTCAGCCTTGGTCCCCCTTACCCACTGGTGCTCTCGCTTGTGGCACGGTGTCACATTCTGTGCACCTGCTGGAAGTGGGTCTCCACTCCAGCTCAAGTCTTCCCCCTGAACTTCGGGGTCGTGTATCCAAGAACCTCCCGCAGATCTTCGCTCGGAACATCAGGAGGCGTTTCAAAACCAGTATGTCCAGAGTGTCGGTCCTGTGAACACACCCACCTACTCTCTTCCAGGCTTCCCCATGTCCAGAAGTGGCTGTCCATCATTCGGTGGCTTGAGTAAAAAAAATCGCCAGAGCTGTGTTTGACTCTCTCTTCTCTTTCTCTCTCATAAGCCATCAGCTTATTCTCATGAGAAAAATGTGCATGTTGTCTGCCCACTTTTCACGACCTCCACCACTTCCTGTTGGGTCAGCCATCGCTATCCCTCACCCGGAATGCTACAACTAACTTTATCTGTCACCTCAGGCCTGATCCTCCCTCTACGGCCTATTTTCAAGACAACAGTCAACGTGGTTCTTTGAGCCTTAAGTCAAACCGTGACACTCTCTGCTTGAAGTCCTCCGATGGTGGAATCCTAGCCCATTCAGAGCAAACATTCCAGACACTCCAACGGCCTAAACTGTCCCGTATAAGCCCCAATCGCTTTTCACTTCCTCATTATTTTCTAGCCACATCGACCTCCTTGCTGTTCCTGAAATGTGATTGGTTTTTTTCCCCTCCCAAACGTGCTTCAGATTCAAGGCCCTTGAACTTCTTGTTTTCTCTACCTGGAACATTCTTATCCCCCAAACCCATGGCCCACCCTCTCATCGCCTTCAGTTTTCTGCCCCAAACGTCTCCTTGGGCCCCTCGGTCTGCCCTAAACTTCCTATCCTCGTTCCGTTTGATTTGTGAACACGACACTGAAGAACTTCACATCATCTCTTATTTATTGTTAATATCCAGTGCAGTTGTTTGCTGCTGTTTGCACCCCGCACAGAGCAGGGGAAGACCCCACATGCCCGACAAGGGCAGGCCAGTCCCAGGGCCACGTGGCTGAGGGGAGTACTGGGAACACCGAGGGGCAGAACGGGGAAATCACAGCAATGGTAGCAGCCTATGGTGAGGGATGGTGTAGTTATTGAGGAACGTGCCACAGAGCTTTGCATTAGAATTAATAACGATAGAGACAATCCCTAACAGACACTTGACTTACAGGAGATGCTACCAAAGGAATGCTCAGATAAAGCTCCATCTATCTGTCGGTTGAAACAGAATGTTGGTGAAAGTGCTGCTCTGTGGTGGAGAGAAGATAACAAAACCAGGCCCAGCGTCTCAAAGGAAGACGTTGAAAGCGTAGATGGTCTCATTTAAACATTTGAGCCGCAAAATCCAATGAAAGTACTGGATTTTTAATGTCAGTGGAAATGGAACAGAAATAGGAAATGGACTTCCGATTTGTCGTGACCTTCTTATGACTGACCAGAGAAATGCTTTTCGGGCACTTTAAGGGCCCTGAGAGTTTGTCCAAACGGGTGAAAATAGTTCTTGCTATATTCCATGAGAAGAAGGAAATAACCAGTGCCCCCGTGACGTCTGTGTGTACAGGATGCTCTAGGAGGAGAAACACACCTTTCCCAGGGTGTGGAAGGATGGGGAAATGGAAGCTGGTGAGCATCTTCTCGACCGAATGGGGCTTTTCAACGGAAAGGATAGTCAGGTGGCAGCATCATACTGGGCTGGAGATATTCTGCTAGGACCAGATCCCATATTAGTGGCAAGTATCGACTGTGCCAGTAATATATGAATGGACAAATTCTCCAGAAAATCCATCATGTAAGCCTTTGGGAAAGAACAAAACATAGGGAAAAACAACGACCTGGAAGTATGTCTTGTGACCTTTACTGAGGAATCAAAACTATGCTATATATTATGCTGGGTGATGGGACATTTGTAGAACGGGTGGAGGGCGGCTGAAGGACGCTGATATAGGGCAGGTGAGGGAACAGAATTTAGAGGTAACAGAAATTCGAAGGAGCTTTGGGATGGTGTTAGAGCATGGAAAGCATCAGAAGAAAAAGCTGGGTATTTTCCTCGATTGTTCTTTTACTTTTGGGGAGACCCAGCATTCTGACTTGATATAATTTTTAATGTGTGTTTACTTTTGAGAGTGGGCAGGGGGAGAGACAGAGGATCTGAAGAGGGTTCTGCACTGACAGCAGAGATCCTGATGTGGGGCTCAAACCCACGAACTGTGAGATTGTGATCTGAGCTGAAACCAAGAGTCAGACAACCAACTAACTGAGCCACCCAGGCGCCCCCTGACTTGATATTTTTAATAAGAGTCTAGTAAATAGCCTTAAACCAAGATGGATTCTGAAGCAGAAAAATCTAAGTGATCTCTGTTAAAAGCGTTTAATGTTATTGGTTATCAGAAATTAAATATCTATATCCGCACACACACTCATATGTGAGTGTGTGAGTTTCCACAGATTCCGTGAAAAGTTAAATATGTCCTATGTATTAACTGTTAAAATAAATTAAGTAAGTTAGGGGTGCCTGGGTGGCTCAGTCAGTTGGGCGTCTGGCTTCGGCTCAGGTCACGATCTCACAGTTCATGGGTTCGAGCCCCGCGTCGGGCTCTGTGCTGACAGCTCAGAGCCCGGAGCCTGCTTCAGACTCTGTGTCTCCCTCTCTCTGCCCCTCCCCTGCTTGTGCTCTGTCTCTCTCTCTCTCTCAAAAATAAATAAACATTAAAACATTTAAATTAAAAAAAATTAAGTACGTTAGAAACTATTAATTAGCCTTAATTTAGATGGCTCACCGATATTGGCATAGGACATCTGTGAAAAGATATATAGCAGCAAGAATGTGGTGCTGAAGGTGCCTGGGTGGCTCGGTCAGTGAAGCGTCGGACTCTTGATTTTGGCTCAGGTCATGATCTCACGGCTCGTGAGCTTGAGCCCCACACCAGGCTCTGTGCTGGCAGTGCGGAACCTACTTGAGATTCTCTCTCTGCGCCACCCCCTTCAAAAATAAATAAATAAACATTAAAAAAAAAAAAAAACGTGGCACTGCAGAAAAATAAATGTAAGTTATTTTCTCTGCAGGAACAAATTCTCTTTGAATCTTTCCAGAAAACAAAACACCCGTTACATCTATACTCTCGTTTCTTCTTATTTAAAAAAATCTTGCATTTTCCTTTCGACAAAACTATTAATCATGGTTTGTGGACACACAAAAAACTAATCTCTGCTGCTCAAAGGCAGCCGGTAAGAGGGAGAGATCCAAATTCCTTTACTCTAATCTTGATTTTTTTTCCACACTGCACCAGAAACGCTACTTGATAATAGTATATATATTTTTTTCTGTATGGGAAAGTTTCTTGGGGGGGGGGGGATGCAAAGGACAATGCACAAAAATAATAAATGTGAAACCCTGCTTAAACTGTCTTGCTCTTGGCTAGAGGATTTGAAAATCCTCCTAACAATAATTTGCTGTTATTAGCCACGTCTATGCTGTGGCAGATTTTGTAGCATATTCTATTGATTCAAAATATTCTCCACTTGCCAGGTTAAGAGCCGATAGCCTCTATTTTCAAAAGGGAGATGGCCAGAAGTAGCAGCATCACAAATACGCTTTTGGAGGAGCATATTATCAAACAGGATCTGTCTGGAGAGAATAATATCAAATTAGGCACCAAGGAAAAATACCACGAAACAGATATGTGGAGAGGGACTTCCATTGAGCTGCTCCATGTGAGGACTGTCCTGTTCCCTGACTTTGAAGAACAGTGAGCTGGAGCTGTGGGGGCCAGATGGTTTAGGACTGAAACAAGATGAGAGGGTAACGTAGCTGTTTTCTCAACAGGGAAGTTTGTTTCTGAGATTGTGGGAGAGTGGAAGAACTCAGGGTGGCATTCAGTTGTCCCTCAAGCACAGAGACAAAGGAAGAATTTGATTATGAACAACATTTAGAGTGGGAAAAAAATGGGAACGCCTGGGTGGCTCCGTTGGTTGAGTGTCTGACTTTGGCTCAGCTCATGGTCTCTCAGTTCATGAGTTCAAGCCCCACATCAGGTTCACTGCTGTTAGCACAAAGCCGCCTTCGGATCCTCTGTTCCCACCTACCTCTCTCTGCACCCCCCATCTCAAAAATAAATACACATTAACAAAAGATATTGCAACGGAAAAAAATAAGACTAAAAGCTCACTGCCATAGGACAGACATCTGCTGGCATACCTTATATCATGGCTCAGGAATAGCTAAACACTTAGATCTCTTTTTTTGCTCATGACTGCAGACAAATTAAGAGATCCTTTTACTAGAACCAATGACAAAAGTAATATCCAGATAATTTTCAATTATATTTTAATTCCCACATCTGCTTTTCATAATTTTGGAAAATATGGTAAAGAGTTATTACGAAAAGAGGAAACTTGCGGAGAGCTATTTGACACGATGTTATGTAGACATAGGACACCTGCTTTCATCCATAGGACATCAGACTGCACGTTATGACATTTTATTTTGATGGATGGGGGGAGAAAGGACCGGGGAATGTATATTCATCTGACACCGTGACACAGACTGATGACGATTCCTGCATTCATTCCTTTACAATGGTGCTGATGGAATCCAAGGACCCTCACAGTCAGAAACTGATCTCTTCATGTTTGTGTCCTATATTCCAGTGTTTATCACAGTGCCCACAGTGTCTTAAGTGCTTGCTAATGAATGAATGATGAAATGATGTATAAATGCCCCAAAACTTTGAGTCCCTTTTTTAAAAGTTTATTTATTTATTTGAGAGAGAGAGAGAGAGAGAGAGAGACAGCTAGTGCACAGGGGAGGGGAAGAGAGAGAAGGAGAGAGGAGAATTCCAAGCAGTGGAGAGCCTGATGTGGGGCTTGAACTCAGAACCGTGAGATCATGACCTGAGCTAAAACCAAGAGTCCAGTGCTTAACCAAGGGAGCCACCCAGGTGCCCCTGAGTCCTTTTATTGTATTGCACTAACATCAGTGCTTTAAAACCAGTTGGACTTATACAAGTATAGAGACCTGCCTCAAATTTGCAATAATCTGTGTCTGCCACAGATCAGCCAAATGGCCAGGCCAAGTCATTTTACCTGAACTCGGTTCTCTCAAGTAATGGGAAAAATTGGACCCCGTAACTTACCTAAAAGTCTCAAAGAGACTATTGATCACATTCTCTTACTCTAGTTGGGTTCACTTTTGAGGGGATAAGATGGCCATTTCTTCTTGTCCCTGATCTCCAGCCTCTAGTTTTTTAAGAGTCTTCCAGAGCCAGTTTTAAAGAATGTGAGTTTTCTTCTTGAGGCATCCAGTGAAAAACAATGCGTTCCTTCCCAATTTATCAGAAAACACTTACAGAGAGGGAATTGCCTTGGATGAGTTATGAGACCAGTGTTCAGCCTGCACTTGCTTCCTTAGCTGAAACGAATTCCATTTTCTCCTTCTCAAGCTGTAGTATATCTTCCTTCTTGTATGTCAAATTAGTCTTCGCCCTTAAAATTATGGCCACCAAGAGAAAATGTAGCTTGTTCTGGTGAAGAATTTGCTGGACTAAACAAAGCGTCTGTTTTCCTTGACGTTCTATTCTCCGGCAGACTCGAATATGCTGATGACTCAAGAGCAATACAACAAAATAAAACAAGAAATGGCCACCTCCACTTTAGGGACCTGGCACTGGGGGTAGTATTTCTGATCCCCGTTTCACAAAGGACACTTCCTGTCAACCGGATGGTCTCACTTAGGGAGTGTCGGCCTGAGGCCAAGTGGTCAAGTGTTAGTTGTAAGATATGCATCCCAAATCAAAAACTGTATTAGAGCACAGTGAAAACTAGCTAGTGGTTTTGTCTTAGTTATTTCGTTACTTAATATCTTTAACGTATGTTTTGCCACAACATCGCCTCTTTCTTGTTCATCGGTGCTTAAAAACTCTGCTTTTCGCTGTTTTCCCTAGAAGACACCAAAAATACCTGGGGAAGAGTATAACTGCTTTTCTATTTTTATTTTATTTTTTTAGTCCTTTAAGTGGGTGCATCTCTTTGTAAAGATGTAATACAGAGAAATATAAAAAATCAAAGAGGCAAGTCCTTCTTGGGCATCCCACTCCAGCCTAAACCTCTCCTACAGTCAACCTGGGAGGGGCAGACTTTCAACATATATTTTTAAATCTTTTTTTAACATTTACTTATTTTTGAGAGACAGAGAGTGACAAAGCATGAGCAGGGGAGGGGCAGAGAGAGGAAGACACAGAATCTGAAGCAGGCTCTGAGCTGTCAGCTCAGAGCCCAATGCGGGGCTCGAACCCACGAACCATGAGATCATGACCTGAGCCGAAGTTGGACGTTTAACCGACTGAGCCGCCCAGGCACCCCTCAACATATTCCTTATTTTATGTAACTACACACACATCCCCAGCTTTGTTTTTGTTTTCTCCTTCCAACTATATGGTTCGGTCTTACTTACTTTTTCTAACTTCTGTTTCTTGTTTCAATCTTTATACTCTGGAAATCATTCCATGTCAGAAACGTACATCTATTTCATGTTGTTTAATCATGCATTAGTATTGTCCGATATGAATGGATGGATGGATCATAAGAAGCATATTCATTTCTTTATCAATACGTATTTGCCCCAACCTTACAATTGGCTTAAAAAATTTTTTATTGAGAGACAGAGAGAGACAGACCATGAGCAGCGGAGGGGCAGAGGGAGGGGGAGAGAGAGAGACCCAGAATCCAAAGCAGGCTCCAGGCTCGGAGCTGTTAGCACAGAGCCCCACATGGGGCTTAGACTCACGAACCCTGAGATCATGACCTGAGCCGAAGTTGGACGCTTAACCGACTGAGCCACCCTGGTGCCCCACCTTACAGTTGGCTTTTAAAATATACTACTACTTTGCATATATATCTTCATGCACATGCACATTTATTTTTGCTGAAAATTGTCGTCTTGCTTTTGGTGAACACTATGAAATTGCATTTCAAAAGGCCATCCCTAGGGGCGCCTGGGTGGCTCAGTTGGTTAAGCGTCCAACTTCGGCTCAGGTCATGATCTCGCGGTCTGTGGGTTCGAGCCCCGCGTTGGGCTCTGTGCTGACAGCTCAGAGCCTGGAGCCTGTTTCAGATTCTATGCCTCCCTCTTCCTCTGACCCTCCCCTGTTCATGCTCTCTCTCTGTCTCAAAAAATAAGTAAATGTTAAAAAAAAAAATTAAAAAAAAACAACAAAAAACAAAAGGCCATCCCAATTTATGCTCTTATCAACTTTGTATTGAAGTATTTTTTTCCCATTTCCTTATCGACACTGAATATTATTAAGCCTTAAAATAATTGTCAATCTAGTAGACAAAAATATCTCATGTTTTAAAGTGCATTTGGAATTACTAGTGACATTGGTAATACTTTCATAGGTTTGTGGGATGGTTTTATTTTTGTAAATTACTATACTAAACCCATTAAATCATCTGAACCTTATTTTTTGTGTCTAGATATCTTAGTTTATTTTCCCCCAAAGCATAACCAGTTGTTACTCATTTTTTTTTGGAATAGTTAGCCTTTTTCTCACTGATCTAAAATAGCAAGTTTACCAAATTTTCATGCTGCATATTTCCATGAATTTGTTTCTCTACTTTCTGCTGTTTTCAAGTGATTTGTGATCTATTAAAATAAAAATAATAAACATACTTTCAATTAACATAATTTTAAGCACGTTCTTATTGTTATTTTTTCAAAATATTACTTGCAATGTCCATAGATTTTTCTCTTCAGATAACTTTAAATCAACCATATTAAGCCCCATTATAAAAGTTCTTTGGAGATTTTGATGATAATTAAATAAGACTTACCTTAAAAAGTCTGATATCTTTACAAAATTGAACAAATTATATATATTTTGGGTTATATATCAGTTCTTACATAAAGCTTTCTATTGTTCTTTATAAAGATTTTATACATTTCTTTGTAAGTGTTTTCCTAAATACTGTATAGTTTTATTTTATTTTTACTATTAGAAAATAGATTTTTATTCATTTCTAAGTGGTTATTTCTGATGCATAGAAAAGCTATTGATTTATCTTATATAAAACAAACTTACTACAATCTTGTATTGGGGCGCCTGGGTGGCTCAGTCGGTTGGGCGGCCGACTTCGGCTCAGGTCATGATCTCACGGTCCGTGCGTTCGAGCCCCGCGTCGGGCTCTGTGCTGACAGCTCAGAGCCTGGAGCCTGTTTCAGATTCTGTGTCTCCCTCTCTCTGACCCTCCCCCGTTCATGGTCTGTCTCTCTCTGTCTCAAAAATAAATAAACGTTAAAAATAAATAAATAAAATAAAATAAAATAAAATAAAATAAAATAAAATCTTGTATTGGCTTTCATAGGTTTTGAGATTATTCTAGATAATAATGAGACTCATTGACTTTTTTTTCAAGATGTATATATATACTTCTTGAGGCTTGACATGTTGGCTGACACAAAGAATCTGGCTAAGAGCTAGATTTACGGGGACCCTGGGTGGCTCAGTCAGTTGGGTCTTTGATTTCAGCTCAGGACATGATCTCACCGTTGCTGGGTTGGGCTCTGTGCTGACGTCTCAGAGCCTGGAGCCTGCTTCGGATTCTGTGTGTGTGTCTCTCTCTGCCCCTCCCCTACTCGTGATCTGTCTCTCTCCCTGTCTCTGAAAAAAATAAAACATTTAAAAAAAAATTTTTAAGAGCTAGATTTGCAAGTAAATTGTCTTGTTCTGTCCTCAAATGTAATGGTAATGATTTTGACATTCATGCATTAATTATTACTCTTTATGTTTTGAATAAACATACTTCATTAAATTATAAAGTGTTTTTCTATTCCCTAATGAAGAGACTTTGCTTTTTCTATCAGAAAGCAGTGATGAATCTAACCAAATGACTTCTTTTGCATTTACCAAGATGATGATATTTTTTCTCACGAAGTCTCATGAAATAGTAAATAGCATTAATAGATTCCACATGGTTGAGTTGTCCTTACATTCTTTAAACTTTGGTTTGCCAAATGTGTCATTATTTTTAACTCTAGCTATGCATAATCATTGAACATTTTATGTGGATTTTCACATGCACATTCCTAAACAAAACTGACATATTTTTCTTTTTTATTCTATTTTTGTTTGGTATCAGTACCAGGATTATGCTGGCCTTATGGAATGAGTTAGAAAATTCTCTATCTTCATCTGCTTATGGAATAAACTTAAATTGCTTGAAATTATCTGTTTCTATCTCAGCTAGATGGCCTATTTCAGAGTTTGAAGGAATTCTTTTAGTTCCTCTCTTTCATTCAATTTCCTCTTTCTGTCATTTTTTTAGTAAATTTAGTCCTGTAACATGGTAATTAATATTATTCTAGGAAACAATCTATTTGTTCTCGGGTGAATACTTAATTTCATTAAGGCTAAAGTGAAGGATTTAATAATAGACATTTAATGTTTCTTTACACTCTCTTACTCTATGATTTTATGATGCTGAGTTTGTCGCAAGCCTCTGGGTGGCCCAGGAGCTGGACAAAATTGCCCACCTGCTCTGACCACATTTCTGTTAACGAGGCTGGATCCATTTATTATCATAGTATAATTTCCATAAACACTTGGTGCCAGGTTTAATAATCGTCACAAATTCTTCTCAAAGCTGGAATATGCATATATGTATTTACAGCTATAGTTGGAATAATAGAGTGTGCTGTTCATTAGTTTCAATGCATAATTTATATACCACAGGTACAGACCTCTTTCAGGAGTCTGAAATAAATAGCACCTTACGTTGGGAGCAAAACACCCATCTTAACACAGACTAAGCTCGAGTTGTTGTTTTCAGCTCATAACTACAAATTCATATGACCAAAGAAGTTGAAGATATCAATCAACTTTTAAGACACAGCTGAATGCATGTCCGTGCCATTCATAACTGCCGCACTGGCAAGGCCTCACTTAATTCTTCCACCATCTTATGAAATAAGGATCCTTATTTTCAGAGAAGGGGACCAGGGTTTAATGAGGCCACATACCTTCCCCAGGATCTCCTAGCTAGTAAGTGGTGGAAATGGGATCGTAACTCAATTCTGACAACCAAGACTTTCACGTAGCCATTGATCTCCCACTAGAAAACTACTACCGAAAATTAGAACAGAAGATAATACAGGTCGACTGGGAGAGTAAACAGAATGCCATGGGAATCTGCTGGAAGTAATAAAAAATATAGAAAAGGGCAACTCATGACAGCAATCTCTCGTGCGATCTCCACACGTGGCTCTCAGCACATGCCCTCGGCGAAATGTTGATAGCAAGTCTTTATGGCGGTTTGCACTGGAGGTCTGACCACCTATTTTTAGGCTCTGTCACCCAGCAACCAGCTTCCTTTCTTTGGGCCTTACCAGTTTCTGGAGGCCTGGTGACGGAAAGACTCACCAAACAGATTTCAAAGAACATTTTGTTGTTGTTGCTGTTGCCTCAAATATACTCTAAGACATACAATGGCTGTGTTTGTGTGAAAGAAGATTAAACCCAGGGTCAGCTAGTGGAGGCCACAAGGGTGATATGGCAGAAGCAGGAAAATAATACAAAAAGAGTCTGGTGAGAGAATGTGACTCATTCAGCCAATGAGGTCACTGGGGCGGAGAATAACGGGGCTCCTCCTGGACCCTACAGACATCTCGGGGGCTGCTTTCCGGAGCTATTTCTGGGACTGCATAGAGTCTTGCATTTTTGGGAGATTGACTTTTCATGAGCGTGCTAAGACAATTCAATGGAGGAAAAGAATAGTCTCTCAACAAACGGAGCTGGGAAAGCTGAATATCCGTCTGGAAAAAAAAATGAAGTTGGGCCCTTTCTTACACCACACACGCACATGAATTCAAAATGGATTGAAGACCTAAATGTAACATCTGAAACTATACAACTCTTGGAAAAAAACCGAAGAGTAAATCCTCATGACCTCAAGTTAAGGCAAGGCTTCTCAGATATGGCATCAAAAGTACAAGCAGCTATAGAAATAAAAGATAAACTGGATTTCATCAAAATTGAAAACACTTATGTTGCAAACGATAGTATCAAAGAAGTGAAAGTACGAGCCATAGAACGGTAGAAAATATTTGGAAATTACATACTGATAAAGGCCTGTATCCAGAATCCATGGGAAACACTTATGACTCGATAAGTCAGAGCGAACCCAATCTAAAAAAACTGGCAAAGGAAATTTTAAAAATTCTCGAATGAAGATCGACAGGCGGCCAATAAGCCTCTGAAAAGATGCTTCCTCGTTAGTCGCCGGGAAATGCAAGTCAAAACTGTAGTAAGATAGCACTTCACGGTCAAGAGGATAGTGGCAATATTAAAAAAAAAAAAAAAAAAAAAAAGACCACGGATAAACCTTGATAATATCATGCTAACATGCTAACCATGCTAATATCATGGTGACTGGGCCAGTCACCAAAGACCACGTGTAGTATGATTCCAGGTACATGAAATGTTAAAATTAAGCAAATAAATAGAAACAGGAAGAAGACTGGTGGTTGCCAGGAGAAAGAAAGCCAAGCTGTACAGACATATAGTAGGGTATGCAGCTAAGGGTGGGCCAAGGGGTCAAAGCAAAGAATCTTCTCGGAGAGGATGGCAGGGCATATTCTGAAGAGCGATCAGAAGTGGGCCTGGCTCAGGTGGAGAAAGGATGGGAAGAGACACCTCGGGTGCAAAGCCAGAGCTAGCATGGCAGGTCTAGTGAGGGTGAGCTGGCCGTACGTTTGGTGCGGAGACGTGGCATGTGGGATGGTAAGAATTGAAACTGGAGGACTAACGAGGGACTAGATCGTGAAAGTCTAATACCGTGCTAAAACTATTTAGGGCTTTAGCCAGAAAGCATCGCCACTCTATTAAAGAACTTAAAGCCGAGGGGCGCCTGGGTGGCTCAGTCAGTTAAGCGTCTGACTCCGGCACAGGTCACGATCTCACAGTCCATGGGTTCAAGCCCCACGTGGGGCTCTGTGCTGACAGCTCAGAGCCCGGAGCCTGCTTCGGATTCTGTGCCTCCCTCTCTCTCTCTCTCTCTGCCCCTCCCCGCTCATGCTCTGTCTCAAAATTAAATAAACATTACAAAAACAAAAAACCTTAAGCTGAGAAATAATACGATTAGATTTTTGTCATTTAGCACAGTTATTTTTGTGGCAGGACTGGTGTTGGGGCAGACAAGAGCAGGAAAGCTGGCAGGAAATCGCGTAGTGACCCAAGAGTGGCTTGCGTAAGGGCAAAGCCCAAAAGTCTTTAAATGGACAAGTGCTTCCATAGGCCCTCAGGCCCCATTCTAGTCGACAATGACACCAACTCTGGACACCCACAGGGCCACCCAAATGGAATACTCCTTGTTACATTCAAATATGAACAACACCATTTTGAAGATTCAAAGTCTAAAGATCCTGCTTCCGTATCTGGAGTTCACTATCCCCAAATTAAGGATGTAGAGGTAGCTATCATCCGTCACACAAAACACTCAAGTCGCTTATGTCCCCTGAGATAAACTCATCTCCACCAAGAGACCAACCAGTCCAGTCTTCTGAACCCATCCCACGGCAGAGACATAAGCCATAGATGGAAATTAATCACACTTTTCTGACTCTCGATTACTTACTCAAATCCTTCAGTTCTACTGAGTTTGGTGATTATGAAATGGTTTTTTTATATACATATTCTGATGTTGAAAATATAAAGTGTTATTCCAAAAGGGTTCATCGTAAAGCTACTCGGAAACCAATTACAAACCGCATTGACCATGGCATTGAGCTTAATGAGTCTATCCTCAAAGGTACAAAAGGGAGACAAAGATGAGATCCAAGGAGCCTCAGAATCAGGTGGGTGATTTGATTCCTATTAACTGATTATTTGTGGTGTTTCAAAAACAGCTGCTGTACCCAAAGAGGGACAAAGTTCTATTGGCAATTAACCTACGGTCGTTTCAGTAGAACTACAACAGGTGGAGAACAATCCTTACGCCGTCTGAATTGAGGCAGCATGTTCCTCTAATATATACTTTAGCCAATCAACCATTAATGTGTGTGACCTAATAAATGCCATGATCCTCACTTTACAATTAGGTAATAATAAGTTAAGTAACTCATATAAAGCTGACAGTAAGACAAGGACCAAAGTCTGGGGAGTGCGGGCATTGTCTAAGCAGGCGACACTCCTGCTTAGATTCCTCCCGTAAGAGCCAAGCATCTCTAAGGATTGTCCAGTTGACCTCATTTCTGAGATCTTCACTTTGTGTTATCTTGACATGGGGTTTCATGGGGAGCCCCTCCCAAGCTCAGAGCATTTTCGAGGATCCAAACCCGACATTGAAGTGTCTACGTACAATGGAATATTGTCCAGCCGTGAGAAAGATGGAAATTCTGCCATTTGCAACAGTGTGGATGGCTCCTGAGGCTGTTGTCTAAGTGAAATAAATCAGGCAGAGAAAGACAAATACTGTGTGATCTCACTCATATGTGGAATGTAACAAAGCTAAACTCATAAAAACGGGGAGCAGGATGAGCGTTCCCAGGGGCTGGAGAGGGAAGCGACAGAGAGTTGTAGGTCAAAGGGGGCAAACTTCCAGTTATGATGAATGAGCTCTGAGTATCTAACGCACAATATGGTGATTATAGTTAATCATACTGTCTTATACACGTGAAAGTTGCTAAAAGACTAAAACTTAAATGTTCTGACGACAAAAATAGAAATGCTGATTATGTGACATGATGGAGTTGTTAACTAGCATTATGGCTATACTTATTTTGCTATATGTAAGTGTAGCAAATTAACACTTTGTACATTTTAAACTCACACAGCGTTATATGCCAATTATATCTCAGTAAAGCTGGAAAAAAATAAATATTGTTTTAAGCTGCAAAAAAAAAATGCACAAATAAACCAAAAAATTCGAATCTTATGAAAGTGAGTCCCCACATGCCCCCTCATCCAGTTCACCTTATGAGGGCGTTGCCCCCCCCCCCCCCCACCGACCCTCAGTCTCAGGGAACTATTGATTCCTCAGGAAAATATTTTCCAGTCATCCCATGTCACTGTCCTGTTGTGGTCACCATGACAATATCCTTCTCAAAACTCTACCTGTGGGGAGTATAATTGATTCCATTTGCACAGGCTCCCTGCAGACACACTTCTCGCAGGCTGCTCCCAGCCGATGACTGAACGTGGCAGGGACACAGGGGACTTTTTGGACAGATGATCCGGGCTCGGGTACCACTCCCTGAGGGACTGAGCAAACCAACCTTCTTTCCTCTCTCTCTCCTTCACTGTGGGTTAGACCTCCATTGTTACTTGATGACTCCCAGCTTCTGCTCTCTCTCTCTCTCTCTCTCTCTCTCTCTCTCTCTCCTTTTGCTCAAAGAAGCTTTTGGTGTCTGTCTGTTGAAGAACCTTGGCTAACACACCTGCTGTCTACTATCATGGAATTAAGTTGCTCTATCTTTGCCAATAACATGCATCTCAGTTTGAAATTGCACGCTTACCTGTGCATTTGATTCGTGGGTCTTTCCCATTAAGCGGGCAGATTCAGAAAAGCGAAAGCTGCATCTGTTATATCCCATGTATCAAATGCAGTGCCTGGCATGTACCAGCTGCTCAATAAATATTTGTTGAGTGAGTTAATAAAGGAAAAAATGCAGAAATGGAGAAAATTGGACTAATTATGATGGTTTATATAACAAAGTGCTAAAGAACGGTATAAAGACCTTTGATCGTTACCTTGAGAAAATCAGGGAGGGAAGATTTCTCTCTGTCTCTCTCTCTCTCTGAATGGCATGATAAGCATATGGTAAGAAATTTGACCCCAAAAGGTAGCGTCAGTCACCTTCAAGAAAAAAAAATTTTTTTTTTCAAAATCGAGTTTGTTTCTCTCCGTGTTACTTTCTCACCCGAGCAGGTGTGAGTTTGAATCTCAGTTGGGCTATTTCCCAGCTGTGTGACTTCTGCAAGTCTCTTTAGAGAACCAATTTTTCATTTTGCAAAATCTTGGTTAGCAGCGATGCAATTTGCAGCAATAATGGTATCTGATATCAGTTTGTGCCATAATGAATGCAGAATGCGTATCACGCGGCCTAACATAATTCGTATTCAGTAAAGCTAGCTCTTAGCTCTTACTTGTACTTTTAGAAATCATCATTCGTATTGTATTAGTAGAATTCCTTGCACTCATAGCCCAACCGGAATCAAGTTTCTAAAACTTCACGTTTGTAATGAACTCATGTTTCATATATTCACAGGCAAGAAAAATTGGTGTCTAGAATTTGTGTGTTGAGGGGGAAAGCACATATTAACAAAATAGCGAGCGTGTGCAGTTAGAAGATGAAGACAAAGCCCTTTTTGACCATTCTGTCTTCCAGAAAGGAGACATAATATGATTTTAGGACCAAAGAATTATCTAGACAAATCTGCCTTCCCCCTTTCCCCACCCTAATCTTGTTTTCCTTTAATTATTTTGTTCTGGAATTTCATCATTAGAATGCCTTTCCTGTTAAGCACAAATATCCCCAGAAGGGGAGCACAACGAGCCCTTAGCAGCCTGAAGAGACGGTTAGAACATCTCTGGCCTGTCCTCTTCTTTCCTCACCTAGCAGAACTGGTGGTGCTCTTTAATGCATGCTGCTAGTTCTGTGACTCAAACCCCCGAGCGCAGTCACAGAAAATGAATATTTACTTGCAGTTATAACATTTGTTCCTGAACAAAAAAACAAAAACAAAACACGTCAAATTGTCTCCAAATTCAAAGCACAGACCCTGAGAAGTGGCAGACCTCTTGGATGGGATCTAGCTCAATCTTGCAACGATTCAGTACCTTTTTTGTGACGTTGTTGGTCACCCAACATCGGTGAGTCCTAGTGGAATGGCTTTGAGCAGAAACCCCTGGGACACACGTCCTGGCTCTTCCACCAATAGCCGTAAGATCTTAAGCATGACACAGAGCTTCTTTGAGATTCTGTGTCCTTACACGTGAAAGGAGAACTGTGTGACAGGCACTTCTTCAGGATTCTTTGAATATGGAATTTTTGTGACTTTGTAATTTCCAATGACAGTGAACTGGCTACCATTTTCCTTGGACAGCTCAGTGTTGCAGGCAATATTTGTTACGCTGAATCGAAAAATGTTTTCCCAACTATTTCTCATGCCTTAATTTGTTTCTTGGAGTTACTCAAAACTAAATGAAACATTCTTCAAATATTTGGATGGTGCATCTGCGTTCTCTGTGTTCTTCCCCTTCTTAGACTGAACGAGCCCAGGTTGCTCAGTCCTGTTCTGTGCGACATGATTCACAGATTTCCTGCCATCTGCCTTTGGGCACATCTTCGTTTGTCAATCAATGCCCTTCATAAAATGTACTCCTGGGGACTGAACACAATGCAAAAGATAAAATAAGATGAAAATAAGCAATCTCAGTTATAGTACTTCTTTTTCCCAGTTCACCTCTAGGCACATCTGTTCCTTAGTCCTGGAGTGGTTGCAACAGTGACTGCCCAAGCGCTCAGCATCAGGTTAACAGTAAGTCGTTACTAATTTGCTCAGTTAGTGCCTGAACTTTAAAGGCTGACTCTTTCTGTTTCCCAGAAACAGAAAGGTCTGGGATCCTTAGTCAGAGCCATGATTCTTACAGAGAACAGTGCTATTTCTCAAGTAATTGTTTTCAAGCAGCGTCTGACTCGTCTCAGAAATGTTTAACAAACTCATGAAGGCCCTTGAAAATAGATTGCGTATACCTGTTCAGTGAAAGCTAACCGATGAGCTATCATAATGATCTAAATAGCAAAGAAAAAGAGATGCCATTAAAACAGTCCTTTGTGTATTAATGTAACTGGCTGACATTATGGTGTGCATGTTATTAAGGCTTTGGATATAAGAATGAGGAAAAAAATAGAGATACCACGTGAAGAGGCAACTAATGACTATTAGGGAGAAAGAAGGCTTAAAGAAAATCTCTCCAACTTCACTCTTCCCTAGGTGGTACAGTCTTAAATATCTTTCAAGTCCCTGACAATGTGTATCCAGTACAACAGGCGGACTGCATGGAATTGATATGTAGAATGTGTAGAATCTATTTTATTGGTATGCCAAGGTAAATGCTCAATCAGTATTTGCACTAATCAGACCAACCACTTACGCTGCATTTAAAAATCATCTTTGGAGTCAGTTCATGTAAAACATGGAAGCATGGGAGGAGAATTGGTTGAAAACATGAGTCTTGAGTGTGTGAGTCTTGGCTTTATCAAGTTATCTACCGTTGTACGTATTTACTCCACTTCTCTATGCCTTCCACACTTTTTCTGTAAAATAAAGCTAATAAACCCTCCTTAATTAAGTTGTCGTGGAGACTAAGTGAGTGAAATAGCTTAGCAAAGCACTGAGACAAATGTTTGGTGATAGAAAATGTACAATGAATTATAGCTAATATCGTTTGTGAGAAACTTGCAAATGGCCAATCTGTCTGGCCATTTGTATTTTGCCTTAGAACTCTAAAGAAACTTTTACTGCATTTGTCAAAAGGCTAACAGATTTTCACTGGAAATTTCCTATGCTCACCTGAAGAAAATAATAAAAACAATAATAATACCAGTAGTAAAACTTATATAATATTTAGTATATGCTAGATACTATTTTAAAAATTTCACATTTGTTGATCCGGTTAACAGAGGAGAGGGAATTCATTAGTTATAACAATTGACTGTTTCAACAAATGCATAATCCAGCAAGAAACAAATAAGTAACATTTGACTTTGATATTTAATTTATATGCTTATGTAGTACATCTTAATTTTAATTTACATAGATTTGTAGTAATTATGTACTTAGTAATATATTTTGTAATATACTTAGCAACTGCTTCATAAATTAGTTTAGGTGGTGCATCTGAATTTCGTCTCCTTAATAATAATCTGACTCTGATGACATCAGAAATCTGACTCTGATAGTTCACTGTGTGATCTTCCATATACATAAAAAATATTCAACATTCTAAAATAAAACTCAATTCAACCGATGCAGAATGTTCCTTGAGAAAAACTAAAGTATCCACTTATGTGGTACCAAAAATGGGAAAAGGAAATGAGATTCTTTAGGGACTGCCAGAGCAGTAGAGGACAAGTTTGAGAATATATGAAGTGGGTTCTGTCTTATTTCTAGGGCACATATGAGACTTTTAAATGCAGTTGTCATACTGAGTTTCCATGATCAATCTGTTCTAAAATGGCAAAAACATTTCATTAGTGGACCAGGCAGTCATTTCATTTCCCATGAGGAAAATAAAGCTTGTGTACTTGGAGATTATTCCCTATCCTGATATAACTCACTCTGTAACTCACTCTATGTCTGCCCTTGACTTCTCGGTTATCATCTTATTTAAGGTTGCAGAGTATTAATTGATTGGAGTCAATGCTTTGGTTCTGCATTGAAAAGATGTTAGAACTTTCAAGTGCTTACAAAAATGTTCTTGTCTAAAAAAAATTCTTCATGGCTAAATTTATTCAAGAAGTGTTCTTGAACATTCTATTACCAACTACTTGTACCTAATCCTCTGCCCCCAAGCTGCAAATGAATTAGACAAGACAGACGGATGTGTCCAGTATATCTGTCCAATAGTCCATATTTATGAGTTCTGGGCTTGAAGAGCTGACAAATTCCTGAGGTAGTTTGTTCTAGTTCTTAATCACATTTATAGTCAAGAATGTTTTCCTGTATGTCTTGACAAGCTGGTTTCAGGATCATTTCTTCTTTTTTAAAATTTCTTTAACTCTACTATGCCTGGCTGAGTATAGATGACATTCTCCTGATCGCTGTCCTGAATGCCTTCACTATGGCAGCCTACCCTCTGAAGCCGAGATAAGAGGAGGGTATGATGGAAATCTAGTGCACGCTGTCTCAGTGCAGCCTCCAATCTTTGCCCTATCATACAGACTAAAGCTTCAGAATTTGCTGCCCACCCATCAAACAAAGACCAAAGTTATCAGACAGGTGAGCTTAAAACCAATGGTAAAGTGATGTAATGATGATATGCATGGTTAGATTATTGCTAACATTGCTTCCTACAGGATAAACATTAGTATTGACTATAAATAGCACCTTACATTTTTCTACTATTTCCAAGTGAGCTCGAAATGCTTTAGTGTTTGAAATGTTAAATCCGTATACATCTAAGTGTAGCATAATTCTAAGTTCTTGTAAGACCCCTTGGGCATCAGTTATCAACTTATTCAATATTCTTAATACAGATGTTTGTTGAGAGCGAATTATGCTCTAGGCTTGTGCTAGAGTAAACAGAAAAGTGATGGCTCAGTCAGTCCCCATAGTTGAGGAGTCTATCATGTTCCACAAGAGGGGAATAACAATGAAGTCATTATAGGACCAAGAGATGCTTGCAAAAGTGTGTGGTTGTAGTGCATTCTGGGAGAGCTGAGGGAGTAACCTAGCCCAGCCTGGGGGATGAGTCAGAACCAGTCAAGCCAAGAGGAGAGAGGCATCCCTAACAGAACAGATGGCCCAAGCAAAGACACAGGGCCATAAAACTACATGGGAGAGACTCCAACAGGGCTGATATTATCCTCTGTACATTGCACTGCGATGGCTGTGGGAAATAAAGTAATTTGAGACATAGTAAGGGTAAAAGAGAGTGGAGTTGGTGATTAACTTTGGATGGGGCAAAGAGAAGGGAAGAATTGAGGAAGACCCCATATTTCCACAACCTGTCTGGAGGTGATGCTGACAAAAATTAGAGAATACAGAAGCAACAGCATTGGGAATGAAAATGCTTCCAGTGTGAATTGGATATAAGAGTCCATGTTCAGAGGTTAAGAGAACCTATGTAAAATTCGGAGTCATCCACAGAAAGGGGGCAGTCTACACCATGACACTGGGTGAGCAGATGGGTGAAGGGGATCCCAAGAGATCACCACCATTTAGGGATTAGGTGGATGCTTACGTGTCTGCTTCAAAGGCAGCCAGACGTTGACTTCCCTCAATATAAGGACTTGTGATAGACAGAATAATGGCTCCCAAATATGTCCACATCCTAATCTCCAGGATCTGACTATATGATAGTTTACAAGACAAAGGGGAATTAAAGTTGCAGAGGGAATGAAGGTTACTAGTCAGCTGACTGTACAATGATAATCCTTCTAGATTATTTAGGTTAAGAATCACAAGCATTCCTAAAAGTAAACGAGAAAAGTAGAAGAGCCAGGGGCAGAGCAGGGTGATGTGAGAAAGTCTCAACCTGCAGTCGTTGGCTTTGAGCGTGGAGGAAGGGAGTCAGGAGACAAGAAATGCAGGTAGCCTCTAGAAGCTGGAAAAAGCAAACCAAGGCCTCCCTTCTAGAGCTTCCAAAAAGATCGCAGTCTTGTTGATACCTTGATTCTAGCCTAGTGAGGCCCATTTTAGAACTCCACTTCAAGACCGGTGAGACAATAAATCTCTGTTGTTTTGAGCTACTAGGTTTGCGGTAATTTGTTAGAGCAGCGATAGAAAACTAACGTTGGACTGTATCTTGGCTTCTCTTTGTGCATCGACATTCGGTAGCACGTTTGTGACATAAACGCTTAAAAGTGAATTTATTTATTAATGCATATGGAAAAGGAGACCCTAAAGATGTATCTGATTTGTCTTGTAACTTGAGGCCATGCCAGTCAAAACACATAAGATTGCTTGTTTTCTCAATGACATGTTTAGATTTTTTTTTTTTTTTTAGATCAAATGTTCAATGTCTTGAAAAATCAAAAGAAGGTGCTGTTGTACCAAAGGTCTGGAGAATAAAAGCACATTTTAATCTAAAAATTGTGGGTTATATGTAATCTCTTAGCTTTTATTCTAATGCCAATTATTGGCACATTGTTTCATGTTATATATATATATATATATATATTTTAACGTTTATTTATTTTTGAGACAGAGAGAGACAGAGCATGAACAGGGGAGGGGCAGAGAGAGAGGGAGACACAGAATTTGAAACAGGCTCCAGGCTCTGAGCTGTCAGCCCAGAGCCCGACGCGGGGCTCGAACTCACGGACGGTGAGATCATGACCTGAGCCGAAGTCGGAAGCTTAACTGACCGAGCCTTCCAGGCGCCCCATCATGCTATTTATATTTTATGACAGTCTTGCTTCCCAGTTAGATTTTAGGCCTTATAGGGCAGAACTCTTGTCTTATACCAGTTTATGTTCATGATGCATGCAAAAATAACAACTGAAATGTACATTTTTGTAATGTTTATTTATTTTGGAGAGAAAGAGAGGGAGAGAGAGAGGCAGAGCACAAGTGGAGGAGGGGCAGAGAGAGAGGGAGACAGAATCTGAAGCTGGATCCAGGCTCCGAACTGTTAACACAGAGCCCAACACGGAGCTCGAACCCACAAACTGTGAGATCATGACCTGAGCTGAAGTAGGTCGCTTCACCGGCTGAGCCTCTCGGGCGCCCCTACCACTGAAATTTTTTAAAGAGACTCTGTATGGGTCAGAGAAGAATTTCTCTTGCTTTTGGAATAAGAGCAGTGAGCCAACTGTTAAATTCTCAAGACTTGTGAGAGCCAGTTGATGTTACGTTGGTAGCTTGAAATTGGCTACCAACCATAGAGGGTGGGATTATTCACACCGTCTAAAAATTGGCAAGCACTACCAATCAGCTTCTCATCCCAAGAACCAGTTGCTAACCATTCACCTGCACACCTCTGGTTTGGAGATTCCATGAGGGTATAGCAAACTAAAGTCAAGTCAGTTCTACTCTATGTGGACCTCAGCCGAAGCAAATATCTGCTTTTAATGTTGAAGCAAATTAAGACCTCTTGTTTCAGTGCGATTTGTTCCAAATATTTCCGCTATTGTTCTATTTTAAAAGAATGCATCCTTTTTTTTTTTTTATTTTTTAAGAACGCATCCTTAATGAAATAATTCTTCCGCAGTAACTCTGGTATTCTCCTTCAAGACAGTTTTAATTAAGAGTCGTAACAGGACTCATAAATTAAACCACAAAACCAGTTTGGTAATAATGAAGGTCAGCGTTGTTCCAAGTAGCAGTTTGTTTTTGTTAATTGATTTTCAGTTGTACATCTCCATGTAGCTCCAAGGAGAGTCATTTTCTTTAATAGCTATTGGTTGTCCTTGTTTGTCACACTCTCACCTAATTCTTATCCTCACTCCTTGTCAGAGAGAAGGGCCAAATTCCTCATTTCATTTCTTTTGTTAATGAATATGAAAGCCCTAAAACCCAGCTTAAGGAATACTGAGACTGGGTATCTGGGGATTTTAGTGGTAAGTCCTATCAGTAATATATGGTAGGATCCTGATTGAATAAATTGATGTTATAATTAATATAATGCTATCTAAGGCCATATAATGTTGCCTTCTCCAAAAATAAAAGTTACATAAATTATTTCTTGATCAGTTTTTTAGCTCAGACTATGATCCTCATAGTATGAAGGAAAAATGAAAAAAAAAATAAAATAAAACTGCACGTGCCCTAAATATAGATATAATATACTGAGGTAAATAAAAGAGATAAAATGAAAGCAGTAACACAAGCTGGAATATGACAAAAACAATGATGACGTATTATGGAAAGATTACAGGCTTTGAAATTAGACAGAACAAGGTTTAGATCCCAATACCAGCCAGCACTTTGGAGTGTTTCAGCTTTGGCAAGGTTTCTGTTTCCTCAAAAGTTTTCGGAAAGGATAAAGATATCGCATACAAAGCCCCCAGCACATAGTAGGCACGAAATAAATGGGAATTTCTATTATTGTGATTCTGGGTAAGATCTAGGCGAACCTGGAAATAGAAACGGATTCAGTTTCTATTATTAGTATGATGTGATCCAGAGTGTGCGGGAGCTGAAGGCCGGACAAAAATGCTAGATCTGTTTTGTGTCTAAACCGGTTTAACCTTGAACAGATTAATTAATATTTTTGGGTCTCTGTTGTCTCAACAGTAATATGGCTGTGATGGAAAAGGAAAGTGATGTGTTAGATATTCTCTAAGGTCCTGTTCATCACTGAATACCATATTTGGACTTATATATAACTTAATACAGAAATTTGATAAATAATAATGGCCCAAACAAGAACAAGTGGCTGATGATGAAATTATTATTGCATACTATTTCTTTTTTTAAAAAAAATTTTTTTAACGTTTTATTTATTTTTGAGAGAGGGAGAGACAGAGCATGAACAGGGGAGGGTCAGAGAGAGGAAAACATAGAATCTGAAACAGGCTCCAGGCTCTGAGCTGTCAGCACAGAGCCCGACGCGGGGCTTGAACCCACGGACCGTGAGATCATGACCTGAGCCGAAGTCGGCCGCTTCACTGACTGAGCCACCCAGGCGCCCCTGCATACTATTTCTTATAGCCCCTACAGTTGACATAGTCTCACTGTTCGCTCAGCATCTGTTGGACACAGAGGTTTTTGCTTGGCATCATTCCTGGCACACTTACTTGGTGGCTGGGTTGTGTTTTCTGCCTGAAGGCTGGAGTGTTGTAGTTATCGTTGAAACTAGCCACATACATTTTCAAAACCTTTCCTCTTTTTTTTTAATGTTTATTTATTTTTTGAGAGACAGAGAGAGATAGACTGTGCGTAGGGGAGGGCCAGAGAGAGAGGGAGACAGAGAATCCAAAGCAGACTCCAGGCTCTGAGCTGCCTGTGCAGAGCCTTATCCAGGGCTCAAACCCATGAACCACGAAATCATGACCTGAGCTGAAGTAGGATGCTTAACCAACTGAGCCATGCAGGTGCCCCAGTTTTCACAACTTTTCTATTGGACTGTGCCTTCTTGCCAAGATAGAGCAATGATGTCTAGATTGACCATCCTGTCTGAGAAAAATAAAGAAAGAATTTGGATAGAGCAAAAATAGGAGTAAATGCAATAGGCTTTTCTTCTCTTCTGAGTTTTCTAAATTAGTTATGACACAACTGTCATAAGCAAAAACTATAACACTACCTAACGTAGCTCTCGGCGTATGTAAGTATTTGTGACAATTGCAAGTGGCGAAGCAGACACGAGTGTCAATAAGGTTGCTATGTCCCATTCAAATGGGTAAAATGTCCACATCAGTAAGATTTGATAAGTTACGAATATCTAACGTGGTACCTAGAGTAACTACTATAAAAAGCCCAACTGTACAAAAAGATACATTCAAAACACCATAGATAAAATGGCATGGCCCAAAAAAAAAAAAAAAAATGTTCATGTCACTCTCAGTAAAACAGAGCAATAAAACAGAGAAAGTATAAACAAAGAGAAAACACAGAAAACAAATTTTTAAAATGCAGGCTTAACCTTAACTTTTCAATAATTGCATGGAAAGTTAAGTGGTCTAAATGTGCCAATTAAAAGAGAGATCTTGGCAGACTGGATAAAAAGAGCATAACTCCCAGCTAGATGCTGTCTACAAAGCAGTCACTTGAGATGTATTGATATACGTAGGCTTAAAGTAAAAGGATAGAAAAAGGATACCACGCAAACATTCATTTAAAACAGAAAGCAGAAGCCCGTCTTGGTATAAGATACGGTAGACTGCAGAGCAAAGAAATCACCAGGGACAAAGAGGGATATCATATAAGGGCAAGAGGGTCAATCCAACAAAAGACATTGCCGTCCTAAATACGTATGCATCTAAACAGAGCTTCAAGATATGTGGAGCCCAAACTGAAAAAGAGGAAAAGGAGAAATAGACAAAACCACAATTATAGATAATTTCACAGCCCTCTCTCAACAATTAAAAGAACAATCAGACATAAAATCAACAAGAACACAGAACTCAGTAACACTGTCAACCAATAGAATCTAATGAACATTTATAGAATATTCCATCCAACGAAAGCAGAAGACACATTTTTTTTAAGCACACACAGAACGTAAACCAAGATAGAAATTAAAATCTGTCAACCTAGAATTCTATCCCAGGCAGAATTCTCTTTAAAAAGCAAAGGCAAAATAGAGGTTTTTCAGATGCACAAAAGGTGAAAGAAATCGTCACCGGGAAAATTTCACTGCAAGGAAGAATTCACCAGCAACAATCCTGCAAGAACAGAAATATTAGAGGAAATTTTGGGGTAGAAGAAAAAGAATACTAGATGGAAAATTGAATCTTCACAAAAGAATGAATGGTCCAGGGAATAGCAATGATGTTTTTTTTCTTTATAGTCTCTATCAATTTCAAAGATAATTGTTTGAATTAGAGTAATAATGCATTGTGCAGCTTATGACATACATAAAAGTAAAATACGGTACAAAAAGAACACAAAAGCCAGAAGGAAAGAAATGAAGTGTATTCTTAGAAGAGACTTATTCCATGAAGTGGTGCAATATTACTGGAAAGAAGACTGATAAGATGTATACGACCAGTTGGCTAACCACAGCTCACAGATCAATCTGCCTCACAGCCTGTTTTTGCATGAGCTATACGTTTTTAAAAGTTAAAGAAAAATGAATATGTAACAAAGACCATATGTGGCTCGCAAGTCTAAAATATTTATTATCAGGCCCTTTACAAGAAAAGATTGCCAACCTCTTGTGTATATTAGAAAATCTAATGCAATCACTAAGAAAACAACGTGAAGAATTATAATTGATAAACCCACAAAGGAGATACAATAGAATTAGAAAATATACTCAATTAATATAAAAGAAATGTTAAAAAAGGAAAGAGGACAAAGGAAACAAAAAAGAAACGGGACAAATTAAAGTGTAACGGCAAGATGATAGTTCTAAACCTAGCCATACCAATAATCACATTGAAAGTAAATGTCTAAAAACCCTAATTAAAGGATAGAGATTGTCAGACAAGGAAAAAAGCGAAGACCCAACTAACTGTATGGTGCCTATAATAAGTGAACTTTAGGGGCGCCTGGGTGGCGCAGACGGTTAAGCGTCCGACTTCAGCCAGGTCACGATCTCGCGGTCCGTGAGTTCGAGCCCCGCGTCGGGCTCTGGGCCGATGGCTCTGAGCCTGGAGCCTGTTTCCGATTCTGTGTCTCCCTCTCTCTCTGCCCCTCCCCCGTTCATGCTCTGTCTCTCTCTGTCCCAAAAATAAATTTAAAAAAAATGTTAAAAAAAAAAAATAAGTGAACTTTAATATCAAAATACAAAAAAATTAACAAGATGGAATAAGACATACCACACTAATATTATTAAAGGAAATTTGGAACGGGCATCTGGGTGGCTCACTAGGTTGAGCGACCGACTTCAGCTCAGGTCGTGATTTCGAGGTTCCTGACAGCTCAGAGCCTGGAGCCTGCTTCGGATTCTGTGTCTCCCTTGCTCTCTGCCCCTCCCCCGCTCATGCTCTGTCTCTCTCTGTCTCAAAAATAAACATTAAAAAAAAATTAAAGGAAATCTGGAGTAACTATATTAATATTGGAAAGGTGGATTTCAAACAATATTACCAGAGGAAACTTACATATATATATATATGTATATGTATATATATACACATATATGTGTATATATACATGTATATGTAAGTTTATACATATATGTACATATATGTATATATATTATATAAGGTCAACTCATTAGGAGGACAGAATAATTCTAAATATTTATGTAACTAATGGAAGAGCTTCAAGGTAAGTAAGGCAAAAACTGATGGAAGTTTCAGGAGAAAATCGAAAAGTTCCACAATTATAGTCTGAGATTTCAACATGTTTCTTTCAACAATTGTTAGAATAAATTCAACATTATTCTATATAATATTGAAGTATTATATAGAATACTTCAATAATACTTTTGACGAATTGGGCCTAACTGATATTTATAGAACATTCCATCCAGTGACAGCAGAATATACATTCTTTTCAAGTGCACACAGAACATTTTCAATAAAGTTAATATATTGTGTCATAAAACAGTGCTAATAAACTTAAAAGGATTCAAGTTATGGAAAGTATGTACTCTTACCACAATGGAAATAAGTGAGAAATCAATAACAGAAAGATTTCTGGAAAATTCCCAAGCACTTAGAAACTAAATAATATACTTCTAAATAACCCAGAGGTCAAAGAAGAAATCAAAGAGTCTTTTTGAATTGAATTAAAGTGAAAATATAAGATATAAAAAAATGCGGGCAGTGTTAAAGAGTACTTAGTGACGAATTTGTAATGCCTATGTTAGAAAAGAAGAAACATCTCAAATCAGTGACCTCAGTTTTCACCCTTAGAAACTAAAAAAAGAAGAGAAATGAAATCCAAAGTAAGCAAATAGATGAAATAATAAAGAACAGAGTGGAGTTTAATGGAAGAAAAAACAGAAACAGAATAGAGAAAAACAACCACATCAGAAGCTGGCTCTTTGTGGAGCGCCTGATGGTTCGGATCATGATTTCATGATTTGTGAGATCAGGCCGTGGTGTGGATCCATGTTGACAAGCACAGAGCCTGCTTGAGATTCTCTCTCTCCCTCTCTCTCTGTCCCTCCCCCTCTCACACTTTCAAGCATGCATGCACTCTTTCTTTCTCAAAATAAATAAATAAACTTATTTTTTTTAAAAGCAGTTTCTTCAGTATCAATAAAATTGATAAGCCTTTAGTCAGAAAGAACAGAAAAAGAGAGAAAAAGAAAAGAAATTTCTAATATCAACAATAAGAGAGTTAATATCACTAAATATTCTAGTTATCAAAATTATAATTATCCTGAAAATTTTAGGGCAATAATTTCAACAACTCAGTTGAAAGAAATATGTTCTTAAAAGACAGAAATTTTAAAAAAAAGACAGACATTTACCAAGCTTAAGATAATCAGATTAGCCCTACATCTATCAATGACATTGAATTTGTAGTAAAACCTTCCCACAAAAAAAAAAAATGTGGAGCATATATGGCTTCTACAGTGAATTTTATCAAACATTTAAGAAGTAAATTATACTAATTTTACATAAGTTCTTCCAGACAATGAAGAGAAGGGACTATTTACCAACTCATACTATGTGACCAGCATTATGCTTACACTAAATCAGGACAAAGTTATTATAAGAAAACTACAGACCAATATACCTCATGAACATAGAAGCAAAAATTACAAACAAAATGTTAGTAAATTGAATCCAGCAATATATGAAACAGTTATGTGGGGTTAACATTTTAAAACATCAGTTAATGTAACTCACCATATTGGCAAACATGAACATTTCAATTGATGCAGAAAAAACATTTGACAGACCCAATATCCATTCATAATAAAGATTCTCATCAAACTAAGAAGAAAAAAGAACATCCTCAACTTAATAAAAACATCGACAAAAAAATCCAGAGGGAGGGAGAGAGAGAGAGAGAGAGAGAGGGTGGGAGAGAGAGAGAGAGAGAGAGAAATAATAGAAAAGGAAAAAAAAGAAAGTGGAAGGAAAGAGGGAGGGAGGGAGACAAAAAGAAGGAAGACATCCACACTGGAAAGAAGAAGTAAAATTATCTTTATCTGAAGATGACATAATTTTGTATGTTGAAAACATGATGAAATTTACAAAGAAGTAACTAAAACTAATATGTAGGTTTAGTAAGTTGCAAGATACAAAGGAAATATACTTAAATAAAGTGTATGTACTAGTAAAGAATGTTTGGACATTGAAGAAAAAACAAAACCACAATATCATGAAATATGAAATGCTCAGGGATAAGTATGACAGAATATGTACAAGGCCTGTACATGGAAAACTACAAAATATTGCTGAGCGAAACTAGAGGAAACCTTAATAATTAGAGATGGATATTGTGTTCATGCACTAAAATACTCCATACTCTTAAGATGTCAATACTCCTCGAATTACAGATTTGATCCAATCCTGGCTAGAATAGAAGAGGTGTTTTCATAGAAAATTACAGGTGGAATCTAAAATTCATATGTAAATGAAAAGACCTAATGTACAAAATAACTTGGACATATTATAAAGCTACAGCGATCAAGGCCATGTGGTATTGACATCAAGACAGACAAACAGGGTGCCTGGGTGGCTTAGTCGGTTGAGTTTCCAATTCTTGCTTTTAGTTGGGGTCATGATCAAGCTGTGTAGGATCAAGCTGCTTTGAGCTCCACGCTGAGCATTGAACCTGCTTGGGACTCTCTCTCTCTCTCTCTCTCTCTCTCTCTCTCTCACTGCCCTTCTCCCCACCTCATGTTCTCTCTCTCTAAAAAAAAAAAAAAAAAAAGACAAAGAAATAAAATAAATAGAAAAAGAAATCAGTGCAACAGATAGAGAGCTCAGAAATAGATCTACACATATATTGACATCTGATTTCTTATAAAGGTGCTTATGCTAATAAATGGAAAATGATGGTAGGCATCCTTATGTAAAAAACAAACAAAATAAAAATTTTATCATACCTTACACCATAGACAAAAGTAAAATGGACCATAAATCGAGATGTAAATCTAAAACTATACAGAAGAAAATGAAGAAAACTCTTTGCAACTTTAGATTGGCAAAGATTTTATAGATACAACATCTGAACCATTAGCGATGAAATAATAAATTGATAGGTTGGACTTCAAATTTAAAAACTTTAAAACTTGTGCTCCTCAAAAAAAAAAAATACTGCTAAGATAATGAAAAAGCAAGGCACAAACTGCAAGTTATATGTAAGATAAATGATTTGTATCCAATATAGAATGGACTCCAAAACGGCATAATTCAAAATTTTTTAAAAAATGGCAAGAAATTTGACAGATACTTCAACAGAGAAGATATATGATGGTGAATGAATACACAAACAGATGCTAAACAGCATCAGTCATCAAGGAAAAGCACATTAAAACCACAATCAGACACCACCACACCTTTATTAGAATACCTAAAAAGAGCAATTCTGGGTGATGATGTCCAGGAACTAGGACAAGTAAGAATGCAAGGTGTACAATCACTTCGGAAAACAGTTTGGCAGTTTATTAATTAGTTGAACATATTCCTGTCATGTGATCCAGGCATTTCACCCTGAGGGGTTTACCCAAGGGAAATGAAAACATATGCCCTTAAAAAAAACTTGTGCAAGAATTTGCACAGCAGTCTTATTTGTGGTAGCCCCCGACTGGAACCAATCCGGATGCCCATTACAGATGAATAGATAACCGGGTTGGGCACACCCATACAATGAAATATTATTCAGTAATACAAAGGAATGAACTATGAATACATTCAACACCACGGATAAACCTCAAAATCATTATACTGAGGGGAAGAAGCCAAATCCAGTGCCATGGGAAAGGTAGGGAGGAGTAGTATAGGGAGAGATCACAAAAGGCATAAGGAAACAGTCTGAGGTGATGGAGATTATCTTGATGGTGGTGGTAATTTCACAGTGTGTGTGTGTGTGTGTGCGTGTGTGTGTGTGTGTGTGTGTATTTATGTATACGCACGTGTCCTACTGTATATACTTGATTTTTTAAAATTTTAATGTTCCTTTATTTTTGAGAGAGAAAAAGAGACAGAGGGTGAGCGGGGGAGGGGCAGAGAGAGAGGGAGACACAGAATCCAAAGCAGGCTCCAGGCTCCGAGCCAGCAGCACAGAGCCCGATGCGGGACTCAAACCCACAAACTGTGCGATCATGACCTGAGCCGAAGTTGGACGCTTAACCGACGAGCCACCCAGGCACCCCTATATATGCTTTACATTTATGCCATTTATTATGTGTCAATTACATCTCACTAAAGTTGTTTTATAAAAACTTTTCAGTTAACCTGGTTGTTGAACTTAACTTTATTTTCCTAGCATTCTAGACACATCCAATGAATTCAATAATGCCTGTTGAAAGCCTACAATGTCACAGACAATCAAGTGCACTAGATATGACCCTCTCCTAGGTTTTATTTCTGCCCATTTCAAATGGTATTGGAATCTTAGAGAAAATAATAACAGCCAGTATGTGTTAAAAAAGTCACAATGAACCAGAAACTTTTTCTAAGCCAACTTTTTAAAATCCTTACAACAATCCTATGAAGATGATACTTCCGTCATCCCCATGTAGTAGATGAAGAAACTTTCCCAGGATCACAAATTGTAATACAAAGACCTCAGCCGCACAGTCTTTCAAGATTATGAACCTACAGCATCATCTCCCCCTGCTTGGGTCTACTTCTGTTCCTACGTGCCTCTTTCCCCTCATCTCTCCAGAAAGCTGTGATTCCTGTCTCTTTGTCCTTTAAGGTAGCCTCCTTTTATGGGAGGGAAGTCTTTGCTTTTCCACTACTGACTCTGAAAAACGTGAAGCCATCTTTTGGTTACGAAAGCTAGGGGACAGTTCTCAAATGGTGGCAGAACTGTTCCCACGCCCACAGCCGGGATGCGCACCCAGTCTGGCACACAGTAGGACGCTGTGGGCCCCGAGGGGACACCCAGGAGGGGACTCGTCATCATAGGTTCTATAAAGTGCATACTAGCCTCAACTTTGTCAAGCTTTGTCAGGCAATGAAGAATTCGGTATGAATGGAATTTCCAGAAAATTGAAGGCAACTCTTCTCGGAGGTCAGAATTTGTTGTTTCCCCACGCTCTCAGAGCTAAATACGAAATGCAGGCACAACCAGAATCCTGGTTTCTGCTGGAAACAGAGTTTAAAAAGAAAAAAGTCTGAGTCATAGTTAAAATATAAGTGAACATTCTCTTAGGACCCTTCTTGGTAGCAGGCAAAGCTATAGCCTCCTGAGATGTGTGTCAGGCTGAGTTGGCTATGAACGCATGTACAGCCTTCCATTTGTCGCAAGAGCAGTTTTATGGCTCTGTCGTTATACCCCTGCTGTTTTTCGCATTATCTAGAAATCTGGCCTTTAGACATTGAGCAAGATGAGGCTACCTAATTTCTCCTATGTAGTTGCAGTTCATGCTTTGGTGAGTTAAGGTTAGCAAAAGAAATGCTTTGTGCAAATTGGACATGTGAAAACCTAGGTACGTTGTTTTTAATTTTAAGAGCTGATTGGAAACGGTTGCTAACCCAGTCTTCTAACAACAATGTTTTCAAAGAATGAAATCCGTCTTTGCTGAAAAGGACATTAAATATTTAATTTTGCTTCCCACTTGCTGAAGCGACTTATTAATATTGCATTTTATGACTCTAAATCACACTTCCTGGTTGTTTATTTTAAGTATGATTATTTTGCTTACAAGCATGTTAGTTTCCTGGAGCCGTTTAAAAGAAACCTCATTAAAATATAAGACGGTGTATAATAGGTATGCAGAGGAAATAATTACTGTTACAAGATATAGAGTACTTAATAACTGTAAAAACTAAGCTATTATAAATGATAAATATGATTCTTGGACAAAGTAAAAAGAAATAATTAAAATACATCTTAAAAATGCACCCTGGGAATTCTAAAAGATGCAAAAGGGATAATTAACAAATATTAATGCCCACATACAAAATATATGGACATTGCAAAAGGTGTTTATGCCAGGTGCCTAATAAAATGCCGGAGCCATTCTAGGCACCCAAATATTTTTAAAGTAACTGAATGCACAGCTATGAGTGAACTTTCTTCTTCCATAAAGACATAAAATATTGATGACATAGCGGATTGTTATGTCTTCTTTATAAATCGTGTAGTTCGAGCTTTATCATTTTGTGAAAGACTAAATTAATTTGTTAACCAACTTAAATTCACTGCATTTTAGTTTGTAAAACCTATTTGCCTTGCCAGGGAGAGACTGTTGCAATTTGCAATTCTGTTTTCTAGTCTTAGTAACAATTGTTTTTCATTTGCATATTGCAATGGGAAGAAACAATGACAAAACCTTGGGTTTGCAATAAAACTGAGTATTTTTTTAATTTCTTTTAAAGTTTTATTTATTTTTGAGACAGGGAGATACAGAGCATGAACAGGGGAGGGTCAGAGAGAGGGAGACACAGAATCTGAAACAGGCTCCAGGCTCTGAGCTGTCAGCACAGAGCCCAACGCGGGGCTCGAACTCACGGACCGCGAGATCATGACCTGAGCCGAAGTCGGCCACTTAACCGACTGAGCCACCCAGGCACCCCAAAACTGAGTCTTTAAATGGAAAATTATACACACACACACACACATAAATGTTTGCATAAATGTACACACACACACACACACACACACACACACACACACACACTTTCTGCAGATGATCCTGAACTCTGCTGGCCATATTTGTTGATACAGGACATAAAGGATTAGAGCAAGAACAGATCTCAAAGAGATAAAGATCTGTCAGTTGCTTTTCTTCTTGCATGTTAGACACTGGTAGCTTGTGATATAAATAAAACATAATGGTTTATTCTAGGAGTGGAAAGGTGGTTTAATGTTAGAAAAATTCTGTCGTTGGGCAGTTACAGATTAAAGGAAGAAAATACTTTAACACGTTCAAAGAAAGTATTTGATAAAATTCAAAATCTATTTGTGATTATAAAATCTTTTAGCAAAATGGAAATAGAAGGAAATTTCCTTAACCCAATAAAAGTTACCTGTCGCAGTAAATATCATTCTCAGTGGTGACAAATTAGGACCATTCCCTTTAAAATTAGGAGCAGGACAATTTTATATGGAACCTTGTGCTTGAGGTGTTAGCCCGTGTGGTTTTGACATAGGAACAAAGAAACTGAACAGTGGAAAAGAAAAGGGGGCACAGGAACCTGTGCTGTATGGAAACTGCTCTTTTGATAGAACAGGGATTGTGGATGGTCTGGTACATGGCATGGGGACAATTGGTTATTCCATATAGAAAGTATTAAATAGGATCTCTATTCTATGGTGTCATACCAAAACCAAGTCCAGATGGTTTCAGGACTTAAATATAAAAAGTAAAGCTTTAAAACTACTGCCTTGAAGAAAGGGGAGGCTTTTCTAGACAAGAAACACAAAGATTGATACATTCCAGTACAAAATGATAAATAAATAAAAGAAAGACACCCCAAAGTAAAAAGGGCAATATACATGAACAAGAATTTCACAGAAATGGAAACCCAAATGGCAAGTAAGCAAATAAGAAGATACTCCTCCTCATTATCAGAAAAATGCAAAATGAGATCACAGGCATTTTAGAGTCAACAGATTAACAAAACTAAACTTGTTTAAACTTGTTTATACTTGTTTATTACAACTAAACTTGCAATGCTAAATGTCAGTTATTAAGTAAAGAAACAGAAACAAGGTAAACGAGGGTCTATATTGATACAGCTGCTTTGGAAAACAGTTTGCATTGTCATGGAAAGCTGGACCTTCATATGTGCTATGCTATTATTTCCACTCTAGAGGGTCAGAGCAGCACTGTCCGTATTGAGGGAAAGTGAACAGAGGGAAAGAACCCAATCACCATAGGAACAGAAAATGTTTAGACAATAGAATATTATACATCAGTGAAATTAAGAAGTAACAATTATGTAGTATATCCTAGATGAACTTTAAATTTTTTTAATGTTTATTTATTTTTGAGAGAGAGACAGAGCACAAGCAGGGGAGGGGCAGAGAGAGAGGGAGACACAGAATCCGAAGCAGGCTCCAGGCTCTGAGCTGTCAGCACAGAGCCCGACGAAGGGCTCAAACTCACCAACCATGAGATCATGACCTGAGCTGGAGTCGGACACTTAACCAACTGAGCCACCCTGGTGCCTCCTAACCTAGATGAACTTTAGAAACATTATTCAGAGAAAAGTAACTCACAATTGTCTACCCAGAGAATGATACTATTTTATACAGCTGGAACAGCAAAATGAATAAATGTATTTTTCAGTATATGTTATATGTGTGTGGCTATGTATATGTAAAAACACTTAGGTGGCAACATTATTTTTAAAAAGGCAAAGAGACAATAAGAAAAAAACAATTAGAGTGGTAGATATTTCCGGAGAAAGGAGACAGAAAAGGAGACAGCTAGAGGCAGTGACACATGGAATCACCAAGGGAACTAAACTAGCAGTTCTCCAGGCCCCTCTGTGGACCAATGACAGTGCTTGGCACACGGAACAGGAGAAAATATTTGCAAATCATATATCCGATAAGGAATTAATATGAAGAATCCATAAAGGACTACAACTCAACAGCAAAAAACAAACCAACCAAATGAAAAACGGACAAAAGACGTGAATAGCCATTTCTCTAAAGAAGAGATACAGAGGGCCAATAAGCACATGAGAAGCTGTTCAACATCATTCACCATGAGGGAAATGCAAATCAGAACCACAATGAGGGGCGCCTGGGTGGCTCAGTTGGTTAAGTGATGGACTCTTGGTTTTGGCTCAGGTCATGATCTCGCGATTGTTAGAGCCCCGCATCGGGCTCGTGTTGTGTGTGTGTGTGTGTGTGTGTGTGTGTGTGTGTCTGTTGTATTGGTGATGGGTAAATCACACATATATATTAGCATCTTGGATGGGTTCAGAGACTCTTGGAAATACACATACATGCAAACAAAGCCTTGTAAGCAGTAAAATAGGTCCTCAGGACAACACACACAGATACACACAAGCACACTTTGTAAATATGTATCTCTGTAGTAACTGCAGGGCACAAATAAGTGATCATCCCTCGTCAGTATGGGAACAGTCACACGGTCCAACCTCTGCTGCGTTACCACCCTGCTTCCCCTCATCACTCGCAGTCCGTGAAGGTTTGCCCTCAAAAACATTGAAGTGAGTTGGTGACAATAGTCAGCCTGCACATGACAGGGCCTGGGGACTCCCTGTGTTTATCTTGAGATGTGGTTCTCACAGGAGGCAGCATACTGGAATCATCCCAAAGCCCAGGTTGACCACATGCCAATCAAATCAGGATTTCAAAAGGCGGTCACCCAGACAACAGTATTTTTTTTTAGAGAACCCCAAGTGATGCCACAGGAAGTCAAGCTTGAGAACCAGTGAGTTACCTGATTGTTTCAAATTAGCCAAATGTCTTCTGCAAGTGGTACTTAAAGGAATTCCCAAATATGGGCTTTAGTACCTTGTTCTTAATTATTTTGAAAATGGCACTGGACCCTTAATCATGACTCAGTGTTATTATAAACATCTCTTCTTACACCCTAAAATTTGTGATTGATTCTGTATAGCCCTGAAGATGTAGGTCATGCCTTTGTATAAATTTTCTACTTCTATGGGAGAAGCTAGCTTAGCGTAGTCTCATGAACCAGGCAAAACCCATGTGATTTAGCAGAACGGGCACCAGACTGGAAGAAATTAGACACGGGCTTTCGTTCTGAGTCTGCCGTGAGGTCCCCGGTAAACCTGAGCAAGTCACCGAAGCTCCCTTGTCCTTGACCTTCTTACTTGTCCAAAGAGAGGGTTGTGCTACAGTAGTGTTTCCATACGCACTTGCTAGAATATCTACCGCCTTCATGATTTTTGCCAAGGCTACGTTCCACCTGTACCATTATTTACTTCAAAACGTTCCTTGCATTGATCCATTCTGCTAAAGTCTATTTGGAGTGAAATTTTGTTTCTACAGACATGTGACCAGCATAACATCTTATAAATATTTTCAAAAAAGCAGTGCCAATAAACTCTAGTTAGATTCTCTCCTTGTGACAAAGGCTCTGGCATAGACCTGACTTCTCTTCATGAAAAACAGAAATGACACATGTTGAAGAGGTGTTAAGGACAGGCTAGCACAAGGGAAGTTCTTCTTCTCTTATGAGAAGGATTACAACAGATTTGCAAGGGAATCATTTATTTTTTTTCCCTGTGTGATTCAGAAAAGTTTAAAATAGTAGTTCACGTGCCATGGTTTGGGAAACACTGCTCTGGGTGGTTATGAAGTGTCTGCTCAACTCTAATGTTTTATTATCACTCTGTGGTTCAGGCCCAGGTAAAGGAAATAGAAGAAAAAAGGAAGTATTCTCTGGGGATGGGAAGGGTCTCTCCCAACTCTCACCCCATCATTGTCTCCTGCTATTTCAATTCAAGAAGAGGCAACAAATTTTGTCATCTGAGGAGAGAAAGATTTGGTAGCCATGCAGAAGGTGGGTAAAGTGTTAGTGAAGAAAGAGAGATTCTGAAAAGGAGAACTCAATGCTGAGAGGTGGTAAATGGCATATGGAATTAGACCATCTACGTGATGGTCTATGGCCAATGCATTGCCCTTGGGCTGGCTGACTTAATACATATTTTGTGGCTGTTGGAGGTCTCTCTTGTCAATGAGTTGTTTTCTTTATTTCACACTCTACTGATCTTTCAAAGATAAGACATCAAGATCATTTACCCAACCGAATGGGCAGAAGTTGCCATCTTACAATATACTCTATGTATTATAAATGTAATTCACTGTTTACTAAACCTGACAGATTTCCTTACCCATCTCAGCCCTGTGTGGTGGGGCTGGGAAAAGTCAAACTCTCTCAGGCTGGTGCTCTCTCAGGTAACCTGCTTATTAATGTTCTACCTAACCTTCTGGAAATGCAGTCTATTTGGTATATCTGCATAGAACAACAAGCTGTATTTCTTTATCAGGCACCATCTCAAGAAAAATCTCATTTTTTACCTCATTTAAACCACAAAATAGATATTTAATTTCACCCTGACCTTGCTTATCTATGAATACAGCTAAGAAGAGATCTGTTATGGAAAGTAATTCAGCTTGTATTAAATGACAATAAACACCACAACTGTTCAGTTCTGTCATCTGAGGCTTGGATCTGGATATTGTTCAGGAAAAAAAAAAGTAATTAAGCCATTTGCCCTGAAAATCCCGTGGGAAGACTTGCAATTTTCAAATATATATATATATATATGTGTGTGTGTGTGTATGTGTGTATATATATATATATATATATGTATATATGTATATGTGTGTATATGTATGTATATATATATATATATATACCCAAGTTGTTTAGCATTTTCTATAAATCAAAACACTACACAAGACAATGGATTTTAGAATCATCTGTTTTAATTTAAAGCTTATTTGTACTACTAGTGATCTTTCATTAGAATTGAATGTCAACCTCACTTTATTTTGACAATTAATAGGTTTTTCCCCCTCAAATGCTGAGTATGATATGGCTATGCAAAATTTCAAATGAAAAAGACACAAAATAATGGCATTATGAATTAATGGAAATATTTGAGCTAGGAAAGGTCATACACAGAAACTAAAAGAGAAATATGTTATCCACAGAGGAAAAGTTCTAGACAAAAAGTACATCATCTGCATTTTCTAATAGGAAATCCATAAGAGGGGGATTAGTGGCTTTTGTTGGAATCACCATTTTAACTAAATGAAAGACAAATCTTGTCTCTATTCCCTGTGGCTGGTAGAATGAGGAGTGACAAGGAGAAAGTCTAGGCAGGGAAGCAAAGTTCGCCTGCACATGGCCAGTGTTGCCTCCTTTTTCAACCCAACTCATCCAGCAGTTGTGATAACCAATTGATATGATGGGCACAGAAGCATTTTGTAAATTCTAAATCATTTCTCAAATATATGCTATAATTTCTTCTTTTATGATTATTCCCCAAATGAAGAAAATGGTCTCATCTCTAAGCATAAAAAGATTCCTCTAGTCATTGAAAGGTAGGCACTTGAGGCCTGGAGACATAGATTTAGACCTTCACTTCTACTTAAGTCATAGATCATCTGTTAAATGGGACCCAGACATCTGCCTTAGATTGTTCAGGAAATTGAAAAACTCTGACTCTAACCATAGTGTCCAAAATGGGCTAGATATTAGGACTACCAGGAGAGTTAGATGCGCAGGAGCTTAGTAACCACTGCAAAAGGCCACAAAAAGAGCTCTAGGAGCACAGAAAACAATACTCAGCTGCTTTAGCTCATTTTTACTAAACAAAAAAATCATAAAGCTAGAAATAAATGAGATTCCTCCTCCTCTTACCCTTCTTTAAGTGAACCCAAGAGATCTGTCCCTCAAGGGTGTATATCATTAGTATTCATAGGTGTGCTAAATGATATGGCCAGTAAATTTAAAATCATCAAAGTAAATTAAAAATGTCCTTTCAGTTAAAACAACTTTGACTCAATTTCTTTTTCTTAATTTGCTAACTTATTTTCAAAAATCAGTAAGCATCCCTCACATATCATTGGTGTAATTTAAAAGGAATTTTTAATGAGCAATGTGTTATCTTTTGGCACATGTAAATAGTCTGCATAATTTCCAATTAGACTTGAATTTATAATGTTTATCGATGTTTGCAGAAGGTAAACTAATAAGCATAATTACTCAAGTTCTCCATCAAATTAGAAATGATACCATCAGAACTTTTTGGGCCTTGATAAAAGTATTCATTCCTTCCTAATTAAGAAAAATAGATCTGTGATTTTCTCTTTTTTTAAATTTTTTTAAAATGTTTATTTATTTATGTTTTGAGAGAGAGAGAGAAAGCAGGGGGTGGGAAGAGAGAGAATCTCAAGTAGGCCCCCACTGTCATTGCAGAAACCAATGAGGGGCTCGAACTCACAAACTGTGAGATCATGACCTGAGCTGAAATCAAGAGTTGGCCGCTAAACCGACTGAGCTACCCAGGCACCGCTGATCTGTGACTGTCAATTTCAGATAATGGGATAATAGACAATTTGGATCAGTCCTCCTCTGGAAATGAGTTGATAATTTTAATTTCTTAATTGTAAATGTTTAATTTTAAATTTTTCTTAGGAACATTGAATATATGACAAAAGAAGGAATTGCCAGGACAAAAAAAAAAAAAAAAAAGTGGGAAAACTAGAACACAAAGAGATAGAGATGTACGGAAGCCCTGGAGGCATTTCAAATGGTGGTAGAGATTGGTAGGACATTGGTTTTGACAGTCTATGGGGGGACAGGACAGAAAACAAAGTGGAGAGGATAATAAAAGTCCTTCCCTAAAATAAGCTAGGATCCTAAAATGTTATTTCCCAGGATGAAGGTGAACCAGAAGTGGGACAGATGCAGAAATCACAGCCAAGATCTATCTAATCAGTAATCTCAAGCCTTCAAATTAGATTTCAGTGGATCCAACTGCCAGGCAAAAAAGCAAATGCAAAAATTTTCTGGAGAAAAGTATTGTCATTTTAAACCTCAAATTGTTTCTCTAAACTATATTTAATTTTTTTTTTCAACGTTTTTAATTCATTTTTTGGGACAGAGAGAGAGACAGAGCATGAACGGGGGAGGGGCAGAGAGAGAGGGAGACACAGAATCGGAAACAGGCTCCAGGCTCCGAGCCATCAGCCCAGAGCCCGACGCGGGGCTCGAACTCACGGACCGCGAGATCGTGACCTGGCTGAAGTCGGACGCTTAACCGACTGCGCCACCCAGGCGCCCCTCTCTAAACTATATTTAAAATATTCTCTTAAGGAGAGCAATAATAAGGGCGCAAGGAGGCGATTCCACGAGTTGAGAACCAGCAAACAATGGACACCAGAAAAGGGTTTGATAATCTTGAAGAATTAGAATTATAAGATCCAGGTGGCACAATAATTTCGCTGATTGTGTACAAGGAAATAAAACACAAGCTTCCGAGATATCTTCGGAGAAGAGAAAGGGATAAAAAGGGGCACAGAAAAAGGATGAAGTGAGACTGATAGACAAAACTCAAAGGGGGAACTTCAGCTTCTGCGGAAGATGTGGTGACAAAGCCTGGATTTACCCTTCATCTAAAACAGCAAAAAAAAAAACACCAAAAACAAACCCCAAAATACGTGCACATTCAAAGGGCAGTTTTAGGAGCACACTAGACATAACTGAAGAGAGAGTTAGTGAGCTGGAAGGAGTGCAGATAAACTCCCCAAAATTCAGTAAGGAGAAATGGAAAAGATAGGACGAAAAGAAGAGGGTGAAAGAAGGATGTATTTAATCAGAATTCCAGAAGGAGAGAGAGATAGAGTATAAGTGACTCAGAATTTTATAAGAGTTGTGTTTTTTGTTTTGTTCTGTTTTGTTGGGTTTTTTTAGTTACACACTGTGTTTGAGATCATTGTAGATGTACACAGTCCTAAGTCCTAATACAATGAGATACCAAATAACCTCTACCCAGTTGCCTCTAACGGTATATATTATAAAGGTGTAGTACAACAGTAGAACCAAGACATTACCTTTGATACAGTCAAGAATATTTCCGTCATCCATAGATTCCCCCTTATTAGTTCTTTTATAGCCATAGCCACCTTTGTCACCCCCACTTCTGACTCCAGGCAACTACCAGTTTGTGTTCCATTTCTCTAATGTTATCATGTCAATAATATTATTGCAATGCAATCGTATAGTATGTGACCATTTGAAATTGGATTTTCTCGTTCAGCATTATTCCCTGGAGATTCATCCAAGTTGTGTGCATCAGAAATGTATTCCCTTTTATTGCGGAGTGGTATTCCACACTGTGGGCATAGGAGGTTGCATAATCACTTACCCCCTGAATGACAACTGGGTTCTTTCCAGCTTGGGACTATTACAAAGAAAGCTGCTATGGACTTCTATAGACAGATTTTTGTGTGAACACAGGTTTGCATTTCTCTAGGACAAATGTCAAAGAATGCAATTGCCAGGTTCCGTGGCAGTTCCGTGTTTGGATTTATAAGAAACTCCAAACTGCCTTCCAGAACGGCTGTACTATTTGTTTTACATCTCCACCAACACTGTGTGGGTGATTCCGTTTCACTGCATTTTCACCAGCATGTAGTGTTGTCATTACTTTTTATTTTGAACATTGTGATAGGTGTGTGGTAACCTCTCAACCTGGTCTTAATTTGCATTTCCCTAACGACTAATAATGCTGAGTATCATTTCATGTTCTTTTTTTTTAATTTTTTAATGTTTATTTATTTTTTGAGAGTGAGCGACAGCATGTGCAGGGGAGGGGCAGAGAGAGAGGGAGACACAGAATCTGAAGCAGGCTCCAGGCTCTGAGCTGTTATGACAGCACTGAGCCTGACGTGGGGCTCGAACTCACGGACCATGAGATCATGACCTGAGCTGGTCCGACGCTTAAGCGACTGAGCCACCCAGGTGTCCCTCCTTTCATGTGTTTGCTTGCCATCTGTATAATCTCTTTGTTGAAATGACTCTTCATATCGTTTGTCCATTTTCCAGTGGGATTCTTCGACTTTTTTTTTACTGTTGAGTTTTCAGTGTTCTTTGTGGTTTCCAGTTCTGTACCTGGTATGTGGTTTGCCAGTATATTCTCCCAGTCTATAGCTTGTCTTATCATCCCTTCAATAGGTTTTTTGCAGAGTAAAATTTATCATTTTGATGAGGTCCAGTTAATCAAATTTTCCTTTTATGAATCATGCTTTTGATGTCAAGTCTATTTGCCTAGCCCTAGTCTAGATCCGAGAGTTTCTCCAATTTTTTTTTCTAAAATTTTTATAGTTTCACATTTTACATGTAAATCCATGATCCATTTGGAGTTAAATTTTATACAAGGTGTGAGGCTCGAGTTGAGATTTTGTGTGTGGGGGGGGTTGTTTTGTTTTCTGGTTTTTATTTTTATTTTTTGTTTGTTTGGTTGGTTGGTTTTGTTTGCCTCTGGGTACCCAATTACTCCAGCATCATTTGTTGAAAATACTATCATTATCTTTCCTCAGTTAAATTCCTTTCATACCTTTAACAAAATCAGTTGGGGGGGCTTGAATGGCTCAGTCAGTTAAGCGTCTGACTTCAGCTCTGATCATGATCTCACTGGTTGGTGAGTTTGAACCCCGCATCGGGCTCTGTGCTGACAGCTCAGAGCCTGGAGGTTGCTTTGGATTCTGTGTCTCCCTGTCTCCCTGCCACTCCCCTGCTCTCTCTGTCTCTCTCTCTCAAAAATAAATAAACATAAAAATTTTTAAAAAACCAAAAAACAAAATCAGTTGATCATACTTGTACAGGACTATTTCTTGCTTCTCTATTCTCTTCTATTGATCTACATGTCTATCCCTTCACCTACGTTGCCTTGAGCCCTCTAGCTATGGATTAGACCTTTATCAGATTCCTCCTACTTGATTCTTTTTCAAAATTGTTTTAGATATTCTAAGACCTAAAATGTTCCTATAAATTTTAAACTCTATGTCAACAGAAAATCCTTGCTGGAATTTCGAAAGGAACTACTCTAAACTTATAGATCAATTTGGGGAGAATTTACATCTTCACTATGCTGAGTCTTCCTGTTAATGAACATGATGTGTCTTTATATTTATTCAGATCTTTGAATTCTTTCATCAGTTTTGTGGTTTTCAGGCCGTGAGTCCTATACAAGTTTGATCAGGTTTACGGCTGAGTATTTCATTTTCTTTGGCATGGTTATGAATGGTATTGTGTTTTAATTTTGGTTTCCACATATTCATTTTTGTACCTAGAAATGCTATTGAATTTTGTGTATTTATTGTAGATCTTGCAAACTTGTCAAACTCAAGTAGTCCTAGAAGTGGCTTTTGTTGTCAATTCCTTGGAATTTTCTACATAGACAATCATGCCATTGGTAAATAGGGATGGTTTTATTTCTTCCACTTCAATCTTAATGACTTTAGTGGTGTCTTTTTTTTTTTTTTCTTGCCTTATTGCAATGGCTGGAACTTCCAGTGTGGTGATGAATAACAGTGGTGAAAATAGACATCTTCACTTTGTTCTCAATACTATAGGGAAAGCATTCACTCTGTTAACATTAAATATGGTGTTAGCCATAGGTTTTTTTATATGTGTTCTTTATCAAGTTGATGATGTGCCCTCTCTCCCTAGATTACTGAGAGTTTTTAACATTAACAAATACTGGATTTTGACAAATGTTTTTCTATGTCAAATGATATGATCATATGATTTTTCTTCTTTAGCTTGTTCTTATGGTGGATTAGAGTGATTGATTTTTGAATGTTGATTTTTGCATAAAATCCCACTTCATGATTCTTGTATGCTTTGCTAACTGCTATTTGCTAATATTTGCTGAATATTTTTACATCTAAATTCATGACAAATATCGGTCTCTAGTTTTCTTTTTTTGAGCGGTCTTTGTGTGGTTTGGGTATGAGGATAATAAATGCTAGCCTCTAAAGTTACCTGGAAAGTGTTTCCCTCTCCTTTATTTTCTGTAAGAGATTTCATACATTGTGCGTTAATTCTTTGTGAGACTGCCAACTAACCATCTTTGGCATGGGCTTTTTCAGTCTCCTTCACAAGGGGTGGATGTGGACATTTAGCTCACCACGATGAGTGGTTTATACCGGGGTGGGCCGCAGAGAGGCACTGACTCACCTCGACTTGCACTACCAAATTCAGGAATTCAGTCTAGTTGATGTTGGTGGGTAGTGGGGCCTCAGTTCCAGTTGGACCCTACTGGGAGATTCAGAGTGCTATCTGCTTCTTCTGGACAGGTGATGGAAAGTTAACTGTGTGCTTCCCTGTAGACGCCACCGTGCAGGGAATCAGAGCGCTGGCCCACCGCTGACTCTGTGTGGGGGTAGCATAGAGGGTAGACATGGGCTAGAACTTGCTTGGCCCCACTGAAACTGGAAGCGTGTGACTTTATAGTTGGTATTTGGCTGGAGTAGGGTGGGTATTGTTGAAAAGATTTTCTGTTATTAAGCCATGCCGTTCATGGTCCATTGGCTAGCAGGGAAACAGGTTTCCTTGGAGATTTTTTGTTTGTGCCTGTTTGGGGTTTCTGCAGTACCCTACTGAGGATATATGAGAGACAGCAAGGAAACCCAGAGAAGTCACCGCTGTGTTTTTCCACAAGTCCTGAGGTCCCCAGGCATCCCACCTTCTTCCCTCTGCTGGTGAAATCCTTCCTATGCTTGTTGTTGTGTCACATCCAGCGTTTTTTAGTTGTAACAGGGAGAACCTGGGAGGCTAAGGATCTTTTGCATCTTGGCAGAACTGGGCATTTTCCAAGACCTTTTTTTAAATTTTTTTAAATAGCAGTTTTAGGTTCACGGTCAAAGTAAGGAGAAGTTACAGAGATTCCCCATATCCCCTCTGCCTTCCACACATGCACAGCCTCCCTCCTTATCAGCACCCCCCATAAGAGTGGTACATTTTGTACAGTTGATGAACCTGCACTGATGCATCGTGATTGTACCAAGTCCAGAGGTGACCGTTGGGCTCACTCTTGGTGTCGTACGGAACCTACAGCCCACCCTTCTGGGGCAGGGAGGTTTCCAGCAAAGAGGAAGCATGAGGGAGCGGTGGTTGGTTTTCTGTTCTCTGGCGGGTCAGGTTATGTACCAGGCTTTCCTAGAGGCACAAAACCCCTTACTGTTGTTCCGCACACCCAGTTCCTGGGATGAGGCTGCGTCCTTGAGGGCTCCTGGATTTGCATGTCAGAGGAAACGGTGTGGAGTGGCCTCTGCCATCTGGAGCTGTCCTAAAGTTCCCTGCAGGAACCAGTTCAAGTCTCTTCCATTCACAGCCACCCCAAGGCTGTAGGGCACCTTTGCTTCTTGGTCTTGGGCAAGCTCCCTCGATGTTAGCAGCCTTTAGACGGGAGGCCTTCACCCCAAGGATCAAATCTTAGAACTTTTCTAAAGCTAGGAATCTGGGGCAGGCTTCTTTTCTTTAGCTGAATGCTTTCAAGATTCATCCAAGTCGAGTGTATCAATAGTTCATTCTTTTTAATTACCGAGCACATTCAATGGTACTGATGTCCTACGGTTTGTTTATCCATTCTTCATTGAAGGACATTCGGGTTGTTTGCGGCATGGGCAATCATGAATAGAGCTGCAAGGAACATTCACATGCAGGTTTCTGTAGGAATACAGTTCCCTTTCTCTAGGGTAACTACCTACTGGTGGGATTGCCGGGTCATATGGGGTGTAAGCAAACAACCTCTCTCCTCCTCAAGTGTGTTTTTCCTTTACTACTCACACAGAACACTTCGCCTCAGATGCTTCTGGGCACCAAATGTGACTAAATAATTTTGAGACATCAGCTGCGTGTTTTGTGGTTTAACCCAATCCTGACGCTATCTACCGGGAGGTAGCATCACATCACACGGGTTCAGAGCTCGGTCCACCAGACCATCCTCCACGTCGGATGCCAGTTACACATCTGTGCTTCTGATCAGTGAGCTGTGCATTGGAGGTCCCGACAACCCCTTCCTTGGGCTTGATTAATTTGCTAGAGTGGCTCGTCGAACTCAACGAAAGGCATTACCTACTGTTTATAGGGTTTTGTTTTGTTTTTTAATTAAAGGGCATGATAAAAGATACAGATAATCTCCAGATGGGAGAGATGGCTGGGAAGGTATGTGGGCAGGGGCACGGAGTTCCCATGTCATCTCCAGCACACCACCCTCCCTGTCACCTCCATGTGGTCACCAACCCAGAAGCTCCCCGAATCCTGTACTACTGGGAGTTTTATGGAGACTTACCACATAGGCATGATCAATTATTAAGTCTTTTTCCCACCCCTCTCTGGAGAACTAGGGGACGAGGCTGAAAGTTCCAAGCTTCTAATCATGGTTTGGTCTTTCTGGTGACCAGCCCTCATCCAGGGGCCCACCCAGAATCACCTCCTTGGAACAAGACGCTCTTATCACCCAGGAGATTCCAAGGGATTCAGGAACTCTGTGTCAAGGACTTGGGTCTAAGGCCAAATACTGAAACCAAAGATGCTCCTTGCGCTCTTACGACTTAGGGTGTTACAAGACTTTTAGGGGCTCTGTTCCAGGACCTGGGAGTATACGCTTAGCCACGGGACGTATGTGACTGCCAAGAGATGGCACCAGCAAGTCCTTTGACAGAAGTGTCCTGGATCCTGGGGCACCTGGGTGGCTCATTAGGTTAAGTGTCTGACTCTTGATTTCGTCTCAGGTCGTGATCCTAGGGTCACGGGATGGAGCCTTGTGTTGGAGTCCATGCGGTGTGGAAAGCCTGCTGGGGATTGATTCTCTCTCTCTTTCCCTCTCTCTCTGCCCCTTCCCCACTCTCACTGTCTCACTGTCTCTCCCAAAATAAACAAATAAACCTTAAAAAAAAAAAAAGGAAGTGTCCTGGACCGTGACTGTGGTAGTGGTTATACAAATACGTACGTGTGTTAAAATTCGCTGAGCTATATACGTAAGAGCCAGCTTCACTGTGAGTCAACGAAAAGAATAAAATGGAGTGAAAAAATTCTTCCCACACTGGCGTTTGTAGAGAAACTAGGAATTTCTAGTTTTTGTCTTTTCTTTCATCTAAGAGAATTTCCGGGTAGAGCGAACGAGCCACTTATGTCTGTGCCGTCGGCCATCGTAATGTTTCTAACAGAAGCTCAGAAAGCTGCCCACGGAGAAGGTAGAAAGTGTACAAATTCTGGGTGAATTCTGGGACAGAGGAGCAAAGTGAACGCACCTGACATGCACAGCATTTTAATTCAGTGGTTTATGGTAGGGCTGTATTTCTGTAGGCAGTCCCTGCATCTCTTTTTAGACTCATCGCAGGTCCCTGCCATGTTTGACAGGAAAGAGCAGCCGGACAGAGTTCTCCCATTTAATTTGGTATCGATTCTGATAGATGCTGCATTCGTTTCCTACGTTTGCTGTCACAAACTAGTACAAACTTGCTAACAAAAGCAATATCTCACAATTCTAGAGTCCAGAAGTCCAAAATCAATGTCACCAGGCCAAGAACAAGTCCACAAGGGACAATGCATTCCTTGCCTCCCCCAGCATTCTGTGGCTTGTGGCCACATCTCTCTAATCTCTGTCTCAAGGTCACATGGCCTTTTTCCCTTTTGCCCTCATCAAATCTGCCCTTGCCTCTTTCTTATAAAAGGTATATCCCATTTAGGGCCTGCTCAGATAATCCAGGATAATCTCTCCAAGTCAAATACTTAACTCAATCACAGCCACAAAGCCCTTTTTTTTTTTTTTTTTGCCATAAAGGCAACATTCCCAGGCTCTGGGGATTAGGATGTGGATCTTTTTGTTGGGGGGAGGTCATTATTTAGCTTACCATGGGTGCCCTGGACAAAGTGAAAAGGAATCAGACATGCATCTTGCCCTTAATAAGAAACTTGCATAAATATTTGAAATGGACATAACTAGGTACCATGTAGATAGGGAAATACAAAGGACCTAAATAGCTTATAATACAAATGCTGTCACCAGACCCAGAGCTAGCGAGGCAGGTGGCATTGATAGAGGAACGTGACAGATCTGGATAAACTTGGTTAGCTTAGGGAAGTCCCTTGGTTCCCTTTTCTGCGAAACGGGATAATAATAGAACCTACCTTATAGACTCCAGGTGAGGATTAAATACAATAATTCATTTTTTTTTTAATTTTTTTTTCAACGTTTTTTTTTTATTTATTTTTGGGACAGAGAGAGACAGAGCATGAACGGGGGAGGGGCAGAGAGAGAGGGAGACACAGAATCGGAAACAGGCTCCAGGCTCCGAGCCATCAGCCCAGAGCCCGACGCGGGGCTCGAACTCACGGACCGCGAGATCCTGACCTGGCTCAAGTCGGACGCTTAACCGACTGCGCCACCCAGGCGCCCCAATACAATAATTCATTTAGGGCACCTACCAGTAACAAAGGCTCTGTAAGCAGTAGATGTGGCCATTGTTATTCCTGCATGCTGTGACAGATGAATTAAGGAAAATTTTTTGAACACTTAAAAATCTTCTGGTTTCTCGGGGCTCCTGGGTGGCTCAGTTGGTTAAGCGTCTGACTCTTGCTTTCAGCTCAGGTCGTGATCTCACAGTTTGTGAGTTCACACCCCACATCGGGGTCTGTGCTGACAGTGTTGAGCCTGCGTGGGATTCTCTCTCTCTCTCTCTCTGTCTCTCTCCCTCTATCTCTGCCTCTCTCTCTCTCTCTCTCTCAAAAATGAATAAGTAAACTTAAAATCATTTGGTTTCTTATTTGATAAGAAAAGACTGGGAGTTATAGAAGTTCTTAAGCTCAGGTGATGCTAACTGGTACAAACGGATGTAGACTTTTGGCATAGAATGCCATGCTCTTGCTATTGTACCACACCATTTTCCCTCTGGCAGAGAGTAAATGCTTGGGAGACGCAGAGAAGAAGGGCTTCTAGGTTTCCCAGGGGGCTGCATTCACTGATAAGTAGGCAAAGACAGGAGGACTTCCTGGAGGAGGTGGTTCTTCAGCAGGGCTTTTAAAAATGGGACCACTTAGAGATGCAAAAAGGCAGAGGACAGGCTTTTCAAGTGGTAGAATATGATTCGGGCCACAGCCACTCAAGAGCTTGGGGCACCTTCCGGCAGCCAGCAGAGATATAGCCGGCAAGGCTATGGATGAGCTGGCCCTCTGTTAAGGTCACACTATCCTCCCATAGCGCAGGATCGCGGCGTCTAAGCCCAGGAAACCAGCTTGCAAAGGTCTCCTAATATACATACACTTAAGTATTTTGCCAGGCCCCTACATTCCTTTGGTGGAAAACAGTATATTATATCGGATGACATCACTGAGACCGGATTTCGCAGGGTAGAACTTTCCTACCAGGAAAGAATTAGGGAAAACTTACAATACCTTACAGACAAGTGTGCAAGACTTGAGCCTGTGGGTTTGTTTGTTTTGTCTTTTGTTTTTGAAAACAGGAGGTAGATTTTAAAATTCATACCTTTCCTGGCAAAGGCACTTAGGTTGCCCTCAAGCCCTCAGGGCCCCAGTGTCGTCAGTTTCCAACAAAGCAAAACTCCAGCATGTATTCTTTGCTCCTGCTTCATTCATTGCTACTGGTCAGATGACAATTCAAGTGCAATTTCGTGTCAGTTTTCAACTTAACCAAAACAGTATTGGAAGCTTCTTAAATATCCTTTCTTTTTTTTTTTTTTTTTTAAATTTTTTTTTCAACTTTTGTTTTTATTTATTTTTGGGACAGAGAGAGACAGAGCATGAACGGGGGAGGGGCAGAGAGAGAGGGAGACACAGAATCGGAAACAGGCTCCAGGCTCCAAGCCATCGGCCCAGAGCCTGACGCGGGGCTCGAACTCACGGACCGCGAGATCGTGACCTGGCTGAAGTCGGACGCTTAACCGACTGCGCCACCCAGGCGCCCCTTAAATATCCTTTCAAAAGCCCCTAGTTAATATAGGCCTTGTATATTTTATTACATCTGAGAAAGAAAACTCTGCCCAGAAAAGGTCAGGGTTTTTTGTTTGTCTGTTTGTTTGTTTTTTCCCCTCTGTGGGCTGACCCTTGCGATTAAATAAAGAATTTATCTACATTCACGACTTGAGAAAAGGGCCTGCGTACTGTGAGTTGTGATCAGACTTTGAACTGTGAATCATCAGAACGTACTGACAAGGAAACTGATATCTGAGGAAAGTGCGAAAGTAATACCACCTGGGATTTTTCATATGTAAATACATATATGAAACAGACATCAAAGGAAAGCCATTGTTTCCGCAAGCAGGCGCGGTCCCATTGCTCTGGCCATGTGACAGTGGGACAGCAAGTCCCCTACTTCCCCTATGCCCCTGGCTTTTTGAGAAAGGAGCTACAGGTGAGGACCCTCTCCTGGTGTTCTCACTGTGGGTCAGTAGCTCCCCTGCCCCTTAAGGCAGAGAGGGGCTGGTCTTACTGAGTCCTCAGCTGGGGGTCTCTGGATCCAGGAGTAATCACCTCTAAGGCCACGTCTGTGAACTCCCACCCCTTTTAGTACTTAGCACCCGCTATTATTGCCAAATTATCCAGGGCTCACTTGTCAGGCGACTCGGACATTCAGTGTGCCGTATCTCATTTCATTCCTTCCCTGGTGCCCCCAGGTGCCGCTTTACGGGACGAGACAGACAGACTCAGGCCCAGGGAAAGGCTGGCTGGCTGCACTCTAAGGTCTGACCCATGACAAGTTTCCTTTCATTATTCACTACGGTAAAGATCCCCTTCAAAGTCAGGTTCATTTCGCCTTCATGCAGAAATTGCATTGCACTTAATTATTCACGAGGATCATAAACTGACCGCCTCTTGGCAAATTTCGATATGAAATTTCCGTCGTTGTCAAAGAGACCAAAGAAACCTGGCAAACAAGTTACGCATCGCTACCCACTCCTGTGTGACCCAGGGAGGCCTTCAACCTCTCTGGGCGTTGGATTTCCAGGGCATATCTAATTAGATGATCTCTGATCACTTGCTTCCCGGTCTAATGAGCCGTTTCCAAACATCATGAAAGCATATGTCCCATCCCACCATCAAACGGTTTTAAGCTGGTTACTTTCGTTATCAGGTATCACAGACCATAGCAACGTCCCCTCTGTGGATGGCAGGGAAAGATCAGCAGGCAAGGCTGTAGGTGAGCTGGACCCTGCCCCTGTCCAGCCCCTTTTGCCTCCAGCCTTCGGCCACACAGGACCACGCAGGCTCCCAGCATGCCTGCTCTCCTTCCCTCTGGGCCTCGTCCAGCATTGCTCTTGGCCTGGCAGCCTTCCCCAGCTCCCTTTCCTCTGCACTTGGCCAGTCCCTTACTGCTGCTTCAGGATCAGCTCGGCCATCCTTCCTCTGTCTTCCCCTCACCCCAACCCAGAGCAGGCGACCCCATTATGGATCCCTCCTGTGCCATCTCCAACGAGTTATAATCGAGTCCTTCATTAGTCTAGAAGTTCTTGACGATAGGTACCGGATCTCATTCTTCCCTCACGGTAACTGCAACACCCAGGACACTACCTGGCTTATCGTCACCATGCAACCAATGTGTGGAAAAAATGAGTGACTGAAACACTAGCATGCTACCTATGGCAACTGCTGTGGCCAGGTGCTATGTTTTTTGCTTTTTTTCAATGTTTATTTATTTTTTGAGAGAGAGACGGAGAGTGAGTAGGGGAGGGGCAGAGAGAGAGGGAGACACAGAATCCAAAGCAGGCTGCAGGCTCTGAGCTGTGAGCACAGAGCCCAACGCGGGGCTCGAACTCACAAACTGTGAGATCATGACCTGAGCCGAAGCTGGACACTTCACCCACTGAGCCACCCAGGCGCCCCTATGCTATCCGTCTTGAACAAACCCCCTCACCATTAGTCACTGTGGAAAAACTTCCAGAAGACATCTCCTCAAACAACAGCCACAACAACTCTTTGTCCAAAGGCTGCCCTTAATAGCACAAGGCTTAGTTTCCCTTATTTAATTCTCACTCCTGCCTTTTTGTGTTATCTGAGACAGTATGTCTCAAGCCAGGAGGGGTAAGGAATTTTCTCGTGTCTAGAGCTCTATGGCTTGTGTTACAGAACCAGGCTGGAACCCTGGCGGAAAAACCGAGTGGCCCTCTGAGATCTTGGTGGATCGGAGATTCATTTAACACCGGTGGGCTCAGAGGAGACTGTTTCTCCAAAGATCTGAGTCCCGAATGCGAACGGAAGGCTAATTTATAGTTGTAAGCCTCCATATTTGTGGGGGGGAGGGTTTCAAGTGTGCAGCCAACAAAGGAAGAAGAACCCGGAGGAGGGTCTCTAAGCTAGAGGCCAGAGTTTGTTTTAGCCCCATCGGCCATCTTTGGCATAGTTTGTTCACTTCTCCAACACTTGAGCTTCTGAAAGCATGCCTAATTTCAGGAGTGGGAATGTGCCAACGCAGAAAAAAATCATCTATTAAATCACTGGCATGCTGGCTTTTGCAAGAGTTACTAACTCCTGTAGTGGGCAGCCTGCATGGGTGGCAAAGGAAACATTCTAGTTACACAGTGAGATGACTCCTGGTTTGGCCCCTGATGAGGGAGCATGAGGCAGGCTGAAGGGCAAAGCACAAGCTAGCACCCCCCTCCCCCAGGTGGGACAAGTATGATATTCCTTGGATACTCCCGCTACCCAGAAACAAGAAAGGACAAAAAAACAAAACACCAAAAAAATCAAATGGTTAAACTAGTAAGAGTTTCCATCAGTTTACCAGAAAAAGGCAATCCCATCAACAGCCTGAAGTCCAGGAACTCCCTACTGTCTTTGCTAGAGGGAAAAACAACCTTAGCTTGACAAGAGCTAGGCCTCCAGTAAGTCTTTAGCATGTGAAAGTCTCTTTGGAAACACCTTCTTGACTTTAATTTCCCTGACTCCGTAAAATGGTCAACCCCTACACTTATAGTGCAGCTCTTCCTACCCATGGGTCCTGTCCCCGGGCTTTAATAAAATCACCTTTTTGCACCAAAGATGTCTTCAAGAATTCTCTCTTGGTCGTCGGCTCTGGCACCCAGGAACCGGCCATCACCCCCAAAATTCATCAGCCACCGCTTTACTGTCCTCTGAAATCCATTTATTCAACCACTTCACTGTCTCCTGGTGTCACATAGGTGACCATGAGTGGGCATTATCCTGGGAAGTCAGATACAACAGGAAGCAAATCGGAAGAAACTTCTGTCCTCATGGCATTTCCATGCTAGTGAGGAAAGGACAGCCGATGGGAGGAAATGAAATGGGTTCACATTCAGGAGAGGCATCAGGAGGGAAGTAACACTGCGGGGAGCCGGAACTTGCTGAGAGAGGGAGCCATGAGGTTGTCTGGTGTGGGAAATGAGCTTAGGAGTTCCCTGGGTTTGCACCGATGGGTCAACAAGGCATAAAATATTAGAAAGCCATAGGATGCTGACATCCAAGTTTGGGTAAACAAGATTAGGTAAATAGGCATAGACAGGGCGGGGCAAAGTCCCCAATAGACAACAAAGGTAAATGAAATAAACAAGATTAGGTATTCAGGGTGGAAATGCCCCCCCCCAACTTAGTACAATAGCAGAAAGCTGCTTTCACAGGAAGGAAGGACAAAATTAGGTAAACGGGTAAACAGGGCTGTAGACTAAAGTAGGGTGCTCCCAAGGGGAGCTAATTAGCAAAAGAAAGGTGCCTCCTTGACCCTGAGGTAGCGATCTCTGTCTTTCTTGTCCCATAGGCTGGTTTAGGTAAACAGAGGTGGTGCCTCACATCTGCTGTAAACAACATTCTGCCAGGTGCCAGGATTTTGTTTTGTATTAACCCAAACTCCTAACACTGCATATCTTCAAAACCCCCTTTCCCTCACGCCAGGGAGTTCATGTTCACAGTTTCATTGTCTCTTTGTGCACATCCATCACCACGTTTGTAAGCATTCTGATCCTAATAAAAATGGGGCAAAGACCCTTAATCGAGGCTCTTGTCTTCTCCCGGACATTAGCCTCTCTCGCATTTTAATCCTGCATCCCAGTCTCTTGCTGGCCAAGAAAGAACTCTAGACCCGGAGTCTGCAGCAGTCTGGGAAGAGCTGTCCAGCAAAGGGAGAAGCAGGACAAAGGCCCTGAGAAACAGCATGCCTAGAACATTCCTGGTATGACAGGAGGAGAGCCCAGAGCGGCTGCATAGGAATGCGGATGGGGAGATGAATGGAAGGAAAGGCAGGAGGTTGCTAGCGGGAGGCCAGATTGTGCAAGCTTTAGACCAAGGCAGGGATTTGGCTATTCTGTTAAGTGAAATGGAGAGCTACTGGAAAGTTTTGAGAAATCAAGAGTTGATTTGCATTTTAATAGGTTTACTCAAACTTCGGAATTAACTATAGACTGAAGATTGGAAAGAGATTCTGGGAGGTTCTGGAAATACTCTAAAGAGAGGAAGTGGTTGGAGCAAGGTGCTAGCAGTGAGGTGTTGGGATGTGGTTAGATTCTGGATATGGTTTGAAAGTAGAAGGTGATGTGGTTTGAAGTGTTGGGGTTCGGAGCTGACGGCCAAGAAAGAATTCTTGAGACATCCTCAATGCAAAAAGGTAGTTTTATTAAGGCACAGGGACACAAACTGTGGGCAGAAAGAGCCGCACAGGGATTGTGACAGGTGACTGATTATATACCTTCAGGTTGGGAGGGAGTTAGAGACAGCGTAAGTCTCTGAGGAATTTTGGAAGCAAAGTTTCCAGGACCTTGAGGGGGCTAGCTATTATTAGGAAAAAGCCTTATTGCTGTCTAGTAAAACCTCAGTCATGACAACCTTCAGATATAGATCAGTGGGCCATATGCTTAGAATATGATTGCCAACATATGTGTTGAGGATGTAGCGATAAAGGAAGTTTCCAAAGGAATTTTTAGATGTTAAAGTAGGCTTACAGGATCCTGGGTGGTTGGGATAATGTTAAGCTAAGATTCCCTTTTGCCCCTAGCAAAGGGTCCTCATGGAGACAGCGAAGTTCCTACAGGAATGTCATTCTACCTGTTGCAAGGACTTGTTAATGAGCTGCAGGCAGGAAGGAAATTTCATTTTTTATTTGCCTTTGTTTCCCGCATCAGACGGGACAGAATTCATCGATCAATCGGATACAGGATGCAAAGGAGGTAAGGAGTCAAAGGTTGTTCTAAACTTTGGGTCCTGAGCAAGGTGAGTTGCTATTAACTGAGATGCAAAATGTTACAGGAGTGGCAGGTGGTGGAGGGAAGTGACAGGGCAGAGGACGGAAATCGGGAAGTAGGATGTGGACACAAATCTGAGAAGTGTACTAGACAATCAGGTAAGCAAGTGAGTAGACAAGTCTGGAACACAGAGTCTTCCCCCGTCTCGCCACCAAAACACCCCTCCCTCAAACAGCCGGCTTGGTTGGGCCAATGCCCTTGAGATGGGTGAGTCTTAGCAGGGGGGGCAGGAGGCAGGCTGATATTTTCAGGATGACTTTTGACTTCCAGTAGTGATACGCAATCCAGCTCTAAATCCCTAAGGATTTTGTCCTTTAGAGGACAAAACCACACTCTGCTAAGGTTAAAATACCTATAAAAGCAGCACTTGGCTACTACAGAGAAAGAGCGAAAACAGCTTGAATGTGAACCGATGGGCACACGCAACATCATGGCGGGGGTGGGGGAGGGGGGTTGACACCTGATGCGGGTCAGAGGGGGAGAAGTACTCAATCTCAGGAAACTGAGAGGGGCAGGGGCCTGCAGAAACACCAGGCATGATCTGTCGGTCAGTTTGCTGTGTTCTGAGCTGTAGTGCTCACAAGCTGTGAGATGTAGAGTCGATTGTTTAGCCCTGTTTTGTTGTTGTTTCGCTTCCTGCTTTGAAAATTACACTTATGTTTCAAGACGACGTGGATCAAGTCAGTCCCTAATTTCCTTGACAGGTTATGAACATACACATCACATTTCCCATTAGCTTGACACCGGGTAGCTGGCTCTGGGAGAGCGGAGGAAGTTAATGGGATGCTACCCGGAAGCCCGTGTAGTCAAGCAGCCATCATCACTAAGCCAATAGTCCCCGCCCTTGATATATGACCATTTCAAGAAAAGAAGAAAGTACTGACTTCTCTGTTTGGTGAGGAGTTTCCCTTCTTAAGTTCTTGTCTACTTTCTCATTTAAAAAAAAAATTGTTTTAACATTTATTTATTTTTGAGACACAGATTGAGACAAAGCGTGAGCAGGGGGAGGGGCAGAGAGAGGAGACACAGAATCCAAAACAGGCTCCAGGCTCCGAGCTGTCAGCACAGACCCCGATGCGGGGCTCGAACCCACGAACCGTGAGATCACGACCTGAGCCCAAGTCGGACGCTCAACCGACTGAGCCGCCCAGGCGCCCCTACTTTCTCATTTCAAATAAATGTTCACTTCACTTCTTAAATTTTTGTCATTTTTGTTCTTTTTCTCGAAGACACCCCATGTCTGCCCCCAGTGACCTTTGGAAACATCGTGAGTTTGCCAATGCGGTAGCTGATTAATGATATTAAAAGATGTTTTCGGGGCACCTGGGTGGCGCAGTCGGTTAAGCGGCCGACTTCAGCTCAGGTCACGATCTCACGGTCCGTGGGTTCGAGCCCCGCGTCGGGCTCTGGGCTGATGGCTCGGAGCCTGGAGCCTGCTTCTGATTCTGTGTCTCCCTCTCTCTCTACCCCTCCCCCGTTCATGCTCTGTCTCTCTCTGTCTCAAAAATAAATAAAACGTTAAAAAAAAAATTAAAAAAAAAAAAGATGTTTTCAAGATTTTTGTGGTGCCTGTCATCATCATCCCTTAATGTAGTATTCTGGGGTGTTTTTCTTCCTTCTTTTAATTAGCAGTCGCTTTTAAAAGATGGATTCGTTTTCTATTACTGCCATAACAAATTAGCACAAACAAAGGGGCTTTAAACAATACACATTTATTATCACATAGTTCTGCAGTCCGGAGGTCCGAATTGTGTCACCATGGGCTAAAATCAAGCCTTCAGCAGGGCTGTGTTTCTTTGAAGAGCCTCTAGGGGAGACTCCGTTTTCCTGTTTCTATGGGTTGAATTGTGTCTGCCTCCATGACCAAAAAAGACCAGAACCCAAAACCGAAACAAAAGACAAAAAACAAAAATTTGTATATTGAAGTCCTCAGTACCCATACCTCAGAATGTGACCTTATTTGGGAACAGAATCTTAGCAGATGATCGAGTTAAGATGAAGGGATTGGATGGGCCCTAATCCAATATGCCTATGTCCTTACAAAAGGGAGAACTGTGGGCACAGACACACAGGGAAAACAGGACTGGAGGTACGCAGCCACAAGCCAGGCAACTCTCAAAGGCTGGGAGGCAGAGCTGGAACAGATCCTTCAGATCTTTTCTGGCTCTAGAGGCTGTCTGCATTCTTTGGCTGGTGCTCCTTCCTCCATGTTCAAAGCCAGGCATGCTGTATCTCTCTGACCCTTCTTCCATAGTCATATCTCCCTCTGTCCACAGCCGGGAAAGGGTTTCTAAGACCCTTAAAAAACTCATGCCATTATGTTGGGCCCATGTGGATAATCCAAGATAACCTCTTCTTGGGACTCTTAAATTAATCCCGTCTGCAAGTGTCTTTAGTCATTTAAGGTAGCATAGTCAGAGGTTCGGGGAATTAGGGCACTGGCCTCTGTGGGTGGAGGTGGGGCATTATTCTGCCTACCACGAAGAATATTGGTTTCTAAAGGGGTATAGTCAAATAGATTAAAACATATTTTTCTCCGTAGGAGTTTGTGGGAAGTAGAAGTCGGGCATTGGGGAATGGGTGGGTGGGATGTTGATTAACAGAGGGGGTGCGAGGAAGGGCAGGGGAATGGTAGACCCGGGCAGAAGTCGTGATGGCACGAACAAATACCCAGGTGTAGTGAACGGCTACAATATAACTTCAGAGCGACAGCCCTGGCTCAGTCCTGCTCTGCCAGGTGTAATTGTGTGTCTCTGAGGCTATCACATCCTCTCTGCACTGCAGGGTTTTTTTGTTCATAATCAGGGGTCATCTACTTTGCAGGGCTATAATTGTGGAGCAAATGGGATCCTAAGAGATGGACATTTGTGAGGTATGTCTTAGGCGGAAGGCATTATACGTGTCATGCTCAATAAACTATAAAGCTCTCTACCAACGATAACATTATTACGTCCTGATCCCCACGGGGGCATGAAAGGAGAAGAGAGACACTCAGAAATGTACAAACTCCTCCTTTCACAAGCTTGCTTAGAAATGTACAAGCTCCTCCTTTCACAAGCTTCCTAGTTATAGGATGAATACCGATTCTAGGAAAAAAAGGGAGAAGAGAAAGGGTATTAAAACCCACTGACACCCACCATGGGCCAGACCCTATAGGAACACCTTGTCCATACTTTCACATCTACTTTTCATACCAGCCGACTATTGAGGAAGGAAGGAAGCCAAGACCTAGAGCATGCGGCCCTGGGTTCCTATCCAGGCTGTCTGATTCCCAAACCCTTTGCACTTCACTACATGGGCACCTAGGATAATTTCCTCATCTCAGGGTCAAGAGCAAAGCTAGAAGAGAAAGACCCAAAGAACTACCTTGTCTGATAAAAACGGACTGTGAGCTCTTTACCTAGGGAACCAGGAAGGTGCTTGTTGCAATGCTCATTATTGGATCACGAGTACTTTGAATATAGAGTATAATGCCATATAAGTGACAAATTCCCATACTCAACATTTCCACAGTGTTCCTACAGGATTAGAGGCCCCGATCTTTTCAGATAACACATCTTCCCACCACAACAAAAAGAACACCGTCTGAAACATTTGCTCAAACCAAAACAACTTTCAAGGACAATGTAGATATTCTTCTGATGAATGCATATTTTTCCCTATTTCTTTAATAATTAAAAGGAAGTTTCTAAGCTTGGGCAAGACCTGTATAAGGCGGTGGAAATGTACCTCATTAAAATTCTGTTGGGGCAGTTCCATTTTCTCTGTTGCAAAACAAAGTATTAAATGTAAGTGCAAGCAATGCATCTTCTTGGTGATATTGTTGTATCTTTTCTTTCTCTAAAATTAAGGTGATTATTTGCTTATGAAGCAATTTGTTTCTGCAGTTGATCAACCATGGTCTTCATAGCTTTGCAACCCAAACCATTTAATAACATTTACAAGGGCTTATGCATTTTAGCTGAGACACAGATAGTCTCAATTCTTTTTTTTTTTTTCATGAATTATTCTGGTCTCTCAATATGCTTAGATGTCTCCAGTAAACAATTGCTTCTTAACTCCTCTGGTTGCATTGTTTGTGTTCTGAAAAGCAGCCCAAATAAGCTCTCCTTCTTCTCTTCATTTCATTACTCACCTCCTTCCACTCGCTTTCACACATATCCCTGCCACATGCCCCTCTGAAATCACTTCAGGATACTCCATCTCTCTCTTAAGAGTGCTCCCTCGGGGCGCCTGGGTGGCTCAGTCGGTTGAGCTTCAACTCCGGCTCAGGTCACGATCTCCCGGTCTGTGAGTTTGAGCCCCGCGTCGGGCTCTGTGCTGACAGCTTGCGGCCTGGAGCCTGCTTCGGATTCTGTGTCTCCCTCTCTCTCTGACCCTCCCCTGTTCATGCTCTGTCTCTCTCTGTCTCAAAAATAAACATTAAAAAATAAAAATAAAAAAAAGAGTGCTCCCTCTAGGTCACTCATTTTGTGGAGCCTCTTTTTAAACAAGATAGTGTTATGGGTTGCTATCTACATACAATCCATCACCAAGTTACCCCAATTTTCCATCTAAATATTTCTTTAACCCACACCTACTTCCTCCTTCCCGCCACTACCATAAGTTCTCCTTCAAACAGTTGCAATGGCCTTCTCATCCATCTTCCTTTTTCCCGTTATGATCTTCCCCAATTTATCCCCACACAGTTCCCCAACTTATTGTCTAACACAGAAATCTGGCTAACATCATTCAGCTGTTGCTCAAGCGGTCACTCATAGAGTAATTTTTTAAAAACTTTAAGTTTGGAAACTTAATGGATTCTGTGAAGGAGTCCCTCTGGGGATAGGGAAAAATCAGGGTTTGAGGGTGGCAAGTAGGGGCCGCTGATTCTCCATGTCTCCATGATATTGGGCCCTTTTCCCTTTTTAAGTTCAAAAACCCTCTTTTTGTTTGTTTGTTTGTTTGTTTGTTTGTTTGTTTTGTGCCTTCATTCTAAGATTTCACTAATAGAAATAGTTACAAGGGTTAGAAGAGTTTGAAAACCCGACTTACAGGCTAAAGTACGTACCCTCAGTGGCCCAGATCCTCCCTGCATCCTGGCCACTCTCTGACTTGTTCACCCACTGTCCACTGGTAACACTCATGGAATAGGTAATGATTCCCTATGTATTCTGTGTTGTTTGGTGCCTCTTTGTTCATGCTGTTCCCTAGCTCTCTGCTCTTCCCTCCACTTCTCAATCTTTATGGAATTGTCAGCTCAAGGGCATCCCTTCCAGGGAAGCTTACCAATAGTCTTAGGCTGTGTAAATATATTGGTGTTTGATTCTTCGGTTCTGCCTGGCAGCATGTTTTGTAATTTTTGATTAGATGCTGGACATTATGTATCAAAATTTTTACATGTTCTAAAATGTATTTTATTCCTTCTATAATGGGTATGTTTGGTTTTAGAATATAGATAGAAAAAGAGCACATTACTCAGTTTTAGATTTGTTAGGGCTGGTCTGTTTCTGCTTTCTGTGATTTCAACTGAGAGCCTTGACGTGCTCTATCTTAACAGACTTTAAACTGTACCTCTGTCTTCCCAGCACCTTGCATCTGGTAAAATATCTGCTGAATACTTTATTGTCTCGATTTTTATCTTCTGTAGGGTTTCCTGAAAATTTAAACTGAACAGTTTAGGAGTTGGCTAAAACCTTTACAGAGGATTGCACAAAGATATGCGGGCTCACTTTCCTGGGGATCCCTCCTTTCCTTGATTTAGCCCATCAAGATTCAGCTCCTTTGACAGCCCTGGATCCAGCCTCTCTCTCCTGAGTCTAGTAGGACTGCAAATTCCTGCTGGCATTCTTCCCCTACACTGTGAATGAACAAGTACCTTCAAGGATGAATAGAACTCACTTCATCATGTTTACCTTGTCTCAGGGACCATTGGGTTTTGAGTCCTGTTGCCTTGGTTGCTCTCAATGTTTTTCAGTAGCAATCATAATTTTATATATTCCGCATAGTTTTTATAATTGTTTTCGGTAGGAAAGCTACCTAGTACAAGCTACTTCATCATGATCAGAGCAAGAAGTCTGTGTGTGTAGTGTTGCCATGCATATCACTTAATATATTTAATTCATAGTACCATATCAGTTGATATATACTGCACATATCACATCACTCCCGGCTATAGGCATAAAACATGCCATTGGAGTGTATATACAAAAACATGAGAGAAAAAGAAGAATAGTTATTAGAATTAGAAGTCAGTGAGTTCAAAGCTTTTCAAAAACTTTCCCTAACACAAAACAGGACTGGCCTCAATGCCAATGTCAGAACTGAGCCAATAGGTAGAAAAGAACCCCTACCCCAAATATTTGAACTGGTGCCAGATTAATACACATTGTCGCTTCTTCAAGGTGGTAGAGATTCTAATTTGTTTAGCACATTTTTGTAGTTTATTTGGCCCATATTTTCTTTATTTTATTTTTGACAATGAATGCCCTTTAAGCTTTCAATTTCCTCTTTACGTGGCGGAAAATGAGTTTCATGTGCTATTTTGGCAAAACTTCAAATGCTGAGGAAAATAAAAGTAACTTGTGTTTCTTAGCTCTTCACTTTATAAATCTTCACTATACATCATTCAGGTATATTATATTATCCTGACAGCGTTATGTCTTTATAAAATCAAGTTGATTTTCATCCAGAATCTTCTATTACATATTAAAACTCTAGTTTACTTCCCATGAAATTCTTCAGAATTTACTAAACCTCTTGAGCTTGATCATATTGGTGGTTAAGAAACAAGGAAAGATACCAAGAAGGTCCATCAAAGCTCAAACCATGAACCCAGGGCCCTAGACATATTTCCATTATGGAAATTAATTATTAATAAAACATACACTCCCCAAAAGATAAAAAAAAAAAAAACAAAGAGAAAGACACATTACACTAATATCTTGCATGATATTTTTCGGAGGTGCAGTTGTTCAATTTCTCACTTAAGTGACAAAAATTCCCTGCCATTGTCCAAGATAAAGAGGACATCATTTAATTAGTGTATGTGTTCCTCTTTTCAATAATTTTCCTGCTGTGTCTTGCAAATAAGATCATAATCTGAGTCAGACTTGTTATTTGTTTTTGGTGTTTTCCTAAAAAAAAAAAAAAACCAAAGGATGGAGAAGGGTAGGGGTTCAGGTAATGATACAAAGGTTAGAAAGCAGGAGTTGAACTGCCATGAATTTTTCTGATAACTACCCAACATACAATAGAAACTGCAAAATTAAACAGCTTTACCCGTAGGAGGGGAAACTATGAAGTTTAAAAGATATTTTATGTGTAACTGAGAGAAACTTCCAGGAAGAGAACATCATTGGCGTGACCAAATTATGTTCTTTATAATTGAAGTGAAAAGTTATTTAAGAAAAAAGGGTAAGCAACTTTATATTCTCATTTCTTGGATGCTCTGGTCTCTTGCACAAAGCCCAAAGATACATTAGAGTAGAAGTCTTTCTTTCTTTCTTTCTTTCTTTCTTTCTTTCTTTCTTTCTTTCTTTCTTTCTTTCAATAAACTTAAAAATGTATTCTGTCAGCAGTAGACAGTGCCCATTTAAAGACAGAGAGAGAACTGGGAAAAATTAGATTATGGTAATTACTTATTGTTTATTTGCTTACATATTACTTGTGACTTTCTAAAATTGTCACTGTGTCCTGCTCTTTGCCATTTCAGCCTTCCTCTGAGTCCCCTCCCAGACACATTTCATGGCTGTGGAGATAATGAGTATCTTCTTTTCCCACCCGGTTTCCTAGCAAAATGAACCTATTTTCCACCCATAAATGGTTTCTTGCCCATCTTTCCAAACTGCATAGAATAGGGAAAATCACCTAAGCCCTAGTGACTCTGGTTTGTCTTCAGTGTTCTTTCAATTAGGCAGTTTGCTCTTTTCAAAAAAAGATACTGTGAAAAATGTGTTTGGCATCACATTTGCCTTAATTTCCAAACGAAGTGACAAAATTTAAAAATGTGTCATTGTCCTATCGAAGGAACTAGGATATGGAACAAGAGAATTTACTAAAAACATTGGCAGGACAGAGCATCGAGCATTCTAGAGCATCCAACCCAGGACTTGAGCAAGTAAGACCCCAACAGTCATGGGTGTGAGGGGATGGAAGTCTGAGTAAGTGCAGTCTGTGATGCCAGGGGGTGATGTGGTGCCACGGCAATGCCAGGGCCACTGAGGACTGTCAAACGGGCTGCAGGGCCAAGGTCCAGACTCACCTGAGGTCACGGAGCTGGCAAGTACACGTTCCCGCCCACTTAGGTTTCTGTTTCCGGTGGGGGGTGGGGGGGGGTGCAGGGGCAAGGCTTGAGCATCTCGTCCGAAGAATCTGAATTTGAATCTCTGGGTCATAACTTTCCATCTTTATGATCTGGGCAAGTTATATAAACTCCCTGAGCTTCACTTGTCTGTAAGAATAAAGATAATATTACCTCTTCTCCATATTTCTGTGAAATCGAAGTAAAATTCTATAACTAATTTGTGCATGAATAAATACGTAAATGGATAGATCCAGAAAACAAAGGTCTTTGTACATTGTCTATGAGACATAATAGTAGCTAGCTAGCACTCTGGAAATTTTACGAGCTACCTTACAAGATAATCTCGTTGAATCTTCATAACTGACCTCAGGAGGCACCTCTGTTATTAGTCGCGTTTTAACAGATAAGGCCTGCATTGCCCCGATGAGAAGGCAGAGACACTGAGACATAACGTAGCTCCTTCACACAGCTTCCGCGTGGTAGAGGCCGAATTGGGATCCCATGCCACGTGCGTCCCACAATGCCGCACCGCCTCCCTTCCCCGGGGTCTGGTCCAGACTGATGCGGTGGCCTGACCTCAGGTGCTACGTAGCCAAAGGTGAGTCGGGTAGACTAGCTGAAGCTTAGTGAATTCACCTGCAGAAAGTGGAACGTGGTAACGTCTATCTCATGAGCTGCCGAGAGTCCGTTGCAATCACGGGCATAAAATGCTTAACAAGGCGCCTAACTTAGTGTTTCATGCTCAGTAAAAGTTAGATCAGTGAGAGCGTCCATAATAGGCATAAAACTGGATGCAATCAAGCATGGCACACAAGTACACAGTTTCTAATATGAGTTTTAAGTAGTGAGGGTGTTTGTGCAAGTGGTGATACTATGATGAGAATTTGCAGGAAAAATTAGCGTATATATGTCTTGACTTCTAACTTTATCTGAAATGAATTTTTTTTAATGTTTATTTATTTTTGAGAGAGAGATGGAGCATGAGTAGGGGAGGGGAAGAGAGAGAGAGGGAGGCACAGAATCCAAAGCAGGCTCCAGGCTCCGAGCTGTGAGCACAGAGTCCGACATGGGGCTTGAACTCACAGACTGCAAGATCATGACCTGAGCCGAAGTCGGACGCCTAACCAACTGAGCACCTTATCCAGAATGATTTTAAGATACTTCATGTTAATATGTAAGCAATACACAATATGTGTATGTGCTCATTGTGAAATAGCCAAACAATATAGAAATATCTGGAATCACAGGTGACCATCTTCCTTAAGCCCTCCTTCCTTCCAGTCCCTTCCCTGAGATAAGCACTATTCATCATAGAGTATATGATTAGGCGTAATTTGGGGGAAAAATGGAACACTGTTCTTTACAGCTGTAAAAAAGAATTTGCAAGATAACTTTGAAAATGATTACTCAAGTGTAGCTAGCTAATTTTTCCAGACACCATGACATTCAGCTTCCGAGTGAGTGAAAGAAACACTGTTAGAGATTTCATTTTTCTCAAGGATGTACCGGAAAAGGTTACATGAGAGTTTCTCATTAAAATAATTCCCGAGCTTTCAAGAAGGCCTCTCTACAATTCAGACTTAATCAGGATTGTTTCAAACGAAGCCCCCCTTCAGAGTTGCTCAAGTGAGGACCAGAGCGAAATGTCAAGATAAAATCAGTGACAATCAGGGCCGGAACCTCGCTTTCAGTTTGCTGGAGTCACGCTGGTCTCCCTAACGTTGCGGAGAGAATCTACTTCATAAAGTCGGTCACCTTTTTCTTCTCCTTCTCTCGTGACAAGAGACCCTATAATACAGAATATAGACTTTGTTGGCAAATTAGGCACTGGAGTTATGCTCTAAGAAGCAAGCCCTGTTAGCGGGAGAAAGGCTTGTTGTTATTTTAGAACTGCAACACTGAGGACAGTAAAAGACCTGCTAAGAACGGATGATGACCCTTTCTTCATGGATCCAGCACCAAAACCAACATGACACGAGAACACTCAGATCCCTATCAGGCCGGAGCTGAGATGCTCAAGGGGAGAGCCAAGAAACAGACGAGACTGAAATAAACGAAGGTGCCGGAGAAGGAGAAGAAAGGTGAGGAGAGGAGGGAGAACCCAAGTAAAGACAGGAATCCTGAGACAAGGAAAGAAACCTGTGCTCCATCATCTGGACTTGGAGTCTCTGGGCAGGGAGTCGGTTTTCTCTCACGCCTAGACCTGGCCTGTGTGCCTTCGCAGAAGCTGCAGGGCATCAGCGAGGAGCTGAATGGATACAATCACGCTACAAGCAGACAATGCATGCTGCAGTGTGACCTCTGAACTGATAAAGAAGGAACATGCAGCGCTGTCCATGGTAAAATAATAATGTAGTAGTTCTCAACGGGAGGGAGTGGTAGAAAAGTTTGGAAGCATTAAAAAAGCAGGCAGGGGCACCTGGGTGGCTCAGTCGGTTAAGCGCCCGACTCTTGGTTTCAGCTCAGGTCATGATCTCACAGCTTGGTGGGTTCAAGCCCCACGTCAGGCTCACTGCTGGCAGCACGGAGCCTGCTTGGAATTCTCTCTCTCCTTCTCTAGCTGCCCTTCCCCCACTCGTGCTGTCTCTCTCTCAAAAATAGATAAATAAACTTAAAAAAAAAAGCAGGCAAATCGACAATCATTTGGACAAATCGTAGCTCTTTGGTGATGGTTTATATTGAGCAAGTTACTCGATACAAAAAAAATAAATAAACTGTTTAAGATACAGAACCCACGGCACAAATAAAAGGCGAATGTATTGTTTATAGTCAGTATCAGATAAATATAAACCACGTCATAGTGTGGACATAAATGTTGTCTCTTTCCTCCCAGGGATAAGGTTGGGGCATTTGTCGAGACACAGTATGTGCAGAAAAGTATCATGATAGCAGGTTTACTCTGGAAAACAGTACAATCCAGCAATTACACTACTAGGTATTTACCCAAAGGATACAAAAACACTAATTTGAAGAGATACATGCACCGCCATGTTTACAGCAATATTATCAACAGTAGCCAAATTATGGAAAGAGCGAAATTGTCCAACAACGGATGAATGGACAAAGAAGTATGATCTATATATACGTATACGTATATGTGTATAGGTATATACATATATATACAAATACCTATGTATATACATGTATATAATGGAATATTAGTCAGCCATAAAAAAGAATGCCATCTTGCCATTTGCAATGACGTAGACAGACTAGAGCATATAATGCTAAGTGAACTAAGTCAGAGAAAGACAAATACACGATTTCACTCATATGTGGAATTTAAGACACACAAAACAAATGCGCATGGGGGGAAAAAGAGGCAAACAAGAAACAGACTCTTAACTATAGAGAACGAACTGATGGTTACCAGAGGGGAGGTGGGTCAGAGGAATGGGTGAAATAGGTGATGGGCATTAAGGAGGGCCCATCCTTGTGATGAGCACTGGGTGTTGTATGTAAGTGATGAATCACTATATCATACACCTGATGCAAATATTACACGGTATGTTGACTGGAATTTAAATAAAAACTTGGAGGAAAAAAAAAACAACAGAAAGCAAGCCTGAGGGTGTCCTTTGAAAGTCCTGCTGACAAGCCTGACCCCTGGCTCCCATCTGGAATTTGGATATCCAGAGTGTTCCCACCATTCCCAAATGATATAGGAGTGGGTGGCTCAGTGTGCCTAAACTGTTTCTATAAACAATGCGGTTATGCGGAAACACTCTATTCCTTGTGGGAGTCTAGAATTCGGGTCTATTCTAGGCACGGCGTACCTGTGAGACCAGCCCCCAATCAAAACCCTGGGCCTGACTCTCTAATGAGTTTCCCGGGTTGGCAACATTTCACGCCAGCTGTCACATCTCATTTCTGATTGAATGCAGCCTCTGGGACTCGCTGGGAGAGGGATCTGGAAGCTGACACCTGTTTCGCCCTGACTTGGCTCCGTGTGCTTTTCTCTGACGGTTTTGCCTTTGTTTTCATCCGCTGTAATCAATCTTCGTCATGAGCACAACTCTAAACTGGGTTCCACGGCGGCCCCTCCTGAATAAGCAGATCTGGGAGTGGTCCCGGAGATGGGCTGAAGTTGTACATTAGATGAAGAGGTTGTACATTAGATGAAGAGATCTTCGCATTGCCTATAACAGAACATTTCGTGTTACAGACAGGCACCCTCATCCACCCCCCTTCTCAGAGAGCGTTTCTCCACTTGTAATGGACCCTGCCAGCGGTGCGCCCACGGGGGCGTTTGGACAGCTGGCCCTGCCACTCTGGACCCGATGCTGCTGCTGTTGCTAGTTGGATTGAGGGTGGACACCCGACCCAAGCTGGGTCCGTCGTATTTCCTTGCCCCAATCTGAATGGGAGCACTGAGAGCCTGGCTCAGATACTGAAAGAGACCAGAGGATCCTAAGGGCCATTTTCTTTTTCTTTAATGGTTATTTATTTTTGCGAGACACAGAGAGAGAGGGAGAGAGAGAGAGAGAGACAGACAGAGAGAGAGAGAGAGAGAGAGAGAGAGAGAGTGGGGGAGGGGCAGAGAGAGAGGGAGACACAGAATCTGAAGCAGGCTCCAGGCTCTGAGCTGCCAGCACAGATCCTGACATGGTGCTCGAACTCATGGACCTCGAGATCATGACCTGAGCCAAAGTCTGATGCCCAACTGACTGAGCCACCCAGGTGCCCCAGGGCCATTTTCTTTCTGCCTGCCTTTGTCCTGGTTAACTACCTGGCTCGGTTTAAATTATCTTCCTTAGGAGGGTCTTCTGTTGACCCACTTTCCAGAGCTATCCCACCTTGTTTTTGTGCTACTTTCGTATTTCTCACAGATCACTGAACTTCCCTGAGCAAAATCTCCCTCTTCTGCCGCCTGGAAGGCAGAGAGGGACCTGACCAGGCTGTTTGCCCTTGTACTTCAAGATCAAGCACTTATCAGGCTCACACAGGGCTAAATAAATATTTGTGGAATAGGTGGCTGAATAATGCCTGTGGACCCATCCTGGGTGAAACTCTGACAGGAGCTCTTTTGCTACAAATAAAAATCCCAAGACTGGAGTCACCTCTACAGTCAATTTCCCATGCGTTTTGGTGTACGGGAATTATTTTGAAAGGTAAAACTGAAAGGGTAAAAAAATATATAGACATTTTTTTTTTCAGAATAAAAAGGAGGTCCCCAAAGCTTATACTGTGGATGTGAAATATTTTCACTGACATTCTAGGTCAGCTCAACTTTATGAAGTACAGCTAATGATTTTTGGAAAATGTGAAAAAAAACATCGTATTCGAGAATGTATAGGTCTAAGATTTAAAGAGAGTGTTAACCTTTAGTAGATTTCAGTTCAAAAACACAATTATCCGTGGTTTCTTTTACATGCCTTGAACTATTTTGCAGCAATGCGGCTGTTGTGTCCAGTGAGCCAGGTTCCATCCTGAAATTATCATAAAAATGTGTCTAAAGATTTTATTTCTTAATATGAGTGCCGTGTGGAGTCAGGGGCATCTCTGGAATTAGGAGACCAGGAAATGCGGGAGCAGTGCACGAACACCGGGGCCGCATCCATTCCCATGAAACGAGTCATGCTTTCGATCACATGGGAATCCGGAACCCAGGCTTCTAACGCATCAGTGGGAAGAGCCGGCCAATTATATTACGTGACAATTTCATTGTAACCTTTGACCTGTAGTTCAGCTCTGACTGCTAAGACCAGGGTTGACAAAACATCACTTCATCCTATGTGTAAAGAATTACAGGAAAGGAGCCAATATCCATCTCAGCGTCACCGTGTATATCTCTTAATATGATATTTCTAAGATGGTTTCATGGCCCTTCCAGTAACAGAACAGCCAATTATACTTCAACCATAGGCAAAATTAAGTTAACTCATGCTATGATTGTTCATCTTCTTAAGCAGTTGCTTAAATATTAATTGATGATGAAGGATCATAATGCCGAACCATGTTGCCAGACTTCAGGGAGAACAGCCAGTAACTTAATAGCAATTTACCATCTAATATAATTACGTTTGATTTTCTATTCTAGAACTCTAGCCAAACCATGCCTTCCTTTGCCACATTTAATGATTTGTGTCTGTGAAACCCTGTTTATCATTTGGGGAGCTTCCTGGGTTATTATTTCATTAAATTTATTGACATAACCTCCCCCCCCCCCCATAATGAATACAATCAGTTATAATTATGTGGGAATTTTTTTCTTATAGAATTTCCAAGTTTTAGCTTGCCTTAAATTATACAATCGGCATGTCACCAATAATGCACAATGCCTGGTTTCCTCTGAAATGAGATTTTCATGAAAATGGGAACAGGTTGTCTTAATTTATTTTCTCTGTTAGAGGTTTTTTTTTTATTTTTTTTCAAAATTGGCTTCCCAGACTTAACAATTCTTATTTTTGTTTACTATGCAATGAGGGTAAGGTCGGGGATTGGAAGGGATCCTGCATCAACGTGTACTTGACTTTGTGGCAGCAGACTTCCTTCCCAGTTTCTGAATTATGTTTGTCAGCCATCTTGTTTCACCCGTCTGGTACCTCGCGTCAACACCATTTTCTACTCAAATCTGCACTGCCCTTCCAGGGTATCCGCGAACTTGGAAACCCATGTTTCAGAAGCTCCTTGTGGGGCATCCTTCTGGGTGGAAATCTTGGAGCTAGCTTCACTTTCCCCTCTTTTGCTCTTTATTCAGCAGCCACAGTCTCATTTCCTCCCCAGCTTTTCTAAGCTGCATTTCCCCCCTCGGTTCCAAGTTTCAAGGCCCCGGTTGGCTTCCCTTCCCCCCAACCCCTCCTCGCAGTCTCCCAGCAGTTCATGTGGTGCTTCCTCGTCCCTCACATCAGTGTCTCCCCTTAATGCCAGCCTGTTGTGGGCTAGAAGGGCTGAGGGGTGGAACGTGGTGGAAAGAGCTCAGACTGTTGCCTTTCCTTGCCGTTGTTTTGAGAATTTAGACATGGCAGGACTTTAAACTGTGATGACTCATAGACATTCTCTTCATATGCCAATGAGTAAGTATGCGGGTCAGCTATCAGTCCTTAGCGTCTTCCTCATTCTCTAGGATGCAAAGTTCCAGTGAAAACGAAGTCACCCGCGCGCGTGAGCACACAAAGGTCTTGCTAAAACGATCATGCTGAAATCACTAGGGACAATTAAAAGAAATCAAGAGCTCTTGAGGAGACTGCAGAACAATGCTATGTGATTCTTGAATGAAACTCCATATTCTCGTGGAAATCCCTTCGACATCTTTTGAATAACAATGGTGCTTTCCAAGTTAGAAGGAAATACTCCTATAATTGTTTGTCAAACATTAAGGGCTGATTATGGTGTTTGTGGAGTTTTCGGGCCCGTTTTCCAACCTGCTTTTGTCCATGTTACTATCGGTACACAAGTCACAAAAAGATGAAACAGCGACATGGATGTGTCACTGAAAGAATTAATGGGGATATGTATGGAAACACATGGATAACTTAATATTTGGAATAATCTGCCATTTCAGTGACTCGTGTTTTTTTTAGTAAGCTCCATTACTGCTGATTATTAAGCATTGGTTCAAATAATAAGTGATAGAATCGCACCAGAGCAATCAAGTAGTCCCTCTTGACTCGCACTATGGTTCTGTGTAACTAATTTTCCACTCACTATTTTCTTGTCACCTTGAGAAGAAAATTTATCCCTCTAATGTGTGCCCTTTTTTTTTTTTTTTTTTTTTAAATTTTTTTTTTCAACGTTTTTTATTTATTTTTGGGACAGAGAGAGACAAAGCATGAACGGGGCAGGGGCAGAGAGAGAGGGAGACACAGAATCGGAAACAGGCTCCAGGCTCCGAGCCATCAGCCCAGAGCCCGACGCGGGGCTCGAACTCACGGACCGCGAGATCGTGACCTGGCTGAAGTCGGACGCTTAACCGACTGCGCCACCCAGGCGCCCCTGTGTGCCCTTTTTTATGGATCGAAATATCTAGAAGGTATTAAAATGGAACTTGGGCAACCCAACTCTCCAGACTTTTCAGAAGTGTCAACATAAGAGACGAAAGTTGAACAGGTGCAAACATAGAAAGAGTTTTATCCCTTTTTCAACAACAGAGGGAAATCTCAGTTTGGAGCAGTTAAACAGTGCCAGAAGGGATGAGAGAATTTCCCTTTATAATAACCACCACTACTTGCTTGGGGAGCCCAGACGTCCCCCTTCTGTGTAAGGACATGTATTTATAACTTTTGCCACTGAAGTTGGAGCTAGCCACATGGAGTGGTTAGGATAGGCTGAACCAAGACTCGAGGCAAGAGGCAGGCATCACTCTTGCTGGACAGTCAGTGAGCAAGGCACAGGCATCCGTAGACCGTATATCCTGTCCAGACGGCTTTGAAGCGTGTTCCTAACAGAGCTTCTCAGTGCAGGCAACGTGCGGAACCCACTGAAACTGGTATCGTTCCAGACTGAATGTCATGCCCGCCCCCCCCACATTCATGTGTTGAAGCTCTGACTCCCTTTGTGACCATATCTGGAGGTGGGGCCTAAAGGAAATAAGTAAGGTTAAATGAGGTCATAAGAATGAGATACTATATTTAGTCTGCCCAGGCTGCTACAGCAAAATTCCATGTCTGGGTGATGTGTACGACAGAAATTTCTCTCTTACAGTTTTGGAGTCGGAAAAGTCCACGATCAAGGTATCAGCTGCTACGGTTTCTGGTGAAGCTCTCTTCCTGGCTTACAGACAGCCACCTTCTCTGTGTCCTCATATGGCAGAGAGAGAGAGAGAGAGAGCTCTAGGGTCCCACACTGTTCTTCTAAGGGCACCAGGCCAATTGGATTAAGACCTTATCTCCAAATACAGTCACATTCGGAGTTAGGGCTGCAACATAGGAATTGTGGTAGGGGGAGGGGCACAATTCAGTACACAGAAGGACTTGATCCAGGAGGATTAGTGTCCTTATAAAATGAGAAATCAGAGAACTTTCTCTCCACACCCCATTCCACCCCCAGCCTACTTGCACCATGTGAGGACATAGTGAGGAGGCAGCCATCTGTTAGCCAGGAAGAGAGTCCTCACCAGGAACTAAATTGTCTGGAACCTTGACCTTAGAATTGTAGCCACAGAACTGTGAGAAAGCAATGTCTGTTGTTTAGGCCCCTCCAGTCTATGGTAGTTTGTTTTGGCAGCCTGAGCTGACTGAACAATACGGATAGATTTTCGATGTTGCCCAACGTCCACGCTGCTCCCAGGTACTAGACATAGATTGTGTCACTTGGGCAGAGCAGGACAGTCTCTTTTACCTGAAGTCCCTCATGGTCCATGAGCCCCTTGTTTTCTCATTTACCTCCCAGCCCTTCCAAACTGGCCAACCCTAATCCTTCTAGAATCATAAGGTTCTGTTATTCTCCTTATGGTCATTTGTTTCTAGCTATATGTTACTCTGCCTCTCTTGATTAACACATACTTCCTTTCTTGAAAATGAGGCTCTCCTTTGTAATTTGAAATATCGTATATATATATATATATATATATATATACACACACACATATATATGTACATATATATGTGTATATATAGTCTCTGATATGGTTATTGAACCTTCCTGTTTGCATTTCTGCTGTAACAATCCTGTTCCTTCAGGAGTCAATGTGTATCTATAGCTAAAAAGAGAGAGTGTCACAGATAAGAACCTATTAACAAAAAAACCACCTTAATATATCTCAAGATATTTTCTTCTCCCAATACTAAATGGGAAAAAAAACCCCTCTGCTATGGAAAAGCTTACAGATTAGAGGAAGCAATATGCAATCATGGAAATGACCATGCTGTAGGCAGAAGCGATCAATGCTGGAAAAGAAGTTCAGTTATACTCTGAAATAGGAAATGAATTAGAACAAGGACGCTTGGGAAACGTATAGAAAATAACTTTGTTTAACTTAAACCCTGAAGAATGAAGGAGAGTTGAAAAGAGAACATGATAAAATAAGGCATTCTAGGAGAAGAAAACAAATACAAGGAAAAACAAAATAAAAGGAGTAAAAACTATTCTTAAATACTTTAGTAAAAATTTCCTATAAACGGGCTCATTACAAATATGTGTTTGCTTTTATTTCAAGCACGTTGACTTGGAATTCTACTCGGACCTCTTGTACTTAAGATAACTCTGCTACCTAATTTTACCATTGAGGGGAGTCTTTGCCAAGAGTTTTTGTTGAAATCGAGTCTAAAGGCTTTTTGATTCATGCTAGACAGACTCAATCAAGTTGCCTCCCGTAACAGGGGCAGGAAGGTGGTTCATGGAGATTTTCATGGCTTCTTCTTCCCTGTAGTTTCAGCTTCCACACCACGACTTCTCTGGCCCCTGTGTCTCTCATGACCTTTCAGCTCCGACAATCAGTACTCACTTCAATTTGAAAATTTAATTTGAATTATTGAGAGAGGATATCTGACTGGCTTTGCTTATCATTTTGAACCAGGCGACATCTTGTTTGCCTTCCATCCTGTGGACTGTTGACACTTGTATGAGAAGTTCATCTCTGGTGCAGTCAACTTGACTGGGGGCCCCATGGCCTTTGTAGGACTGGTTCTTTAGCAGGAGCTGGAAACGATGATTTACTTGGAATATAGTCTGAAGTGTCATGATTGATGTCTTTGGCACAGGGACAGAAATTCCGAGGAACTAAAAGTGAAACATAAGCTTCCTGACTCTCAGATCTGGCTCAGTTAAGGAGCCAAAGGGTTCCGTGAAAAAAAAACAAAACAAAACAAAACAAAAACACAACCATAAATATGCTCATTCACATTCAAACACATGTCACCCTAAAATCATGCTCTATTTCAAAGTCAAGCTCTTCTAGGTTTAAATGCAGAATCGAAGTTAGGATTGATATCTTGTTAGTCGACAACAATGTGCACATCTCAGCAGATACTGAGAGGGAGAGAGAGAGAGAGAGAGAAAGGGGGAGGCTGGGTACCTGTGCTTTTGGCTCAAATCATAATCTTTGCTGTTCTTAAATGTTTAAGAAAAAAAATGCTCGGGCGCCTAGGTGGCTCAGCCGGTGGAGCGTCCGACTTCGGCTCAGGTCATGATCTCGCAGTTTGTGAGTTCAAATCCCACGTCGGGCTCTGTGCTGACAGCTCGGAGCATGGAGGCTGCTTCGGATTCTGTGTCTCCCTGTCTCTGCCCCTCCCTGCTCTCTCTCTGTCTCTCTCAAAAAGAAATAAAACATTAAAAAATTAGAAAGAAAGAAAGGAAGGAAGAAAGAAAGGAAGAAAGAAAGGCTCAAATTGTGTAGAAGTTCCCTTCCTTACGTGATGCAGAAGATGAAGTACAAAAACAAATGGAATTGTTCGTGTCCCCATAAAATTCTGTTAAATCCTAACTCCCAATGGAATGGTATTTGGTGGCCGTGGCCTTTGGGAGGGCTCTGTCCTCATGAAGGGATCGATGTCCTTATAAAGGAGACTCCAGAGAACTCCCTCACCCGCTCTGCCATGTGAGGGCATAGCCATATATGAACCAGGAAGCCAGCTCTCAGCAGACTCTGAATCTGCTGGCACCTTGGCCTTGGACTTCCCAGCCTCCAGAACTGTAAGGAGTAAACTTCTGTTATTTATAAGCTACTGATCTCTGGTATTGTGTTACAGCTACTCAAATGGACTAACATGAAGTAAGCATATTATATCTTAGAGATAAATCATATCAGGGTTTGGCTTATTTTGACCTGGTGATGATTTATCATCATCTGGAGTTGAAATTTAAGTGGAAGCCTGCAGAATAAATATATATAGCAGGCCTTATATTTGGTTTTCATTTTAGGAGAAGCTTCACGTTACGGCAGAGCTAGAAGAAAGTCAAAAGAGAATTGCATTTGGAGTCAGGATATTGAATTCTTGCCCCGACTCTGCCACAACCCCTCTGTGCTGGAACACAACTCCCTCAACTGCACGATGAAGGGGTTGAACCACGTGGCTCTAAGCTCACTTTCAGCCCTCAGAGGGGACAACGTGGGCCGACGGACTAAAATTGCAGCAGTTCTCGGTACCTTTCTTTTGCCGCCCAGTTCACGCCTGCCTAAGTTGTGAAACAGGGGAAGGCTTAGTTCTCAAAACCTAGGAATTGTTTTGTTGCATAAAAAACTTAAAAAAAAAATCATTGCTAACCTGTCCTACACAAAAGCAGCCAAACCTAAAAGCTACATACCGTATTATTCCACTTATGCGCCGTTCTGGGAAAGCCCAGAACATAGTGAAGAAGAAGAAACCGGAAGTTGCTAGTGCGTTAGGGGTTAGGGGGGTTTACAAACGGGAAGCACAAAAGAATGTTTGGAAGCAAGACAACTTTTCTCTATCTTGCTTACGGTTGATTATGGTGAGAGTACCTGCATTTGTTAGCACTCGCCGACTCATACCCCGATAAAGTAAATTTCACTCACAGACGCATACCCCGGGAAAGTAAATTTCACTGTGTGTAAATTAGAAAATAAAATTTAAAAACTCATCACTGCTAGACATTGCATCATAGAGAAATGCCAGTGTGCTAAAATTATTAATCGCCCACTTTTCCTACCCAGTGCTGTGCCTTCGGGGATAGTACAGCCATTTTTCTTTATCACCAGCCAGATGGTTTCATTTGTAGGGCCCTCCTGTGACCCCCCCAACACTGACCTATTTTTTAAGACAGAATTTAGAATTCCTGCTGTTCAACATAATGAAGTGGAAACATCTCGCCTCTCAGGGTGAGTGTCCAGCTCACCAGTAAGCACGCTTTTAGACTGCCGGCAATGACACAATAACCTTAAGTGCTGTGATCGTCCACTTGGGCACAGACTGAATGCTATGATCATCACCACCCCACGGTGTCCGGTACAATCAACCTGTGACTTCGGTCAACACGTAGTCAGGTCATGCTTCGGCTTCCATCTTGATTTGTCGTGGAATGTTCCGTGGTGAAGTTAAAACAAGTGTGATGGGCGCCGAGAATGAGGAGCTAAGTGGTAAATGGAAAAGGGGGAGATGAGGAAAATAACATAATTTTTCTCCCCATCCCTTAACGCTGTCATTTAGAGTCCAAACAGTTGACCCCACCTTCTCTCAGGGTTTCCTCGTGGTTTTTTTTTTTAATGCAGAATATGCATAAAGTTAATATGCATAAAGTTAACGGTGCTGCAGTTTAGTCTTGAGCTTTAAATTCCATTTCTATAATCTGTCTTCCCATGAGCCCTTCACAGAAGCATTTACTCTGAAGAAAATCACAAGAGTGATTTAATATCTCTTAAGCACATCTTTCCCCAAGTAATTTCTCGTACTAGTCACCAAATTCAAGGTGAATCATCAATTTTGTAATCCTACTGGGACAACTGGGCACTTTTCCTTTTCCAGAAGAAATTGAGAGAGCTTTTAATGCAGCGATTACTTTTTATGGCCAAACAATGTCCTTTTTTTCCCTAAAAAATTAACATGTTTAGTAGACATCAAAAATAAATGGCATGATTAGACCCTACCCAAGAAATATAGCCCTTTCTGCAATTGCCATGACAAAAATTTCTCTCCCAAAATGATAGCTTGTGGCTGTTTTTCTTCTTCTGGATGTTGATTTCTCAAAGCAATTTTCTGGACAAAATGAAGTGTAGCGTTGCCCCCAGCCCTTTTGTCAGTTACATTAAGTGAAAATGACAGTGTTTATTAACCCTCTGGCCTCTCTCAGGGCTGTCCTTTCTGAATCAATTGTTGTGATTTACAGAGTTGAGTACCATCCTGATTTTCCTTTTTTTCCCTGATTACTCTTTCAGCACTAGTGAAAGCTTTGCTTGGTGGGAGATGACATTGTCTCAAATACCTACCAAAGCTAAGATCATTCAGAATTAATATCTCAACGTATAATCCCAACTTTTCCCCCATGCACTGGAAGTAGGAAATTATAACAATGAAGAAAATGTGAGTTTTTCCCCTCGGTGCCCTGCTTTTATTTACACCATGACAAGCCCTTTATCTACATCCTGGAGAAAATGATTTCCCTTCTACTGACCTTTTAAAATTTTGAAACAACTCATTTTCTAATTAAGTGGGAGTAGGCTTATCAAAGCACAACTTACTCTATGGTGAATTGGGCTTTTTGTTGTTTGTGTGTTTGTTTTCAAATTATTTTCATCCAAGTGTGTGGGATTCCTTTAAAATATGGGATGGAACAAAACATCCATGTTTTCCTTCTTGCTCTGCTAGAATTGGTTTAAAAGTGTTTCCGTGGGGGAAGACAAATGTCAACTCAGGTCCTCTGAGAAACAGACGTTGAGGGAGAATGAAACATACCAGGCATTTATTGGGGAATGCCTTGACACAGAGAGAGAGAGAGGAGTAGGTAAGGGGAGTGATGTGGGTCTGGCATCCACAAAAGGAGAGAAGGAAGTAGGTATGGGTTGGCGAAGCATCGGATGTAGTGTTTCTCTGGGTAGGTCTCAGCCAGGCTGGCAGGGATCCCTGTGCAAAGAACACGAAATAGGGGGGTCCGGTAGCAGGAGGAAAGACCTAGCTCCAGCACTCCGCCGTGCGCTGGTGTTTGCTAGGATTGGTCAAGGGAGCATGGCTTTGGCAAGAACACCACAGTGGATCTGAAGGTGTGACGGCCAGTGACATACCTTCCAGAAGGTTCTTTTGGAGGGAGATCTGAGTAGCATATTCCCCTGGCCATCCCATGTGCCTGCAAAGGTCACATGCTATGGCTATCAACTTGAATTAATTAATAAAGATATTTCAGTAATATTCTTCCATCATTAGTTGAACATGGCCTCCATTTAAAGGCTCTCAGGAACCAACTTAAGGGAAGCCATGCTCCAACCTGGCTTACGGCACATCATTTTTGGTTCAAGGATTTAAGGTATGTTTTGATAGAAACTAAATCTCAAGCTGAGCAGATTCATGAACTCGAAGCACGTTGGCTGAACATGAAATACAAAACCCGTGACATTTATTGAACATACTCTTTATGTTTCAGTGTGGGTGTGCATGTACTTGGTGTTACATACTATTTGTTTTATTATATGATTTTATTACATCGGGATTTCAGTTCTTGGACACGCAGGCAAATAACCACCATGATTTGGGCTTGTTAGTCCCTCAGAATGGATCAGGAATGAACAAGTTGAGGTAACGGAGATAAACCAAGGCTGAGTTTTGGGGTGGAGAAGTGGGGTGTGGAAGGGAGGGGGGTCAGGAGAGACTTATTTGCTACAGCTGAGTACAGTGTTATTGAGTCCCCGGCCAGGATCTAATGGCAGGAATTGAGCTACCAAGTCAGAGAAGAAACAGTAGCAAAACCAATCTAATGTGATTCAGAGGTCAAGGAAGCAGGCTATTACTTCTGTTCAGAGACAGATGCCATCTCAGAGTCTGCCCGGTTTGGGACTGGTGATCCCTTCCTGGAACATCAGAGGAAAGGAAAGGGTAGAAAGGGGGAAGCCAACATATGCCATAACTGAGCAGAGCTATCCACTAGGCTGGGGCCAGAAAAAAAGAAAAAGAAAAAAAGAGTATGTGAGTGTATTCTAAAATACGTCTTACTGATTCTTAGTCTTCAGATTCTTTATTTTTCATAAGGCATCTATAAATAATTTGACAAGCCAAATTCTACTCATCGTAAACACCTCAGCTTAGTGTCACCGATGTGGAACACTCTGTTCCGACTGCCACAGAAATGAGTAATATATCACATATACCAGTTATATGCTTGGTAAGGCCAGAAACACAATGTAGGAGGGTGTGTGTGGGAGGTTCGTGATGTGGTTTTGCAGACATCCACAAGGTAGGACAGAAATGGCTTACCTAACACCAGATATCCCAAAAGGGATTAGATGTGTGGAGTCCTTGGGAAACTTACACAGGTGTGGGATGCTGCAGAGGAAATCTTTGGTAAAATTTGGGGATTGGGCACAGGGATTAAGCTAGTAGGTTTCCTCTAAAATCATGGACTGTCCACTTGGAGTTTTCAGCTTCTCTTTTATTCTACTTTGGCTTGAGATTCTGGTCCAATGGGAGTCAAGTTAGATTCTTTTTTCTTTTTTTTTTTTTTTAATGTTTTTATTTATTTTTGAGACAGAGAGAGACAGAGCATGAGCAGGGGAGGGGCAGAGAGAGGGGGAGACACAGAATCGGAAGCAAGCTCCAGGCTCCGAGCCTGTCAGCACAGAGCTGTCAGCACAGAGCCCGACTCCGGGCTCGAACTCACGAACCATGAGATCATGACTTGAGCTAAAGTCGGACGTTCAACCGACTGAGCCACCCAGGCGCCCCAGATCCTTAAAAACCAAGTAGTTAAAGTTAACAGGTGTTTTAAACAAAAACCTAGGAGTTAAGTTTACTTCCCAAAATGGCATGACCGAAGGGACTTTATTTCTTTTCTGTGTATCCAGTATGAAAAAGGGAAGCATAAAATAAGTTTATGGAAAGACTAACAGGTACAACATATTCTTACCCGTAGCTAATTTAAAAAAAAAATAAGAAGAAGAAAGAAAAAAAAAAAGAAAGATCTATGTATAAAATTAATGATTTCATAAAGTCAAAACACAAGGATAATGAATCTTGATCTATTTAATCCCAAGCAAACATATTATGGTAAAACCAATGTAAAACAGACCAACAATGAAACAATGTACCTACTAGAAGAAAAAGCTACCAGATATTTACCAGCCTTCGTCATGAACTAGCGATGAAACCCAAAGACACCATTGGTTTGATTGAGAAGGGGATGTCGTCATAACATCAACAACTGAAGGTGGCTTTAGACTTTTTTAATTTGTTATGAAGTTAGAGAGAATGGAGATATTGATGGAGAGAAACTCATGGCACTGCAGACCAAGGGTATGAACCACGGCAGAGAAAGATGAGAAAGCCACTTGAAAAGAAATAGAAACAATTCTATTACGGCCTTAGGGGTAAAATACAGCCCTTTTCCTCAATTCTTTGGCATCTTGTGTTCCATGGGTAGCATGGCCTCTGTAACGCAATTTACTTTCATTTCATATAGTGGCATCCCTTGGCATGTTCCTAGGAAAACCTCAAAATCAAAAAAAAGCTTAAAAGTGAATTAAACTGAACAACAGTGAGTAGCTGTGAGACATTTCCTTTTTCTAATACAGACATTATAAAAGGCCCAGCATGAATGGGTTAGAGCTCTGAGTGAGCCATGAAGAATTTATTTGCAGTTGCTTTAGGTTACAACCCCTTCAGGCAACGGGTAGCCGTGGCGGTGGCAGAGGCAGGCCCCAGTTAAGCCACCAGGGGTGCAAGTTCTTTGCTGGGCGGAGATGCCACTGTTTCTTTCCAGCCTCGTTTGAAAACGCCCACTTACACCGATTTCCCTAACATGACTGCGGTACGTCTGCCAACAGGGGAAAAAGAAGAAAAAGATTCGAAGAGAGGTATTTCAGATGCATAAATCTCCACTGCTTAGTAGGTCTTTCGCTAATAGCAGAAGCAGCAGAAGCCTCTCAGATGGAAAAACAAAATGCGGTTCGATGAGCACAAAAATGCCTGCAACGTGCAATCTGACAATGTTGGCAACCGTTAGGAATGGAAAAGAATTAAACCATTTTCTTACTGTGATCCTGGCCACGTGGTTGGCCTAAACTGCTCCACCCCACCCTCGGATTGATCTCACGAGAGAGGTCTGCCTGCCAGGGCTGGGAAGTTTCAATGGCGTAGTTGAGGCAAGTCAGTAGCTGGCACGCAGTCTATTCCTTCCCCAGAATCATTCCTCTCTCTCTCTCTCTCTCTCTCTCTCTCTCTCTCTCTCTCCCTCTCTCCCCCCCGCGTCTGGAAGAAAGCAAATGTCTCCGGTTTTCCGGGGAAAAGCAAAGCGTAGAAATAGAAAGAACAGGTAAATGGCTTTAGCCTACAATTTTAAAAATAATTAAATCAAGTGTGAGCACATAAAGAGAATGTGGAATCAACGGTTCATTAAGAGAATTAGGCCAAATCGGGGTGCCTGGGTGGCTCAGTCCGTTAAGCCTCGACTCTTGATTTCGGCTCAGGTCGTGATTTCAAGGTTCCTGGGGTGGAAGGAGCCCCTGCCAGGCTCTGTGCTGACAGTGCAGAGCCTGCTTGGGATTCCTTCTCTCTCTGTCCCTCCCCTGCTCGGGCTCTCTCTTTCTCTCTCTCAAAATAAATAAAATGCACAGTTGTTTTTTTTTTTTTTTTTTTAAAGGAAATGATACCAAATAATGTCGTTTCTTTCCCCCTTTCTAAATAAAAAGTGGAGGAGGGAGATAACTTCCTTCTATTTCAGACTGGATAAACAGAAAGCGTCTCCTGGGATAAAATGCCTGACGCCACTTGATGTGATGTAAAAATACAAAGACTGTCCTTTTGCAGGTTGGTTGAGCTGAGAGTAAAGGAAGATAAACAATGCAAGCCAGAAAGCAGACTTTGCACACAGCTCAATGGGGTAAAAGCCATGTTTGGGGTCCCTCCCTTTTGTTTTCTGGCCTGACCTGGTCTGTGAGATGCAAACTTGGCTGGGGACCCAGAGGAAGCCGGGGACCTAAGCGCAGAGGGAGGTCTGATCAGACGTGCCAAACGCCTGCCTCAACACCCCGGGAGAGATGGAGAAGTCCCTTAGTTATAAACCAGCACATAAAGATATCATTTTAAAGAACATCACAGGTTGGGTAGCCTGGAATCAATCCGGGAAAAGATGCTCAAATCCTTTAAGGGGGTGGGGGGGGGGGTATATATCTTTCTTGAAAGACATTTGGAGACATTTCATATTCATTGATAGGAAGACTCGCTATAGTGAGGATGTTATTTCTTCCCATACTGATTGATTGAATTAACGAACTTTCCAAGCATAATCCCAGGAGGGTTTTGCATGGAACTTGGTAAATTGACTCCATTTTATTTAAAAGCAGAGAACCCTAAAGAGCCAACGTATTCTTTAATAAAAAGTATAAGGCGGTAGCTGGGGTGGAGAGAGGACTTGGCCTTCTAGAAATCAGTAACTGGTCAAGACAGGAAGCTAGCGGTGCAGGGTTATATAAACTGGTGAGCAGAAAATGACAGAGTCCCGAAAATAGATGTGGATATATGTTGAACTTCAACATCTACAGAGCTGCAGTCATAGTTCGGTGAAGAAGGAATATAGTATTCAATAAATGGTACTTGGGCAGTTGGTTATGTATTAAGAGAAAAATCTAAAAGAATTCCTTAACGACCTAGATTTTAGAGGTTTTTTCTTTTAAGAAGGCAATGCACATCATAGGGAAAATAGTAAACTCAAGTATTCCTGAATTAAGATCAATTTATTAAAAGACACTACAACAAGAGGGGCTCCTGGGTGGCTCAGTCTATTCAGTGTCTGACTTCGGCTCAGGTCATGATCTCGGGTTCAGGAGTTGGGAGCCCCACCTCCGGCTCTGTGCTGACAGCTCAGAGCCTGGAGCCTGCTTGGGATTCTGTGTCTCCCTCTCTCTCTGTCCCTTCCCTGATCGCACTCTGTCTCTCTCTGTCTCTCAAAAATAAACATTAAAAAAAATTTTTTTTAAAATACTTTAAAAAAAGACACTACAACAAGAATGAAGAAACAAGTCACAAACTGGAACAAAAAAGGCATTTGGGGGGCATGATTGTCCAGAAAGATCAATATCCAGAATGTATGAAAAACTCTTAAAAGTCAAGAAAACAACAATCCAATTGAAAGTTAATAAATAATGCGCACCAAACCGACAGGCATTTCAGAGAGGATGAAACACAAAAGGCCCATCAACAAACGCTCAGACTCATTAGTAACCGAATTAAAACCACACACAAACTAAGCATCTTACCTCAGCCACAGGGGCAGGTATTTAAAACGAGGAAGTTTGGTTAGTTTGTAGCAAATGCAGAGGGTGCCTTCAGGCAACCAACATCAGCGATGAAAAACCCAGTGAAGTAGAAGGGCCCACAGTGATACCTGGGCTGAATCCAAACGGCCCCATTAGACGACCCACCTCAAAATAACCCTGGGCCCTAGCTGACCTATGGGTTACTTACACCCGGGCACAGTTACCAAAAAAGGAAAATTCCAAACATCCCCATACCTCCTCACCTCTCCCCCCTCCCCACATAACTACAGCCCCTCACCACTACCTCTTCCCAGACTCCTTTTCGGCCCGGTCTGCTTCTCCCTTGAGGTGTAGTCAGCAAACTCCCATCTCCTTAGTTCTTCCTTGAGTGAATTCTTTCACCGCCCTTGCTGAGGCCTCCAGCCTATAGGGTTGCCCCACAGCTAACGGGAACTTTTCAGCTCTGCCATTAGACTGCAGACTGATAATTGTTTCGGAAAGCCTTTTGATCCTTCTTAGTGCATCTGAACAGGAAAACCCGCAATAACCCACCACGCCCCCCCTGCCCGCTTTGTTCCTTAGAGAAACTCCTGCACTTGTCCAGCAGAACCCAAATGTAAGAGTGTTCACGGTATGATTCGTAACAGCAAAAAACTGGATGCGAGTAAAAAGTAAAATTGATCTAAAAAAAATTGTATTGAAAATGAACGCAAGTAAAAAGTGAAGTTGATATAAAAACAAATGTATTGAACAATGAACCAGATGTAGCCACAGGCATGCCTCTAAAAATATCATGTTAAAGAGAAAAGCAATTCGTGCAAGCACACATAGGGTATGAAGATCCCATGTATATAAATTAAAAAAAAAATTCAGCTATTGTTTCTGGATATATACGTACATGTGTGGTAAAAGTGTAAAAAAAGGAAAGTTAATTAAAAACTACATTTGGGATGGCAATTGCTTCTGGGGGAAGCTGGGAAATAATTATGAAACAGTACCAAGGGAACATCGAAGTACGTTCCGTATCATAAGCTTGAGGGTAGATAGAAGTGTCTGTTTATTATTATTTTCAAACAGTTGTATGTTAGCTGCATGTGCTATTGTGATATAATAAGAAAGATTTATATTTTGGTCTTCAACCCCAGGATCCTGGCCAGAGCTCACAAAACCCTTGTAATCTCCTAAATGCTAACAGAGATAGGAACATCTTTGGTTACAATATTTGGTTTTTGTCCCCAGTTCCTGAAATAGCTCAGGAGTTGAACAGTAAAGGTGAAAGAAGCATTTTTTGTTATTCATACCAAACCCTTTTCTAAGGCAGTGGAGTTTATGTTAATGAAGTGACTTTGAAGAAACTCCCAAGTGTGGGGGCTGGTTGCTGGGGAAACTAACCACGTGACTAGAGGGTTGGAACTTTTAGCCACCCTCCCCCCCTCCATTTACAACTTCCAGGAGGGGAGAGGGGTTGGAGGTTGAGTCCAGTCATCAAAGGCCAGTGACTTAATCAATCACATCTGCGTAACTTCAGGGGTTCAGAACTTCCGGGTTGTTGGGCAAGAGTGCATCTATGTGCTGCGGGGGGGGGGGGGGGGGGGGTTAGCACACCCCAAACGTCCTCTGAAACAGACGCTCCTGTGTTCACTTGGAACTCTCCCAGATGTTGCTAGATTTAACTCTTCACCTAGCTCTTCATTTTTATCCTTTAAAATATTTTTTTGTGGTCAATCAATAATAGTACATAAACTGTCAGCCTGTGTTCTGTGAACCATCCGAGCAAACTACTGAACCCAAGAAGAGGTCATGGGCAGCCATGCTTTTTTTATAGCTGTTGGCCAGAAGTTCAGGGCACAACCTGGGACTTGTAATTGGCATCTGAAGTCAAGGGTGGTCTTGTGATATTGAGCCCTCTGAACCCGAGGGGTCTGTGCTACCTCTAGGGAGTAGTCACTGTCATAACTGAGCTGTGGGATGCTCTGTTGATGTCCACAGAGAATTGGCATTTGTTTGGTATGGAAACTTTCGCATTGGTGCCCGAAGTACTGAGTGTAGAGAAATAGTGTTTTCCATTAGTGTGCTTTTGGTTTATGACATCTCACGGTAAATTTCAAGCGCCACAGGTAGAGCGTTACTGATTTTATTACAGAGCAAAATCTTGACAGTTGGGTATATTTACAGCTAATGCAAATAATGACCTAAGAATATTTTTTGGAAAGTCATGGAACTTCGCCCTAGAACTTGAACTCCTTCTTAGTCACTGCCTGTGTCCGTGTGATCTTGAGGGCTCTCATCACTGTTGTTGAAGTATTTGCCTTGTGCAAGGGCAACATATAAGCTGTTGCTGAGTTGGTAGCATCCTGAGTAGTACCGGTTAAATTCCCTCTATTAGTGTGTCTTAGAATCTAGAACCAGGCTAATGGGAAGGAGAGTGGGAGAGACTGCACTTGAAATCTTAGGGGGCGGGCAGATTATTACCGTATATATGATCAGCGACCTGCAAATACTTGAAGTCAGTTACATGAAATAATAAGGAGATTTCTTCTGTATTGCTCCTGAGAAGGCCTTTGCCCGCTTCAGGGAGGCAGCGTTTAGCTCATCATGAGAGGGTACGTTGCAAAAAGTTGAATTATTTGGGGGCGCCTGGGTGGCGCAGTCGGTTAAGCGTCCGACTTCAGCCAGGTCACGATCTCGCGGTCCGTGAGTTCGAGCCCCGCGTCAGGCTCTGGGCTGATGGCTCGGAGCCTGGAGCCTGTTTCCGATTCTGTGTCTCCCCTCTCTCTCTGACCCTCCCTCGTTCATGCTCTGTCTCTCTCTGTCCCAAAAATAAATAAAAAACGTTGAAAAAAAAAAAAAAAAAAAAGTTGAATTATTCAACTAAAACTGGAAACTGAGACGACAGGTACACTAGTCGTGTGTTTCATTCCTGCTAACAGCCCCACTTTCCCGAGTTTCCATCCAGACCCTTAAAATTACTGTTATCCCACAGACTAGGACATTTCTTGTATAAAAAAGTAGAGTCCTATTTACTTGTCATCGTGTTCCCATAAATTATCATAGGTCCTCTGAATTAAACAGAGCTGATGAAAAGGAGTTAAGGTGCTCGAAGACGCAGATCCGCTTTCCTCCAGGAAACAATCAGTTCTTCTCCTTTTTATGAAAATCCTTCTCCTTGGCTTACATCGGTTTGGTTCTCAGTGGCAGTATCTCCGTTCGCTCTCTGTAGTTTCTGACCGCAATCTGGACGTGACACTGAAGATTTATTCAGAACTGTGTTCGCTCCGTCAACAGTTGGAGAAAGTGGATTAGGCAGTTCGAGAAAGACCCATGATGCAGAGGTCAGACAAAAAGCGAATGCAGCTCTCGGGCAGGGAGGGGTGGTAAATTTCCAGAAGTCATGCCCTTTCCAATGTCAAGATGGCACGTAGGCATATGAACCACTTTATACCAGCTCAGGGTACAAAGATGCCATTACCTCTTACTTCCTCGGCTTATTGCTCAAATCCCCTGAATAGTTAGTGGGAAACAGAACCTTTTTTGAGGGCTTTCCTACCCTGCTACTGCTCTCACATTGTCAAAAACAAACAAGCAAATGAAACAAGAGCTCTGGAGGTTGACGACTGGTTTGTTGGAAGTGAAGAGGGACAGCCTTCTGATTCTCCGCGGCTTCTTACTGCCACAGGTGTCACGTGATCTTGCAGAAGCATGTCCCCCCCTGCCCTGATGCTTTCTGTAGCTGCCGGTGGCGACTCACCCTTGGACCTTTACCTGCATCCAGCATTGGTTCCCCACGTGACAATACCACGCCGGGGTAGTTAGCCCCCCAGGAGCATGAGATCCGGTCACACGCTTACGCCGACACCAGTCCTCACCCTCAAATCCTTAAGGTCCTGACCCTGAGTCGGGATCTTTAGCTCAGGTGCCCTCTGCCATTTTAGGCATGTGTCCCTTTGGCCGTCTTGGTGTCTCTTCCCAGGACCTCTGCAAAGCACTGTATATCATGTCATTTACACCACGGAAGCTCACAGTAGAGGGGTACTCTAAGCCCCATTATACAGATAGAGCCGCTGAGGCTTTCAAAGGTTTACATAGCTTGCCCAAGCTCTACTGTCGTAAGAGGTGGGCAGGTTTCGGACCAGGTCCGTGTCTCTATTCCATGTCCCCGAGGCGGCCCGAGCTCTTGCCTGGAACCAGCAAGGGGCTGCAGGCCTGGAGATGGGACAGTGGATGAGGGAGGGTAGGGCAAGAGGAGGCTGTCCTGGGTGTTCTCACCCCTTCTGCACAGAGGAGGCACCTGCAGCCCATCCTTTCCTCCATTTCTTCATGTCAGGCTCTTGTACCTATAAGGTCCTCACAGGTTCTTTGGATGCATTTCCACAGGGAAACAGCAAAGCTTTTTTCGCTTTGTTCTATCACCTAAATACAACCATTCCCTACGTCTCAGAACAGGTAACACAGCATGTCCTGACTGACACAATAGATATTTACAGAGCAAGCTTTGAGGGCTTAATAAATGCCTCTTATTGCCAGCACTGAATACATTTTTTTTTTTTTTTTTTGGTCCGTACCAACATTCTAAAGTTCCAAAGTTCAAGGTACACAATGAAAACCTTCTAGATGGAAAAATAAAACTGGAAAACTGAAATACAAACAAACCTGTGTCCTTTTAGGTTTTTTTTTTTTTTTTTTTTAACCAAATGAAACTCATTTAAAATTTTTCTGATGCTCAGTTGACCACCTCGGCCGTCACTCGACCAACTAGAGTCTTTGGGAGAACAGACATATTTCTGGACTTGGGGGAGTATGTTTGTCAAAATCCCTGCTATCCATGGAATAAAAGCTAAGGATACAATACTTCACTTCTCAAGAAGAGGAAGGAAAGAAACGCGCTTGATTTTGTTATTAGGCGTGCACCCGGGCTCCCTTATAAAACAGAGATGAGACCAGAGGGTGTCTCGGTGAGTAATGAACAGCTCTCTCTGTTCATTAGCTGGCTGAGGCAGTGGCCAATAGCCAACACAGCACCAAGTAATAAAAGCAATGGCTGTGTGGGCTGGAGGTAAAGGTGTCTGAGGGAAAGGCAGTGACTAAGTCTCCACGAATCGCTGTTTCATCAGTGCCTCATGGTTGGACCTTCCGCAGGGAAGGCTCAGGTTCCCACTCAGACTTCTAGGCATCTGTCCAGAAGGTGGGGGCTGTCTGAAAACCCTTAAACTATGTTCACTTAATCCCAAAGAATGAAATAAATATGAATCCATACCGATATAAGTAAATGACTGACTCAGTAAATGAATGGAGAAAAGAGATATCTCTTCCTTATAGAAGAATTCTAAATACAACTTCCCCCTTGGGAAGGTGGGGCCTAATTCTCCCCTCCCTCCCATCCCCACCTCTGGGGGACAGACTAGACATACTGACTTGTTTCCCAATAATAGAGTAGGGAAGAGGAAAATGGTAATTTTGCAGTGGAGACACCTGAGAAATGCTTGCTCACCCTGGTGACATCACCAGGGATGTCACATGAATGTCACCTACTCCCTGATACAGGTGACAAGAATGAGATGTCAGCTCCATAGTCCCAGTCTCATCATGCGGAAGACAAACAAATCGGATTACCTGGAACCCTGGCCAGCCTTCCTCAAGACTGTGGAGGTCCTGGAAGACAAGGAAAGACTGAGACACTATCACAGACCCAAGGAAACTCAGTAGATGTGAGGACTAAATGCAATGCTGCACCCCAAACTGGACCGTGGAAAACTTGGTATAATCCCTACAATTCACTTAATAGAAGTGTGCCGATGGCAGGTTCTTAGCTTTGATAAACGTGCCATGAAGACATTAGATGTTGACAATCAGAAACCCAGGTAAGGGGTACAGAAGCTCTGGGCTCTATTTTTGCAGCCTTTCCGCAAATCCAAAACTATTCCAAGATAAAAAGTCATTTAAAAACAACAACAACAACAACAACAACAACAACAACAACTAAGGTTATTCCATAGGAAAGGAGTAGGTTATTCGGGCTGTATACGCCTTGGTGTATTCTATAACCTGATTCACAATTTGATATCCCCCCGCCACACTGGACTAATTTTTGCAAAACGGCCTTTTGGTATCTAGAGTTCTAATTCTTTATATGCCTTTTGAAATCAAAATGCTTGCTCAAGCAAGTAGCTGTTGATGATCTTCAAGCAGCTAAGGTGTACACAGCGTGAGACCGGAGGGCAAGCCTAAAGAGTTGATTGAACTTTCGATTTTAAAACATTTTCATGTATCCTCACTATGAATAACTCCCTGCGTAGGGCAGCAACACTGCTGATCAAGGCTAGTGGTCAGGAAGGCCCGGGCAGAGCATGATAACCTGTTCTGGACAGGGAACTCACCCCACCCTCAGAGACCTTCACAGGGCAAAAATGGCCTGGGGTGGCAGGAAGAAGAAAGGAGAATGGTGGGCTGGTGTTCTCTTACTGTATCCCAGTCCTGTCCTAACGTGGCCTCCCAGCTTGCCTATCACTAACGCCTTGACTCTACCCAGAGATCTGCGTCCCCTGTGCAGACCTGCCCACCTCCATCCCTTGACAACTGCCACCAATGTCCTTGAGACGGCGGGAGCCAGGGGTCCCAGTTCCTACTGCCACAAGGGCTAATGGGCAGGGTGCGATTCTGCAGCTAGAATTGGAGACGCTTTTCCTCCAGAAAATTATTGTAAACTTGGCTTCTTTGGAACCTTAACCTCGCACTGTTTTCTCACGCTTTAACAGATGAATCTACGTAGGCTTAGGAAAATAAGCACCATTTGCTTGCACTGTTTCTCTGTGGAAATGCGTTTCAAATTCTAAACTGTCAGTGTATAACAGATCATCTGGAACATTTAGAAGGTGGGCGTTGCTTGATCAAATGAAATTATCAGCCCTGATATCTGAAGGTGGAAGATATAAACCTTGGCAGGAAAGATAACAATCAACTCAATTTCACACAGAATTTCAGATGCAAAGAGAAAAGAAAATGGAATCAAAACAGGGGTAAGCCATGTGAGATTAGCTCTCCCCAGCTAAATGCTGCAGAAGTTCCCAGGCTGGGGTTGAGTTACGGGACACTCCAAGGCAGAGACATTGTTAGGTAGAGCATGTGTCTTTCATAAATGTTGCAGAGGTTGGAAAACAAGACTGAGGCATGAAATCATTTAGTACTTGACTCTCACGATGCCCTCTTTCAAAATGGAAAGGTCTCTCTTCGTTTTCCTTTATGCATTGCAACGGCGAGTTACACATTTTTCATGAGAATTGAATGGGTACACAGATAAATATCTTCCTAGGGGCCAGTGGAAGAGGGGAATTTGAATTCCATTATGAGTTTTCTCTCGAAGAGACTATCGTAAAACAATCACGTTCACAATCCGATGGCACTGATACATTTTTGGGAATGGGACCATTCTTTTTTTTTTTTTAATTTTTTTTAACGTTTATTTATTTTTGAGACAGAGAGAGACAAAGCATGAACGGGGGAGGGTCAGAGAGAGAGGGAGACACAGAATCTGAAACAGGCTCCAGGCTCTGAGCTGTCAGCACAGAGCCCGACGCGGGGCTCGAACTCACGGACCGCGAGATCATGACCTGAGCCGAAGTCGGCCGCTTAACCGACTGAGCCACCAAGGCGCCCCGGGAATGGGACCATTCTTTATTTCACTTTGCCGTGAAAAGCGACTCACAACTTAGGAAACTTTCTTCCTTCACCAGGTAAGTCCTTTTTTTTTTTCCTTTTAATGTTTATTTATGTTTGAGACAGAGAGAGACAGAGCACGAGCAGGGTAGGGACAGAGAGAGAGGGAGACACAGAATCCGAAGCAGGCTCCAGGCTCCCAGCTGGGCTCGAACTCATGGACTGTGAGATCATGACCTGAGTCGAAGTCGGATGCTTAACCGACTGAGCCACCCAGGCGCCCCCAGATAAGTCCTTTTAAATGCATGATACGTTTTCCGCTTTTGAGTTTTACCCTTTTGTGTCATCAACTGATTAGGATCCTCTCACAAATTGTAGGACAAAAACACATCAGTGTCTTATGCTGATGGGAAATTAAAATGCAACGTTTATCTTCTGTGAAGAAAAGAGGTAATAGCTTTAGATACGGGGCTAGGGCTGTATGTCAGAAAGCCTCGGTTCTAGCCATTTCTTTGTCAAAGTTGCTTCAGAGTCGGGAGGTGACCAGGCAATGGGGAGTTGTAAGAGCTGATTTTCTGATCTGCTCTTTCCACTACGGCACAGGTATCATCTTCTGTGTTGGAAAATCGTGTTCACTTTGCCACCCGTTGGCTGTCGGGGGTCCGCGATGCACTTAGCCCACTGCAGTGAGCCAGAGGCTGGACCAGTGTGCACGATGGAGAAAACCTTGTGCTGTCCACTCAGGTGGGTGAAGGACCCAAAGTCTCAGAAATCTTACATAAACCTCAGAAGTACGTTTGCATGTGAGTTTCTTGAAGCATCATCTCTAATAGAAGAATTAGGAAATCAGGTACAAAAGTCCCTCTTACATCTCCCAGCCCCCGGATCTTTTTACCCACCAAGTAAGCTGTTGCCCCATGGATGCTCCTGGTACAGGAGTCCCCTCAGGGACTGTGGTCTCTCTGAGGTAAAGAGATAAAGTGAGAGGCCCGTTTAAATAGAAGAGTCTAATCCAAATTTTTGACATTGTGATGCCTGCCAATTGTGCATTTGGGGATTGAAAGCCCTCAAATTTAGCTCACAAGTAAGCTTTTTCAAAATTTTATAGGGGTGCCTGGGTGGTTCAGTCAGTTAAGCATCCGATTCTTGATTTTGGCTCAAGTCACGATCTCCCAATTCGTGAGTTCGAGCCCCACGTTGGGCGCTGTACTGACGGTGTGGAGTCTGCTTGGGGTCCTCTCTCTCCTTCTCTCTCTACCTCTCTCTTTCTCTCAAAATAAATAAATAAACTTAAAAAATTTATGCAATCCAAGCTTCTCTCCACAATGCCAGAGAATTAAATTCCCTCTCTTACTTTGTGCCACACCATTAATGATCCATTTCATACAATCACAACAGACACCATTAATCGGAAAACAGTAGCAGAGGACATTCTTGGCGTTTACTTTGGTGTTTAATCTTGTGAGTATCTCTTCCTCTGGTGACACTAGAATATATGACAATATGTATACACATGTGATGATTATTTCATTTCTCTGCGTCAAGGATTCTGTGACTCCCCTGTGGCCAAATTTTCGGTAAATGAAAGCTTTCCGACCCAGAAGGTCCATATCGTTTATCAGATTTTTAAAAGGGTCCTTTTGCCAAAGTCCAAGAATCACTTTTACAAGGCACACTTACGATAGTAATTTGTTTTGTGTCTATGTAATGTCTGTGACGCACGCACACACACATGTATACATATATCTATGTACGACACATTAGCACATATATGCCTTAAATTGAGCTGTCAAAGCAACCTGTATGGGTTAAATTCTCTAATATTGAATTCGTTACCCATAATTTACTCTTTTTCTTCTAAAGTTCTAGGTTTAAAGATCGATTTCAGGTATGTGTCAGGTATGAGTCTGTACCAATGCCTTCAGGAGACACACGGAGGCTGAGACGTAACCTCTCATGCAGGCAAAGAGCAGGTGGATGGAGACAGTTCCCAAGAGGGGAGGGGTGCGTTTGCTCAGGAGGTGAGCCTGGCTTCCTCCGCAGACCATTTGCCCATGTCACAGCTTTAGCTTGTGCTGTTTAAAGGTGCCGCCTGCCTTTCCATAAATCCACATGAACCCCATCAGACGCTAGCCTGGTGTCTTGACAAAGTACGTTATCTGTGGGGCAGAGAACAAGCGTTCTTATACCACCTTCAAAACATGTGCAGCAGTAAAGCTCATTGACGGGGTATTTTCAAAAAAAAAAAGGTATAAGCTAAATAAAAAGTATTAATTATTTTACAGACATTACTGACTTGGCATAATAATATTTCACTGGACCTTGACCATATTTCTGTCTGCAACTCCTAGCCTTATTTGCGTGTATGGGAATGAACATTTTCTGCAAAGACTTGAGGAGAAATTTAGTACATAAATATAAAATGGAATCCCGGAGCGCCTGGGTGGCTTGGTCCGTTAAGCGTCTGACTTTGGCTCAGGTCATGATCTCACGGTCCGTGAGTTTGAGCCCCGCATCGGGCTCTGTGCTGACAGCTTAGAGACTGGAGCCTGTTTCAGATTCTGTGTCTTCCTCTCTCTCTGCCCCTCCCCTGTTCATGCTCTGTCTCTCTCTGTCTCAAAAATAAATAAACATTAAAAAAAATTTTTTAATGGAATCCCATTTGTTGAACTTATAAATGAAAAATTGAAATTCTGGCCATCTAAGCACATGGAAATACAGAACAAATTTGCGATGATGTTTTAAAACTGTCAACACCAAACTCAATGACATTAGATAACCATCGTTGCAGCTAGCTGTATATGGCATATATAGATATAATTAATGACAGTTAAAGGAAAATACTTCAAATTTCTAGACTTCCGTGTAGCAACTATCCTTTCTAAGACATCATGTAATCTCATCTCTTGTTGAAAACTTTCTTAATTTATATGAATTACTCCTAAGTTGCATTCGGGATCATGGATCCCAAGCCCACCCTAGAAGAAAGTCTTAATGAGGAATTAATAATGTAAATGGTTTTGCTTACATCAGACATAACTTTGATGTCAATTAGTTTTACGCAGAAGGGCATTCGAATCAACATACCTTTGAGGAAGAAATGTTCTTGGCGCGATACTAAACACGTAAGAGCTACTCTAATTATGTTTAATATCCTTGGCACAGTGTCAGATTCCTGCGGTATTGAAAATTACAGTGGGAAGGTCTTTTCCAAAGTGGTTTCTAAAACAAAGAAAGCCTATACACAATAGGCACACACGTACTGCTGGAACTTGATGTGGAACGTGAGGCCTCTGTGTCCAGGGAGGAAGATAATAAACCCTGCCCGAACTCAACTCCCTGGCACAGATCAGATAAGAGCCAAGGGATACAACCACAGGACGTTTGGTACCCAAAGGGTGCAATGAAATCAGGTGTGATTTCGGTAACTGGTGGCCCTTGGGGATCAAAAATGTGTGGCCCCAGTGACAGAAAATCGTGCTCTGGTAACACTAGAGAATCACTTATTAATTCATTGATTGAGTCATTCAGTCATTCACCAAATGTCTTTTGGTAGCCTATTATCTGCTAGACAGCAAGCTAAGTACTGGGGAAGCCACTCTACCCTATGACGATTTCAGGCTAGTGGGAGAGAAAATAAGCCATTATAATATAGGGTAATAAACACTCTGGTAAGAGTTCACATTTTGGCATGGAGACCAAGATAGAAGTCTTCTCGCATACCTGGGGAAGCACTGACTGGACAAGTGGCCATGAAAGCAACCATGTGAGTACCTAGTAGTACTCAGACTCAGGTCTGATTGGCAGCTAGACCATTAAGAGCCAGAGTACTACGAGCAACATAGTTAGCTCTTATCTCTGGGCCCTACAAGGTCATGGTTAAAGCTAAACTAAAACAGAAACAACCACTAGTTATGAAATGCCAACCACAGTAATTGCTACTCATGAAGCACTAGTTTTGTATCAGGAATTAAGCGAAATGGTCTAAATTTTTGCAGCGTTATATGACCAGTCACAGTGCTAGGAATTTATCCTGTATTATTTCTAAAAACTTAGAACAACCCTGTGAGATTGTCCCCATTGGCCCTATTTTCCAAATGGGAAAACAAAGGATAGATACCGTTTAATAACTTGCTCAGGTTTATACATGACAGGACTCACCCCCAACCTATAAATCCTAAATTAGTGCTAAATCTCCTCGTTAGACTGTATCGTGCTTCAGAGACTTCCGTCTACAACATAAATGGGACAGAACTTGGGGTTGTAAAGCCAGCTGCAGGCAAATCCTGGAGAATTCAGGAGAAATGAGGTGAAAGCAGACTGATAGATGTCAAACATGCCTGATTCAAGTAATGGTAATGTTAACGATAGAACGATAATAACAAATTTGACGGAAGTGAATTGTTATGTAACATCGGTGATAGCAAACACTTAGTGTTTCCACCTGACTGGCATCTAGTCTCCTTTTTTCTGGTCACAAAACCTCAGAACCCCTCACTTGTCCTGATTCTGTTTACTTCAGGAGGGATCCATTCACCCACTTGAACTCCTAGCCAAAACTCTGGGCATGAGCTCATGACCCGGGCCCAGCCATACATTATTTATATGGTTTTCAGGGTTGCCACATGACCCGGTTCTGGCCCACTGAGGGTCACCCCCAGTACTTATTTTGTTATCTACAAAAATACCCATGCTGGCTGGATACAATATCCAACCTGGACTTGTACTTTATCACCTTTGAGACGGTCTGCTTGAGAAAGACACACAGACTGAAATGGAACTCGGGGACAGAAGGAGAAACTCCTGATGATACCAGGATCACATCTGAAGCCATCCCACCCCTAGATTTTTCAGATAAGCGACCCAGTGATTTTTCAGTTAAACGAACCAAGCTCGGATTGGGTTTCTGACCTTTGCCGCTGAAATTCCCTTATAATACTCCATTCTGACAGTGTGCATGCATTAATTAATTTCATGACATCTAGTTGTTGTCACAGCCCTCTAAGGTACAGCACATCTTGCATGGGGTAGAGGTGGGAAATACCCAGGCCTATGTCACAGTCAACAATCCGAACAAGTATACACTAGCAAACACTAGAATCAGAATATTGTGTAACAACTCTAGCCGGCATTGCTACCCTAATCGGCATAGTTACTACTTTGGGTTCAAACAGGTGTTATTCAATTAAAAAACACCAATGTTATTGCCTGACAAATTACCCCTAAGTCTGGTATTTCCCTGGAGCCCGGTCCCATGATGTTAGCTCCTTATAGTGGAACATGACTTCCTTTCTAAGTTTCTATTCTTTGCCCATCCTGTTCATTGGGACTCCTGTCTGGGACATGAAGTATGTTGGAGTAGGGTCTGAGTAGTTCTCAGAGCAATTAGAAATAAACAAAAGCATTACCAGTCGGCGTGTCCACACTAGCAAGTAGCAGGAGTGAGCAAACTATGTGAACCTGGGTACCTTGAAGATGCCCCCAGATGAGCAGATTCTGGCCCTAGACCATGAGTAAAATACTGTCAAGAAAAACCAGTGGAAAACCTGATTTGAGGGGCGCCTCGGTGGCTCAGTCAGTTACCCGTCTGACTCTTGATTTTGGCTCAAGCCATGATCTCCATGGTTTCGGGCTCTGTGCTGGCAGCGTGGAGCCTACTTGGGATTCTCTCTCTCTCTCTCTCTCTCTCCCTTTCTCTCTCTCTCCCTCCCCCACTCGTGTGTGTGTGTGTGTGTGTGTGTGTGCGTGCTCTATCTCGCTCTCTGTCTTTCTCTCCCTCTCAAAAATAAATAATAAAATTATTAAAATACAAAATATTTTTTTAAAAAAGAAAATTTGATCGAACTCAAGAGCCCTATAGGATCTTGGTAAACATGATCATGAAACCACAATTGTAAGCCCATCGTCAGGCAAAATTATAGCGCATTCTCCATGCAGGACACTTGTTTGACTGTCATGAGACATAACTCCCACTGAAGACAAAGTCACAACTTCAAACTGCAACACATCGGAAAAGAAAATCCAGAGACTTACAACTGAGATATTGGGCATTTATAGAACTAGAAATAATTAGGCAGACGAAGAAAGACTTAAAAGTCTGTGCAAACTATTTAAAAAGAAAAAAAATGAGTTAATATATAATACAAACAGGAGGTTATAAAATAATAATGGACCAAGTGAGGAACCAAGGAAAAACATATGGTAGTTGAAATAAACAGTTAATGCAAACAGATGCATTAATCAATGAAGGGGACAAAGTGGAAGGGTACTCAAGTTAACTGGAATACAGACGAGAGAAATCGCCAGGGACATAACCCAAAATGTAATGAGAAGGTAAAATAATGAATGGAAATTAAAGAAGAAATTTGGAGGGAGAGCAGGATGAGAAATTTTAACTTGTGTCAAATGGCTGTGCTCAAAAGAGATAATAAGTGGAAAGATAATATTCCAAGAAATGAAGACCAAGAGTTTAAGCCTTTCATTAATTAAACCATTAATTAATCCTTTAATTTCCCAGAAATTAGGAAAGACAGATTTCAGAAGGAAAAGACCAGTCTAGTAAGAGATCTTTTAAAATTCTACACTTAGCTTAGTTGAAATTCAAGATTATCAAGGACAAAGAGAAAATATGGAAATTCTCCACAGAGGAAAATCAAGTTAGGAATAATTGATTGATTCAAAATTATTGAATAATTCAGATTCATGGCATAATTCTCATCTACAGGGATAGATTCCAGAAGGCAACCAAATAACATCTTCAAAGTGCTAAAGAAAAATTATTGTAAACCTAGATAAAATATTTCTTAAGTTGTGAAGGCAAGGTAAAGGCAATTGAAAAAATATACACAGGGCTCAAAAAGTTTACTGCCTATAGACATTTGCTGGGAAAACTACTAATGCTGTACCTCTGTAAGAACGAAAACTAAACCAGAAGGACAATGTGGAATAAAAGAACAATAAAAAATCGTGTATATATAAAAAAAAAACTGAGAAGGGAAAGGGAGAAAACAGATTAGGAATCAGGATGTTGGCCGTGTGTCTTTGGACAGTTTCTTTTTGTCTCTGAACCTGATTCGTTCCTGATCTGTAAAATGCCATGATTGCCTGTGAACTTCATGACTTACTTGGCAAACAATGGCAGGCAGTTTTTTGTGACTGATTTCTAGCTTCCTTCAATGTTACTGGTATTTCATATCCTCTCTCTCCTGCTCTATTTGATCGTATATTCTCTGCTTAAGATTCTTCTTGTTCCCTACAGCCTCGCCTAGCGAGCATTCCTCATCAGTAGATGGGTGCTTAAGGGACACGATGTAGTTACGCTCACACACTCCTCACCATCCACATGCATGCTGACAAGTGTGGCTGTCCCTGTCCTTGACCAAGGTATCCAGCTTTCTAGAGTGTATCAATCATGGTCTGTTAGGTTGCACTGGGGTTGCAATCAACCTCCAAATCTTGGGGGTTTAAAACAAGCAACATCTATCTGTCGCTCATGCCTTATGTCTATTGCAGGCCTGCCCAGGGCTCTGCTGTCCACACCCTTCTCTGTAGGATCTAGGTTACTTCGGCAGCCACTCTCTTGAAACGTAGTGATAAGAATCAAAGAAGGAAGAGAGCAATGCAGATCCCGCACTGGATCTTAAAGCTTGCACTTCCATTCATATTTCCCTGGTCAGACAGGTCACATGACCACACCTGACTCCACAGGGCCAGGAATGGCTGTCCTACCATGTGACTGGACGGAGAACCTCAAATGTTCAGTCAATAGCTCTAATAACTACCACACAGGGGTGGGGTCATTTCCCTCATCAAGTTTTGAAGAACATTCTGGGACAGACTAGCTTCATTTCCTCCTGGACTTAAGTGTTCTACAACAAAGACTGTTATTTTCCACTTTTCAGAGAGTCAGCTCTGCCTCGAAACCTCTTTTTCACCCTGACACATACCAAGAAATGTCAACTCTCCTTGGCAATAAGCACACGGGTCATCTCTTCTCCCAGGAGAGAGGGTGTTGCCAAGAGGAAGGATTCTTTTCATTCTTTCATGACTAACCTGTGAATCAGAAAACATAAGTGGTGGCTCTCAATGGAATATTCTGCCGTGTGAGATTCTGAATAACCTTCTATCCGTTGTTACAAAAAAAATCCACAAAATGGCCTATGATGGTTTACCAGTTGTTATCGGTATCAGAACATACAACCAAGTTTTGGTTAAAAAAAAATAGGTCTCATCTCCTTATCAGTGAAATACAAAGCTGAAATTTACATTCTGGATTTCATTGACGTATCAAACGTTAATTTTTTTTCAATTATTGGTCAAGGTGTATATATAAATATGCATTATTGATTTGTTTGTGGTTTTGTCGCTTATGGATTTCGAGTCATATAAATATGACGTTAAATCCTGGAACTGCCTGTTACTAGCTAACTTATTTTTCTCAGTTACTAGGCCACACGAGTCTCATTTTCTTCACTTAAACAACTGGGATGATAATATCCTTCTAGGAGGTTTTGAGAGGATTCAATGAAGCAGTGTTTGTTTATAAAATGTCTGGCACGGTGCCTGGCCCAACACACAGTAAATATTAGGACTTCTCTTGCCTTGCGTTTTGCTCAGGCTAAAACCGTGCTGCCCTGTTCGGATTGCATCCTGAAATACGATGCCTGAGATGTGTATTTCTTCTTTCAACTAATCATGGAGAATAATGAGTAATTAGGGAATGTAAAAGCAGAATAAATAAAATTCCTGAAGACAGTTGGCTGGCAGAATGGCAGTAATTCAACGTGAAACTTAATTCTGTAGCTTGTAAATTCCCCGTGATGATTGTCTCTAGAGTTCTGGAATTGCATTCCTTCCCCCTCCCCCCGGCCCCCACCTCCTCCAGAAATCCACCTAAATGGCAAACAGGAAGGCTCAGGCTCACAAATCATGGATGCATAATCACCTACTCAGATTTCCACTGTCCTTTATGTATGAGAGGTGACCAAGCACCTGACACTCACAGGGACAAGCACCTGGTGTTTTTCTCCAAGCAGCCATTAGACTTTTCTTATGCTGCCTTCTGGGTGTGTCTTTTCTCTTTTTCACACCGTTTATTCATATTTATTCATCCTTCCTCTTTCTATGTCATCTCTTCTTCTCTCTCTTTGTCTTTCTATAACACTCCCTCCTGCCTACCTCCTCTTTTGAGCCTGGCTTCTTATTCGATATATTTCCCCAATGTTTTCTCTTGCCATTTATGACCTGGTAATTTATTGGTCGCGTATTCCACGTCACCGCCCAATTGCCACTTTCCTTTCAATTCTATTCATTACTTATTGGGAAAAGTAAGGCTTGCCTTCACGCTTAGATCTGTATAATCATCCTAGAATCAGAGGCCACCCTCTGTCCCTCTGCATGACCTCTTCCACAGCAATCTTTGCAGGTGACCACCTCTGTCAGGGCCCAGCAATGGAGAGAAACCTCTTTCTTCAGAATGTGTTTCACGGCATCGTCAGGGAGCTCTGATATTTGGCAAGCCCTTCCCTCTATTTGCGCTGAGTTTACCTCTCCATTATTTCTGCTGGCTTGTCTCAGTTGGATATACTGGAGGCCTCTTCCTCACGAGCCTCCTAAAAATTTGTTATACCCGAGTCTCCTCCTGCTGTAGACACACGTTCTCTATTTTTCACTTAGTACTTTGCCCATGATTGTAACCTGTGTGTGTAAGTTTGACCCTCTTTTTGGGTCCCGGATCTCAGCCGACCCTTCATGCTCTGCCTCCCCGTAACATATGCTGGAAGGATGTTTAATGGGCATCTGTCATCCAGGGAACTTAAAATGGGTTCAGAACACATATTACCCAAGGATAACTTCTTTCAAGCTGATTCCCCAAAAGATGCAACAGGGACAATGGCCAAGCCGTATATAAAATTAGACCCCTAACCCCAAATCTTTAGCAGCAGGTTGAGGAAGCCAACCCATCAACCATAGCAACAGGCCAGGAATCCAACCTGCTATCCACAAGTCAGACTTGTAGGAAGTCAGACCACTCGTTCTAGTAACAACCCAGGGAGCCAAACAATACCCCTTGAAACAGTTGACCCTAAATGGCCAAGATTTGATTAATCATTGATAGTCTCCTTAATTGCTGTCTCTACTTTTAACTTAGGATCAAGCAGAAAAAGCCAAATATGTACCACAAACCAATCACACAGGATACCCCCACCTCTAGTTAGGTGTTTACAGCTTCCCCTGGCCAACATCCTCCAATCAGGGCGCATGTGAGGCCTTCTTTTTTGTTCCTCTATAAAGCTTTCTCCCTCCTCTATCTGCCGTTGAGTGTCTCTGAAACAAACAAGATGATGGTTGTCTCCCTTCCCATAGCAAGCTCTGAGTACAAAGGCTTTGCCCCTTTCTCCGTTGGCCAGTCTTCATTTATTTCCATAGGTAGGAGCTTCGTGGAAGACAGTGGAAATTTTCCCATGATAGAAAACTAATTTTTACATGGAGGAAACACAGCAGAGAGACACAGATCATTTCTAATTAACACCGAGGAGCGTGTAAGGATTTATCTGGACGGGACCCTTGCCTCTCCAGTTCCAAGTCTAGAAGACCACACTGCTGGGATGCTAACCCCCCATCTTACGGTCTTTGTGTCCAGTTTCAGACATCCTTCCCTGTTCTCTCGGAGTTCTCATCTGAACTCAGTCCGTGATAAAAAAGCATACAGAAAGAATCAAACACGGGAAGACATTCTTCTCTAGTTTAGAGATGTATTTTGAAACCGATTCCCTCACTCCATCTCATTCCAGGATATTACTGTTATTACGTGCCAAGAAAAATCTACATCAGTTTAATTTCCAGCTAAAAGAGAAAGGACATGGTGAACTAGCTGTTTAATCAGCTATCTGCAACTTTTGGAAAGTCAGTAAAAGATCTTTTTCTTCCTGCTATTTTTTCTGTAAAAATGCATCATCACAAATGGTGGCGTAACATGACAAATGAAATTTAATTTTCTGCTATTGATCTAGACTCCCAGCAGGTCAAGAGAAACAGGGCAGGGGAGGTGAAGCAGGGAAATGAAGACATTGAATGGAGAGTATTTTTTTTTAATGTTTATTTATTTTTGATAGAGACAGAGGCAGAATGAGGGTGGGTCAAGGGCAGAGAGAGAGGGAGACCCAGAATCCGAAGCAGGCTCCAGGCTCTGAGCTGCCAGCACAGAGCCCGACGTGGGGCTCGACCTCACAAGCCGTGAGATCATGACCTGAGCCAAAGTCGGATGCTCAACTGACTGAGCCACCCACACGCCCCAGTTTTTCATCATTTTTAAGATGAAAATCTTGATGCGGTGCATGTGGGAAATAGGAATGAGTGACGGTGAGGAAGTCCAGGAGGGTCTCTTTCCAGGGATGTCAAAATACACAAGACGGGGACAAAGATGCTTGCTTTCAGTCCCTGGGAAATTTACAGGATACATCACATGGCAACGGCCCATCCATAGTCAGGGACCAACAGCCCTCCAGGAGTTTGTTATTTAAGGCCGTGGTAGAAATAAATGGGAAAGGGTTTTGATCTTTCCACATTTATGCTTATCAGTTATTTAATGCCTACATTATGCTAAACACTGTATTGGCTGCTTTTCACACATACTCTCATTTGATTCTTGTTTAACATCAACTCCTGTTAATTACCCCCATTTTGTAGATGAAGAGACCCAGGCTTCAAGAGACAACTGAACCTGTTCAAGGTCACAGGATGGGTTGATAACAAGCCCAGCTGAGATCTGAACCGAGGTCAGCCTGGGTTAACCACGGAACAGACTCTGGCTTCTTTGAGTTCACACGCTGCGATCACTCTGGGATGCAGCCTTGCTTGGGGGAAGGCAGGCCACCTTGGGACCCTGCACTGGGGGAGTGGAAGCCTGGCCATCGGGACTTCCAAAAAAAAACCTGGGAAGGAAAGAAGCTTCACTAACACCTGTCTGAAAAACGAGAAAATAAACAGTAAAGTTGATCCTGATTTTGACAGCATTTTAAAAGCCTTTGGCATTTGACATCATCGTTCTAGAGACACGATTTACAGAAGATGTTTTTACCCGGAGAATATCATTAACTGCTGGGTTGTTCTCTGTCTTTTGATTCTTGCCTCCCCCGCTGAGCAGAGAACACTCTTTATCTCTGATGCACAGCAGATAAAGAGCACGCTATGTTTGTTGACAATAGGTAGCCAACTTCTTTTTCAGACGCGTAGGCAGAAAGTGGTTAAGTGACTTACCAGTTTTCATAAAATAAGTCAGAGACGGAATAACGAAGAGAGCTCAGACACTTTATATTGTCGGGGCCGGCTTCAGGTTTCCTAGGCTACAGGATCTGTGCGTCAGCCGATAACAGAATCAGTCAGAAGAGAGATATTAAATGGCATCGTTGAGAGTATCTTTCAAACTTAAAAGGGAACGATCACAAATGAATCTTTGTGGCAGAAACAAATTACAATTATTAAAATGGAATAGCTTTTATCCTTCCACAGAATAAAACTTTAGCTGACGGCTGTGTTTTGATAGACTTTTCTATTTAATTTTTTGGTGACTTAATGGAATAAAGTCATGATTTCAGTCACAACAGTATATAGAAAAGATAATTCGAGGAGATAAATACACAGAAGACTGCAAGGGTGAGAAAGTGCGGCAGAGTAAAATTTCCATATGAGGGGACAAAGAATTACAAACACACTGGGGCCATTTTCTGGTCCTCCCAACTGAATGTGCCCGTCCCATCCCATATTGGAACAAGGCAAGTCAGAAAGGGTTCAAGTTCCAGCCTCAGAGAATGCCCACCGGGAAGTCTCCGGATTTTTTCTTTGGTCAGCTGAATGTCTACTCATCTCTACAGGTAGCAAGTGATTTATACACATTAGTAACCGTCCCATTGATGGAAAGGTGCCAAAAATGTAAAGACAGAAAGGGACCCTGGGAGCTACACAGGCACCTGTTCCGTTTTCCTCTGTGTCTGTACGTGTGAGAAGCCCTAAGAACTAGGGAACTAGGTTGGCCTTTGGGCTTTAAACTGTAAATGTCCAGGGACACCTGGGTGGCTCACTCGGTTAAGCGTCTGACTTGTTTTCCACTCAGGTCATTATCCCGCTGTTCATGAGTTCAAGCCCCACATCGGGCTCTGCCCTGACAGTGAGGTGCCTGCTTGGGATTTTTTTCCCCCCTCTCTCTCTCTGCCCCTCCTCTGCTCGCTCGCGTTCTCTTTCTCTGTCCCCAGTTCAAAATGAATAAGTAAACTTAAAAAAATAAAAATTTTCACATAAAGCAGGTGTCTTTCATGACTTGCATTCGTAAGTGCCTAGCTGACACGTTCAGGAGCATCTCAGACCTCAGTGTATCCGGGATTTAACTCCTGGGAGACAGAACTGAGATCCAATTACTAAAAAAGAAGCTTAATTAATCACATTGCACCCTTCCTGCAGAAAGATTATACAAATGGAAGGAAACTGGTTGGATAGAAGGTAGCCCGAAGATTCCATCCAAGCACCCCGTGGGGAGAAGATGCTCTCTCAGGTCAACCAGAGCGTCCTGACTTGATTGTCTCCGTGGGCACAATAGGCTGCAGAACCCAACGCTATCCCACTCGGGAGCCCGGCAACCACCGAGAAGACGGCTTGCACTTTGCCTTCTCCTGTACTCGTCAGATCAGAACGAACATCCATTTCCCTTGAGAACAATGTGTCTCACTACAAACAAACGCATCGCAGGCTGGCCAATTTTATGAGTATGAAGCGACACCTCTAACACATTGACGGCATCATGTTTTTCAGCCCGCAGTGCTAAGGGCCAAATTTTGGGCAGAGTTGATCTCACTGATTTAGAAGCTGCCTTAGTGCTCCTGAGGTGGGGGAGACTCCCTGGGTGCCCCCTGCCCACTGTTAGTGCCGCTGGGCTCTGTATCGGCTGCAGCCACTTTTACACTTAGGTGGGAAGCTTGGGGTAAAGAAATAAAGGGGAAAGGTTTGCACTCAGGAGGGAACATTATGAAGAAATTCATAAATGAGACACAGGAGGGACGCCTGGGTGGCTCTGTCAGTTAAGCGTCCGACTTTGGCTCAGGACATGATCTCAAGGTTGGTGAGTTCGAGCCCCGCATCGGGCTCTGTGTTGACAGCTCGGAGCCTGGAGCCTGCTTCGGATTCTGTGTCTCCCTCTCTCTCTGCCCCCTCCCCTGCTCATGCTCTGTCTCTCTCTTCCTCTCTCTCAAAAATAAACATTTTTAAAAATTGTATAAATAAGACCCATGATTATTTGAAAAAATCAAATTTTCAAAGATCTCAAGGTCTTTTGTGTAGCAGTCATTTCATCTGTGAGGCGAACTTGGGCCTCTGCACTGCAGAATCTGAGAGATAAGTGTCATTTTTCAAACAGTCATTTGCTATACAAATATTAGTTGTCATCATTAGATTTCTTAAAAGAATTTCTTTATTGTCTTGTATGTTATTTCGAACTTCATATAGTTGTTAGCACATGGTTTCGTACTCAAATGCATTGCATTAATAATTTGTTGTTTTGTCTTTGATTGCTTTCTAAATTTTTGATTCATAATTTTCACTGTTATAAACTGCAAATTATTATAGATTAACTTTATGTTACCCTAATCCTCTTTTCCCTTTATTTAAACTGTGTCTTTATTCCTTTTTTACCTAGTGGGTGAAAAACATCCAGAGTGAGTAGATTTTAGTCTTAGGAGAACAGACAACCTGTGTACAAAAATGTCCCCATCTGTGCAATGAATTAATTCTTATTAAATTGTATTTTGCTTTAGCGTCAGCTCCAACTCTGTCAGTTCTACTCCCTTAGAGTCTAATCAGCTTCCTCCGGATAGTTCTACCTTTAAAGGACAAATGAGAGGTACGTATGCCTTCTAATATGTCCTAAATAAATAGATTATCAACGTCTCTCGCTAAAGTCGTGCACAGAGCTTTATCAAACTGATAAACGTGAAAGGTCTACATAATTAAGGAGCGAGATTCAAAGCTGTGTTCAACAGATCCCCGAGACTGTAAATGATGAGGTTAAGGCCAAAGCAGAGCCAGATATACAAAGAGTCAGAAAAAGATGAAAATATTTGAGTGCCTCTCCTTTGTTGAGTGCCTTCTTTGGAGCGATGCCCGTAATTTTTTTCTCTCCATAACTGTAGCTTGGACTGGTACCTGAAGGAAGTGGATAATGAATGTCATTTCCACATGAAAAGACACACGAGTTCCCAAATATTTCTTGTATTTGCACCGCCTCTTCCTGCGGTCAGGGCTCACGGACAGAATTCACCACCCACTGTTCCACTGGGTCTCTGGAAAAGGCATAATGAGGACCTTTTGTAAAAAGGCACAAGAGAGCAAAAATGGGTTCATAAAGAGCTACTATGTCAGTCAGTCGGTTGGTCTTTTGATTTATAAATTAACAAAAAATTCTTTGGAAGGTACCCCATCGTAGCCTATGTCAGCAGACAAATACTGGATTGAGAGTAAATTACCTCTGAAGACCCAGTGGTTTTACCTCTCCAAGCTCTAATTTACTTACCGACAACCTAAGTTTAATATCTAGCACACAACTGATCTAAAAAATAAGTCAAACTTTCTATGTAAATCATGGAACATAATACCTGACACCAAGTAGTCCTTTAATCACTGTTAGCTCTTATTATCACCCGCAGGATACATAAATTCTCCCCTATAATTAATTCTGTCCATCGTCACTGGCACCCTAGTTTCAAAATAAAGCATGTCCTCTGTGGCTTAGAATCCTGCCCCTGGAGTGTTTCTCTCCTTTAGCACTAGAAATGTATTCACCCCCACCTCTCTCCCTATGGGCTTCTTTTCATTCAGTGAATTCATTGTTATTAATTCATTTCTCAGTATACATTTACTATGTGCCAGGGTCTGTGCAGGGCTCTATGGCTGGTTCAAGTCTCAGCAAGAGCGACCCATCCTTCAGACTGTGTTACTCAAGGTCATCACCATCATTGCCATCATCATCATAGCTTAAATACAATAGTGTAGTTCCTAAATGGTTTCATTTATCACGAGCGTGTTGGCAGATATGTAGAAGTCTCTTCCACCGTATTTTCTGTGATTCCAATTGTGGCAAATGATGTTTTCTCAATTGGTGCGTAATCACAAAAAACCCGTAACGGGAACGCGAAGCTACAGCCGACATTGCCCTGAAGCTACAGCCGACATTGGCTAAAAATTTGCTCCTTCAGGCTCTCATCAAAATAGACTTTAACCATTAAGTTCAGGAAAAAAATATCAAGAAATATCGGAATGAGAGGCAAAACAGCTAGTAGAATGGGGCTCAGTCAGTCAAGCGTCCAACTCTTGGTTTCGGCTCTGGTCATGATCTCATGGTTTCTTGAGTTCGAGCCCCACATCGGGCTCCAGGCTGACAGTGTGGAGCCTGCTTAGGATTCTCTGTCTCCCTCTCTGCCCCTCCCCCACTTCTCAAAATAAATAAATAAATAAACTTAAAAAAACAAAAAAACAGCTAGTAGACGCGAATGCAGAATTGGAGTTTCTAAATTCGACTAACTCAGAATTTGGTTGTCATGCTTGCAGAAACCGCAAAGAGCTATTCCAATATTCAGTAAGCGTATCGGTGGATAAAAATATACAGAGGTGGGGCACCTGGGTGGCTCAGTCGGTTAAGCGTCTGACTTGGGTTCAGGTCATGATCTCACCGTTCATGAGTTCGAGCCCCGCGTGGGCTCCCTGCTGGAGCCTGGAGCCTGCTTCAGATTCTGTGTTTCCTTCTGCTCACACTCTGTGTCTCACTCTCTCTCAAAAATAAATAAATATTAAAAATTAAGAAACAAATAGAGTTAAGATGTGAATAGCTAACACTGTCATTTTCAGATTCATTCTTTCTCGTGTCCTTCCTCAGAGTTCTCCCTTCCTTTCTCAGAAAGGATAAGAAATTCCCCATTAGTTATGACAATTGAGGGCTCCTCTCTACACGTAATTGAGTAGACCAATGTGTGGAGGCATCGCTGTCCCTGGTCCCTTATTCTATTTCAGACCTCTGTCCCTGGCTGTGCATCCTTGTGGGAATGGCACGGCCAAGGGTGGGGTGCAGAGAAATTCAAATAAGTAAAATTACGTATTCTGAATATTCAGTTGCTTCAAAACATTTCATCATTATCCAAAGTTGGGGATACACAGCACTGCTGCTTGGGGGCAGAGCATCTCCATAGGCAACCTGAGCCATCCTGATGGAATTTTAAGGTGATGATTGTATGGAACCCTTCTTGTTCTCCTTCTGCACACATTTCTCCACTAATGACTGTCCGAAAATATGGTGGCCAGAACTGAACACAGTACTGCAGATGTGATCTCTCTTCTGTGTGGATGGCTTGGGCTTTGAAGTCAGACAGAATCTGGGTTCTAATCCAGGCTCCGCTGTTAATGTTGAGTGACTGTGGTCAAGTGTGATGTCTGAGCCTCGGTTTCCTCTTCTGTTAAAAAAAAAAGGCAATAAATGCGGTAAAATGTTACTGTAAAAATAAGTAATGTATTGTTGCATTAACTGTAGACCCCAGCTTTTTTAGAAAAACAAAACAAAACAAAACAAAACTCTGGATCTTCTCATTATGTTGTCTTTGTCTTTACTGAAATTACTCCCTTAATCTACTGAATGACCCAGGACTAAATACAATGCATCTTTCAGGCTAACACTGACTATTCAACTGGCATTTTAAGTATGGTTGTTCATTTATGACTCTTCCAACTTGATTTTATTTTCACACACCTTGCACACATAGATAACATGGTAAATGAAGAAGTAATGTTTAAGAGTTGATGTTCCTCAGTCAGATATGGCGGGTTCGAATCCCAGCTCTATCACCAGCTGTGAGATGATGGTCAAGGTGCCTAAATGGCCCAAGCCTCAGCTTCTTCGTGTGTGAGACAGGCATACGAGGACTATCAACTCGGGACCTACTAAATATTTGGTATGTATCCGCTATTATTTATAAGTACCTTTCAGTATTAAAATATCCTCAGTCTACACCATACTGCATACCTATAGTTAATTTGGAAGGAATGCTGGCTCCTAGACTTCATAGCCTTTTAAAAATGGCCATGAGTCGGGGCGCCTGGGTGGTGCAGTCGGTTAAGCGTCCGACTTCAGCCAGGTCACGATCTCGCGGTCCGTGAGTTCGAGCCCCGCGTCGGGCTCTGGGCTGACGGCTCAGAGCCTGGAGCCTGTTTCCGATTCTGTGTCTCCCTCTCTCTCTGCCCCTCCCCCGTTCATGCTCCGTCTCTCTCTGTCCCAAAAATAAATAAAAAACGTTGAAAAAAAATTTTTTTAAATGGCCATGAGTCACTTACAGGTCTGAGTACATTCATTGCTGCAGCCTAGTCTACTAATAGTCACTAATAGAACCACAAATGAGTTCCTTAATCTCCTCCCAGGCTCGGTTGTTCTCTTGTTATAATCCTACCCATACTGAAGTCTAGTTCACAACCTTCCCTGATGACATTTTTCCCGGTCTGTGTTTCCCGAGCATTTCACGACATTTACACATTCTCCAACACCGATCTCTGCTATGCGTTATCTTTATTTGGGTGATTCTGAATTGGAACATAGGACCATGGAAATAGAAAGCATCATGTGTATTAATATCTCAGTCTTGCCCTGCTTATCATAGGGTACCTGAATCAACTTGACGAGCACCTGAACAAGTGAATGAATCCATGTTCTAGAATTTTGTTTCATTATCTGAATCAAAATAACTGATTTCGGATTTTTGCTTTCTTGTCCTTCTTAGCATTTTCCTAAAGTTTCAACTTATTCTAGATTATCTACTTGGGTCTATTTTATACGTATATTTTATGCCACATTTTGTATTTTATTTTTTTCTTTTCAAGTTTGGTTATATGGTTTTCTTCCTACTTTTGTATATGTATTTTAGATCTAGGGTCATCTGAGAGCTTCCTGCGCAGCTAAATGTGAATTTCTTTGGCTGCCTTTTCTTTCCCCCACAAGTGGGAACATTTATGATTGTATAGGGTTTTTTTTTTCAGAACTGTACATTCCTCTTAGATGATATTTTCTGTTGAGTCTATGCCTGAGAGGGATCTGGGACCTGCTGATGTCTGTGTTCTTTGAAAGACTCCAGTTAGGTTACACACCAGTTAGGCATTGCCACATTATACTCCGGGACAGAGAAGTCCTCCTGGGAAAGAGGCCTCTGGACATAATGTGAGTCTGAGAAGCTAAGAACTGAGGGTCATCTGTGAGGGTATGTGTTACTCGCTCTGAGTTCCCCAGGCTTTCTGCCCAAGAGAAGATTCTACCAGGAACCTCAAGATTCCACTGGAAGCTGGGAAGCAGGAACCACCCTCCCAGAACCTTGTGATGGACCTGTGCTCATTGTCTACTCTAGCCCATCCACCTGGCACATCATTCTCCTTGTCAGTCTCTTCTGTTGGATGTCTCTCTTATCTCTTCATTTCTGTGTGCCTCTCTGTCTCTCCCCTATTTTTCCGCCTTCCTGTCTCCATCTCTATCTCTGTTTCTGTCCCTTTCTCTCCCAACTCTTTAATATCCATACTTTTCTTCCTACATTCCTTTCAATAATATTTTTCCTACCTCTTTTTGCTCTTGTATTTTTTTCAGAGTCTCTAGCCATGGAGTCACGCCAGCCTTTTTATGAACTTCTGAAAAATCTGTTTTCCTAAAGTCTAGAATGCACGTCTGACTGTGCCCACTGTTTCCTTTCTTCACTGTGATGAATTCCAAGATGATTTGGTTTCTCCCAAAGTTCGTATAACTTCTGCTCCAACAGTACGTGTTCTTGTTAGTTAGAACTAAATGCAGAATGGCAATTTTTCTTGCTACTTCCTCCACCCACTATAACATGAAATTGTCAATGAAGAATGTCAGATGTTCTCTTTCCACAGAATGTTTCCAGAGTCGAATCCCTTTCTTACTGTTACCTCTTGCATCTGAGCCGGTCTACATTTTCGCCTACACCTTTTACCTGGCCAGGAATTCTGTCCTACACATCACAGTATTATCGCTTGTGTCTCTCCCTTTTGTCCTCACCTGGATGTTTTCTACCATTCCTTAAATGCATGGTATTTTGTAAATTCTGTGGTTTTTTTGTTTTTTTTGTTTTGGTTTGTTTTGGGTTTTTTTGAGAAACATGATTAGCGTTCTACTGGGGCTATTTCTTGTGAGCAAAAGTTACCTTTTCGTGGTCTTAGTTTTGTCATGAATTTCACGCCTATCCATATTTGGAGATGTTTAATTTCTGGATTATAAGCTACTCGAGGTCAGGAGCCATGTGATATTCATCTTTGTATTTTCAGAGGCTAGAATAGTCTGGAAACATACCCAACATGAGTTTGCTAAACTGACCCGATGTTTGTTTTAGAATTACAGGTTTACACACTCAGATATCACCTCACGCCAGTCAGAGTGGCCAAAATGAACAAATCAGGAGACTATAGATGTTGGAGGGGATGTGGAGAAACGGGGACCCTCTTGCACTGTTGGTGGGAATGCAAATTGGTGCAGCCACTCTGGAAAACAGTGTGGAGGTTCCTCAAAAAATTAAAAATAGACCTACCCTATGACCCAGCAATAGCACTGCTAGGAATTTACCCAAGGGATACAGGAGTACGGATGCATCGGGGCACATGTATCCTAATGTTTATAGCAGCACTCTCAACAATAGCCAAATTATGGAAAGAGCCTAAATGTCCCTCAAATGATGAATGGATAAAGAAATTGTGGCTTATATACACAATGGAATACTACTTGGCAATGAGAAAGAATGAAATATGGCCTTTTGTAGCAACGTGGATGGAACTGGAGAGTGTTACGCTAAGTGAAATAAGTCAGGCAGAGAAAGACAGATACCATATGTTTTCACTCTTAGGTGGATCCTGAGAAACTTACCAGAAGACCATGGGAGAGGGGAAGGAAAAAAAAAAAAAAAAAAGGTTAGAGAGGGAGGGAGCCAAAACATGAGACTCTTAAAAACTGAGAACAAACTGAGGGTTGATGGGGGGTGGGAGGGAGGGGAGAGTGGGTGATGGGTATTGAGGAGGGCACCTGTTGGGATGAGCACTGGGTGTTGTATGGAAACCAATTTGACAATAAATTTCATATTTAAAGAAAAATTACAGGTTTAGTTGACTCCCCCTACCCCATGCACTGTGCATAGACATATAAACACTTGAGGCCTTAAGTGATCTCTGTATCTTCCGAATTTTCCTGAAGACAACCTAATATTTGTGCCACAACTTCTTTCTATAGGCTGTTTTTCATGGTATGTAACATGAGAATTTTGTTGGAATTTTTCTCCCTAGCTTTATACTTTAACTTGGAGAGCTTTTGATCAGCCACTGATAGGAGATTATTATTGAGAAGCATACAGATATTAGTAAATTAATTTTATTCATTAGAATATATATATATATACACAGACATTGACTTTGAGACTCAAGTTAAGTGGCATACTCCAGCCAACATAGCTTATCAAGTAAAAGAACCTACGAGAATTAGGTCTGAGTGGTTCCCAAGCTCCTGAATTTCTTCTTCCAGTACCACGTGCTCCACCTGGCTGACTGGTCAAGCTAACCTTCTTGGCTTGACTACGTAAGGCAAACAAAACTAGAATGAACATCAGCTCTTGGTTCTGCAAGGGAACATTCCCATTGTGATTGGAGGTAGAGTGACTCTTAAAATACGACCCCAATTTGGGAGCAACCATGGCTGCCAATAGGGGCACCATGGTGGCTTCAAGGACAGAATGCATAGCTCTACCCTTCATCTTTGCCATGGCAGACAGAGGGAGAAGATTTAAAAAAAAAATCCAGAAGCAGCTCTCCCACCCTCCCTTCCGCCCCAGCAAGAGGGCAGGAGAGAATGATTCATTCCTCTCTTACCATTTTGATCTTCCCCGGACTATAGTTGTAGTAGCACTATTGCATCAAAATAGTCTCGGACCATTGCTCAAGCAGGCAAGAAAGATATGTTTTATTTTGCTATAATTCAGCCTAATTATTATTTTGGCCTCCTAATCTGCTGGAGTGACAACAACTGAATTGTAGTTATTTTAAGAATTCTGATCTCACTTCCGCCCTTCTCTTGGGGTTGTACCTGTTTCTGGGACATAAATAGTACTGAGGTTGGGGTTTGACAGCATTATGGTCTATCTCTTCCTCCTTGTCTTTGGCCCATATCAGCCTCTGGTGACACGTCTGTCACTCATCTGGTCCTTCGGCAGCAGCCCGCGTCAGTGACGGCGCAAGTGCATATTTTCAACCACTTTTATTCAACTAACATTCATGGAGTGCCCATTGTATACAAGGCATAACATGGATTCAGTCCTTCAAATATGAGACAGATGGGGCAGAGGAAGGTTGCCTTCTCCACACCGCATGCCGGACCCATGGGTGGGGAGGAGCACTGGGGACGAAGACCAGTGTCGCTATAAGAATGCAGAGTGAGGAGGGGAGGGGCCCATGAAAGGTTGAGTCTAACATGTGTAGGGCAGAGCAAGTAGACGAGGAGAAGGCTCACCGTCTTTACCTTAAAGATAATGAAAGCCACGGAATGGTTTTAAGCCTAGACTAGTATGTTTGGACTTCAGCTGCTGAAGTCTCACTCTGGCTGCACGCACAGCCATTGTTTAGGAGAAGATGAACATTAGTTAGGAGGTCATTACAGTTATCTACGCAGGAAGCGGTGGTCTGTTAAAGAGAATGGAGAGTGGCAGATACTTCAGGATGAAATATGCGGGATGGTATTGATGTGTACAAAGATGGGGGAGGGGGAGGAGGTCCATTGGGAATCAGTCCTCCATTGTGCGCTTTTTCTCTTCCGGAAGTCATGCCAAGGGCTGCACACAACCCAACAAACAAGCACAGGAAGTTGGTGACTTAAAGTCTAGGAAGGAAATATGACATATGTTATAAAAATAGCCGACATTTATTGACATTTAAGAAGTTCTAAGAGCTTTGCGTACATTAATTCACTTGGTTCTTAAATGAACCTAAAAGGATGATATTAGGATAGTAATATCCATTTTATAAATGAGGGGAAAAAAACAAAACAACAGGAAGTGGGTAATCAAGTCAGGCCTCACTCCAGAATTCAGACACTTCAGCCATCAGGGCGGAAGTGTGTTCAGATTGGGGTGGCATAAAAAAAAAGAAAGAGTTCATTCAACCCTGGCTGAGGGACTGAGGATCAGTGAGAAAAGCCTTCATGGGGTAAGAAACCTTGGAGTCCACTCTTGAAAGAGAAGTGAGTGGGTATTCCACAGGGAGGGCCAGTGGCATCTGAGCTAAAAAAAAACGACTACATGAGTTCACAAAACCATTGGTCTAAGCCACATTTTTGAACGATACAACGGGAACAAATAAAAAGCAAAGTGGTAGGAGACAGAGACTCCCAATTCGATTTACCTCTGATTGCTGTGCGTGTTTGGGTGAGTCACAGAGTTCTCAGTAAGTGAAGAAGTTTTTGAAGATTAATGAGGTTGACCACGGTAACAATGAACCAGGAGCTAGAGGTCTAAATAATCTCCTTCATTATATTTAAATAATATCAGAGGAAAGAGGAGAAGAGGGGAAATATTTAGATAAATGTGACTTTCGAGATCATAGCTGTTACATTAGGGTATATTAATTCACCACTCTAAGGATTGGCAAAGTCCAGAAGAGTAGGGAAAAGTCTTCAAATTCACTTCACTAGACTGTATTAGTTTACTATCTCCTGAACGTTAGCAGGCATTAGCTTTGGCTCTATGGAGCCCAGTGAATGTTGTAGTACCATTTGGACAGGATTCAATTATTTATTAATTGAATTTCTCCCCTGACACATGACAATGTGAACCGCATGTAGTGATGTGGAATCAAGGTGCACATGAGAAGTTAATTCGAAGGAATGAAAGACATTTAATCTGCCTTCCTCTTCCATTGATGATCCCATCATCCTTTTCCCAACACTGTGGTTTTAAGGGAGACTCTTTTGGCCTTTCCTTCCATTTCCTCCAAATCTGCATTCTAGTTCTGAACACACTACTGTCGTCTCTTATTGGAGGATACCAGGTACCTGTAAAATGCCAGGTAGAAGGACCTTTCTCAGACAGGGCTCGTTAGGTTTGACTTCTTTTGCACTTTATTCCCTCACTTTCTGTCTCCTCAAATTCCAGTCATCTCCTCAGGAGATTGTCCTTGACCTTCCCTCTGAAGCAGCCCATAAACTCCGTCTCCAGGGCTTTGTATCATGGCTTTCATGGGCCTGGGCACTTTTGCCTTTGTGGTCCCTTCTCCCATAAAAACATATTTAAAAATTATATTTTACCACTGCATTAACGTAAAGACAAAGACATAGTATATAATGTCTTTGACCTAGAAGTTTATCTTATTTTAAAATAAAGCATTAGGTAGTCAGTGCCATGATGTCAGAGAATCCATTACCTTCGTCACTGTTCCATTGCCCACACTCTAGAAGAATATATACCACATTATAGTCTTCTTTTTAAAGTTTTTAGAAGTTTTTTTTTTTTTTTAATTTTAAATTGTAGTCTTAATAAATGCTTCCTGGATGAATCAATGAATGAACAACTTTCTCTCTTTTTTTGAGTTTCTTCCTTTGGCTTCTACAACGACTGTTTTTCAGTCTTTTCTTTTCCCTCCTTTTTGTCTCCTCTTCTTCTGTCTTCTCTTTAAACATAGTCTTGGTCTCTCTCCAGAGTTCCAGACTCACACTTTTGCTGGATATTTTCACATGGTTCTCTTCATGGTCCTCTCAACATATATAAAACAAACTCACCGGTTTCTCTGACTCTCCTTAATGTTATTATTACTATTATCATCATCGTTTTCATGATTATTGTTATTGACATCTCCATAATGGTAGGGCCATCATTGTCTTTTGATTCATTCCCGGTAGATAGAAATCATCTTCAGATTCCCTTTCTACCAGGTCCAATTTGTGCCCAGATCGTGCTAATCCTGCTCTTACCATTTCAGGTATATCGTCTTCACCTTCACATTGACACTGTCCTTGCTGTTGACCTTCAGTAAGCCTTGCTGGTACAAGCACACCAGCTCCCAACCAGTCTCTGTGTCTCTTGTCTTTCCCTTCCCTATTCTAGTAGCCACACTTCTTTCTAGAAAGTCCTCTTGGTTAAAACACTTGGTCGATGCCCATAGCCTACAACAAAGTCAATTCTAAACCCCTTAATTTGATACTCAGTATCTTGGCTTCAACTTACATGTTTAGCTTTATTTCCACCACTTACAAAGACCCTCTGGTCCTGCCACCCCGCACTATTCTATAGTTCCTAAAAATGGATACTATAATTTTCTGCATTCTTTTTCCAAACTATTCTTTTTGCCTAGAAAGCGACTCCCCTCCCATGACATGTGTGCATCTTAATGCTTCACAAGAGCACAGAACTCTAACAGATCTTAATTTTGCACTTAGATCTTAATTTTGTGCCCCTCCCTGGTACTAACACAGGGTTAGTACTAACCCGAGGTTACACAGAGGAGGAGATTGGTAGATGTTTATTCAGTTAAACTTAAAATGAACGAAAGGAAAGTAAACATAAGGGCATTAGTTTTTACCATGGTATCATATTTCATGTCAAAAGATGATAATTTTAACTTTTTAAGAAGAGTAAAAGCAATAACCAAACTGCAATAGTCAATTCAGGCGAATCTACTTACATCGGTATCATTCTGTATCAGAATAACATAAGCTGTACAACCATTTAGCATGACAAACTCAGGCAAAGCTAATTTCAACGTGGATGAATATTTCCATTTCAGAGTCTTAATTTAATCAATCTGAGTAAATTAATCAGAAACATCTGCTTTGTGTCAAGAAATGCCTCGATCAGTAAACCAGCTTTAATGAGACAAGCAACTAATTATATTATACCTCTAATACAAGACAAGGAAAGGTTAGGGTACATTAGGAATAATGGGCTTTTGTGTAAGAAAACACAGATAATGTGAAATGATCATTCAACCATCTAAGGATGTGGCCATGAACTTTAGGATAAAAGGTATGATACATTCCTCTTCTTGTTACACCTGAAGTTTTCTTATTTTATAGAAAAAACAAAAACAAGGTGTTTTTGGTGGAAATTTTGGATAGCACAAGCAGGTAAAACTAAGAAAACGAGAAGAAGAATAATCCCACCACCCAGAGAAAAATCACTTTTTACATTTTGTCATAGAAATGTCTAGTCATTGTTTTGTTTTGCCTTTGTATGTGTGTGCATGCGTGTGTGTGTGTTGTACACGTGTTGTGTGTGTATGCGTGCATTTGTGAGATCATATAGTCTTTTGTGTGTATAATGGAATTTAGATCATAACGTACATAATATTTTTAACTTCCTTATTCTTTGACAAGATGCTATGACATTAAATATTCTTCTATAACATTATTTTCAATAGGTGAATAATAATCCATTTCATTACTGTGCTATTCCCAGAATATTTTGGTCTTTGACTGTTATAAACAGTGCTTTGAAATGAATCTTATACTACATTTTATATACACACTAATTTTTTTAAATCACTTTTAGGTAAATTCCCACGAGTGGTGTAGCAGGACCAGAGATCTACAAAATATTAAGTCTTTTGTGAGTATAGTCGAACTTGGCACAGATCTCTTATAACAAATCACATTAACATGAGCATTCTCACAATCTTATCAATAATGATAGGAAAATATTTTACAGGTAAGACTGAGTTATTAATATGCTTATGCATCGTTTGTGTTTCTTCTTTTGTGAGCTTATGTGTATATCATTTGAACATTTCTGACTGAAGCCATTTTTCTTTTTCTTTTTTCTTTCTCTTTTTTAAAATGTTTAGAGAGAGAGAGAGCGAGAGCAGGAGCCAGCGAGAGGCAGAGAGAATCCCAAGCAAGATCTGTGTTGTCAGTGCAGAACCCTACACAGAGCTCGACCCCACCAACCATGAGGTCAAGACCTGAACCAAAACCAAGAGTCGGAAGCTTAACCCACTGAGCCACCCAGGCGCCCCTCTTTGCCTTCTTTATTTTGAAGGACGCTTCATATTCTTTTCATTAAGAAATATTTTCAATAAGTATAAAGACTAATATAAAACACATTTAAAGATACCACATACCTTTTTTTTTAATGTTTATTTATTTTGAGAGAGAGAGTGTGTGCAGGGGAGGGGCACAGAGTGAGGAAGAGAATCCCAAGCGGGCTCCACACTCAGCACAGAGCCTGATGCGGGGCTCGATCTCAGGAACTGTGAGATCATTACCTGAGCTCAAATCAACAGTCTGATGCTTAACCGACTGAGCCACCCAGGGGCTCCGAATCTATCATCTACCTTTATTAAATCTCAAGAATTTTCCATACTTATTCCAGTCCTTTTTTTTTTTTTTTAATCTCTAACAGATTACGCATAAAGTGTCAACCTCCATTCTGAGACAATCACCTCTTACCACGTGATGGGAGTCATATTACTTCGCTTGTTCCTGTGTGCTTTTGATTATTATTGCAGTTGTAGGTATTTATACTTACAAATTACAAAGCTCAGACTGATAATATATATCGTCAGTGATGGATCTGACTCATTAGTGTGGAATTTAAAGTTCTATATCTATGTTTATAAATGAAATTGGTTTATACAAACTTTTTCTTATGCTTTCATTTTCTGGTTTTGATATTAAACTTATACTAGCCCCATAATTAAGGTGGCTGCATTTCCTCCCCTTTTTGCTGTCAAATCTTTTGTTTAAGAAAAAGATTGTTGGGGCACCTGGGTGGCTCAGTTGGTTAAGCGTCCAGCTTTGGCTCAGGTCACGATCTCGCGGTCCGTGAGTTCGAGTCCCGCGTCGGGCTCTGTGCTGACAGCTCGAAGCCTGGAGCCTCCTTTTGATTCCGTGTCTCCCTCTTCCTCTGCCCCTCCCCTGCTCATTTTCTCTCTCTCTCAAAAATAGATAAACACTAAAAAAAATAAGAAAAGAAGAAATGGATTATTTGTTCCTTGAAGTTTTGATAACAATTTACCTACAATATCAAGTCTCTGTTTCATCTATAGCTATATTCTTCCAGCATTTGAAATATTATTTATCCCTTTTCTCTCTTTTCCTTCATAATAGTTGTTATGTTATTTTCAGTTTATTTGGGATATTACCTTTTTATCTGTCCTGTATGTTGCAAATATTTTTTTCTAATCTGTCACTCAAGTATCAATTTTTATGGTGTTTTTTCATTTAAACAATTTTTAAATTTATATCTTTTTTATATTCATTCATTTAAAAGTACTTATATATCTTCTTGTGCTATTTATTTAGTTTTTGAATGTAAATACATAGTTTCTTATCAGGAAAATTTTCAACAAATTGCAAGTGACTATTGATGTTTTCCAGCCCAATTAAATTACTTGAAATCCACCTTTTAGCACACATTGCCAAAATTCAACCATGGCAACTTTTTCATTTTCAAGTTCTCCCTGGGTTTCCCTGGGCTCCCCTGGAATGAGTGGATGTTCTAAATGATACCCATGAACCTGAGTCAGCAGGGAAAATGGCTAAGCGCTGACAGGTAGAGAACTCACCAGAAGGATATTTGTTTTTGTTTTTGTTTTTTTAATTTTTTTTTTAACGTTTATTTCATTTTTGAGACAGAGAGAGACAGAGCATGAATGGGGGAGGGTCAGAGAGAGGGAGACACAGAATCTGAAACAGGCTCCGGGCTCTGAGCTGTCAGCACAGGGGCCCAGTGCAGGGCTCGAACTCACGGACCACAAGATCGTGACCTGAGCCGAAGTCGGCACTCAACCGACTGAGCCACCCAGGCGCCCCCATGGATATTTGAATATACATCAAAGATCCCTGAGGCAGAAGTTACAGAGTTGGGAGTTCCAGTCAAGGCCCAGATAGAGGACAAGGCTGAAGCTTAGAAAATCAACACCCACTGCAAGCTGATATAGGTCAAGTCCGGAGACAAACCAGCAAGCTCCCTGGAGAGGTCCCCATAGTTGCCCAGGGGGAGAGAATTGGCAATGGTTTACTTTCACTGAAGGAACTACAGTAACCTGGAGGTCGGAGATTCCTCCTTCCACCTGGGGCCTCACACAAAGGGGTGGGGGAGAGACATGAGAGACATGAGAGACAGCCTTTGGACTTAAGTGAGAATTTACCCAAGAGAGACATTTAACTAAAAGTGACTGAATTATCTCAAGGCGGCAAGATTAAGAGTCTTGCCATGAAAGGAAATGGAAGCTTCTGAGTTAAATTAAGTTCAGTGACAAAGAAATAACAAAAGTTAGATATTTGCCCTAATGAATATTTAGTCCATGAAGTCATACAGGTTGTACCAGATAGGAAGTCTTTCTTTATTGGAAACAAATTTTATGGTCTTTGCAGCTCATCAAGACAACATGGCAATCCTCAAATATTTCTTTTTCAAAAAATATTTATTGAGCAGCTAATAAGTATGATAGTTTGTGTCCTCCAGAAAATTAGTGAAATGAGATCGGCAGAGGAATAAATAGTGGCCTGTGATAGGTTCTACAGAAGAGAATGCTATTTGAGCATAAGGGAAAAGGTAGTTAAACCCTAAGGAAAGAGGTGTTATTTGGGGAAACCATCTGAAAGGATGTGACATCACTTCAGCTGAGGAGAAGAAGAAAAAGAAAAAGAAGAAGAAGGAGGAGGAGGAGGAGGAGGAGGAGAAGGAGGAGGAGAAGGAGAAGGAGGAGAAGGAGAAGGAGGAGGAGGAGAAGGAGGAGGAGGAGGGGGAGGAGAAGAAGGAGAAGGAGGGGGAGGAGAAGGAGAAGAAGAAGGAGGAAGAGGAGGAGGAGGAGGAGAAGAAGAAGAAGAAGAAGGAGAAGAAGGGGGGAGGAGGAGGAGAAGAAGGAAGAGGAAGTGGAAGAGGAAGAAAAAGAAGAAGAGAGTTCATGGTTAGCCAGCGGACTGAAGAGCGGTGGAGCTCATTCCAACCAGAGGAAAGGGCATATACAAGCAATGGGAGGAGAAGCAGAGGCGGGGCTGGGTGGGAGGTGGGTGACGAGGACCTGCGACGGAGCCCAGCGATCCAAGAGTGAGCGAGGTGCCCGCAGAGGCACACGCGGTCACGTGGACCGTGGCGCTGCCAGGGAGGAGGCTTCGAGAAGACAGACAGGTAAGCGCAGCGCAGATCGTACGAATAAAGCAGCCTTGGGAGGTTGGGAGTCAAATAGGGGGCGTCGTGAGCAAATACGGGGGGGGGGGGGTGCGGGGGAGGGGTTGGGAAGGGTGCCTCAGGTGCACCGATGCTCCGTGTGGCCTTCTTGCTACTGGGCCGAAGCAAGGCATCACCTCTGAAACAAGTACAGGTCGCTTTCAACGTGCTGCCTTCATTCCCTTGCCCCTCACTGATTTTGGCATGAGTCTTTCGCAGTCAGACCTTGCTTTGTTTCCAAAAATGCCCTTTCTTAGGTCCCTTTGGCTAATTACAGTTTATACTGAACAGTTATGCATGGTTTTGTGTGTGTGTGTTTGTGTGTGTGTGTGTGTTTTTTCATATTTGTTTCGTTTGTTTTGTTTTTCTTTAAAAAAAATTTATTTTTACATTTATTTCTTTTTGAAAGACAGAGCACAGGTGGGGGAGGGGAAGAGAGAGAATGAGACACAGACTCCGAAGCAGGCTCCAGGCTCTGAGCTGTCAGGAAGGACAGAGCCCCACGTGGGGCACGAACTCACAAGCCGTGAGATCATGACCTGAGCCGAAGTCGGCCGCTCAACTGACTGAGCCACCCAGGCGCCCATGTTTGTTTCTCTTCTAGTGTTCAGCTTCAAGAGATTTCAACCTACTTCTTAGCCTTTGGGTGGTTTTGAGGCTCTAAAGTTTCAGTTTCCTACTTTCTACAGAGTCGGGAAAAGATCCCAAATACTAGGAACACAGTGGATGGAGAGGTTTCGTTTCTAAAATAGAGACCAGTTGGAAAACTGTCAAAAATGCTGGTGGAGACTTTGTTCCGTTCTCAGAGTCTCATATCTCAGAGACAAACATTTACCAACTGCAGTCCGTGTGTGCTGCAAGGTGCCTGGAGACTCTGAGAATGTTTGCAGTCTTTTCTTCACGTGTTTTTTCCCTGAGAAGTATATCATCTTAGCTAAAGGGAAGGCAGGCTAGAACAGATGAAGGTTAAAAAAAAAAAAAAAAACATTTCTCAAGGCACCGCGAGGAGGGAGGGAGTGGTTGAGAGTCACAAAGGAGTTGCCTTGTCTGGTGTGGAACAAAGCCCAATGAAAGGACAGCTTGCTTTCTCTTGAGTATGGCAGGAAACTTCATTTGTTTTTGAGACTCCTCTGAACCGGAATTTGAAAAGAACTCTGGCTACCAGGCCTAAAGCGTACCTTTGTACTTTGTGTAATAAGAGCTTACAAAAGAATGTAAAACAGTAAGCAGAGGAGATGTTAAAAGCTCAAAAGTATTTTGGGGCAATTTAGAAAACCACTTTATACGTAAAGGTCGTTCCTCGACACTGGATATACTCAGAAATTATCCAGGTATCAAAGTATTTACTTACATGGGGATTCTCTTTCCTACCTGCCAGCATTTGCAGAATGTCCTGAGTGGACTCCGTGAAATTTCTTACTGTTTTCAAATCAGATCTTTTACCTTGTCCTACTGATGGTTCCCAAACTTTGCGCTGCAAAGAATTTGCAGACCAGGCGTTAGAGAGAGAGCAAGTCAACTCCCGTGAGTAAGTGGAAACGTGTCGAGCTTACCAAAGGGATCCCCTGCCCGTGTGGGTCGCAGGCACACCAACCACGTTAAGGTATGTGACAGTCTTGAGAAGACTCCATGCAACCCATATGGAAGCGATTCCTGTTGAAAACAAAGTCTCCTTCAGTCCATCCATTGATTTGAACTCGTGCTAAATAGTAACGAGCTTCCCACATTATCAGTCTCTTGGCGAATCATTAAATTTCAGCATATTTGATCTGGGTGTCTACCAGTTTATTGGTAGTGACTTGTAGGGTCCCCCCCCCCAATAGATCTGCCCTTGTCCTCAGAGACAGTGACTTTGGTTTAAAATTGTTTTTGAATTAAAAAAATTTTAATTACGTCGCATGGCCCCCCGCATGCGATTAAGCTAAGGATTTTGAGAGGGGTAAGCCTGGATTTTCAGGATGGTCCTTAAATCCAATGACCGGTGTCCTCCTAAGAGGGAGGAAAGGAGGAGACAGCGCGACCCCATGGTAGGAATCGGGGTGATGCAGACACAAGCCAAGGAATACTGGCGGGTGCCAGGAGCAGGAAGAGGCAAGGAACAGGTTCTCCTCTGGAGCCTCTAGAAGGCGGAGGCCCCAGGGGCTCCTTCATTTTGGACTTCTGGTCTCTAGAACTGGGAGAGAGTGAATCTGTTGCTTCAAGTCCCAGTGTGTGTGCTAATCTGTTACAGTAACCGTAGGAAACTGATGGAGGTCTTGTCTTACAGGTGAGGAAGCGGAGACCCAAGGAGGTCACGGCTCAAGTCGTACAACCACTTGGGACGGAGGCAGAGCCGCCACCATGGGCCGCCTCTGTACCTCGAGCTCAGGTCAGCACCGGAAGTACGCCCATCCTACCTGACCCTCCTCCCATCTTCCCTTCACCCATCCACCCACTCCGGACACAATTGGTCTTTTGCACTTCTCTTAGATCTCGTGACACAAGCTGTCCAGGTTGCCTACTTTCTCTGACCTGGTTTTGTCTCTCTGTGGTTTTGTTTTGTTTTGTCTTTTGCTTTTGTGTCTGGTTGTTTCCGCACCCACCTGGCATGGCTGACCCCAAAGACTGCGCCCTCTACTTCACCCTCTAAGAGTATCGCTCAGTGCCGTCACTCCAGGCCCAGCTGGCAGGGACCTCCAGTGCTGTTGTGTGGTTACAGCCTTGACCTCCCCAAGCTCTTAACCCGGGTTCACAACTGGTGACTGGATGGCTGGTTCTACGGGGATGGCCCCTGGCATCGCGACTGTAATGTCAGAACCAGAACCCGATCTCACTGGCAGATCCATGCAACCAAAGACTAAAGAGTACCTAGAGAATAATGCCAAGCTTCTTTTGCTTTCATTTTTAAAACAGTTTTTTAAAAATATTTTTGTTTATTTTTGAGAGAGAGAGAGAGAGAGACAGGGCACAAGTGGGGGATAGGCAGAGAGAGAGGGAGACACAGGATCTGAAGCGGGGTCCAGGCTCTGAGCCATTAGCACAGAGCCTGATGCGGGGCTCGAACTCACCCACGAACCATGAGATCATGACCTGAACTGAAGTCGGATGCTCAACCGACCGAGCCATCCAGGCGCCCCTGTTTTCCTTTCAGTTCTGCCTTCGTATGTCTCTCACATAAATTCCTCATATTAATTAACATATTGCTGCTGTAACAGATTACCACAAACTTGATGGCTTAAATCACCCGTATTTGTTATCTCGCAGTTCCAGAGCACAGAATTTGGACACGTCTCACTGGACTAAAATCCCAGTGACATGAGGATGCTCCTAAAACATCTCCCATCATGCAGCTGAATTTGCCCTCGCTCAGGTAGGCCGTTGACCCAGCGTTTTCTCATGTCGTTCACCCTCCTGGCTTACCCAGTCCTCTTTTCCCAAAACTCGCTAAACTGTTACCCTGTCTTTGCGGATTTCCCCAAATCTCCACCAAACCCTGCACAGCCAACTGCTTGTCTGTATAGTACTTATTCCTTCGTACTGTGGCTGTTGGGTTATGTGTTTCTTTCAAAGTTTGACAGCGCAATGTTCATCCATTCTCTATCCATCCTACACATTGTTCACCACCCACTATTTGCTTAAATTAAGAGCAATACGGGATCTGTCTCTGTCTCTCAAAAATAAATAAACATTGAAAACAAAATTTTAAAAAAGCGGGGTAGGAGGGCACCTGGGTGGCTCAGTCAGTTAAGCGTCTGACTTCAGCTCAGGTCACGATCTCACAGCTCGTGAGTTCGAGCCCCGCGTCGGGCTCTGTGCTGACAGCTCGGAGCCTGCAGCCTGCTTTAGATTCTGGGTCTCCCTCTCTCTCTGCCCCTCCCCTGTTCAGGCTCTGTCTCTCTCTGTCTCTCGAAAATAAACAAACATGGATAAAACGTTTTTTTAAATGAGGAACAAGATGGATAAAATGGGATCCTGGCTTTCAAGGAGAACGTAGCCCCTTAGAGGACGTTGACCAGTGATCAGACCCAATTCATGGTTCCGGTTTTCAAATATGAAAACGAATTGTTGGCAGCCCAGAATCCAAAGGAAGTAATTCTGGGAGGGGTCGTCACAAAGGCTTCATCAACTCTGCTATTTAATCTGGTTCCTAGGTTTAAAAAAACAAAAACAAAAACAAAAACAAAAAAACACAAGAAATACTGGACACAATTGCAGTAAAAAGACATGTCTCTCCTGTCCGTATTCCCAACAGCTAAGAGGTCTTTGTTAAATTACATGTCGAATGGAGAGAGTTTGCAGACTCCGAGGGCACGCAGGGGGTGGCCGTTGAGTGGGAACACAGCCCGAATGAAATAACAGGTGCACAAGGGAGCTTTTCAAAAGGCAGGGCTTGGCACCATTAGAAATGCAGGCTGCAGACCCCCCGCGGTGTGTGTGTGTGTGTGTGTGTGTGTGTGTGGTGAGGGGGGTGGGGGGGGGTGCGACGGAACTGCAGGATCCTGGGCCCCTCCGGGCTCACCGCACATCCGAATCTCTGGGGGTCAGGCCCGCGAATGGGGCTGTGTGCTGCGTTCGCACACGTTCCAGTCCTGCAGCCACTGAGCTACACAGAGAAGACAGGGTTGAGAATGTAGAGTGAAATGGGAAGGAGGTTTAAGGAGCCCTAAAGAAAAGATACGGTTTCATTGGACAAATACCCAGGGAGCAGCGATGATGCCTTGGGCACTGTTTTGGGTGAATAGGGAACGAAGAGGCTCTGATGTGGAGAAGTGTACCGCCTGGGGTGGGGGGTGGGGGGTGGATTGCATAAAACAGGGGCCAGAGAGCAGGATCAGCTTGTTGGGCAAGGGTTCCGTGAAGGACCTCAGACGTGTGGCCCGAGGAGTGTGACAAAGCCGGCATGTGAAGTGGGGGGGAAGGAGAGTCACCCAAGAAAGAACGAGGACAGCAGCCTGGGGTCCGGAAGGGCTCAGCCGGCAGGAAGGGCAGCGTGGAGGTCAGCCCCGGGCTCAAACCCAGAGAGGACGGAGCAAAGTGAAGCGAGGTGGGGCTGGGGACGTAGGTAGGAGATGATGTCATCAGGGCTCTGGGTGACTGACCGTCGCGGTTCGTGGGGATGAGTGGTGTCCCGGGGCCCCGGGCTTCACTAACACCAAGGAAGTCCCAGGCAAACCAGTCCCTGGCCCAGGGACAGTCCCCAGAGGCCATGGTGAGATTTGCAGTACGAGAGCAAGGGGCTTAAGTTAGAGGGTTTTAGGTAGGCTCAGAATCTGATAGGATTTCCATTTCCAAGGGCCGCTTAGTCTTCTAGGTGGAAGGTCGATGGGGGAAGGGGCAGCCAGAGAGAGCAGTCTTCTAGGATTCGAGGCCCTGAGGTCAGATTGTTGTAGGATTTGGTGGTGGGGAGAGAGACGGACAGAGGCGAACAGGTTCAAGATGCATTTTGAAAGTAGAAAGAAAAGTTGCCAGTTCCTTACAAGGGAGAATGAGGCAGAAGGGAAGAAGTTCTTTTTCTTTTTTTAATTTTTTTAAAATGCTTATTTATTTTTGAGAGAGAGATGAGACAGAGCATGAGGTGGGGGAGGGTCAGAGAGAGGGAGACACAGAATCGGAAGCAGGCTCCAGGCTCCGAGCTGTCAGCCCAGAGCCCGATGCGGGGCTCGAACCCACAAACCGCGAGATCACGACCTGAGCCAAAGTTGGACACTTAACCGACTGAGCCACCCAGGCGCCCCGACCAGTATCTGCCTCAAAAACTCTCCTTCGTCTTCACCCTTCCAGCCTTGAAGGAAAGACGAGGGACTGTAGTGAGAACTCACACCTTCCTGCAAAGCGGAGCCTTTCCTGTGTGGTGCCAGGCTGGGGCTGAATGACAGAACGCTGAGCCTGCGTGCATGTGTTTTATGGAGCCTCAAATGATCCCTCTTCTGATGTAAGATTTCATCAGTTTGCACAGAAAGAAAATAGGAGGAGCCCGTCCAAAACTATATGCCTTCAAAGGCCAACCTCATAGTACCAAAAAAACAAAACAAAAAAAAACTCCATCACCTTCTGGAACAGCTGGCATTCTAGATTCAGTTCAAATGACCCACATGTGTCCAAAAGGATTCCTCAAGGTGAAGTTGTTTCTCTGTTGAAAGTGATTCTTTTTTTTTTTTTTTAACGTTCATTTATTTTGAGAAAGACAGAGAGAGAGAGCAGGAGAGGGGGACAGAGAGAGAGAGAGAGAGAATCCCAAGCAGGCTCCAAATTGTCAGCTCAGAGTCCGATGTAGGGCTTGATCTCATGAACCTTGAGATCATGACCTGAGCCAAAATCAAGGGTCAGAGGCTTAACTGACTGAGTCACCCAGGCGCCCCGCCCCCCCCCACCTCCCCCACCCACCCCACCTCCCTCCCCCACCACCGAAAGTGATTCTTTAAGATTATCTTTTGTCTTCGGTTCTTAGACACAGCAGTCGTCCAAATCCATTTTCTTTCCCCAAAGGCTTCTGTCTCTTTTCTTCCCCCGAATTGATAACATCTTGTATTTTGCTAGAAGCCATGGGCCTCCTGATATCCTGGACTGGAATTAAATTAATCAGTGCTCCACCTCCCTCCCTCACCTCCGTGCTTCACCGCCCCATCACGGGACAAGTGGGGCCAGACCAGCCGTTGCCCTTAAAAACAAAGTTGACTTAAAACGCAAGCCTTCAAATAAACAGTCAAGTTAGAAATTTATCCCTGGGAATTTCAACCCGCGGAAGAGCTTCATTCCTAGCGAGATACCCTCTGTTATTTTCGATTCTCACGTCAAGACTTTGAAATGCAGACCCGAACTACAACAGGCCTTTTTGGTGTGGTTTTGCTTTGGTTTTTTTTTTTTTTTCTAGTCAGTGTAGAAAGAGTGATGCTCTGCTTCCCCTGTGTGGCAAAGCCTGATATTTCACTCTCTACAAATCAGAGTTACAGCCAAAACAAAAGGAGGAAGCAGGCACGTCAGGAGGTTTATTTATTTTTATTTTAAATCACCCATATCATGATCTCCTTTTCTGCCCCAAAGAAGCCAATAGCTATTTCAAAATATCCTTAGAGGAATTTTCCTTTTATTTTTCTTCTCGATTTTGAGAGTCGGTGAGTGGCCCTCTAGAACTGTAAAAATGGGAAGCATTTTTAAGGATCTTTTTTTTTTTTTTTTTAGCTCATGCGACACTCAGGGGAAAGACAACAGTAAGTTCATTTATTTCCCCAGATCTTCTAATTTATACAATAACGGCACAATAATATCTATTTAGGTAAGTTTAGCTGAGGCCCCCTGGGTGGCTCAGTCGGTTGAGCGTCAGACTCTTGATTGCAGCTCAGGTCAAGACCTCACGGTTCGTGGGTTCGAGTCCCCACGTTGGACTCTATGCTGCGAGCGTGGATTCCCTGTTCCCTTCTCTCTGCCTCTCCCCTGCTCCCACACATGCTGTCTCTCTCTCAAAATAAATCAACAGTTAAAAAAAACAAAAAGTTGAAGTTTAGAAATCCCAGGAGTCTGTTTCTGGAGCCCCTGAAGCTGAGGCCAGGCAGCAGGGTCCCCTGGGTGATGCAGCCTAAGATACGGGCTATGCGGCAGGAGCAACCCGTATTATGGGGGATCCAGGGAACCACCCAGAAGGATACCATTTTCCTGAGCCTGGAGTTTCTCCATGTTCTTCCGGTACCAGCAGCAGAGTCCCCTGGGGCCATTTTGCGAACGCAGCCTCTCCGCTCACCTCACCCCCCACCCACCCAAAGTCTGCATTTTATCGAGATTCCCCGGGGGATTCACAGGGACTTGAATGAGTGAGAACCACTGGGCTAGAACTGAAAAGACCAAGATCCACCAACTGGGAAAGAGTGAAGTTGGAGACAGCGACCGACCAAGGTTAGAAGGTGAGTCCCAGACTGAAAAGGGACAAAGGTGGGCATCCAAACCGTAGGGTATGGTTTGCAGTCGGTTTCCCTGGGCCAGTGAGGAAACTTCCAGGGGGACTAGAAGCAGGAAATGTTTTGGGTTTTTTTTTCTGTTTTTTTTCACTTTAGTGGTGATGATTCATTGTCCTGAGCCATCCCACCTAGGTCAGCCCAGCAGAAGTCACCACAAGAACAGTCCTGGTAGAAACAAGGACAAAGGTGGTCGTAACTGTGATAAACACCCTAGTGAGCACTCAGAGTGGCAGAGCCCTGCGCGGAGGGCTTACTGTGCATTGTTTCATTGATTCTCACGACAACATCTGGAGTTTCACTGGGGCACGCATGAGTACTGTGCCCGGAGCAAGGAACTGGCAAGTGGACAAAGTTAGGATTTGAACCCAGATTCTTAGTTGAACGTGGAGTAAGCCAAATTTGTGCCGGAACATTTATTAAGGAAAGAAGCAAGTCTCACACTTTAGCGCGTATAGAAAAATCCTTAGAAGTGTGGTTAGAATGCAAATCCCTGGGCCCCAAAGCCAAAACCGCAGGCCCATGAATCTACCACTTGAAATATTTCCAGCTGAGGTCCCTGGGTGGCTCAGGGATGCAGGGACAATACTCAGCGACACACGGCCCCAATGACAGGGGAGAAGGGTGGCTACAGCCTTCAGAGACTGGGTTCACATGTAAGATACTATTTTCACCCCAAGACTCTGCAGTGAAAAGACATTCGAAAAACGGTCTTAGCTAAGTACGCAAAGTCCTTCCCAACTCACCTCCCAGCCCCAACTCCCGCCGTGCTCAGCCTGGCAATCAATTCCCTAGGGTGGCTCTTGTCCTTACGGAGACACTGCGGAAATGGGCAGGGGCATTTGAGACTTTCAGGATACTTTGCGGCAGCCGCCTGCTAACAGATTCATGAGTACCTGCAGGGCCCTCCTTCGTGGAGAGGGACGCCCGCTACTGTTTTTCTAATGTTCACCTTCTCCTTTTAAATTAAATGATATTCATCTCAATATGCCCATTTTACCTGTATAAGAAATACACCAAAGTATGTGAACGTGATAAATTGAGTAGATCAGAGCATCTAAACGCTAAGTGAAACAAAGTTTTCAAAAGTCGAATATGTCAGATGCTTTTAAATACTTTTTTTTAAGTTTATTTATTTATTTTGAGAGAGAGAGAGAGAGCAAATGGCAGAGAGAGAGGGAGAGAGAGAATCCAACGTAGGCCCTGAGCTGTCAGCACAGAGCCCAACGCTGGGTTCCATCCCACAGGTTGGAGATCATGACCTGAGCCGAAACCAAGAGTCATTTGCTTAGCCAACTGAGCCACCCAGGCACCAGCTTTTAAATACTTTTAATTCCTTAAAAAGCCGACAAAAAACTCATCAAGTATTACAATCATGGAAAACTCTGGCACTAAAAATGCTACTAACGTAGATGTAAAGTACTTCTCCCTAATCTCGATTTCATTTTTATTCTTACCTTATTTCTTCCTAGGTGTGTTATTATGAGATGCATTGCCTCCCCTCCAAAATTCCTCTGTTGAAGTCCTAACCCCTAATATCTCAGACTGCTGACCTTCTTTGGAAATAAGGTCTCGGCAGCTGTAGTTAGTTATGATGAGGTGATCCGGAAGCCGGGTAGGCCCCTAATCCAATATGGCCGGTGTCCTTATAAAAAGGAGATATTTAGGCACACACATGGAGAATGCCAAGAGGTGATGAAGGTAGAGATCAGAGTGGTGTTCCAGACGCCAAGGAACATCAAAGATTGCCAGGGGAAAGAAACCCCACAAAACACAAAACGAAACAAAAAACACCAGACACTAGGGGAGGGCTGAGGAGCAGACTTTCCCTCACAGCCCTCCAGAGGGACCAGCCCTGTTGATACATTGATTTTGGACGTCCCACCTCCAGACTGTGAGACAATACAGTTCTGCTGTTGAAGACACCCAGTCTGTGGAACTTTGCCATGGCAGCCCGAGCAAACTAATGCAGGTGTAATTTTATTCACTTGGACCAGAAGAGTCAGGGCAAAGACTCCAACTAGTCAGGACCGTGGGTTCGGGTCGGCATAAAACAACTGAGTTCATGGAACTGCACAGAATATTGGTAGGCAACAGAGGATAAGGGGTACCTCCCTGGAATTTTTACAGCCTGAGAAATTGCTAACACAGAAGTCAAGAATATTAAGTAAACAAATGTATAACCAAAGTTTTAATTTATTTGCTCATTATAATAAAGAATTCTCAGGACGTAGGCCATTTTTAAAAAATCATTTCTAAATTTTTTTCTAACGTTTATTTATTTGTGAGACAGAGAGAGACAGAGCATGAACGGGGGAGGGGCAGAGAGAGAGGGAGACACAGAATCTGAAACAGGCTCCAGGCTCTGAGCTGACAGCACAGAGCCCGAGGCGGGGCTTGAACTCACGGACCTCGAGATCATGCCCTGAGCCGAAGTCGGACACTTAACTGACTGAGCCACCCAGGCGCCCCTAAAATCGCTTCTAAATGTTAGTATATTGAAAGCACATAAAATTTGAAATGTCTTCACGCCTAAAGGACTGTTTCTGGCTCCCTTTAACTCTTGTAGTTGGGTCTTACCCTTAATATCATCTCTGTTCCCACAGTGCTTCACCATGGACTGAAGTCCTCCTACAGAAAGCCTGGAGTACACAAGAGCATTTCTGCCCTAGTCTGTTACCCATTTCACAGGCCTCTTTCACGCTGGCACTTTGCCTGTTAGATGCAGAATTATTAGCTCTGAAAAACCTGGAGGACTTCATTTTTTCACAACCTCAATCTTTCCTAATCCTTCATCTGAGTTCATCTGCCATATTGAAAGCCCACAGGAGGACTGGGGACCTCACATTCTCCTCTTGCCAGGATGAGGCCAACCCCTCACGCCAACACTAGGGATAAATAAGAAAGTCTGGGACTCTGGCCTTTGGGCACCCATCACACTCAAACCTGGGGTGTTCACTGTTTTCCGCCTGCATTCTGCCTTGTCCACTGAGTGCCACACAGGTTCCTACACATCAGCAGTGGGCCCAGCCACGCGCTACTCAGACTAACATAGTAGTAATGATTTTTTTGCCTTGACTCCTGGAAATCCACAGAAGAAGAAGGATCAAGGATCTTGACAGGGATATAAATTCTTAGCGTGAAAACAAGGGTGCAGGCCAGTCTGTGGGTCTCCAGCCTGTACCCAGCCCAATACCTCACAGAAGAGCAAGGTGCCAAGAAAGTGGCCTATAAGGCTTCGGGCAGTGGAGGACACAGTCCGCTGCTGCAGAGCTGGGGTGCTGTTGAGACCTGGGCCTCCAGTCAGGAAAGAACAGGTGAGAAACCTAAGGGGACAGCAGTTGTCCGCTGTCCTTCACGGATGGGCACTGACTGAGGCTGAGGGCAGTTCTTCACCTCATCCTCACAGATGAATCCTTGATGAGATTTTGGTAGCTACGGTTTCCACTGTCAAACTTTCTTCTTTTTTTTTTTCAAGTTTTTATTTTTTTATTTTCAGAGAGAGAGAGACAGGGAAAGAGCGAGTGGGGGAAGGGCTGACAGAGAGAGAGAGAGAGAGAGAGAGAGAGACAGAATCCCACACAGCCTCGTGTCAGCACGGAGGCAGACACGGGGCTCGATCTCACGAACCGTGAGATCATGACCTAAGCCGAAATCAAGAGTCGGATGCTTAACCAACTGAGCCACCCAGGCGTCCCTCTTCCTTTCCTTGACAGACCCTGTCTTGGCCCTTGGATGGAGAGTTTAGGAAAGGTGAGGGTGTGCGTTCCGGCCAATCCCACCACTGTCCTTTCCAGGGCTTTCCTGCAAAGTCAGCAGAGCATACATGACTGTTGTGTGCATGTGGGGCCTGCTGGAAGAGTGTGGATCTTGGCTCACAGACAGCTACGTCCCCCATTTTGTAGAGCAAGACAGTCTACAGGAGAGGATGAACCCAACACGCCGGCAGATAGAGCCCAGGAGGGGGCGGGGAGAAATGGCTACATCTTCTCAATGGTCCACCTTCTCATCCCTTTGTCTTTCTCAGACACTCGAGCCAGTAAATCATTTTCCGCTTGGCTTAATTTGAGGTCATTTTTGCCTCTTGAAAGCAAGAGAGTCCTGCCAAGTAAATACAGCATGGAGCAGAGGCCTCCAGATCAGACGATTGTAAGAAAATCTCGGGGGGGGGGGGTATGTCGGCGGCAGGGAGGAGTGTGCATCCATCAGGGCCTGCATGGCTGTTCAAGGCTGTTCTGCATTTTATCTCATTTCATCGCGGCCGCAGCCCTGTGGACGGTACTCCCGGTATGCCCCTTCACAGCGGAGCCCCTTGCTCAAGATCACGCAGCTACTAAGAGGCAGAAGCGTGTTCAGACGTGGGCGGGGCTGCACCAGAGTCCGGGCAGTGAACTTCCCCACCAGAACTCATCTCTGGAAGGTCCCAACTCCTGTCTCCGACACCGCTCAGTGACCGAACTGTTGCGTTAAACGGGGGCCACTCGTGTCGCACATCTACCCCTGTCACTTTCCAGGGGTCCAGGGCTGAGGCGTGACCTTATCACTACTGGAGATGCAGCTCTTGCTGTGAGTTGCAGGATCATTTTTGTTGTCTGACATACTTTACAATTTTAAATGTTTCCTTTTGTCGAGATATTGAATCCACTGAGGTTTCCAGGACGGATTTGGCTTGCCGTCCAAAACAACCGTTTGACACACCGAAGAATGTTGTATCACTTCTCCAGGGAGTAAAAAGCGGATTCGAGAAAGATCATTTTCCTCCCGCCCCATGACGCTCCACTGCTTACCTACCAACAGCTGCTTTAGGCAAAATTACATCCACTTTGAAAAATATTTTCCATGACACTGTTCTCTTTGAAGAATGAGCTCTGGTCTTCTGCCAGTTGGAGATTTGATGTAACCAAAGATCTTAATCCAGCCTAGAGAACTAAATTCACTGAACACAGAAAGAACAACTTTCGCAAATGTGCTGTTTGTATTCCTACTGTGAAATAAGATCTGACCCAGCACTTATCTGGGAAGAACTCCCACCAGAGCTGTGGAAATCTTGTTTCATGATCAGAAATCCTGTTGGGGAGAGAAAACCACGCTGCCCGCTGTCCAACAAGATGAACTCCTTCATTTCCTGATGTTCTCGTGTGAATCCCCAAAGCACGACTGGCTGGTAAACTGCACTGGCTGGGAGGAAGGGACAGAAGTTCCAGAGAGCAAATGGAGACCATGGGAGGTGCTGGACTCCATCATTCACTGTGAATCATGGTTTCTGTTGTTGTTGTTGTTGTTGTCGTCGTCGTTTTCTCCATCGTTTGAGCTCCAAAATGAATGAGACTAGTTAAAAGTCTCAGAAATTACAAAACAAAACAAAACAAACAAACAAACAAAAAACCATGTACGATTTCTGAAATATCAGGTGGTATTTGACACTCACAGTGTGGCCCCTCTTCTGGGGAAGCTAGAATCCACGTTGAAGAGCTTTGGAAACTCTGAAATGATATTCCTACGAAGAGCCTCCCAAAAGAGTTAAAAGGGAGAAGGAACATAATCTTTGAAGTTATTAAAGAGCTGAGACATTTAAAAAATGTTTCTGTGCTCATCTCAGATTTCAAGGTATGCTACACAAAGCTATAACAATCAAAACAGTATGGTATTGGCACCAGACAGACACACAGATCACTGGAACAGCATAGAAAGCCCAGAAAGAAGCCTACACTATATGGTCAATTAATTTATGACAAAGGAGGCAAGAATATACAATGGGGAAAAAGTCTCTTCTGCAAATGGTGCCGGGAAAACTGGACAGCTACATGTAAAAGAATGGAACTAAACTGCTTTCTTACACCATACACAAAAATATGCTCAAAGTGGACAAAAGACCTAAATGTGAGACCTGAAACCATAAAACTCCTAGAAAAAAATATATAGGCAGTAATCTCTTAGACATTGGGTTTAGCAACATTTTTCTACTTCTGTTGCCTCAGGCAAGAGAAACAAAAGCAAAAAACAAACAAACAAACAAACTATTGGGATTACATCAAATTAAAAGCTTTTGCACAAAGAAAGAAACCAACAAAATAAAAAGGCAACCTGCTGAATGGAAGAAGATATTTGCAAATAATATATCCAATGAGAGGTTAATATCCAAAATATATAAAGAACTTATACAACTCGAACCAAAAACAAAACAAAACAAAACCAAAACCAAATAATCTGATTAAAAACAGGCAGAAGACATGAACAGAGATTTCTCCAAAGAAGACATCCAGATGGCCAACAGACACATGAAAAGATGGTCAACGTCACTCATCATCAGGGAAACGTAAGTCAAAACTACAATGAGATATCACTGAACACCTGTCAGAATGGCTAACATCAAAAACATAAGAAACAACAAGCGTTGGTGAGGATGTGGAGAAAAAGGAACCCTCTGGCACTGTGGGTAGGAATGCAAACTGGGTTAGCCACTGTGGGAAAAAGTATGGAAATTTCATCAAAAAGTTAAAAACAGAACTACCCTATGATCCAGTAATTGCACTACTGGGTATTTACCCCCCAAATACAAAAACGCTAATTCAAAGGGATACATGCCCCCCTATAGTTATAGCACCATTATTTATAATACCCAAATTATGGAAGCAATCCAAGTGTCCATCAATAGATGAATGGATAAAGAAGATACAGAATGGATACACACACACACACACACACACACGCACGCGCGCGCAATGGAATATTATTTAGCCATAAAAATAAAAAGAATTAAATCTTGCCATTTGCAATGACATGGATGGAGCTAGAGGGTATAAACACTACATAAGCCAGTCAGAGAAAGACAAATGCCATGTGATTTCACTCATAGGTGGAATTTAAGAAAAAAAAAAAGAACAAAGAAAAGACACACAGTGAAAAACAGACTCTCAACTATAGAGAACAAACTGCTGGTGACCAGAGGGGAGGTGGGTTGGGGGGGGGGGTGAAACAGGTGATGGGGATTAAGGAGGGCACTTGTCGTGATGAGCACTGGGTGATGTATGGAAGTGGTGATTCACCATATTGTACGCCTGAAACTAACATAACACTGTATGTTATACAGTATGTGTTATACTGGAATTTAAACTAAAAAAGGATCCTTCCAGCTCTAACATTCAGTGTTTCTTAAAAACAAACAAACAAAAACGGGCAGAGGAACTGAAGAAAACTTATTACAAAGAAGACATACAGATGGTCAACAGACACATGAAAAGCTGCTCAACATCACTAATGACCAGGGAAATGCAAATCAAAATGAGGTATCATTTTATACCCGTGAGAATGGCTAATATCAAAAGGAGAAGTGACAGCTGTTTGTGAGGATATGCAGAAAAAGGAACCCTTGTGCATTGTCGGTGGGAATGTAGATTGGTGCAATAATTGTGGAAAAAGGTACGAAGATTCCTCAAAAATTTTAAAATAGAAATACCATATAAGCCAGTAATTCCACTATTGAATATTTACCCAAAGAAAAAGAACACGATAATTCAAAAAGATATATGCACCCCTTTGTTGATTGCAGCGTTTTACAATAGCCAAGATATGGAAGCAACCTAAGTGTCATCGATAGATAAATGGAGTAAGGAGATGTGGGATATGCGTACAATGGACTATTACTCAGCCATAAAAAAAAAAATGAGATCTTGCCATCTGTGACACCATGGACGGAATTAGAATGGATCATGTTAAGGGAAGTAAGTCAGGTGGCGAAAGACGGATACCATATGGTTTCGTGTGGAATCTAAAAAACAGACAACACAAATAGACTCATAAACATAGAAAACGAATATGATTGCCAGAGGGGAGGAGGGGTGGGAGAATCGGCAAAACAGTGGAGAGTGGGGGGTACAGGGTTCCAGTTATGGGCTCAGTCACCAGGGTAAAAAGTACAGCATAGAGAACACGGTCAAGGGTATTGTAAGAACACATGGTGACAGACAGTAGCTATGCGTGTGGGGAAGCACAGCACTATGCAGAGGGTTGTAGAATCACTGTTTCGTACACCTGAACCTAATGTAATATCGTGTCAACTATCCTTAAGTTTCTGTGCTTTCAAAATGCTCAGATTTTAGAAACAATTTTAAAAATAATGGCTTATATTCCAATTTTTTTCCTTAGGATGTAGAATTCTCATTTTTTAGATGAACAAACACTATGTTTCTGATACAGAAGTCAAGGATGTGAAATCGTCGAATTCATAACATGAGGCTAATGACTTCTCTGTGTCATGTCTAAGACTCGAGGAGTACAAAAGCCTTGGAGATCTTTCTCATCGTGTGATTCCTATCACTGCCTTCCCACAATTTTGTTGTCTTTGCTTCTTTTGCTCTTTTTCTATCCTCCCTCCACCTTAAACACATCTATCGGAGAATGCAAGTTACACTTCCGTTATGGCTATGTTTGCCTTGTACGTCCCTTTTCACGCAGACGCCTTTTCTGTACCCGGTGTGAGAAGACCGAGAATCCCGGAAAATTAAGCGTTCAAAAGCAGATGCACTCATAGAAAAAGCAGGACAGACGGTTCCAGGGGCTGAGGGGAAGGGGGCATGGGGAGTGGCTCAATGGGTAGTTTCTGCTTGGGATGATGAACGGCTTCCTCAAAAGCATGGCGGTGGAGGTTGTACAATGTTGTGAATGTATTTAATGACACTGAATTGTGCACTTACAGATGGTTAGAACGGTAAACCTGTGGATGTGTGTTACCCTAGTTTAAAAACAGAAAGAGAGGAAAAAAGCAGGTGCAGCACACCATCTCTTCCAGACATGACCAATTTATTCAGAAAATTCAAATTTCAGTTTGGCAACGTATGTCCAGGGGCAGAGAGTTTGGGATAGTCATTTCGTTGGAAGCAATCACATTTTCTAGAGGTAAACGTCCATGGGGTAGCATCTGAAGGAAAGAAAGCAAAACTATTAAAACTAATTTAGTGCGTAGGGTGATAATCATAAATATTTGCAGTTAACAAAACAAGCAGCTTACACAACTGAGGCATGAGAAATGCTTATGCCAGTAGTAACCCTTTATTCAGTTCAGTTCAACATACATTAAGCACCTAATTTGTTCAAGACACTGGGCTAGCTGCTGGGGCTGAGGTGGAAATACAAAAATCACCAAGACATAATCCCTGTCCATAAGAAGTTTACAACAGCACATAGAACCATGAGTGCTACAGGTGAGGTACAAAATAACTGCTCTAAAGCCATGGAGGGAGGAGAGTTTGCTTCTCAGTAGAGATTAAAATCGGGACCCCCCTGAAATTTGGTGGTGTGGGTGAGGCAGGATACAGCATGCCAAGTAAAGAAAACTCTGGGGTCTAGGCAGGTCTCGGCAACAGCAAATGAACTAGCTCCCCTTTAGGTTTAAACGTGTCAAAAGGGAAGGGGTATTCGAAGGGAAGGGGCATGTTTAGTTTAATCCTTCTCATCGGCGTTAGCCTATTACAAGGAAGAGATCCACAGAAGTCAAGTCAATTAAAAAAGCAAAGTTTGAAGAGGCAGGGACATGAACAGGAAACACCATTTCATAGTTTAGCGTAAACTCAACCCCGTGTGTATACACCTCTAGTAGCTTAAGTAACATCATCAAATGGGGGGAAAAATCCATCAGGAGCACCACAGTTCATCATGGCAGAACAGGGTCTCTCTTGTTAGACTCTACGACTAGCTTTTGTTCCTGCCAATGGAAGACGTCATGTTACACGGAAATAGAAGTCCATATTTTACACGTGATTATTAAAGTCCTCAAACGTTGCCTCCTCAATTCAGCATAAATGATGACGAGAGAGAATTTGGGGACAGAGATGGAAGTCCCCGTAGGTAAACCGACCTAATAAGGACTTTGGCATGCTGTATTTCCTATTTTAAAAAATACAGGATGAGCACGTCCCTTCTGAATAATAACTTACTACGCATAGAACATACTCCAAGAGGAATTCTAACACAACATACTACTAATCAAACATCAAAGTTTCTGCTTTTGTGATTCACACAAATTACCTTAATTATAATACTTTAGGGAACATGTACAAACACAATATGTAACATTTTAATATTCTTCATCAGCTTTAACTTCTAAAAGTTTGGCTTGTATTATCTCAAAAAAAAAAAAAACAACAAACTACTTATAAACCTCATTTTCCCACAGAATTAATTCACCATCCAACTTTAAAAATAAATTTTTTAAAAAAGAAACCAACAGTAAATTGGAATGCTAACACCTGCCAGGTTTTGATAAAATGAAAATAAACAACTCACATAAACAGCACCTCATAAAGCCAAAACCTTCTTTTGAAGTACAAAGTTCAATTCTTGTCCTCTTAGTAACTGCTAATCGGAAGCCCCCCCCCCCCATCCTCCCCCCTTCAATCCAGGAACTGTTCTGGTTTAAGTCACGTGACACACAGTATATTTTTTTTTTTTTTAGCATCAATAAATTATTGATATGGTACCACGAACAAATAGCTAATCTTTAGGAACCAAAGCAACTCAGAGGACTAGCAGAACAGATACAGTAGCACGCTGAAATGATTTAAAAGTCAAATAAAAACCAAAACGTACCTTACCCTGGTCTTGTATCGATTCAAATGAAAAAACCAAAGGATGAAGTATCATTTCAGACCTATATACATCAAGATGCCAGTTCTTATAAAAACGCACTTCAGTTGTAAATGCTAGATTATGCAAAAATAATTTTATATCAATTGTATTTAACTTTAATGAATTTTCCCCAACTGTAATATTAAAAATGCTAAAAGAACTTAAATTTTAATGGCAAAAAGTTCCTATTTTCCCCATCTATTAAAAAAAGATTTTGTTTTCCCTTATTAACATACAATGCCCTATTGTTAAGGCACAACTTTTTTTTTAGGATAAAAATGAAACCGTAGAATAGGTTTATTTTACACAACAGTTACAAGACAGACGTTTTGTAGGCATATACTGAAAATAATGCGTCTTAAATTCAACCCGGATCAAAAACGCAAAATCGCCATTTCTATCCAGGACCAGTCAACACCTAGCCAACGCAAACAGCTACAGCTAGAATGATCCAAGCGGTTTCTATTTTTAACCTGCCAAAGATTGTCTCCATAAGGTCATTTTCAAGGTGTTACCAAGGAGAGGCAAGCTGGATGTTTTTCTTTTCTGGGGAACAGGGCATAGTGGCACCCCAGCTCTCTCTACTTATGCTGGGCTATCAGAGAGAGTTCTCACCTTCCAAGCCCGAGTAAGATCGAGTTTCTGAGCATCTGAGACCAGGGCAGAGCTCCCCATCTCTGGGGGCAGAGGTTTGCGGCCTCCCTCCCCTCCCCTCCCCTCCCCTGGACGCTTGTTCTTCTTCCGGACTCTCTTCTTAGCCGCCGCCCCTCCCCCACTTCTTCTGACCCAATTTGCACAATATTCCAAGGGCACACCCCGCAACCGGAATTTGCACAATTGTTGCTTCAACCACATCAACCAAAGCACTTCTCAGCTTCATCATACAGCCATAAATAATTCACTTGAATGTGGATTTAAAATCAAGAAAAACCACTAAAATTGGGGGAAAGCATTTTGCCCGGCAACTGAACACCGGACAGAAATGATCCGTCTCGTAGGCTCTCGGTAATCTCCGCTGAAATAGGGACAGAAGTGTGAAAACGAGCAGGAAAAGCAAGTTTTCTTAAGCAGGCCTATATACCTACTTCTCGTATTGACTGCATTTTCGGTTCTGTGAAGGAAATGCTCCGTATAGACAGAAGCACCGGATTAGCCTTGACAGGGCGGATCTTTGTGGTTTTGAAGGTGATCTTCCCTTGCTTTTTGAGACGTCTCTGAAAAGTAACGGTCAACCAGAACTCTGACAAGGCTTCGTCTCCCTGGCTGGGGACTGACCTAGCGTCTCCGTTCTACCGGGAGATCTCAGCAGCCAACCTGGAGAAAAGTAGGTCTATGAGAGAATTCGGGGTTGAGCGTTGGGGAAGAGTGCTGGTCAGGAAAGAGGGGCAGAGAGCGAAGAACATTAAGGGGCTGAGGGCATCGAGAACAGGGTAAAGACCAAGGGCAGAGGAAGGGGACGGCCGATAAGTACTGAGGTTACTGGCGTCCCTGTTTTTACTAAGTGTGATGGGTGAAACTCAAATTTTAAGGGAACACTGTGCTCTCAGTGAGGGTAAAGATAAAGGAAAGGGAAGGCCAGGAGTCAGGGAGGTTCAGGGTCACTAAAAGTTAAACTCTAATTATTGTGCTACATTTCAGAAGTGATTTTATTTCTGTAATTCTGGGAGATATTACATGCCTTACTTATTCATGGTGTTTCACTGGTATGTTCTGACACAATGTCTCACATAAATAAATATAAACACTGTTCTTTGTACTTCTATTAGTTCTGTAATGTAGACTGACTTTTGGAAACAAAAGCAAAATTTCAAAACGGAACTCTCTATGAAAGCACCTAAAAACCATTAGTAGTTAGCCTCTACCCAATAAATTATATAAATAATGCATTTAACTGCCAGCCAATATCTTAATTTTTGCACACAAGCCCTTCGCAAGTCATTATCTACGTGCAGATTAATGCAATTAAAAATAAAACCAAAGCAGTCGTGCTTGCTAATATGAACTGGTTTCATTTCCATGAAGTTAGAAAGTCTCCGTCTATTGCTGAAAACAACAAAACAGAACAAAAACAACCAACAACTCCCAATCAGACACCAGTTCCTAGCATGCCAGTCCTGTTTCCCCATATTTGACACATTGTAATTAACTGCTTCTACCACGACTCTGGAAATACAAGCCTCTGCCATCCCTCCTGAGAAAAAGTGTTCTCATTTCATTGCCAAGTAGGAAGGTGAGCTCTCCGATTTCCTGTTCTGAATCCCTAAGTCCTGTTTAAATACCAAGTGTCCCGACTACCAAAACGTTGCCTGAATTTTCGTTGAACAAAATCCCACCTATTGAGGCCCACTCCACTCCCAGACTGGTGACCAGCTGCTGGATATTGAGGAGAAACACGTGCATCCTACCGGATTCAAGTCCCTAATGAGGAAGTAAAGGGCTTTGGAGACCGTGTAAAACGCAGACCTAAAGTTGTATGCACGTGCCACCAGGTGAGGATGTCCATTCTTTGGTCAATTTCACCTCCAAGATAGGAAAATAAATGGAAAGCTGTTTCAAAGAAAACAAAATAAGCCATCCCGCCCCCTTTATCAGAATGTTACAAAATACGAAGTCACATGAAATAACGGTATTTGTTTACACAGAGTTTCCAGATCTCACACTGAGAGAAATCCGGCATCCCCAGGAAAGACAGTTCACAAAGTAAGGGGCGAATTATAGTGACTCAGTGAAGACTCAACCGCCTTTCTTCCAACCAGATTCCACACACCGAATTTTAAAAAATTAATCAAAAAGTAACATTAACCATCATTATTTTAATCTGAATGGAAACTTCAAAGTATCTTGAAAGTTACTACCTGGAGAATTTAGTTAGGTTAGGTGCGTTTATTAACGGTAAAAGCAACCAGAAATCATTCTTGGTAAGGAGAGAATCTCTACATTCAAACCTGGCAAATTGTTTAAAAAGTACTAAAACAAAGTTTTTTAAAATAACGAAAGCTAGCTTAAGCCATGTAACTGTCAAATAAGTCAATTAATAGAGTCATTTATATTCTTATAGTGCATCATTTATCCCTGACGAGAAAATGCACCAAAATCCTAGTGCTGACCCTGAAACCTTAATCCAGACCTTATGAGTTAAAACTAAATGTTGGTCAGGAGGGAAAGGATGGAACCACGCACCGTCCACAGAGCAAACGAAAATCAGTAGGACGATGGCAGAAACGTTGAACCCAGGGGTACAAATACACCGCTCTGCATCAGAAGAAAACGGAGCAGAACAAAACACACACACACGGAAACTACAATCACAACTCAGCCATCAAACGGCTCTATTCTCGACTAGCTGGTGAACCTGTTATTAACATTTCAAAGAATGAAAACAATTTCAGCTTTTTCTATTTTAATCCTTAAGAAATACTCAGCAACAGATAAACAGAGCATTTGTTGCATATTAACGAATGCGTGGCTGCTTGTGCTTTCTATCTGCGTTAGGGGTAAAAACCCCCAATAACTTTATTTTCAATGAGATACAATTGTAAAGTAATTATTAAATCTACACAAAATCAATCCTTTCTTCAGCCCAATTCTATATGAAAGTACAAACAAACAGTGAAGGTTCGTGATGTTGTGTGAAAATGGTGACTCGGAACAATGTACCCAGCTGTAGATTTTAATTCACAAATATATATATATACATATATATATATATGCGCCTTGTGTATGACAACTGTACGAAAATCGTCTCAAAAATAAAGACAATACTCGAGACACGAAGCAACCCATTTTCCCTGATCTTCCATCCTATTACAGGGAAAATAAGTCTCTGATGCTTCATAAATACTTTAGAAAGTTCAGGATGGCCTTAACCATGCATAGTCTGCACCGATGCTTTGAAGCCCCCAGCGTTTCGGCGGACCGTTCAACTTGGGAAGAGCTGTGACCTGTAACCAGCTTTGCTTATTTATGTCCTGTCTTCTCTAGATCTGGCAGTTTTCTGACCAGGGCTTGGTGGTTCATTCTGATGCTGGCAAGGAGCCCTCCTTCAATGCCGTCGGACCCAGTGTAACTGATTTCTTCACCGCTCAGGGTAGTCATATGCCCCCCAAGGGCTTTTAAGATGGCGTTGCCAGCACATATATCCCATTTTTTGATGTATGTCACATGGATATACAGATCAGCTTTTTCTTGACTCTTATCGGGTACGTCCAAGAGTGCTAACACTTTATAACCTAAAAGATGAACACAGAATTTAAGTTACTATTTCCAAGATTTAAAGAGAGTAGCTTCCTGTTTAAGAGTACATTGTTAAAAGTAACGGCACAGGACGTGAAGGAGTTCTCTTGACTGTGTTTGCAGGGGCTAAGTCTAAAATTATCTAAAAATAGTTTTGTTCTTTTTATTTATTTATTTTTTTCAAATAACAGCCAGACATTAAACCCAAATGAGCGGAAAATATACTGCAAAATAACTTACGAAGCTATTCTTAAGTGTAACCAAACACACGTCTATAATCTTTTAAATTTAAATCTACTTTGTGGTTGTTTTCTATGGAATGATACATACACTATGTCTCATTTCCTACGGAATACTACACTGAAGCTAAATCCATCTAAATACCCACGAGCACTGGATTTGAGAGACCGAGCACTACAATCTGAAGCCCTTATTGTAATGAGGCAAAGTTTTAAAAAAAAATAATATAATAAAACACACAGATGAAACCAGGTCCAGGATCTGGTTTATCCCATTCCCACCAGGTATTCTGAACCTTACCTTTCCTAACCAGCCTAACAGAGAGCTTATAAGAAAACAATGAAGTCATATTAAGTAAGGTACCTATATGTAATCGCTAAATTAAAATTACTGGGCTTAAAAGTTAATCAGCATTACTTTTTCCTTTATTACCGTGGTGAAAAGGTCTTCAAACACACGTTTCTGACCACAACGTGTTACTCACTGGAGTGAAAACACTTCTGTCCTATTCGATGGCACTCAAAACAAGGGGAGGCAAACGGCCTATGAGCCACATCCAGGCCATGTGCCGGTTTTGTAGAACCCTAAGGCCACGAATGGTTTTCTGGATTTTTAAAGGGTGCCAGAAACCCACACATCCAAGAGGGTCCATATGTGGCTCGTAAAGCCTTAAACATTTATAGCTGGCCTTTCAGGGAGAGTAAGCCGACCCCGGATCAGTAACTCAGGTAATAAAACGGTAGAGAACGTGCGACGAGCTGGGTGGCCACTAGACTCGGGCTCGCCCCGGACACGAAGGCTGAAGAGTTCAGAGGTGTCGAAAGCGACCCGCGGATCAGCCACTCTAGGGACCCTCGTGATGACGCCTGGCATCGTTCTGCCACACGAAGCATCGGAACGTGCTGGATCTCCCCTCTTCTCACAGATACTCCTGCAGCGAGGCGCCCAGCGCGATGACTTACGCCACTGACGTGAAGACGCCGCCTCAGTGTTCGAGGAGCGGGAGCCACCGGGCTGAGACGTGCCGCTACTGTTGACGCCGTGGCTCATACGAAGGCACGTGTGACTGAGATCCCACCCCAGACATTACCAAGTAGGAGACCAAGCCCGTCGGGAGAGCACGCGCTCTATCCTCCCTTTTCTTCCCGAGCACAGGACAAGCGAACCTTCCTCCTGACGGAAGCCCTGACCGTGCCGGGGACGCGGGGCACCGGCGCCACAAGGGGGGTAGGAACATACCGGCACCACCAGCTGGGATAATGGCGGTCTGGTTTCCAAAAGTCTGAAGAGCAACCTGCTTGACCATTCCTGAATGGGAGCGTGACACAACGATCCTCGGGGTCCTCTCGTTGTAGGAAGTGCGGGCTTTCACGTTGGACCCGCCATCTACCATGGCCCAAGCTGAAAAGCAAATATAATACCCATTAACAGCACTGAAGCTTTCTGAAACTAAAACTCAACGTACAAAGGGTTGACTGGAAAAATATCCTTTTACACAGAACTGCTTGTATTTTTTTTCCAAAACGGAAATATTTTTTTTCTGAGAACCAGAGTAATATTTAGTATTTTTTTTACACTAATAGGCAAATATGAAGACCAAGTTAAAAACGGCCGTGTAATCCTGCCCAACCAGAGACAGTGGCTACTTAAGACTCGACTTAACGACGCCCAGGTTCCAGAGCTCCTTGTGAGCTGCTGAGTGCTCACTGGGATTACACCCCAATCTCCCTGTAGCTCGGCCAGCGTCTTCCCCTCCCCTACACAAATCACTCTTCAGGAAACATCCTGCGTGCTCATCTCCACGTCAAAAGTCTGGCTCCTGGGGAACCCCGCCTGTGACCACCTAGGACATAAGCAGCAAAACTTGTTACCCTGGATAATTAACAACTTAAAACAGGTTTTGCTCCTATACTACCTCTATTTCTGATACATTCATAGTTTCAATTATTCGCATATTGGACCCATCTCCTAAGGGAGCTTTATAAACATAAGGCAGCTCAAGGGGGGAGTTAGGGTTACGTATCTGCTTTGTCGGAGAGCGTAAAAAAATGCTCTAGATTTCAAAATAGAACAGGAACTTGTAAGAAGGTGAGGAGACCCTCGAGATGGCTTGAAATGTTTTTCTTGGCTTGCAAGTTTTCCTCAGTGACTACCAAGCTATACAAGAGAACGGACTTACTCAGAATCATCCCCATTAGCTTGGTGCTCTAGCAGTCACTCACCATGGGGAAAAACAGTCCGCCATGGCTGCATGCTGTCCGGACAACAGCAGCTGCATTACCACTTACTCCCGGCTGCAGGAAAACATCAAAAAAGTGAGCGGAGTCCGGGTTTCTGAGTTCCCCAAAGATGGTGGCAGGCTCTTGGACTCCCGTCACACTTCTTTCTAAAAACCACACACAGAGACAAGGAGGCCAAATACGAACACCCTTCATCAACAGCTAAGGAATCAGTAGAAGACGGAGACTGGTCACAAACGCAAACTTCAGAGAAAGAAGAGAAGTAAACACTGAAGGTCAGCAGAATGAGTGCCGCGGCTGATCCCAGGGTGGGGACTGTGACAGGAGCTCCGGACATGCCAAGAGGTTGGAGGACTCTTGGTGGTGGGAGAAGTCAGAGAACAGCAGCCGGGATTTCTCCCCAGAGGGAAAAGGTCCCATCTGAGATGAGAACTTCTGAAAGCGGGCCTGAAATGTGGCAAGAGAGCAGCGACAAGAGGAGGCCAGGAGAAGACACAGAGCCCAAGTGAAGTCCTGAGGGCACACAACACCTATCGGGACGTGTCTCCATGAGTGTCTCCACGAGAGACAAAGATGGGAGACTGCAAACAGAACTAAAGAAAAGGAGGAGTTGGAGATAAGGGCCCTCCTGAAATAAGAAAGCAGAAGGGTAGAAACAAAACAAGATGCCTGCTAACCAAGATAATGTCTTCCTCACCTAACGGAGAAGAAAGCTCCTGGGCTGAGAACCACCCAAACACCTTCCCACAACTCCGCAACGGCAGTGCCACGGCCCAAATGGGAATGAGAAACGCGGACTACTGCAAAGTCCGCTGAAACCAAAAGAAGAACACAACGAATGAAAGTCGAAACGTTCCAGGCTACTTGAAAATGCTCATAGATCACGCAGAATAAAACGGTAACACAATATTCTAGAGAAAAAGAAAGAAAGAAAGAAAGAAAGAAAGAAAGAAAGAAAGAAAGAAAGAAAGAAAGAGAAAGAAAGAAAGAAAGAAAGAAAGAAAGAAAGAAAGAAAGAAAGAAAAAAAAAAGAAAGAAAGAAATAAATAAAGAGGCAACAAAAAAACCCAAAAGAACACCATGGAACAAGGAAACAACTGAGGACAGGTAGAGAAGTAGGAACGTAGTGAAACGAAATGGGCCCTCGCGTAACGTGGGGAAGAAATTGAAAACGACAACAACAACAACAGAAACACAAGATGGCTGAAGACAGCCCTAGATGGTGGGATATACGGAAGGGCAACAGCGTGGCCCCAAATCAGAGCAGGCAAGGAGGACGGCAAAGGATAAACGAAAACGAGAAAACTGATTAAAGGGACCAGAGGGAAGGCGACACACAGACGTCAGCGGAAGAAGAGTCAGTATATACATATTAGCAGGTCTCTGAAAAAGGGAACCAGGAGCCATGAGATAGAACCCATTGTAAAATTACAGTCCAAAAGATCGTGCCTGAAAGAAAAGAGGACCGAAATGTCCACACAGAGAGACACACTGTGTAGACATCTGCCCAGAAAGCCAACTCTGTATCTGACATCTAGAGTTCTATTATTAGACTTCCAAGATAAAGTTCCTTGGCACTCCAGGCAAAAATACCAAGCTCCTTACAAAGGAAAGAAAATCGGATTATCGGCTTCGCTGCCAATGGGATTCAACATGCACCCACACGGATATTAATCAGTTCAATATTTTCTACCAGTAACCAAGAGAAAAGAGTGCAGCGGGGGTTAAGACAGTGTCCTACTAAAATTCATGCCTGCTACGAACCTTTGAATGTGACCTCATTTGGATACAGGGTCTTTGCAGATGTAATTCAAGTCAAGGTCACACTGGATTAGAGTAGGCCCTAAATTCAATGACTGGTGTCCTTACAAAAACAGGACACACAAAACACAGACTGAGAGAATGGGAAGGAGGAGGCATGGAGTGATGGGTCTACAAACCAGGGCACCAAGGGATGTCTCGTGCCATCAGAAGCTAGAAGAGGCAAGGGAAGTCTTCAAGAGGGAGCACGGCACTGGTAACGACTTGGTATCAGACTTCTGGCCCCAAAACTGCGAGAAAATAAATTTCTGTTGTTGTAAGCCCTCAAGTGTATGGAAATTTGCTAGAGCACCCAAGGATAGAGGGCTAAACCAAAGAGTTTGGAAGTAGCTGAGTCTTTCATGTATCAAGGCTACAGGAAGAGCTTTTAACACGTTAAGAACTCAGATAATAGGAAGGACAGCTATGTGCTAGCTCTTCTGAAGTAATCCATTAGAGGATGAGCTTTAGCCAACTGAAGGAGGACTGAAGAACACTCAGCAAAAGCACTGTTGGTCAGCACTGAATAAATTTAACTGGGGATTTAAGAGGAAACCAAAGACAGGAATAAAGGATTCGGAAGAATCAAAGCGTGTAAATGATTTGTGTGTAAGAATCAAAGTGTGTAAACCAATCACAGTTGAATGGTTAGAGTCAAAGGATACCATGTAAATCTAAAGAGCTGAAGAGCAGAAAGACACAGGTCGAAAAAGCTACGACTGACTAAAATACAATGGTAGTCAAGGAGGCTAAAGGAAGCTAATTTCTTTGTTGCTCATAGGGGAGACCCAACGGACGATACCTAAGGACTACATAATGAATGGCATTTAAACAAAAAAGTTGTATACAAAGGTATTTTAATAAAGAGTAGGCAACAAAAAGAACAAATTTAACTTAAAAATAATAACTGTAGGTTGAATCACACTGAATACATAAAAATCCATGAGATGTCAAGGATATTAAAAAAATAAAGGAAAAATCCTGCTCTTCCTGGAAAAAATAACATCTGTTTCCGCTGGAGGTTGTTTTTACCCGAAGTCCTTACTCAGAAATTGGTAAAGAAAAAAAAGTTAACTATGTATTTTGTCTTTCTAGTAGGAACTACATTTCAGGATCAACAATTCCAGTTGAGGGGCGCCTGGGTGGCGCAGTCGGTTAAGCGTCCGACTTCAGCCAGGTCTCAATCTCACGGTCCGTGAGTTCGAGCCCCGCGTCGGGCTCTGGGCTGATGGCTCAGAGCCTGGAGCTTGCTTCCGATTCTGTGTCTCCCTCTCTCTCTGTCCCTCCCCCGTTCATGCTCTGTCTCTCTCTGTCCCCAAAATAAATAAACGTTGAAAAAAAAATTAAAAAAAAAAAAACAATTCCAGTTGATGAAATTGCTCTACACACGAATTTCAGTTTTGAAAACAGTTTTTTTGAAAAAACACACAGAATCAGAAAATTCCCTTTTACATCTTTAACAGATCTTTTTTTAAAAATGTTTATTTATATTTGAGAGAGACAGACAGAGATGTGAGCAGGGGAGGGGCAGAGAGAGAGAGAGAGAGAGAGAGAGAGAGAGAGAGAGAGACAGAATCTGAAGCAAGCTCTGAGCTGTCAGCACAGAGCCTGACATGGGGCTCGAACTCATGAGCTGTGACATCATGACCTGAGCTGAAGCTGGACATTTAACCAACTGAGCCACCCAGGTGGCCCACAGCTTTAATAGATCTTAAAACTATTTTGTGAAAGGCTTAACGGAATCCTGATCTCAAACGGTGCCAAAGTATTTCTCCAGACTACCTGCTGGTAGCCAGAGAATAAAAATAATTTATAGCAGATCTAGTCATGACCACTTTAAACATCTTAGCATCACTAGTAATGAGACAAGATAGGATACATCATGTAAAATGATGCAGCAGGAAGTACATGATGAGTATCTACAACGTATTGACAAAAATGCTAACCTTAAGCCAGTCAAGGCTTCGGATCTAATTTGCACTTTAGAAGACAAAGAATATGAAAAATAAACAAGTTAAAGGACACCCCGAGCAAATAATCAGAGAAATCCAAAGAGCAGGACATTATGTAACAAGTAATTTGATCTCAACAAGTAATGTCACAGGGAAGAACAGGACTAGAGGTTGTTCTAGATTAAGAGAACTTAACAGAGCAACAAAAAAATGCATGTCATGAGACTGGATCTTGGTTTGAAGTAACCCGTTGTGAAATCCACTTTAGTAACAATTGAGGGAAGGGGTGCCTTGGTGGCTCAGTTGGTTAAGCATCCGACTCTTGTTTTCAGCCCAGGTTATGATCTCACAGTCTGGTGAGTTCGAGCCCCAAAGAGGGCTCCGTGCTGACCGTGTGGACCTTGCTTGGGATTCTCTCTCTCTCTCTCTCTCTCTCTCTCTCTCTGCACCTCCCTTACTCATGCACACACTCTTACTCTCTCTCTCTCTCTCACAATAAATAAAATGAAATAAAATGAAATGAAATGAAATGAAATGAAATGAAATGAAATGAAATAAAATGAAATAAAATAAAATAAAATAAAATAAAATAAAAAGAAACAACCAGGGAAAACAGGAGTATTGGATCAATTAGGGAATAAATGCTAATTTCAATGTTATATTAACAGAACTGTTATATAGAAACATGTCCTTTTTAGAGATGCACAGTGAAGTATATAGGGATAAAATGTCATGATCCTTGTAATTTTCTTTAAAGCACATGAAAAAAAAAAAAAAGGAAGCAAACATAAAAATGTTCAACTGTTAAATCCAGAGGAAAGAGCATGTGGAAATTCAGTACAATTTATGCTTGTTTGAAATTATTCATAAAAGTTAAAAAACGAGAAAGAAGAAAAAACAAAAAAATTCTCTAAATTCTTTTTAGAAATGATCAAAAACCATGGTTCTACTAAGAAGTGAATTTACAGTGCTACATCTCTAGAGGTCAGTATTGTCTAAGAGAATAAAGACAGTATCTCTTGTTGATAGTATCAGAACAATTTTGGTAAGAATTACTAATTTAATATTTTAAAAATATACTTCATGTTACATAATCTCAATACATTCTCTTATAACACTTACAAAGACAAATTATTTCAAGCACTTTAAAAATTCCGTAGGTGCTTAAATAAATGATTGTTGGTGAAGAGGTAATCATGAAAAGGTAAAATAGCAGCTAAAAGAATGGACTCATTCTATCTGTAAGATATGCTAAAAGAAAGAAAGAAAAGAAAAGAAAAGAAAAGAAAAGAAAAGAAAAGAAAAGAAAAGAAAAGAAAAAGAAAAAAGCCCAGTGGGAGATAAAAAGTGGTTGGTATTTTGCTAACACAGACCTCAGACATTGTAACTTCTTTCTAACAGCTACAAATTTCCCCTGCGTGGATACACTACACTTACACATTTATACATTACTCTGTTCAAATACTATTCAAGTATCTGTTGCTTCTAAGAATTTCAAAGGCAATGAATTACTTCTAGCTAAGTATGATAAGGATTTGGATCAGTTTGGCTCTGACTACTGCAAATAACAATACTATCTAGCTCCCATTAGAGTCAAGTGTAGCTAAATTCTGGTAAACATTTCATACTTGACAGTTGGTACTCTGCCAACATCAATACACAGGCTGGATCTGAAAATAACAGTCCAAAAAGAGGACACAAGCCAAACAAAGCTTCAATCCAGGAATAGCAGGTCAACCCGCACCTAATTAAGGACATATCGATTCTTCTGGAATGTCCGCTCACTAGCAGGCACCGTGTGTTCCAGCATACAGGGCAAGTCAGCTGCCTCACAGAAGAACAGGGCAGTTTATCGTAACTTACAGGAACATTTTTGGAACACAACTTGTTCCTAAGTTAGAAACTTCTGGCTTTTTTATTTTAAAGGAGGTAAGACCATAGGGGGAGAGGATACATGTTCTTACAGAATAAAGTTTTTTTTTTCATGGGCATTTTATTATTCTTATTCTCCCCTACCCCTAAAATGAACAGATGTGGAAATCAGGGCTCCAAGAATGTGAATCTATTTGCCTATCCTGTATCAACTTTCTCTGCGTTTCCTGTATGACGATTTTTACTCTCTTTGGAGCAGCGGGCTGTCTGCAGCTAAGGGTGCCATGTGACCTCTGGCCAATGAGATGAAGAAGCAGGGGGCTTCAGGCTACTCTTTCCTAACACAAAGAATATCTGGGAAGAGATCTTTCGTCCCTCTTCTTTCCTCTTTCTCCCAGCCTTCCCTCTTCTTTCCTCTTTCTCCCAGCCTGGAACAGAGCCACTGTAACTGGAAGCACCCATCTCCGTGAGGCTACAAAGAGCCACCTTCTAAGAAAAGAAGCAAGAAGTCAGGTGCCTAAGAGGATCATAAAGCCACTGAAGCACCCTGCCCTTTGGCCATCTCACTACGTGAGGAAAATAAAACCTTTACTTGTTTACCTACTGTAATCAGATTTATTTTGTATGCAGCTAAATGCAACCCTAACTGATACAGTCAGGCAATGAGGAACACTGTCAAAGGAGGAGTCCACTATACTTCAATTAAAAAAAAAAAAAAAAGTAAAAGAAAAAAACTGAGACAGGACTTCAAAGACTTAAGCCCTGTACATCGCCTTTATATGTTTGTTTTCTCTTTTTTAAATTGGAAGTCACCGTAATTCATCTTTTATACGCTTTCCAGGGGTATTTTGAGTTTGGAATGAAAGTCAATACATTTCATAAACTGTGAAAATACTAAACAAATATCAGATATTAATAAGGAGTAGTTAGCTCTTGCTGTAACACTTTGAACTATGTGGCTTTCATAAGAGCTGCTCAACGTCTTTTCTCATCTATAAAAAATGGCAATAACAACACTTTGCTTTGTCACAGAGTTATCACAAGCTTCAAATGAGAGAACTTGGGTGTATTTCAAATGGTTAAACACTCTCCAAATGTTAGGAATCGTGGAGTTGTGAAAATGGCGTGATGTACCGATTTGCGTAATATTTGTCAGGTTAACTGCTCCGCCTTGAGGAACATATCAAACTCTGAGTCCCATTTTCTCATCCGTAAGTGGGAGTATCAGTAGTAAGTGTATCCTTCCCTCATGAGTTATACTAAGTGTAGCAATACTGCTGAGTTGAGTTATGCTCCAATATCCACTCGCCCTACTTTCCCCGAAGTGACAGAATCCCTGAACTGGATGCTTGGATGCCCACCAAAAATAAAGACTACATTTCTTAGCCTCCCCTGCAGCTGGTTTCAGCTACATTTTGGTCAATGGGACGTGAGCTGAAGCAATGTGTGCAACTTATAGGTCAAACCCTGAGTGGACAATGTCCTCCACGTCTCCCTTCTGGATCCTCTGCACTGGTGGAATGTGAAAGAAGCAGGGGGCCATCCTCAGTCATGCAGAAGCGGGCAGCAAAACTGAGCACAGCAAAAACAGCAAACGAGAGCAGCCTGCATGCCCGGTCTGCCTGCATGCACGCTGTTAGAGAAGGCAGAAATCAACTATTTTGTTGAACCTCTGGCATTTTGGTGCATTTTGTTACAGAAGCCTAAATTAGCGGCCCACCCGTATCCTAATTTACTCGGTAAGGATTAAAGGAAATATGTGAAAGCAATCCACAAACCATAAGGCAATTATATAATTTATTTTAAGGCACCCTGTCGGCAGTAATGGCCTCAATCTTTTGTAGCTCATCAAACTGTCAACTGTAAAAACTATCTGAATTATGAAAAGAAGATAAAAAGTCAAACACCACAAAGCAGATGTGGTCTTGAAACGCAGAGCCAACACTCAAGTATATGTTCAGCCTATCTCAGAGCAGCTGGAATTTGGGACACAAGGTTATTCTGCAAAGCAAATAAATGTTAAGAGTCATCAAAAATTAACCTTGTCTCCATTTCTGTCCACTTGAGAGCCAGCTTTTTTTTTACTTTTTTTTTAACGTTTATTTATTTTTGAAACAAGAATAGACAGAGCATGAACGGGGGAGGGGCAGAGAGAGAGGGAGACACAGAATCGGAAGCAGGCTCCAGGCTCTGAGCTGTCGGCACAGAGCCCGACGCGGGGCTCGAACCCACGGACTGCGAGATCGTGACCTGAGCCGAAGTCGGCCGCTCAACCGACGGAGCCACCTAGGCGCCCCAAGAGAGAGCCAGCTTCTGTAGGCAGTGGCAGCCACACCACCGACATGCAGCGGAGAAGGCCAGAGTAAGCGACAGCGCTGTATGGGCTGTCGCCACGAATCACCACAAACATGGCGGCTTACGAGGAAAGAAACGTATTTTCTCACAGGCCGAAGGGCTCAATGGTCAAAATCAAGATACTGGTAGGGTTGAGTCCTTCTGGAAATTCTACGGGAGGATCCATTTCATGCCTCTCTCCTAGCTTCCACCATCTCTGTGCCTTCGCCATCCCATCCTCTTATCACGTGTGTCTCTGTAACCTCAGTTTCTTATAAGGACACTCTCACTGATTTAAGGGCCTACCCTAATCCAGGATGACCTCATCCTGATACCTTAATTACACCTGTGAAGACCTGACTTCCACATAAGGTAGATTCTACGATTCTGATGTAATGGGTTTATGTTCCCCAAAAGGTATGTTCAAGCCCTAATCCCCAGCATAGCAGAATCTGACCTTATTGGAAATGGGGTTACTGTGGATGTAATCAGCTAAGATGAGGTCATGCCCGGGGAGGTGGACTCTTAATCCAATATGGTGTCTTTGTAAGAAGAGAAGCCACACAGATACACAGGCCACGGATACACAGGCAGAATACTGTGAAAAGATGAAGGCAGAGACTGCAGTGATGTGTTCAGAAGCCAAGGAACACCATGGACCGCTGTCAAACTAGTAGAAACTAAGAGAAAAACATGGAAGAATTCTCCCTTACAGTTTCAGAAAGAGCATTTCTCTGCCAAAACACTGATTTTAAACTTCCAAGCCTCCAAAAACTGTGTTGGACTATATATCTGTTGTTCAAAGACAGTTTGTGGGGTTTTTGTGTTTTTGTTTTTATGGCAACCACAAAAAACTAACACAGGAGTGAAAATGAATTGGAAAGGGGCATTATTCGACCCACTACACTTGGTCAATGCTGGCGCTGGCAAAATGGATACTGTCACCATCAGGAACCTCATCAGAGTGGAGCCAAAAGGACTCTTGATGGGAACTACCGATTCAAAGCATGAGGAGTCCCTTCAGACTGTCAAGGATACCGCTGACACCACTAACTGTCACCCTCAACTTGTACATCATGACAACTCATGGTGTCTTTCTGGACTTGTAACTACAGTCCACGCTATCACTGCTATTCCTAAGACCGTGGCTAGTCTCTCTAGCAAACCATAGCATAATGGCTGTGTCCATTATGTGCCACAGCCCACTGGCACTTGCAAGGCTCTGGGCGAGGTCATCCCGAGCTGCACAGAAAGCTCTTTGGTACGGTCCTCCACGCTCCCAACTCCCAATGTGACCATCACAGATCTGATCTGCCTTCTGCACAAAGCTGACAGACACGACCACATCAAGACGGTGGGAGGGCCAAGGGTCCAATGGAGCTCTGAATGGTGTCCAGGGCTACACGAGGATTAGCCTGATTAGTAAGACTGTCACCACGACACCATCCATTTTTGATGCCGAGGTTGCCAGGTCGCCATTGCCCTTAACCACCACGGTTTCCTGACATGACAACAGATTTGGCTAAGGCCACTGGGTGGTGGATCTCAGAACCCACATGGAATCCAATGTATATGAGCCCTGGGCCTTAGCCCAAGCCACAGCACAAGAGAAACAGAGAGGAACACAGCGTGTGCCCAACTGGATTCCTCAACACTCTCCATCTCTCAGGGTCATTCACGGTTTCTGTCCTCTAAAGAGAGTTTAGAAAGCTCTGCCTCATTACGTGTTATCGTTACCAACACCAAATCCCCACTGTATCCAATGAAAGGGTGAGGTATGGTGGGGACTGACCTCAATAATTACTGAGCGACAGTTGCAATTCTGATAAGACAGTAAGTACAATAGACACATGATTTAGTAACGTTAACTCTTGAGAGCTCTAGTGTATCTCTTACCTGTGTATTCAGAAAATGGCTTATGTATTACTCCTAGCACAGGTTTACCGTTCACAGCCACACACACCATAGTAGTGACATACTTTCGAAGATCCTCTAGGAGAAAAAAAAAACACAGAAAACAAAAAACCCCGATAACATACGTTATTATTAAAGTAAGTAATTTTAAACTTTAGTTGTTTTTTTTTTTTAATTTTTTTTTTTTTAATTTTTTTTAACGTTTATTTATTTTGAGACAGAGAGAGACAGAGTGTGAACAGGGGAGGGGCAGAGAGAGGGGGAGACACAGAATCTGAAACAGGCTCCAGGCTCTGAGCTGTCAGCACAGAGCCTGACGCGGGGCTCGAACTCACAGACCGTGAGATCGTGACCTGAGCCGAAGTCGGACGCTTAACCGACTGAGCCACCCAGGCGCCCCAAACTTTAGTTTTAAATTTGAAAATCAAGTTAAATACTTCGAATAGTCCCTGCACAAGAGAGGTGCTCACATTTATTATCACTATTATATAATCAGGCCAATCTCAGTTTAGGAAAAGTTTTTATTAAAAAAATCCCTCAATATTCTGTATTTCTACTACCTACTTCCGCAAAATATTTTCTAATTTCAGTTGCTATTAGACACCTTCCTCTGTCTTCCTCCTGTTCTCCAAATAGTTACCTACTGAGTGTCTATTATGGGTCAATCAAGGTCAGTGCTTAAGGACTAGAATACAAAGATGAAAAAGTACAAGGCCCCACATTCAAAGAACTTATCATCTAGAAGGAGGGCACATAGGTAAGCAATTACCTTTACTATATATACCAACAGAGCAGAGAAAAAGCAAGCATTGGATATCTCAGTGTAAGAAACAAGGCAAGAGAGAGGATCCACAGAAATGAAATCTGAGCTAGGCCTAGGTAACAATACAAACAAACAAAAAAGAAAATGCGGTGGGGCAGTAATTCTCCATGTTGCTACTTACTTATCCCTGGATGCCTACGACTTACTATGTTGAATTCTGAAGATAAATGTATATGCAATAAACCCTCAATTCCTCAAATCACGAGTAAATATTATATTCTGGCTACATAAATAAATACCTGAATAATGTACACCTCAATATATAACTCAGTATGTAAACAAACACCTCAAGAAACAGGTGTCCAACAGGAACCATTTTGTTGCTGCGACTGATAAAAATATCCTTTCACTGAAGGATCAGTGAGTGATATAGTGAATCACGACCACTAATAGCAGTATGCCATAACATAGTGGTTTTGGGGGGAGAAAAAGGTTGAGAATACCTGGGTCCATCCAAAGGTTTCACACCACACTGCATGAATCCAGCTCTCTGTCTTAAAACCTAATTGGAAAGGCTTGCGCCAAACTGGTAAAGTATTTACTCACCAAGTATATACCACCCGTCTTTGTTCTGATTGTCCAATATATAATGGCAATCTGAAGTCTGAAATGAATTTTCATGTGAAGTCACCTGTATATTCCTGTGTAGCATCCAGTGGATCGATCCAGACAGTAACGCTTTCTGCTGGTACCTCCTTAGGGGTGGCGATTTCCTTCAGGATGTCCTCAGGAATCTTACGGTCCCATATGATAACCTCCTGATCAGCTGCATCTACGTGTTCCTCAGTATTTATCTGCACCAAAAATAGATGACAGCTAAAACATTTAAAAAGAAGAAATACCCCCTCAGAAGACATGAGAGAGAGAAACTTTTCAGACCGAATCGCATCCACTGGAAGTCGGTAAATCCGTATGTTTATTTTGAAGCATTTCGTTACAAAACGGAAAAATATGAAAAATTCCAGCAACATCTTGCCTTCAAGTACTATTTATTTAACTTAATATTCAAGTTTAGTTTACTGCCTCAGAGAATCCAAATATAGAGAAATATAGAGAAATTAATCATCAAAGAAACAAGCTATTTAAAGCTTAATGATATTTATAAAAAACAACAGATCTAAAGCGTGAAAACAGATTGGCAATATCATGGAACACTGAACTGAACGCGGTAACTATAAGGAGGAGGAAAGTGACAATGGACTTGAAAGAAATATGCTTTAGAACAGATAATTCATGAATGCTAAGAGTCACAATGTCCTAGAAAAGTAATCATCTAAAATATAGCTTTGATCAATAGAAAAAAGAAACCTGGAAATAATGAAAACAGATAATAAGCTAGCATATTATAAAATATAAACAAGGCTGAAATGAGTAATCCAGACAGACAAAAAAGAGCCTTCTCTTCACTATACCAAAGGTAAGTCACAGGATAAAATGCTAAAGTCAAATTTTCTGTTTTTATTTACTAGGACACAAAATTAAAATATAAAATAAATCTGACTTATATAAAAACGTAAAGGTATAGGGGAGTAGAGAAGCACTGCTTTCAACAGTAAGCTTCTTAATGAATACTTAAGACATACTCTGCTTTCTAAAACAATGATTTAAATTAATGTATTACAGGGCCGCCTGGATGGCTCCGTTGGTTAAACGTCCGACTTTGGCTCAGGCCTTTATCTCGAGGTTGGTGAGTTCAAGCTCTGCATCTGGCTCTGTGCTGACAGCTCAGAGCCTGCAGCCTGCTTTGGATTCTGTGTCTCCCTCTCTCTCTGCCCTTCCCCTGCTCACGCTCTGTCTCTCTTTCTCTCTCAAAAATAAACAAATGCTTAAAAAATTAAAATTAATTAATATATTACATTTATATTTACTTTTGTAAATAACGACACACCTAAACGAGGCAAACTGAAGAAGTGACTGCATTTTAAGAATTGGGTTAATAACGGACTGTCAACTTTATTCATGTACTACCTTATCAGAAGACTTCCTCTATCAAATCATAACATCCACATGCAAGAAAAATGTCTCCAAAATGTGAATTTCCAGTAGGGATTAAGACTGAAGCGAGGCAGGCTTTTGGGTACTGTGCTTTCTGACAAGCTCCCTTTCCACAGCAGATCACTGTGTTTGTGGAGCACGTAATGGCACGCCCAGACCCCATACCACAGTGTCAGAGTGACGATAACACTGACAACTACGTAAGTAAACAGTCACACACAATAAAAACCCTACAAATACCAGCAATCTCTGGAAAGTGCCTGAACTATCCCAAATTGTCGCAGAGAAAGTTAAAAACTGTAATATTACAGAAAGATAGAGCCACTTAAATAAAAAAAAATATTTTTAATATAGTGTAAACATCCAATTCATCCATTCACTTATCCCTTTAGTGATTCAGCAAATTTTACTGATTGCCTACTACATGCCAGGCAGTTCCCAGAACCAATGTACAACAGTGATCAACTTGAGACAAAAATCTCTGCCCCTGTGCCCCTTAGATTCTAGGGAGTCAAACAATGCACAAATGAGTGAAACAGGTGATATGCTGAATAGTGATAACAAGGAGATCTAAAATATAGCAGAGAAGCACCGGAAGCATGTTGTAGGAGAGCAGAAGTGTTACTGTTTAAGATAGGGTGGCCGGGATTTTTCATACTAGCCTAAAATTACAAACTACCAAGTGTCCATCAACTGATGAATGGATAAACAAAATGTGGTACATCCATACAGTGGTGGTACATCCATACAGTGGGATGCTATTCAGCCATAAATAGAAATGAGATACAATTCATACTATAGCAAGGGTGAACCCCCAAAACATTATGTTAAGTGAAATAAGAAATAAGAGACCACATACTGGATGATTCCATTTAATGTGAAATGTCTGTAACATGCAAATCTATGGAGACAGTAGATCCGTGGTTGCCTGGGGTAGGGGTGGGAACACAGATGAGTGGTAATTGGGCACAGGGATATTAGTAGGGTGATGAAAACGTAACACTGATTAATGACAATGGTTGTACAGCTCGGCAAATCTAGTAAAAACTAGTGAACTGGATATCTGCAATGGGCAAATGATACTGATATGTAAAATCACGCTGCAATAAAGTTGTTTGTTTTCGAAGACAGGGTAGCTAAGGCAAAGGCGGTGTTAGAGTGAAGATTTAAAGGAAGTGAGCCTCGCCAGGCATCTGAAGTTACATCCTTCCAGCCCACGGAGTGACAAATGCAAAGGCGGGAGGTGGGAGCGTGCTGGTATTTTCAGAGCAAGGAGGCAAGTGCGGCCAGAGCAGAGTGAGCCCGGAGGAAGGAGCCGGAGATAAGGGTGGCAATGGAAACCTGATGGTGAAGGACTCGGCCGGCACCTCACCGAATCAAGCTGCCCTCCATCATAACCTCTGCAAACAGCGTGCACGGCGTCCTAGCCGTTGCAGAACGCTAAGGGAGGGTGGCGAGCGTAGAGAGGCAAAGGGATAGAAAGGAAGAAGTGAAGTCATAACATGCAATTCATGACTTACTACTGAGAAAATCCAAAAGAACTTGTAGATAAATTATAGGATAACAGAACTTTCACAGCCAAGTCTCTAGGTACAAGATCGGTATTTAACAATCACTTGCATTTTTTACCAGCAACAGATACTAGCGACAGATATTAAAAAAAACAGATTTAACATAAAAACGGAAGCCATTTCAACTAACAAAAGAAGTAAATTATTTGGAAATAAATCTACCCAAGATGTGCAAAAACAGTACAGAGAAAATTAAACTGTATGAAAAAAACATTAATTACTGAAAAACGACAAAGATGTCAATTCTCCCACCAGTAAACTATAGATGTAATGAAACTCCAATCAAAATCCCTATAATTTTTTTTTTCTTTCTTCTTTTTTTTAAACCGCTTCTTGGAAAAAGAACAAGGCGTTTTGGTGACAGGGGCGGGGGAGGAAAATTATCATGGTGGGCTGACTTTCCTTACCAGTTATCAAGACTTACCTTAACGCCAGAATAATTACGACTGTGGCACTGGTGACATATTCGGCTTTTCCCTGCAGCTTCACTGAGAAAGCTACACACACATATGAAGTGTGATGGCTTGATAGGTGGTAAAACGATTACCACAATCAAGTTAACTACTGCATCTATCAGTTGTTTTGTGGTGAGAATGCCTAAGATCTAGTTAAGATCTAAAATACAGTATTATTAACCACAGTCATCTTCCTATATATTTGAACCTCAGAACCTACTCATCGTGGTCATAACCACCAGTTTACACCCTCAGACCGACACCTCCTCTCTTCCCTCATTCCCTAGACTCTGGCAATCACCATTCTACTCACTGTTTCTAGGAGCTCAACATTTGTTTGGATTTTTTTTTAATGGCAGAATAACATTCCGGTGTGTGTGTGCGTGTGTGTGTGTGTGTATCTATACTGATCCATCCATCAGTACTTATCCATCATTTCTGTATTTTGGCTATTGTAACTATTGCCACAATGAACACAGGAGTACAAACATCTCAAGATACTAATTTCATTTAGATATATATCCAGAAGTGGGATTGCTAGATCATATGGTAGTTCTATTTTTAATTTCTTGAGGAACCTCCATAGTATTTCCATAATGGCTATACCAATTTACATTCCCACCAATGGTATAAAAGGGCTCTCAGAATTTTCTCCACATGCTTGCTAACATTTACCTCTGGTCTATTTGATAATAGGCACCCTAACAGGTGAGGTAACGTTTCAATTGTGGTTTTGATGTGTACTTCCCTGATGATTACTGATGTTGAACAACTTGTCATATAACTGACAGTAACTTGTAGGTCTTCTTGGGGAAATATGTATTCAGGTCCTTTGTCCATTTTTAAACTGGATTACTTATTCTCTTGCTATTGAGTTGAACGCGTTCCTTATAGATTTTGGACTTTAGACCCTTATCAAAATACATGGTTTACAAATATTTTCTGCCATTCCATAGGTTGCCTTTTCCTTTAGTTGTTTCCTTTGCTGTGCACAGCTTTTAAACTTGATGTCATTTTCCTTGTTTATTTTTGCTTTTGATTTCTGTACTTTTAGTGTCTTTTCTAAAAAATCATTGCTCAGACCAGTGTCAAAGAGCTTTATATCTCAGGTGTTACACTGAAATCTTGTATGCATTTTGAGTTAGTTTCTGATGAGTGAGTGGTATAAGACAGGCATCCACTTTTATTCTTTTGCATATAGATAGCCAGCTTTCCCAGCACCTTTATTGAGGAAGCTATCTTTTCCCAGCGGTATGCTCTTGACGCTTTGCCAAAGATGAGTTAAATGTACATGTGGGGATTTATTTCTCTATTCTATTCCTTTGGTTTACATGTACGTTTTATGCCACTACCACACTGTTTTGATTACGATCGCTTTGTAATTTGAAATCAGGAAATGGGATGCTTCCGGGTTTGTCCTTCTTGCTTAAAATTGCTTTAGCTACTTGGGTCGTTTGTGGTTCTACGTGAATTTTGGATTATTTTATCCCATTTCTTTGAAAAATGCCATTGGGATTTTGACAGGGGCTACATTAAATGTATACACTGCGTTGAGCGGTATGGGCAGTTTAACAATACTAATTCTTCCAATCCAAGACACGCAATACCTTTCTGTTTATTTGTGTCTTCAATTAGTTTCATCGGTTTTTGGTATACAGGTCTTTCACCTCCTTGGTTAAACTTACTCCTAGGTACTTTATTGTTTTTGATGCTATTGTAAATGGAATGGTCTTCTTAATTCCTCTTTCAAATAGTTCATTGTTGCTAATATATAGAAATAATACAGGGGCGCCTGGGTGGCTTAGTCCACTGAGCGTCAGACTTCGGCTCCGGCCATGATCTCATGGTTCATGAGTTCGAGCCCCACGTTGGGCTCGCTGCTATCAGTCAGAGCCAGCTTCGGATCCTCCGTGCCCCCCCTCCTGCCCTCCCCTGCTCATGTGGTCTCGAAAAATAAATAACACATTTAATAGAAAAAGAAATAATGATTTTTGTTGACTTTGTATCCTGCAACTTTATTGAAACATTAATATTAGTTGAACAATATTTTGCTAACAATATATTAGAGTTTTCTTTCATAATATCATGCCATCTGCAAACAATTTTACTTTGGATGCATTTTATGTCTTTTACTTACCTAATTGCTCTGGCTAGGGCTTCCAGTACAATGCTGAATGGGAGTGCTAAGCATGGGCATCCTTGCCTTTCTGATGTTAAAAGAAAGTTGTTAGGGGCGCCTGGGTGGCGCAGTCGGTTAAGCGTCCGACTTCAGCCAGGTCACGATCTCACGGTCCATGAGTTCGAGCCCCGCGTCAGGCTCTGGGCTGATGGCTCAGAGCCTGGAGCCTGTTTCCGATTCTGTGTCTCCCTCTCTCTCTGTCCCTCCCCCGTTCATGCTCTGTCTCTCTCTGTCCCAAAAATAAATAAAAAAACGTGGAAAAAAAAATTTAAAAAAAAAAAAAAAAGAAAGTTGTTAGATTTTCATGATTGAGTATCATGTTAGCTGCGGGCTGGTCACATATGGCCTTTATTATGTTGAGATATATTCCTTCTATACCTACTTGGTTGAGAGTTTTTATAATGAAAAAGTGTTGAATTCTGTCAAATGCTTTTTATATTTTTATTTTGAGATAATCACACAATTTTTGTCTTTCATTCTGTTGTGGTCTATCACATTGATTGATTTGCATACTGAAACTATCCTTCATTCCTGGGATAAATCCCACTTGATCATGGTGTCTGACCCTTTTAATATGCTGTTGAGTTCAGTTTTTTAGTATTTTGTTGAGGATTTTTGGATGTATGTTCATGAGGAATAATGGCCTGTAATTTTTTCTTCTTATAGTGTCCCTGCATAGCTTTGGTATCAGGGTAATGCTGGCTTCATAAAGTGAGTTTGGAAGTGTTCCATTTTCAATTTGGGAAAGACTTTGAGAAGGATTGGTATTAATTTTTGTTGGTAGAATTCACCAGTGAAGACATCTAGTCCTGGGATTTTATTGGGAAATTTGATTAAGGATTCAATCTCCTTATAGGTCTGTCCAGCTATTCTGTTTTCTTCATGATTCAGTCTTGGTAGGTTGTCTGTTTCTAGGAATTTATCCATTTCTTCTAAGTTACCCAATTTGTTTACCTGTAATTGTAGTGATCTCTTTTGATCATTTGTATATTGTAGCAATCAGTATGTAACGTAGCGGTTGTATGCTTTCATTTCTGCATTTATAGAAGATTCGAATCGTTTTATCTTTGACTAGCCAAAGGTTTGTTAATCTTCTTTTCAGAAGACCAGTTCTTAGTTGAAGTGCAGTGTAAGTCCGTCATTTCCTTATTGATGATCTGTCTAGGTGTCTGTCCATTGGTAAAAGTGCAGTACTGGGAGTCTCTACTACTACTGTGGCTTTGCCGTCTGTTTCCGTCCTCAGGTTTATCATATTTGCTCAACGTACTTAGTGCTGTGATGTTGGGTGCCTATGTATTTACAGCTGTCATATCCTCTTGATGAACTGACCCTTTTATCTCATCATATAATACCTTCTTTGCCCCTTGTTAGTTTTTTTACTTAAAGTCTATATTGTCTGATGCCATTATGGCTATCCTGTCCTCTTTGGGTTTCCATTTGCACGCGATATCTTTTTCCATTTCTTCACTCTGATCCTATGCGTGTCTTTACAGCTGAAGTGTGTCTCTTGTAGGCAGCATACAGGTGGGTCTTTTTATTTTTATTATTTTTTTTAATCCATTCACTTAACTGTTTTTTGATTGGAGAATTTAGTTCACCTACATTTCAAATAATTATTAGCAAATGTGGACTTGCTAATGCCACCTTGTTAATTGCTTTCTGGCTTTTTGTAGCTTCTTTGTTCTTTTCTTACTCTGTTGCTATCTTCCTTTGTGATCTGATGATACTCCACGGTGGTATGCTTTGATTCCCTTCTCTGTATCTTTGGTCTATCAGAGGTTTTTACTTTGTGGTTATCATGAAACTTACGTATCTTATAGTTGTAACAGTCTATTTTAAGTCAATAATAACTTAACTTTGATCCCATATAAACTCTTCCCTCTTTGTCTCCACCACATTTTATTTTTGATGCTGTAAGTTACATCTTTCTATACTGTGCATCCATTAACAAATTTTTGTAGCTCTATAGTTTTAAAAAAAACACTCCTCTTTTAACTTTTATATTAGAGTTAAGTGTCTTGTACACCACTATTACATTAGAATATTCTGAATTTAATTCTAAACTTACCAGTGAATTTTATACTTTGTTTGCATGTTACTACTTAGATCCTTTCATTTCAGCTTGAAGAACTCCCTTTAACACTTCTTATAAGGCAGGTCTGGTGGTCAGCTCCCTCTGGTTTTATTCGTCTGGGAAAATCCTGATCTAGTCTTCATTTCTGAAGGAGAGTGCTGCTAGGTAAAGTATTCTTGGTTGGCAGTTTGTTTTGTTTTAACAGTTTCTTTCAGCACTCTGAACAAACATATCATCCCACTCTCTCCTGGCCTACAGGGTTTCTGATGAAATATTTGCTGATAGTCTGATGAGGGGTTCCCTTGTATCAGGTGAGTTTCTTTTCTCTTGCTGCTTTCAAATTCGGTCTTTGATTTTTGACAGTTTTATTATAATGTGTCTCAATAAAGTCCTCTTTTGAGTTGAATTTTTGGACTTATGAACTTCATGTACCTGGATGTCACATTCTCTTCTCTAATTTGGGAAATTTTCAGCCACTGTCATTTAAATAAGCTTTCTGCCCTTTTCTCTTTCTCTCTTGGAGATTCCCAAAGTATGAAAAGTTACACTTGATGGTCCCCCATAATGCACACAAGTTTCTCCACTCTTTTTAACTTCTGTCTCTGTTGTGTCTCCCCTTTTGTTCAAGTATTGCTTTCCTGATTTCTTTGAGTTGTCTGTGTCTCTTAAACTCACTGAGCTTCCTTAAAACAATTTTTTGAATTTGTTGACAGGCGATTTGTAGATCTCTGTTTCTGGAGGGTCAGTTACTAGAAAATTATATTCCTGTGGTAATGTTGTGCTTCATTCATTCATTCATTCATTTTGTATTCCTTGAAGCCCTGCATTGCTGCCTTCACATTTAAAGAAGCAGTCACCTCCTCCAGTCTTTACTGATTGACTTTGTGAGAGTTATCTTCACCTTGAGTCTGATGTGGGATTCTAAGGCTTTCTCTAACATTTTCTACAGATATGCATTCTCCACACTTCTTGTTCTCCCTTGGAGGGTAAATTCTTAAGATTATAAAGCTTTATCTCAACCCCACAAAGCCAACCCAGGGACTAGGAGCCTCCCATTTGTCTTCTCTAGGGTGGTACTCTGAGATGCTCAAGTTTGTGAGCCTTTTCCCAATTCCGCAATTCTGCTGGCTTTCCGCGCTTGTTTGCTGGCCATTTACAAAGGCTCAGTCTCGCTGTCTACGGGAGCACATGCTAAAATCACGCCAAGGTGGGCGAGCGGACTGGGTTTGGGCAAGACATGGAGAGTGTTGGGGGTGCCTGTGAGCCAGTTGAGGGGCCCTAATGGTGAGGACTCCCCAGCGACTCGTGGGCAGCCTTCCTGATGGGTGTCTACAAAGAGCATCCCTTTAGATGAGCCCCGGTTTATGTGTTCCCACAGCCTCTCCCAACCCCTCAGTCTTGCAGATCACTTCAGGGACATAGGTGACAAGAGACAGAAGTGGTTTCGTGGGCGGTGTCCTGCATGGCTGGCGAAGCCAGACACTCACTCACACATTCCTGTGGGTGAAACTGCAGGCTTCAGGGGTTCTCTCTTGGCACCGAGCTGTGCTGTCTTGAGAGACGGTGGGGTGAAAGTGAAGTGAAAACATTTCTCTCGCTCTCATCAATGCATCTCTTCTTTTTTTTTTTGCCCCAATGGTGTGCTGGAACATCTCTGCTGGACTCCCGGATGCGCACAAAGGAACCCTCATCTGTGGATGACTACCCAAATCAATGTTCTGTGAGGGAATGACCGCAGAGAACTCCTGTTCTACCATCTTGCAGGTATCGCTTTAAGGTATTATAGCTTTAGGGCCCACATACTTAATGAGCACACAATTCAGTCTGTGTCGGATAAGGGAATGTAAGAGTAACACTAAGCAAACGCCATGGGATAAACTCAAGACAAGCAACAAATGTGCCTCCCAGAAAACACAAAGTAGTTTCTGGGTCCTGACCACCACGGCTTACAAAAATGGCAGTGCCGAGTGTGGGTAGCAACTACCGTGCCTTAGGATGAAGATTTCTGCCTAGAGTTCAAGCCAGCTTCTCCACATCGTTTCAAATGAGTATGGCCTAACAAAGTATGGGGCTGCATCTAAAAACATCTTCCCTGAGAGTCAGGTTAGGAAGAAACAAACGGAGCAAGAGACCAAGAACGTCAGTCCGGTGTCCCCACCTGCCTCTGCACAACCGCTATTTGTAACCTGCTGCCACCATTACACACCCACAAACGGAATAAACCCACCGTACGACATGGTCAACGGCCTTAGAAACGGTTAAGTTTCTCTCTCAATTCTTTCCCACATTTCACCAGCCATTAAGTCCTGGAAATTCTACCCCCACTTCTAAATACATGAAACTATGTATACCGAGCAAATCTTAGTTTAGGCCGCCATCTATCTCTCACTTGGATTTCCTTTTTTTTTTTTTTAACATTTATTGATTATTGAGAGACAGAGTCAGAGCATGAGCATGGGAGGGGCACAGAGCGGAGGAGACACAGAATCCGAAGCAGGCTCCAGGTTCTGAGCTGTCAGCACAGAACCCGACACGGGGCTTGAACTCACAAACCACGAGACCATGACCTGAGTCAAAGTCGGACGCCCAACCGACTGAGCCACCCAGGCCCCCCTCACTTGGATTTCTAAAATAGCCTTCAATTGCTCTTGCCTCCGACAGTGCATTCACAGATTCATTCATTCGTTCAACAGCTACTAATGGCCACGTATTGCAAACCGCTATGGGTACTGGAACAGAAGAATGAACAAGATGGACAAAATCACTGCCGTTATGGAGCTTCCCCTTGCAACCCAGCAACCCGCCATCTTCCCAAATCAGATTCTGGTCACTCCCTGCTGAACACCTGTGGTTTCTCATTGCACAGAGATCAAATCCAGACTCCTTACCATCATCTACAAAGGTGCGGATGATCTGGCCCCAGTAACCTTTCTCTGTTTGCATCCTTATTTACACTACACTCCAGACTTGTCTTTTTCTGGTCCGTTGGCCTCAGGACCTACCTTTGTACGTTCTACTAGAAAATTATGTTCCTTTGGCAACGTTGTGTTTCCTTAATTTTTTCTCTCCTGCTCATGCACACTTTTCTCAAATCTCTGCAGGATTGTCTGTTTCTTATCCTTCAGATCTCAGTTCAAATGACAGTGCCTCTCAGTGGTCTGCCCTGACCATCATGGCCAAAGTAGAAGCCCCACTCACTCTTCTGACATGGTCTTATTTTTCCTTCTTCAAAACCCTTATCAGTATCTGAAATCAATTTATTTGATCACAGGTGTACTATAGATCTCGACCTACCGGAACATAGGTTGTATGAGTTCAAGGACACAATTTCCTTCATTACTGGAGCCTAAACCAGTCCCTGGTACAGTAGGTGTTAAACTCAGAAGTAGACAACATTATTCTTTGCCAATATACTTACATTTCTTCCCCGTAACCCTTTCCATTCAATCTACTCTCCCTCCGTCATTGCTACTGCCTCTCTGTCTCAGTCCTCAGCAGGAATTGTAGAATAGGAAATCAAGACTCCAAAACACAATTAAAGCTATTCATATGAAAGCTCAGTTACTTTGGGGCTGCAGAGGATTTTGGTTAATGTCCTAAGAAGACACCATTCACTACATTTTTCCATGAATCATTATATCCTAAAATGTTGTGGGGTTTTTTTTTTTTAATTTTTTTAACGTTTATTTATTTTTGAGACAGAGAGAGACAGAGCATGAATGGGGGAGGGTCGGAGAGAGGGAGACACAGAATCCGAAACAGGCTCCAGGCTCCGAGCTGTCAGCACAGAGCCCGACGCGGGGCTCGAACTCACGGACTGCGAAATCATGATCTGAGCCGAAGTCGGCCGCTTAACCGACTGAGCCACCCAGGCGCTCCTATCCTAAAATGTTTTTACATATAGTGCCTCACACTGTGCCTGTCACATAGTAGGCATTCAACAACTATTTTCTAGATGGAGAAACATGGCTCTACCTGTCTTCTTCAACCTTTTCAGAAGTTTTTTACTATTAATACCATCTTTCAGATATAGATCCATAAATAATTAAACACGCTCTATCGTCTGTCTCACACCTTAAAAACAATACCAGAAAAAAATCCATAGAAACTTCTCTTAGTCCCATAGAAGACCCCAGCCAAGCTCCTTAGGAGTCCAATTTCTTGAAAGCCTTGTCTTTACTATCTCCATTTTTTTTTTACCTCCCATCTTTTTCAGTTTTGCTTCCTTTCCATCAAGCCACCGAGCAAGTTCTCACAAAGTTCACCAGTGACCATTCACCACACAGAACCTCTATCATGAGTATGTGTTCTATCATTGCCAGCTCCTCAATTTCTTGGGCATGTGGCTTTATCCAGGTTGGTCCCCTAAGCTTTCTGAGCTGCTAAAAGTGAATGATAAACACATCTCCCTACAGGGTTCTTTGGGTGAACCAATGAAACAGAATAGGTAAAACAAACAAACTTAGTATAGTGCTTAACACTGAGTAAGCATTGCATAAAAGCTGGATGCTGTTATTCTTGTTAAATGATTATTTTCAATCTGCGTTATCCTTGGCTGTAGGCCCTTGATCTTCCCCTTTCACAATATAGTCTTTCCATAAACAATCCTGTCCACAACAGCTTTCAATTAATATCACAACACACTGATGAGTCACAAATTCCTATTTCTAACTCCGACGGGTCTTCAGAGCTTCAGACCGATATATTCGACTACCTCCTTAACATGTCCCCTCGGCCATATCAAAGGCAACTCTAACTTCACACGTCAAAGATGGCACTCATAATCTGCCCCCTTTGACTTGTCATCGCCCACTCTTCAAAACCAATTGTGAAAATCAGATATAAAGGGGTCGTTTTCAGAACATCCTTAGAAATTCTCTCGTATCTTTCCAATTCGCTCTTTTCTGTGACCACAGCAATTTAAGATGTATCATCTCTCACTAGAGAAAACCTCCTAGCTGGTTTACCCCCTCCAAATGATTCTCCAAGTGTCTCCCCTGAGCTCTACTAATCATTCAAAGCACTATAGGTTAGTTAAGAATACACTGTGGTTATACCTCCTATATTGCGTTATCTACAGAATTAAATGGACCTGAGATGATTCTCCGATCACTAAGTCAATCTCTGAGAGGATAAAATTATCTTCTAATTGTGTAACGCTTGGTAAATTAGTTATCCTCTCCAAGCCTCAATTTCTTTATCTGCAGAATGGGGGCAATAGTACTTAACTTCCTATGTCGTTGTCAAGAGTAAATTAATGGTGGTAATACAAAGCTTAATTCAGCGCTTGTCACTTACTGAGGACTAACTAAACGTTAGCCAGGAAACCAAGCTGAGTATAACTTTCCTTTTAGCTGAGCTCTGGTCTTCATCTCTTGCACAGCCTGTTTTAACATACTTCTAACTGGTCTCACCCACCTCCAAACGGCCACAGCCCAAACAAAGTATGGCATGTTGCAGGCTTCAAGAAAAGTCAGGTAAATCTGGCTCTCTTTAGTACTTTAGGATTAAACTAAAGATTAGCTCCAACCCTCTTTGCGTGAACTCGCCATGTGACTACCTTCCTAATTTCTTCCACAGTGATTTCCCCATGTGCATCAGATTCAGACTCATCAGGGTACTGGAATTTACTATCCTACCACCTCTATTGGGCCAGCTCCTTTCAACTTGTATTTTTTTCTGTCTGCAGTGCTTATGTCTGCACTGATTATCAAATTTACTAGTTATCTAGATTTTACAGAAGGGGAACTGCAGCTCAGAGATGTGAAATGACTGGCCAGGATTACACAGGCAGGTGACTGGACAAGATGTCAAGTCAAGTGTTCTTAGCACTGTGTTAAGCTTCTCAAACTTTTCCAGTGAGTACTGCTGTTGAGAGAAGAGTTTAACTCCCATCTTAAAGGTCAAGGAAGCACAGGCCCAAGACTCCTATCGGATTGGAGTAGCATGCCCCATCTTCAAATAAAATGAATCATCGTCAAAAACTGAACAAGTTGGGGTGCCTGGCTGGCTTAAGTCAGTCGAGCGTCCGACTCTGGCTCACGTCATGATGTCACAGTTCACGAGTTCAAGCCCCGCGATGGGCTCGCTGCGATCAGTGCAGAGCCTGCTTTGAGTCCTCTGTCCCCCTCTCTCTCCGCCCCTCCCCAGCTCATGCTCTCTCTCAAAAATAAATAAAACGTTCAAAAAACAAAAAACAAAAAACACTTTGAACAAGGAAAGTTGAGGACAGGGGCCTTTCAAATACAGAGTTCCCTGTATAGCAAATTGAAGCTATAAATCTAAGTGTGTCTGTTCTGTAGCTGCAAATCCACTGCAGAAAACGATCTCCAGCCTTCCTTCTCATCACCATCCAGAAGAATATACTGAAAGTGCCACGCAAATGGCTGCAGTTCCTAGTATTTTCACATAATAAAATCAAGCACGGCCCATGCGTTGAAGAAGAGAAGAAAGGTTGCCTGGGGACTCTCCCAAGATCGCTGACATAAGAAAGGCTGCACACCAAAGGAAATCCGGGGCTCCCAGCCCAAAACTGGAGTTTTCTTAGGATAACACTCCCTTCTCTAGAGCAGGGTTTCTCAACCCTGGCCCCAAGTGAAAAATTAGGCTACGTCATTCTCTGTTACAGAGAGCTGTCCTATGCATTGGGGGATGTTTACGGTCTACCTACTAGAGGCCAAGTAGCATTCCACCTCCAGCTGTGATAACCAAAAATCTCCAGACTGTGCCAAATGTCCCCTGAGGGCAAAACTACCCCCACGTGCGTATTCTAGAGTGGCATGTGGTATATCCTCGTATGAGGAATAAACGTGAGATAGGAAAGCTCAAGCCTCGGACTCCAGACAAGAAAAGTGTGGTAAAAAGTAAGAGACCTCTCTCTATTTGCACAGGGCATCAGGATAAAAGAAGAAAGCCTCTGTGGCTGATCAATGCTAATTTTCCACAAGGAAGTAAACGGAGTGGGACTGGACTTAAAATCATTACCCCCCAAAATCCAGGTGAGGCTTCAAAACCCACGAGACGTCTAGGACTACCTTCTGGGTGCTGGGGGGCGATGAGAGGGGAAAAAGGAATCCAGGGCTGAGTGTCTACACAGATGGCTGTAACATTCGGCCTCTAGTCTTAACGCAGTGATCAAAGGCCGTTCAAGAGGACACCACTTGGCAAGAGGACAAGTAGGACATGTCCAACGTTCTACTTGGACATTGTAGAAATAAACGTGACCTCCTCGACACCAGCAAAAGCCCAACACTAGAAGCGAACGTGTGAATATTCAGTCACAAGAAAACAAAAAGCTATTTTACGTGGAGGCAGAGCCCTCAACATCTGCACTTCTGAAAGCCTGGCTTTTGTGTTCAATAAAATGCAGCGTTACCACTTGGCAGCCATTCCCTTCACGTCCGCTGAGAAGCACGAAAACAAATGCAGAATCCTGTGGAAGTTCCCCAAAGCAGAAGGTTTGGTTCACACGTGAACACACATGGGCACGCAGGTACGTGTTTTTGGTATTTAAGAATGTCGTCGTCTTCATCTTCAAAAACACGAATTTCAACTCTGTTTGATATATTTTGTTATCATGGCTTCTAATCTTCTACAAGTTTAGGTTTTCCCTAGGGAATTGCGCTGTAAGTTTTAAACAGCCTCCGAAAGATCTAGCTAAAAATGAAGCATTCGATAGTTCATATAAACCATGGAGTGTTGCGAGCCCCGCATTCCTGTCTGCAAATTGGGCATCGATAAAATTTACTTCCTAAAGTTGCTGTCAGGATCCAAAGAAGTCCTGCGTGCCATTATCTGGGTGCCTAAAATAAATTCAAGACATGGTCACCATTTCTACTGATGTAACTATTCTGCATCAACTTCTATGAAACTCCTCTGTTTATTCGACAAACTCTTAAGAGAATACCGTGTGTCTTGGAGAAAAGATATCCTACCGGCGGATCTTACATACACAAGATACACATATCTGTACAAACCCAAGATAAGTATTGTTTGTGATGATAAAGCAGGGTAGGACAAAAGAAGAATAAACATTCTGTGTCTTGTTTGAGAATTCTTGTGTCAATAACATCTGGTAGCCAGCGGCTCATGACATGAAGCCAATGTTCCTTCCCCCTGAAAAAAAAAAATTTTTTAAAGGAAAGAAAAAAAAAAAAGGCAGTAAGAAAAAAATGACAGATGGAAAGAGGAAAAAAGAGAACCCAAGCAGTAATACGACAGACTGGAGGGAGGATTGCACAAAACAGGTAATTCTACAATGACAATACTCGCTTAACTCTTCCAAGAACAACAGTAAAAGGTCAGATACTTTCCAAAGAAGCTGGGGTTTCGATTTCACTGTTTATCTAATTAATAAAATTCCACTGGAAACTATTTTTCTTCCCCGTAGCCAAAACGAGTTAGCACATAACGCTTCCAAAGCACTGCTACACTAAGTTAAGCTCTTCCTCTGGAATTATCATACATTTTTAAAAGGGTTATTCATTCGACAGCAGCTCCACTAAAATGATGAATTCCTAAAGTATGAATAACAAATCCCCAATTCTGGATTTACCTACGAAGATGTCAATTCCTTCCCCAGAAACGCACCCAAATAAAAGGCCAAGGTTTTCCAATTCTTACTCTCTGTAGAAAATACGGGGGCGGGGAGGGGGGCGCAGCTGAAACGAAGTGGCTGGGAAATAGACTTCCGAAGCCTTCTTTGAAGAGCTCCCCAAATACACGCCTTGAAGAGGGTCCTGATCACTCTGCGGCGCAAGTAAGCCAGAAGCATACCTCCCACATTGCCCTGCGAACTAACAGTTCCGCAACAAGACTTCTACCGTCCTCGGCCCCCAATTAGCTCCTAGCGGGTCCGGCAGAAAACGTGTGTTCCATAGAAACTATCCTTCCGACAAGTACATCAAGAAAGGCTGGAGGGCCACGGGGGTTCTGGTCCAACCCCTTCATTTGACAGAAGGGCCCCCAGCAGGGGCCGAAGTTAACTTTCCCAGCCTTTCAAGGCCGGCCCGGCACCCCGAGCTTCTGATCGCAGGCACGAAGCGCGTCCCCGTTTCTGGGGAGGGGCCAGAAGGGCCAGGGCCCTGACTCAGATTACCTGCAACCTCACCCAGCTCTTGTGTCAACTGTTTGTACGACCTTGAGCACCTAGACTTCCGCGTCTCGAGCTCCACGTCTGCAAAAATGGGAGCCAGGCCCCCACGACCTGGAGCTGTCAGAGGGGTCAAGGCGCTGGGGCTCGCTCCGAGCAGGTCTCCCCGCAAGGAGACCCCGAGCGGGCGCTGTCGCCGGCCCGCACCCCTCCCCCCCACCCAGGGCGCCCGGCGCTCGTGGCACCCACCCACCTGCACGTTAGGGAAGGCGGTCTTGAGCAAGTAGAACATCTTGCGGTTGGACAGCACGTCCCCGCTGGTCATCTTGTCCTCGGCCCCCTCGCGCGTCTTCCCCTTGGACTTCTCGTGGAGGACGTTGCTCTCGCGGACTCGCCTGACTTCATCGCCGCCGCGAACCGCCGCCAGCACCGACACGGCCAGCATCTCGCGCAGGTCCACGGTGCCCCCGTCGGCCGCGGCCGCGGGCCCTGCGGCCGCGCCGCCGCCCGGCTCGCCGCCCAGGCCGAAGAGGCTGAAGCGGCCGGCCAGAAAGCCCGAGTAGAGGTGGTAGAGCACGCCGAGCCCTAGCAGGCAGAACACGGCCACCCCCAACGGGGACAGGCGGATGCCCATGGGGGCCATGGCGCGGGAGGCCGGGGCTCGGGGCGGCGGCCCTCACAGGCCTCCCCGCGCCCGACGCCGCCGCCGCCGCCGCCTAGCTCCGGGGCCGGGCGCCGCGCGTCTTACACCGGCGTCCGCTCGCCGGCGCCCGCGCGCCCCATCGCTCCCTCCCGGGAAAGGCCGAGCCGCGCCGAGAAGCCCTCCGTCGCCGGGCCGCGCGCCCAACTGCCCAGGGCAACGCGGTCCGGGCTCCTCAGCCGGCCAGTGGGACGCGCTTCCACGTTAGCCAACGGCTGGGAGGTGAAAGGGGAGCGTGGGTGTGTATCCGGGTTACGCGAGGGGGCGGGGCGGGGCGGGGCCACGTCCTCCCCGCCCTCGGGGCGGGCTGATCCTGGGGGCGGGGCGGCGGGCCGCGGGGCTCCGGGAGCCCTGGGACGCCCCACCGCCTGGCGCGGGGCTGGAGCGGTGGCTGGCTTTTCAAGTCGGTCTCGGGTGTGACGGAGCTCTTTTCCACGCAGGGAAGGTGCTGAGTGCCTTGTGCAGATTGAAACTAAATCTCTCTTTGAACGACGACGCATGGTTGACATAAAGTCTACCGCTTGTTTTACAGGCTAGACTTCCCGTCACTCTCAGATTATTGACGAACGGAGGCTATGACAAGCCATTTTCAGACAGAGCTGTATGTTTTCTTGTTTTGTGTGTGTGTGTGTGTGTGTGTGTGTGTGTGTGTGTGTGTCTGTTTCCTCCAGCGCTTGTGTAGACGGAGCCTGTATCTTTAAATCGCGTCTCCGCGTTGGGAGAGGTCGGTCGGCAGGGACCTCTCCCACACTGGGGAATTTTACTTGGCTCTTTATTCTGTTGGTCTCTCTGTGGTGATCCAAACGCTTGCTTATGCGTTTGCATCCGTAGGTTTATATAGATTTTTCCCTGTTCCTCCATCTGCCAGAATAAACCACCCTCTACGCAGCTGAAAAATATGCCTTGGTTCTGGGCTTTCATAATGAAAGAAAACGCTCTTTCACTGGACACACACCTTCCTCCCAGAGGTTGAGATGGACGAGGAACTGAGAAAGCCTACTGGATATAAAGGTGGTCACAGGATGGGCAGTCAATCCGGAATATGTAATCTTCGAGCCAATATAGGCCCTCCAAAGGCTTCCAGAAGCCTTTACCTGAAATAATTTGCCTTCGATACGTTAGCAGGAATACTGAATACTGTACTTACTAAATTGTAATATTATTATAAGCATGAGTAAGTTTATTTTTCATGTCACTAGTGAACATTAAGATGTGCAGTATCGTTCTCAAGTGTTAGGATATTTCTATAAAATCAACTTAAAATGCAGCCTGTTTCACAGTTCATAGCCAAAAAGTCATTGGTTGTAAATAGGCTTGAATCAACGCTAATGACCTTAAATACTGCAAGTATATGGAATGGATTCTGAACATCCTTTGTTAGGCAAGTCAGCAGAGACAGGCTGACCTTCACCACTTCCTCAGAGTTCAGGACATCTGTAGAATTTGCATATGGTTATATAGATGCAATAAACAAAGATTATTGATTGTGCGGTTTCCCTGCCAGCAATCTGTAACTAGCTCAAAAATAATCACAGCACGAAATCAAGTACAGATACAAATCAAGGAAGGACCAGTCTCTGAAGTGTTGACAGCACCAGATCTTAAGAATCTGGCACTGTTCTCCTCAGCTTTCGGGAACAAATTCACAATTAAGCAAAGCTGCTTTGAAAAGAAAGCTGAAAGTGAAGGGCACAGGGCAGTTATGGCTACCAAATCCAGAGGTAAATATAAAGATCAGCGTTGAAGTAGAAAGGCTTAAGTTCAACAGAACCACCTCAAACTACACTCTGAAATCAACGAAAGATAGGAGTTGGGGAGTAGCTATGAAAATATTAAAAGCATGGGGGGAAAGTATAGACGAGGTTTGTAAAAATAAATTGAATAATATTTTCCAAGGGTATTGGAAAGGACTAACGGGCCCCATTCACTGTGGCACTATACAAAGCACGCATGAGACACCCAGAGGGATCCTTAAAGCTCTGGAGCATCTATACTTCGGGGAAGAGATTAAAGAATTGAAGGAGAAGTTGCCCTGGAAACAATGAGTGAGTTTAAACGTCATGGTTCCAAGAAGGGTTCTAGTACCCAGGTGACACGATAGGTCATACGTAATAGATATTCATAAAATATAACATGTAATCATTAAGAGAAACTTTGTGATGAAGATGAAACTAATTACATGTGGGACAGTGATGTTGTCTTAGAACCTTCATAGGAATTTGATTGCAAGAAACTTGCTTTTTCAGTAACATGTTGAGGCTCTAAAGAATAAATACATACCAATGAAAATTACATAAAAGTAAATGGAAAATAATAGGTGTGTGGAGGTGCCTGGGTGACTCATTGGCTGAGCATCCAACTCTTGATTTCTGCTCAGGTCATGGTCCCATCCCAGGGTGGGTTGGTGGTGGGATGGAGCGCTGCCCCCCCCGCCCATTGGGCTCTTTCCCGAGGGTGGAGCCTACTTGGAATTCTCTATCTCCCTCCGCCCCTCTCCCCGCCTGTATGCTCTGACTCTCTAAAATAAAATTAATCAATCAATTAAAATAATAATAGGTTTGTGAACTGAGGCAAACTGGACTTTCAAAAATAACCTTTTTTTTCTAGGTGTTGAAGATGAGGAGTGCCTTATTGTGTAAAAATACTAGTAGCAACAAGAATTGACACACAGGAGAAACTTCTTTAACCACTTTGCACTTAACTGGCTTGGCAGACCCTGCTTTCCACCATCAGCATGTTTACACCTAATAAATGCCACCTTTTGGGGGACTGCGCACTCTCACTCCCACTACTAGAACTTTCTATACTCTTTAGTGTTAGTTTTATTTCAACCCCATTTTGTCATCATGGTTATTATTACAAATACAAGTGAAATATCATGTAAAACAATCAAATATGAGTATATATATAAAGCTGAAAGCTGAATGACTGGATCCAGGTGAGTCACTAAAAACAAAAATTACCACCAATTTCGGTTGTTGGGGCCAAAACTGTCCCCGACTGTGACGAAAAAGAATCATCAAAGCTCAAACAGGTACTGAAATCAGATTGCTTGGCTTTAAAGAAAGCAAGCTGGTCGTCTTAGATTATGCATTACTCATGTGGTTGAAAGTGCAGCTAATGAATATGCTCAAAGAAAACTCACCGTACATTAAAAGAGAGACAAGTTATTATATATTTATAGATTTGCGTCTACAACCCACTCCTGTCTTGATTACATCAGACAAAGGACCTCTCCTAGAAGTCTGAATGTTACTGCCTTCCTGCAAATACCACCTTTCCTTATGCTCTCCATTATGTATGAAATAAATAACACCCATTTATAGAACATTATTAACATCTTAAATGATGGCATGTTTTGATTTGCCTGAATGACTCCTAACCCCAAAATTTATCTTGGAGAAATTGTGTGTGTGTGCGTGTGTGTGTGTGTGTGTGTGTGTGTGTGTGGGTGTGGGTGTGGGTGTGTGTGGTGAAATCTCTGCCAGTTAGTTTTCTTGTATTGTTTTTCTCCTGAAAGAGCATTTCAGGCGGACAGTTAAACTAATCAAACATTCCAGCTAGTTGAACCCCATGGAAAAGTGGTGTTACTACTTTTCTGAGAAAGCAAGAAAAAACAATGAACTCATAGCACCTCTTCATGTTTACAATATTCCAAGAAAAATATTATTTTTATATTCCTCCTTTAAGTGAGCCTATAAAAACAATAATTCTATTTTTTTAATAGATCCGGTGAAATGGTACTTGGTTCTGCTGCTAAAGTTCTCTCTTTAGCAGATCATACAGTTCTTGGGACAACGGCTTTCACATGTTAAGACTTCATGTATTTCTAAAACATGATCTACATCCATTCTTAAAATCGATTTTCCCAAAGATTTTGAAATACTCAATTTAAATGGGTAAGTTTTTCAATTAATATAAAGTAATATGTTAGCAATTAATATAAAACAATATGTTAGCACTAAAACCTTCTACTATGACTCTGACCTTAGCAATAATAACAGTGAATACTTATTTTAAACAGAAGCAATGTGGTAGGTATAGAAAACTGAGTATAATTTCTACTCGTTGATATTGTAATTACTCTAATCCATATAGCCAACATGAAGGCAGGTAGGTGTTTTGCAGATCTTTCTATCCTCTGACCTTTTGCATATGTGAACTCAGATCTCTGTATATCCAAGCAGAGATATCATAAATATCTACTCAGATGGAAACTGGACTTTTAAGAACTACTTTTAATGCAATTTTGTCCTTTGTGTAAAGTGTTTTTAAAAGTCTTGAATTTAACAAATACATGAAGGACCCAACATTCATTTTCTCTGTCCAGAACATTTGTTTCATAGGCATACAAGTCAGATGAAATAAATATTTGCTTTGGAGCTGTTAAGATGTCACATATTTGTTAACTTATGTGTGTGCTCTTTATTAAATCCAATGCTTGGCAGAGCATCAATTCGGTTAGTAATGTAAATTTCCCCACACTGTGTTTTGTTCTGTAAGTGGTCCAAACTCATAAAACACATTTTGCCCACTACCCGAAACCTGAGGTAAAATTTACCTTCTTAATCAGTCCAAAAAACCCTCATGATATAGTATCTAAAATTTTCTAGTCTCCAAAATAGCATTTGAATGTGTGTATCAATCATGATTATAATATGGAGTCTATGGCATTGTATCTATGATTTATATTAGAAAAACCCCAACATAATACATGTTGCTATTGCACTGTTTTGGGTATAATGCAAGCCAAGTGATGTCACCCGGAATGTAAGAACTCAATGTATTTAATAATATCATAGCCAATGTGTCTCAAAGTTATTGCCAAAGAAAAAAGGGGAAAAAATGTTTTTACACGTAGATACAACAAAGGAAAAGTTTCCCTAAACAATGCTTACCCTACTACATGAAACATTCTTTTATGTGTGTAAACCCTCTACATTGATTTCATGGTTCTACTAAAGGGTGACTGTTTGGAGCCAGTTATCTCTAAGTCTCTGTTTCTGCTTGCCTTTCCAGCAGAGGCACTGACTCCATTTTCAAGAACGCTATCCTTTCAAGGATGTTTGTACAGCAAACAGCCTTGAAAGACAGAGAATTATCTTCCTCCAGAGAAAAGGACAACTTTGTTTCCTACACATTAAAATAAAGATAAGGGCAGGCAGCCTTGCGGCCAATTATAAAAACCTCAAGGTCCCTGAGCTCAAAGTTACCCTCCTCTGGACCCTCTGAGTGCCACTCTGTTGGAAGTGAGGCTTGAGAAACAAGTGCAAATGCTGAGTCTGAATGCCACAATTGCTTTGTCTCTGAGCCAGGAGTCTCGTGTCTTCTGCCAGCATCCGTGAAACTGGCAGGCTAACTGGTTAGCTGCAAGTCAGGTGAAATCTCAGCCAATATTCCCACATTATCAATTTAACCATAAAGCCAATTTTGCCAATTTATTTCTTCATCTTAGTTAGTCTCAAAGCAAATAGAGAATGTCTTTTTTTCTGCAGCATCTGCTTACTAATACTATATGATGCTACAAAGTGCCTTCCAGAAGCACCTAGTCTTTTAGCAGAACGAAATCTCTTACTCATCTGTCTTCACCCAGGAGCCTCCCTTAGACAGAGAGAGCTTCCTGCTTGTCCTTGGGACTTCCATAGTTAGCAAATCCGATTGCTCTAGATGGGTTTATGTAAAGAGATCTGTAGCAATGGGAAACACCAGCAACATACTCAGAAATTTAGATTCATTCTGTGTCTCAGTGCTTCTAAAACTATAATAGCAGATCATGAGGTGCTTCAAGATGGACTCATAGTTATGTAGAATACAACAGCAGTTCCAGTGACCCACGTTTTCTCTGTGCATCCTGTTTACACCAGCAAGGAAAGCTCTGATTGGGTCACCCCTACTGGTAGTTACTTGGCATGCCGTACTTCTCACTATATCCTCCTGGGTGTCTTCGGCTCTGGTCTAGGTAACTGACTAGTTACCGTAGTCAGCCAGGGTAAGCAGGGTTATTCTCATTGAACATCCATACACATGGCAAAAGCCATAGCCACTTGAAGAATAGCCTGATGTTGCATTCCTTGGCAGAGAGCCATGGGCAGATAGAGCCATCATCGCCTGTGTATTACTGCCTCAAGTAACATCTTGCCATCCTTATACCTCACTACAAAGTTACAAATACCTGCCAGGTAAGCATCAAATTAGAGAACTCTAGAGGTTAAAACAATAGATAATTTTGCTCCATCCCTTGATCTGGTAGGTAAGTTGAGTTACCCCAGAGCTAAGCCAGATCAGAACCCCGGTTTTCCATTTGCCATTCTGCTTGATTTCCACACAATGCCCATATGTGGGCAACACAATCCTTCTTGGGAAGGCAGCAAGACCCTTAGCCCCCCAAATGCAGAGCCCACATTTTCAGGCTCTGCCACAGTGCGTGCTCCGTGGCGTAGCATGTTCTCTCTCTCTTCTCTCTCTGTTTCTCTCTCTCCCTTTTCCTCGCTCCCTCCCTTTCTCTCTATGAATTCATTGAATCACCTAGATTTGCATATAACCTGATTCGGATTGCATTTTTAATGTTTCTCACTTCTTCCATGCTTCTGCGTGATACCACTTCATTTTAAGAAGTCTCCAATTTCTATTTTATGAATCACTTAGTACCATGAACAATCCCAAGAAACAAATTCTCAGGTTTTATAGCTCTTCATGCTTTCCAAGCCTGCATATCACAGTCTCCAGGAGGCTTTCCTGATGTAAGAATGGACGCCAGGCTCTTTGTACGCGTTCCAGTAACCAACAGCACAGCCTCTGTCATCGCATGATCCAGTAATCTCATCACTGCCTGATGACATGGCTGCCTCCCCTACTGAACTGCGAGCTCCTGGTGGGCAAGACCCCACAGCTTATTCAGGGTTGGTATCCCAGAACCCAAAACACTTGATGCATGCCCCCAAAATGACTTCTGATGCATTTTGTTCACTCCACTGCATTTGCACCACCATTGCCCCTTCCCCACATTCCTTGCTTAGCTTTGTTCATTACTTCCCATCTCTTCTTATTCCCGTAGGGTAATGGAATAAGGGTGACAACGTCCCAGACACAAAATCTTACTAAAATCTAACCAAAAGATAATAGGAGGAGAGGTAGGAGATAGAGTTGTCTGCACTGAATTTCAACGGTGCATCTCTTTGTCTTTAAGCTCAGACTGCTCTCTTTTCAGCCCCAGACAGATGTCAATTACAGTGCCTTCTCTTTGGAAACATGGAGCAAACTTTCTCTATGCTGTCCACGGAGCAAGTCAACAAAGACGATGAGTTCAGCTCCAAATAAGTGGCAAAAGATGGATTTTAACGATTCTTGATTCTTCAGCACGACAGGAAATGACCGGCAAATTGCATTTACTGGAGATTAAGAACAAAGAAAGGCCTCAGGTGATATTTATGTGACCATGAACTTTTTAGGCCACTCACACCCCTCTTCATATTTAAGAAAGGGACCAAGTGTGGCCAGGGACAGGGCTCGGAGGAGGGGGTTGGCTGCAAGAAACCCCTGCGGGAACATCTAAGGTGATAGAAGTGTTCCATACTATTACTGTGGGAGTGGTTCCCCGACTCTATACATTTGTCAAAATTCAGCAGATTGAATACTTGAACTTGGCAAATTTTATCAAATATACATAATACCTCAAAAAACTGATTTTTTTAGGGGCGCCTGGGCGCTCAGTCGGTTAAGCATCTGACTTCGGCTCAGGTCATGATCTCAGGGTTCCTGGGTTCCAGCCCGGTGTTGGGGGTCTGTGCTGACAGCTCAGAGCCTGGAGCCCGCTTCAGATTCTGTGTCTCCCTCGCTCTTTCCCCTTCCCCCGCTTGCACTCTGTCTTTCCCAAAAATAAGCATTACAAAAAAATTTTTTAACTGAGGTTTTAGAAAGGAGGAAGGACAAACAAATCAAGTCAAAAAACCGGATCCTGTATGTGATATTAATGTAACTGCTTGAAGACCAAATAGGGCAGGGGGTGGAGCTTACACCTGCGTTTCTGCCACAGTCATACTGTAACTGCCTGTTCCAACAAAATTGTCTTGATGTAATGTCTTAAGAGGATAAGAAACATCTTCAGTTCCTGTCTAGCATGATCGCCAAGGTTGTTGTCCCCACTGACTTGTGCAGGTAGAAACAACTATGAAATAACGAGGGAGAAAAATCAGCCCTTCTGCTACACAAACCAGAATGCAGATGGCCAGGGAGGGGACGCACGGATATTTCTTTCCAAGGTGCACGCAGCCAACGCATGTAAATCCTGAGGGTGAATAAAGTTCCCTGTCTGGCTGGATTTGTGACCTAAGGTCCTTCAAAGACTGACCTGGATAAGAAAAACTAGGGCAACGCTTACAAGTGAAGTCACGTGTCTCCATCAATCACAGCAAGGCTCCAGCCAAGTAGAAGGAGGAGACAAATGCACACTGAAGAATCTGGAAGGGTGCTCTGCTTGCATCCTAACTGTAGGGCAGATTTTGGCGAAAGCTTGCGAGGTCCAGGACGGGGCTCTTGAGGCAGGGACTGCAGAGGGAACAAAGATGCAGAGGGAAAGCAAATCCTTTGCTTCCCCTTAACGACGGTGTGTGCTTTATAACTACGGGTGTTTCTGTCTGTTTTGGAAGCTGTTTTCCCCTCTGCTGTGCATCCTCCTGCCCTTCTTGGCCTTGCCAGATCTCAGCCCTGCTCCGAGTGAGCCCTGTGCAGTCGGCCGTCTTCCCGCCCCAGCATCCTGTCAACAGCTCAGGCTCTGAATTTCTTTTGCGCTCCTAACCTTTCCTGTTCAGCTTAGCCCTGCCCTGTCTTCCCCACTATTTCTGCACGATATTCCCAGTACTCTACTAACGTGATCTCGTCTCTTGTGCTTGAAGAAACACAGTCCAGCAACCAAATGATCGTTTCCCTCAAATTCCCATTCTTGACTTGCGCTTCCCACACACTGCGAAGGCTATGCTTTTCTCTTCCATCCGCTTTCCTCAGATGCTGGGTGCACATTGGCTTTCCCAGGCTGTCTCTGGCTGAGGAAGGCCCTTCCCGGAGGATGAGGAACTCTGTGACCCTTTGGCCCCCCTAGAGTGGCTGAGGTCGGGAGGCATCCTGTATTTGCACATTCCAGGTTATCCTGCAGGGAAGGACAGGCTAAGGCTAGCCCCTGCTCCCCCTGCTTGTGCCTCCTCCCTTACTAAGGCTCTGTGGCTTCTGAGGCATGTTCCCCACCCCAGTTTTTCACGTGCCTGGTCTGGCTAGCCTAATGGAGCTGTGCCAGCTGGCACAGGACTGCTATTGACTCGATGTGTTGTGTTTTGAATGAACGCCATTAGTTCTATTTATTGGGATGATTAGTTCTCAAAGGCTTATAATCCAGTTTTTCTTTATAACTTCCTCGCTGCCTGGCACAGACCTGGACAGATACGGTTGCTGATTGATTCCATGGTGCCCTGTGCCTGGGGGGGTGTGGGGGGGAAAGGAGGGAGGTGCCCAATTGCCTCAAGCCTATGCAACAGGATGCTAGATGTAAGTTTTTTCACCGTCTTGCAGTTTTCACCGAAATTCAAACGCTGAGAGCAACAAAGAGACTATATACGTCCTCAAGAGAGGCGCTCGCCAGCTCGTCTTTCCCGAAGTACTGTCGGGATCCGGGTCAACGCCTCCCTTTCACTGTCACGTAGACCAGGAGCATGATAGGAGGAGAAAGATGCGTGAGGATCCATTTAAAGCTAGTTGCTGAATGCGGTGCTCATCTTGACCACCTCCCATCTCTGGCTCAGAATGACAGGGGTTTGGAGGGAAGTGTTTAGAGGAAAAAAAAAAATCCACGTGCCCCAGGTTTTAAGGTTAAGAGATTTTCCTGCATGGAGCGGCCTGGGCTCAGAGAGTCTGGCAAGACAAAGACTTGGGTTTTCTGTCCTAGACAAAGTAGCTGCCCAGAAAGTAGCCAGGCCAGGGCTCTCTTGAAGTGATCCTGGCTGTGAGGACCGCCCCGCTGGCCACACCAAGGTGACCGTGATGGGGAGGCCTCGGGCAGACGCAGCTTCCAAGGCGGGCTGGAGAGCACGTCACCCACAGCAGGGAATACCCAGGGAAATGAACTTGGTGTCCAGCAGGAGAGTGGGGAGAGAAGGCTTCGGAGAACTCACAAAAGCGCCCCAGGAGAGAAAAAGCCAGAATTCGGGCTTCCGCGCCATCCAGAGGGCGGGAGTGCCAGATCAGGACATCACCATATGAAGTCTTCTGTGGGCCACAGCTTGTTTTTCGCTGTTCATCGGGAGAGTGGTCAGAGAATGAAGGCCACGTGAGCCTCTCCCTCCTCCCTGTAGCTGTCTGGGTCCGAGGCCAGCCTGAAAGGTCTGGGGGTAAGAAAGCTTGACCCCAATGCAAGACGTTGCTTCCTTCGACCTGCATTTTCTTGGTTGCCCACATACCAAGGAGACGGTTGCCAGGGGTGTATTTCAAACATGTCGGCTTACACGCACACCACGTTTCCCTTACATTTATACAGATCGCAGGGACAATGGAAAGAAAAGCAAAACTGGGGGAGAGAGAGAATGGGAAATCGACATGACATGGGTAAGAAGGAGAGAGCTTGCCTCACGCCTGTGGGTCCAGCTAACGGGTTGAGTCTCATGGTGGGTGTGTCCCCACTTTTCCAAAGATTTATGACATCATTATCTGTTTTCTCTAACCAAGGGAATCCAAAGAGGGCTTTTGTTTTTATGGAAAAAAAAAAAGAAAAAAAAAAGGTGAAAAGCGAGATTAGTCTTTGGCATCGTTTGGCACCTGTCGGGCCTTTGTGGAGGCAGCGTGCACCCGAGCAGGGAGACTGGCTCCGCCAAGCTCCTTCCCCAGGAACCACACGCGGCATCTCAGAGTCCAGCCGCCAGAGCTCTGGACTGTGTCTATGAGCATCGGTGCTTTATCTCGATTTCTTTTGTTCATCTGTTAGCAAGATGTGTCCTAAGGTATCAGAAAAGCCTAAGAGGGCTTATTGTTTTGCGTCTGGGAGCACTCAAAGAATTTTCCATGGAAGTTCATGACAACTGCTTCTTCCCTTTATGGCTATTTTGGCTTACGAAAGGTTTCGTGGGAATGCTTTAGGTTCGGACAGTGGGGGTGGGGTGACCTGTACTTCCCAGCAAGCTGCTTTAACGGGGTTGTAACTGAAGACAGGCAGGATCTAACTGTAACCTTTACCAAAGTCAGTTACAACTTTGTGCACCTGGTTTTGCAATTTTTCGACGTACAACCGCTTTCGTTAGGCAGGAAGCTGGGCGTGAGTGACAGGAGGATGGACAGTCCCAACCCAGGACCGCCCGGGACCACCCGTTGCACCCATCTGGCAGCGGGTCTGTGGGCACAACATCCCGGCCCAGGGAGAGTTAAGTTTGATATGCTTCTTGTGCTTATGCAGACCTGACCTATGTCCCTAGAATAGACAAAATGTTGCAATTTCCTACCCCCTGCAGGTATTTTAAATACATCTTGGGAAAGGACACGGATTGTTGGCTAATTATTATATAATCCAGGGCTGTCACTCAAATGTTGCAACCCTAGAAGCCAGGGGAAAAGCGAAACTGATAGAAGCCCACACCCTAGAGTTTCTAGGGCCTTTGTCTCTCCTCACTTGGCCTGCTCCTCCCTTGGAGTGTCCTGTTAATAACACGTTGCTCAGCTGTACTTTCCTTTCCCTGTCCTGGAATTCTTTACTGTGGCAGCGGAAAGGACCAGGGCTTCGTTCCTTTTCCATCTAACTCTCGGTAACACTTTGAGGAATCTAAATATTTCATTCACCTCAATATTGGAAGATATTGTGAGAGGCTTACTAAGTGTCGATCTCCAAAACCAGAACTCCATGAAAGAGACATGACATCCCAGGGCTGTGAGACAAAGTGGTAAAGCAAGAAAAAGGCCAGGTGAGGGTGACAGGTCTGGGTGGGTGGCTTAGTGGCTTAGACATCTGACCGACTCTTGGTGTCGGCTCAAGTCGTGATCTCACAGTTTGTGGGTTTGAGCCCCGCATCAGGCTCTGTGTTGACTGTGTGGAGCCTGCTTGGGATTTTCTCTCACCCTCTCTCTCTACCCCTCCTCTGCTGACTTTCTCTGTCTCTCTCTCAAAATAAATAAATAGACTTAAAAATAAATAAATAAAATTAAGAAAACCTTTGAATTCTTAAATAATGCAAAAAGTTCAGGGCCTTTTTCTTTTTGTTCTGGAGCCTGCAATACTAACCATAAGATTAATAAACACAAAATTAAAATGATGGGAGGATAATCATGCCTAACATAAGACACCTGATGAGCACATAATCTATATGGAGAATGGTTTTGTCTTCCTCATGGCTGAGAGACGTGCACTTTTTACTTGTTAACTTCAAAAGTAAAACAGCCAAGGGTGCCTGGGTGGCTCAGAAGGTTAAGAATCCGACTTCAGCTCAGGTCACAATCTTACGGTCACAAGTTCGAGCCCCAAATCAGGCTCTGTGCTGACAGCTCAGAGCCTGGAGCCTGCTTCGGATTCTGTGTCTCCCTCTCTCTCTGCCCCTCCCCTGCTCACGCTCGCTCTTCCTCTCTCTTTCTCTCTCAAAATTAAATAAACATTAGAAAAATAAAAAAAAATAAAACAGCCAATTATTCAGAAAAACGGGTTTATTCAGGACTAGCAGAGAATTACAATTCAAGACATGGAAGCCACAGCAAAACCACAGGCAAGTCCAACCAACAAAGAAGAATGTTCGTTTATGGAGAAGAAGGAGGAAGTCGGGAGGGGTTGTTTTGAATAAAAGTCCCTTGGAAAAAAGCAAGAGTTCAGAGTGGTGACTTGCTCATTGACTGAATTGCAGGGGTAGTTGATTTCTTATAAAAGATGCAATGTGTATCTTTTTCTGTTGGGACCTGTAATTGAAGATTCTTTCTTGTTGACCATTCTTCTGTTGGAGTCTGCAATTGACAGTTCTTCCTGTAACTGACATTGAGTGGTAGGGTTTTACCTTCCAGCCTCCCGACTGGACTTTAGTGAGGCTTCCCTTCATCCTTACTGGGATATTTATGCATTTCTCATAAATAAACTTTTAAAAACTTTCAGGTGGCTTTACCTATTTACAAAACGTGTTTATTCTTAATATACGGACATTATCTTGATGACATATTTGCTCTGGAACATTCGCTTCTGGTAACATTAGTTAGTAGCTGTCGGTAGCTTTGTGTGGACAGGACAGTCCTCAGAAGATGATGCTAATGAAACGGAGCCCCGAGGTCAGGTCTCCTGAAGCCAGAGAATTACAATTGACCTTTGAACAACAAGCAGGTCAGGGGCACCAACATCTTGTAGAATCAAAAACCTGAGTATGCCTTTTGACCCCCCCCCCCCAAACTTAACTAATAGCCTACTGCTGACCAGTTGCTTTGCCAAGAACAGAAACAATTGATCAACGCATATTTTATGTATCATATGTAGTATATACTGTAGTCTTACAATAAAGTAAGCTAAAGGAAAGAAAATGTTATTAAGAGAATCAGAAGGAAGAGAAAATACATTTCTTGAACTCTACTACACTGTACAAAAATCTGAGTATAACCCGTGCAAGTTTCAACATGTATTATTTAAGGATCAGCTGTATTTCTTTAGACTCACTACTGCCAAAAGTGAAGCTGGTTTAAGTCCAGACAGTGCTTTAAAAAAAGAAAACACATTGTGGGATAGCATGTGACTGTCAAGCTAGGCGACCAAAGTTGCTTTTTGCAGAAAAGTCATCTTGTTTTCAGTAGTGGAAGCTACTCCCATGTATCTTCTTGGCTACTATAACAGCTGACCTTGGAAAGTTCTATGGTCTCCCACTTCAGACCCTCAGATCCTAACATGCCCTGTAGACTTCTTGGCCTCCGTCTTGGCCCCTGTCCTGCAGCTAGTATACCTTCACGCTTGTGCCAACAATAGGTTGTTTTCCTTGAAATACAACTTCTTGACTTCTTGCTTAAGTGCATCGTGATCTAGACTACCAATTCTGGGATTCAGAATTCTTAACCCTCAATATTCATTCATATTTCTTTAAGAAGGTTTCCTTTCACCTGCATGTTACCTACTAAAAGGAATTTATATTTTAAAATATTTTATTAAACTCTTTGTGCGCTTAATGAGGCAAAAAAACAACAACAACAACAACAACAACAAACAAACAACCCTACAATCACCCAATGTGATTTAATTTAATATCTGAAAAGGATGTCTCAGAAATAAGGCTTTTTAAAAAAAAAAAAAAAAAAAAAAACTTCTTTCCAAGAAGAGACAATTTCCCAAGGCAGGTAAGAGGAGACAGGGGGGGGGGGGGGCAGAGATAATTTAGGCATACATTCCATCCAGCTCTGTTGCTTAGTAAAGCTAAGAAGTTGGACAAATTATTCAGGCTATCGGAATCTCAATGTTCCCGTCTGGAATCACGAGGTAATAGTTGAGTTTTCTCTAGGATTAAGAGAGATCATCTATATAAAGCACTTAGCACAGTGCTTGGCTGTTAGATGTTAGCTGCTGTTACAAAATGAATCCCAGGTATTATGGCCCTTATCTTGGATCCAGTAAAACCAGTCTCTAGAGGAGTAATTAAGAGCCTGTCTCCATCGCTGTGTGAGTGCGATTCCAGATTCTTCCACTTACTAGCTGTATGCTCTTAGTCAAGATACTTAACCTCTCTTGTCAGTTGGACGCACACATATGCATGCACGCACACATATACACACGCAGAGGACACTCAAGAAGCTTCAGAGAATGCTTAAGAGAAAAATAATCCAACTCATAAGAGTGGTAGCGATTTGGGGTGCCTGGGTGGCTTAGTCAGTTAAACATCGGAATCTTGATTTCTGCTCAGGTCATGATCTCACAGTTCTTGGGATCGAGCCCCGTGTGGGGCTCTGTACTGATAGCTCAGAGCCTGCTTGGGATTCTCTCTCTCTCTCTCTCTCTCTCTCTCTCTCTGCCCCTCCCCCCGCGTTCTCAAAATTAAATAAACATTTTTTTTTAAAAAAGAGATTAGCAGTCAAATCTGTCATTTGGTCAACTGGCCCATGATTGCTCTACAAGTTTGTTTTCCCCTTGTGGTGCCCCCCAAGATGGCCTCCTCCATGCCCTCAGAAAGCATTCATCTGAGGTCTTCCCCTTACTCTTACCCTCTGTGGCCAGTGCTTTAAATTACTTCTCTCCAGTGCATTCTCTCCCTCTTCCTTGCTAAGAGACCCTCATTTTTGTGTGTGTGGGAAAGAACAGATGAATGCCTAGCCCCATGTAATGGTTCATTGAAATAATTGTGAGAATATTGCTCTTTATTGTCTTCAGCGTCCTTAAAGCCAGAGTGTGGCCCTATATCCCAGGTCCAGCCAAGGACACTGAAGAAGAGAGGCTCCAGGCCAAAATAAAAGCCAACACCTTAAGCCTGGTGGAAAGAAAGGAGCCTGGATGCTTTCTTACTACTAACAGTGGGAATAATGAACACAGTTTAGGATGTCTTTGCAGTTTTATTTTCGTTGTTGTTCTTAGAATATGTCCCGCTACAACTGTATTAGTCAAACACTGTGTTTTAAAGTCACATTATGTAATTTTTCCCTGTGTCCTTAAGCCACTAATTTGATATACAATTAAGATCATTTATTTTTGTTTTCAATTTTTAGGGATTTTTCCCCCCTCATTTCGATTTAAGTTTTTAATTTACATTTACATTGTTCCAAAGTCAAAAACACCAAACGAGGGACGGCGTAGGAAGCCTAAGTTGCACCTTTGATTCGATAACTCCTTTCTATCCTTCCAAACGAGGAACAATTTTTATTAGCTTTTAAAAATTGATTTTTCAAAAACACAAGCCAGACGGGCTCCTGGGTGGCTCAGTTGGGTAAGCATCCAACTCTTGATTTTAGCGCAGGTCATGATCTCACAGTCCTGAGATCCAGCCTGAGACTCTCCGCTGACATAGCAGGATTCTTGGGATTCTCTCTTTCCGTCTCTCGTCTCTCTCTGCCCCTTCTCTGCTCTCTATCCCTCTCTCAAAATAAATAAATAAACTCGGGGCACCTGGGTGGCTCAGTCGGTTAAGCTTCCGACTTTGGCTCAGGTCATGATCTTGCGGTTCGTGAGTTCGAGGCCCATGTCCGGCTCCGTGCTGACAGCTCGGAGCCTGGAGCCTGCTTCCTATTCTGTGTCTCCCTCTCTCTCTGCCCCCTCCCCTGCTCACGCTCTGTCTCTCTCTCTCAAAAATAAATAATAAACATTAAAAAAATTTTAAAAAATAAATGAATAAACTTAAAAAATATAAAAGAAAGCCCAGTTCAGAATGTATTCCATTTCTTAGATATAAAGAAACACACCCTCCACACTGCAGTGCAACTTGCCTTTCCATTCAGCAGTGCATGTTGTAGACTAGTCCATAGCAGTCTTCCTCGTACCCTTGACGAATACTTCATCCTGTGACTATTCGATGGCGCTCTATTGGGTTAACATACCATGTCTTTGCACAGTTCTCTCAGGATGGATATTGGGATTGTTCCCGGTATTTTACACATAGTCTTCTAACCATAACAACAAAAAATGTAGTACCTGTATCTTCTCATATTTTGGTACAAGTATCTTTCGTTCGTGGCAAGAGTTTATTAAATGCCATTTAGTTAACATATACTGCAGTATTCGTTTCAGGAATGGAATTTAGCGATTCATCACTTGCCTACAACACTCAGTGCTCATCACAACAGGTGTCCTCCTTCATGCCCATCACCCATCTAGCCCATCCCCCCACCCATCTCCCCTCCAGCACCCCTCAGTTTGTTCTCTATTGTTAAGACACATCATTGCAAATGGCAAGATTTCATCTTTTTAATGGCTGAGTAATATTCTGTTGTATACCATTCATCACTTCTTGATCCATTCATCAGTGAACGGACATTTGGGCTCTTTCCATAATTCGGCTGTCGTTGATAATGCTGGGGTGCATGTGTCCCTTTGAATCTATTTTTGTACCTTTTGTATAAATACTAACAGTGCAATTGCTGGATCCTAGGACAGGTCTATTTTTAACTTTTTGAGGAACCTCCATACTGTTCTCGAGTGGCTGCACCAGTTTGCATTCCCACCAACAGTGTAAGAGGGTTCCCCTTTCTCCACATCCTTGCCAACATTTATTGTTTCCTGTGTTGTTAATTTTAGCCATTCTGTCAGGTGTGAGGTGGTATCTCATCAGGGTTTTGATTTGTATTTCCCCGATGATGAGTGGTGTTGAGTATCTCTTCATTTGTCTGTTAGCCATCTGGATGTCTTTTCTGGAAAAAATGTGTATTCATGTCTTCTGTCCCATTTCTTAACTGGATTATTTGTTTCTTGGGTGTTGAGTTTGACAAGTTCTTTATAGATTTTGGATACTAATCCTTTATCAGATATGTCATTTGCAAACATCTTCTGCCATTCTGAAGGTAGACTTTTGGTTATGTTGATCGGTTCCTTTGCCATGCAGAAGTTTTCTATCTTGATGAAGTCCCAATGGTTCATGTTTGCTTTTGTTTCCCTTGCCTCCGGAGACATGTCTAGTAAGAAGTTGCTGCCACCAAGATCAAAGAGGTTGCCACCTATATTCTCCTCTAGGATTTTGATGGTTTCCTGCCTCACATTTAGGTCTTTTACCCATCTTGAATTTACTTTTACACGTGGTGTAGGAAAGTGGTCTAGTTTAATTTTCTGCATGTTGCTGTCTGGTTTTCCCACACAGTGTGTTGAAGAGACTGTCTTTTTTACCGCTGGATATTCTTTCCTGCTTTGTCAAAGATTAGTTGACCATATAGTTGTTGGTCCCTTTCTGGGTTTTCTGTTCTGTTCCATTGATCTATGTGCCTGTTTTTGTGATACTATCTTGATAACCACAGCTTTGTAATATAACTTGGAGTCCAGAATCGTGATGCCTCCAGCTTTTTCTTTTTCCAGATTGCTTTGGTTATTTGAGGTCTTTTGCAATTCCAGACAAATTTTAGGATTGTTTGTTCTAGCTCTGTGAAAAATGCGGGTGATATTTTGATAGGGATTGCATTAAATGTGCAGATTGCTTTGGGTAGTATCGACATTTTAACAAGATTTGTTCTTCTGATTCATGAGCATGGAATGTTTTTCCATTTCTTTGTGTCACCTTCAATTTCTTTCATTAGTGTTCTATAGTTTTCAGAGTACAGATCTTTTACCTTTTTGGTTAGGCTTATTCAAGGGTATCTTATGGTTTTTGGTGCAGTTGTAAATGGGATCGATTCCTTAATTTCTCTTTCTGCTGCTTCATTATGGATGCGTAGAAATACAACAGATTTCTGTATAGTGATTTTATATCCTGTATATCTTACTTAATTCATGTATCAGTTCTAACAATTTTTTGGTGAAGTCTTTCAGGTTTTCTACAGAGAGTATCATGTCATCTGCAAATAGTGAAAGTTTGACTTTTTCCTTGCTGATTTGGATGCCATTTATTTCTTTTTATTGTCTGATAGCTGAGACTAGGATTTCCTGTATTATGTTAAATAACAATGGTGAGACTGGACATCCCTGTCTTGCTCCTGACCGTAGAGGAAAGCTCTCAGTTTTTCCCCATTGAGGATGATATTAGCTCTGAGTCCTTTGTATACGGCCTTTATGATGCTGAGGTATGTTCCCTCTCTCCCTACTTTCTTGGGGGTTCTTATCAAGAAAGGATGCTGTACTTTGTCAAATGCATTTTCTGCATCTATTGAGAGGATCGTATGGTTCCTATCCTTTCTTTTAGTAACGTGGGGTATCACATTGGTTGATTTGTGAATACTGAACCAGCCCTGCAACCCAGGTATAAATCCCACTTGACCATGCTGAAATATTCTTTTAATGTACTGTTGGATTCAATTTGCTAGAATTTTGTTGAGAAATTTTGCATCCATGTTCATCAGGGATATTGGCCTGTGATTCTCTGTTTTAGTGAGGTTTTTGTGTGTCTTTTAGAATGAAGGTAATGCTGGTTTTGTGGAATGAGTTTGGAAGTTTTCTTTCCATTTCTATTTTTTGGTACAGCTTGAGAAGTATAGGTATTATCTCTCCTTTAAGTGTTTGGTAAATTCCCCTGGGGAGCCATCTGGCCCTGAACTTTTGTTTGTTGGGAGATTTTTGATTCCATTTTTTTGCTGGTTATTGATTTGTTCAAGTTTTCTATTTCTTCCTGTTTCAGTTTTGGTGGTTTATATGTTCTTAGGAAGTTATCCATTTCTTCCAGATTGCCCAATTTGCTGGTAACTAATTTTTCATAATATTCTCTTGTAATTATTTGTATTCCTGTGGTGTTAGCTGTCTTCTCTCCTCTTTCATTCATAATTTTATTTATTTGGGTCCTTTCTCTTTTCTTTTTGATAAGTCTGGCTAGGGGGTTATCAATTTTATTAATTCATTCAAAGAACCAGCTCCTGGTTTCATTGATCTGTTCTAGTGTTATTTCCATGTCATTTTTAATTTCTTCTTTAATTTCCTGGATGACCCATTCATTCTTGAGTAGGATGTTCTTTAACCTCCATGTCTTTCCACATTTTTTCTTATGGTTGACTTCAAGTTTCATAGCGTTGTGGTGGGAAAATATGCATGATATGATCTCAGTCTTTCTGTACTTGTCAAAGTCTGATTTGTGACCTCACATGTGATCTTTTCACATGGAGAATGGAGAATGTCCCATGTGCACTTGAAAAGAATGTATATTCTACAGCTTTAGGATGAAATATTCTGAATATACCTGTTAAGTCCATCTGGTCCAATGTGTCATTCAAAGACATTGTTTCCTTGTCAACTTTCTGCTTAGATGATCTGTCCATTGATCTAAGTGGGGTGTTAGAGTCCCCTACTATTAACGTATTCATGAGTTCCTCTCTGTTTGTTATTAATTGTTTTATGTATTTGGGTGCTTTCATGTTGGGGACATACATATTTATAATTATTAGATCTTCTTGTTGGATAGACCCCTTTATGATAATATAGTGCCCTTCATCATCTCTTGTTACAGTCTGGTTTAAAATCTAGTTTGTCTTTAGCAGTATGGCTGTTCCAGCTTTCTTTTGATGTCCGTTATCATGATAGATGGTTCTCTATGCCCTTACTTTCAATCCGCAGGTGTTTTTAGGTCTAAAATGAGTCTCTTGTAGGCAGTATATAGGTGGGTCTTGTTTTTTTGTTGTTTATTTTTTTATCCATTCTGATACCCTATGTTTTTCGATTGGATCATTTAGTCCATTTACATTCAGAGTAATTATTAATAATTATGAATTTAGTGTCATTTTGTTACTTGTTTTGTCATTGTTTCTAGAGATTTTCTCTGTTCCTTTCTAGTTTTTGTTGCTTTTGGTCCTTTTTTTACACTCAAAAAGTCCCTTTTAATAGTTCTTGCAGGGCTGTTTAGTGGTCATGAACTCCTTTAGTTTTTGTTTGTCTGGGAAACTCTTTATTTCTCCTTCTATTCTGAATGACCAACCTTGCTGGATAATGTTCTTGGCTGCACATTTTCCCCATTCAGCACACTGAATATAGCATGCCACTCCTTTCTGGCCTGCCAAGTTTCTGTGGAGAGATCTGCTCATTTTATGTGTTTTCCTTTGCAGGTTAGGGATTCCTTTTCCCTTACTGTCTCCTTATCTCTGTAGTTTGCAAATTTTACTATGATATGTCTTGGTGTTTGCTTTTGTCGAGTTTGATGGTAGCTCTCTTTGCCTCCCGGATTTTGATGGATGTTTTCTTCCCCAGAGTAGAGAAGTTTTCAGCTATAATTTCTTCATATAAACCTTCTGCTCCCTTTTTCCTCTCCTTTTCTTCCTCTGGGACTCCTATGATATGAATGTTATTACGTTTTATGGAGTCACTGAGTTCGTAAGCCTACACTTATGATCTAGTATTTTCTTTCTCTCTTCATTTCCGCTTCATTATTTTCCATGATTTTATCTTTTATAGCACTTCTTCAGATTTCTGCTTCTTCCGTCCTTGTGGTCATTACATCCAGTCAGTCTTGTATCTCGGTTATAGCATTTTTCATTTAGGCCTAATTTTTAGGTCTTTTACCTCTGCAGTGAGGGCCACCCTTGCGTTACTCAAGCCCAGCTACTATCCTTATGACTGTTGCTTTAAGTTGCAGATCAGGGGCGCCTGGGTGGCCTAGTCAGTTGAGCGTCTGACTCTTTTTGACCGAGGTCATGATCCCAGGGTGGCGGGATTGAGCCCCAGGTTGGGCTCCATACTGAGCGTGGAGTGTGCTTAAGATTCTCTGTCTCTCTCTCTCTCTCTCTCTCTGCCTCTGTCTCTCTCCCTCTACCCCTCTCCCTGACTCATGATCTCTCTCCGTCTCTTAGAAAAGTAAAAAATAAAAAACAACATAAGTTCTGGAACCCCCCCCGCCACGTTATTTATATCTGTTTTGATTAGATCCCTGGCTGCGACCTTTTCTTATTCTTTCTTTTGGGATGAACTCCTTCATCGTGGCGCTTTGTCTCCATCTCTGTCTTCTTCTCTGTGTTAGGAGAGCCCGTTACGTTCCCTGCTCCTGAGAGTAATGGCCTTATAAAGAAGAGGTCATATACCGTCCAGGGCCTGGTGCTTCAGGAGGTGTCCCCGATGTGTCCTGCGTTCACTCTGCCCCTGTGTTTTGGCCGCTCTTTCCCTTGGGTCAGTCCTCTGAAGAGTTTCTTCTTATCTACAGCAGCGGGTGTTTGGAGCTTGGCCACAGTGTGATAAGTTTTAACTGTAGGCGCTCTGGTCCGCTTGGTAAAAGAGACCTGCTGCTATTTCCACTAAAGCTGAAGCTTTGCAGCACTCTATGGTCGGTGGGCATGGTGTGTGGGGTTGGGGGCGGGTGGGGGGGCCGTCGTGCCGATTTGGGGGATGGGCCCGCTATGCTGCTTCTCAGGCACACTTGCCCCCCAAAAGCAGCACCTGCAGAGCGCAGGAGGGAAGGGCTTGGCGTGAGCCGTTTAGGTCCCCACTGTTGGTGTTGTGCTGCTTACAGTTTATGCTAAGGGGCAGGGGAAAGACATAGTGCCAGCCCCCTCCCTTAGCCCCAGAGAGGGGCGTTCACACCTGCTGCTGTCTGGAAAGCCCTCCCAGAAGAGCAAACCATCTCCCTCAGCGTGTCCCAGCCGTCTGTCAGATCCCTTCCCTCACCTTGTCCGGGTGGGGGCCATCTGCCCAGTCCCCCTCCTGCCCCCCCCGTCCCTCCCCCCTCCAGCAGTGCCGTGGACCTGTGTTCTGGCCTAGGCAGGCTGGCTGAGTTTTAAAACTTCAAACTTTAAGGGCCTGGTGTGGCGCAGACCCACACTGGTTCTCTGGGGGAAGGTCTTGCGGCAGCGGGAGCGGGGCAAGTTTGTCCCAGAAGTGCAGCCACACCGAAGCGCAGGGGTGTGGAGTTCGGAGTAAAGCACAGCAAAGAGCCAGCGATGAGGACGAGGCTGGCCGTCCTCAGCAGGTATCTCTCTGCCTACGCCGAGGGGCAGGGGACTGTAGTGGAGCCTGCTCGCTCTTTTGTCCCCGGAGAGGCAATGCCACCTCTCCCAGATGCACTCCAAGAAGGGGGAACCAGCTGTCCCGGTGCGTCCCAGGGGATCCTCAGATCACGATGTCTGCTTCTAGCTCCTTCTCCACAGGAGCGCTGCTCCGAAACTTCAGTCTCTGAGCTGGCTGTAAAACTCACGATCATCTGCCCCTCTCGTTTTCCCAGTCAATGGCTTTGGAAAGTGTTTTCCTTGTGTGATCCCCTGTGTGCTCCAATCTCTCTCTCTCTCTCTCTCTCCCCCTCCCTCTGTGACCTGATCTCCCTCCTCCTCTCTGCAGCACCTGTGATCAATTTCTCCCCCAAATCACATCCCCGCACTTCTTACCTGCCGTGATGTGGCCCCTTCTCTCCCTCTAGTTGTGCAGCTTGCTCCGTCGGCCTTAGATCGACTTCTTGGGTGTTTGGAATGATTTGGTGTTTACCTAGCTGTGTTCCAGGGACAAGGCAAGCCTAGGGTCCTCTCACTACTCCGCCTTCTCGGCGCTTCTCCTTCGTCCAAGTACCTTGAAGGCAGATTTCTAAAATTGGAATTGTTGGGTCAGAGGGTCAGTGCATGCATAGTTTGGCAGGAGACTGCTGAATTCTTCTCGATTGCATCGAACCATCTTGCATTCTAACCACCAAAGGCCATAAGAGTCCGTTTCCCCCAAATTTTGACAACAGAGCCTGTGGGCAAACTTTTGTCTGGCCACTTGGATAAGTGAAAAATTGTATCCACGTGACGTTTGATTTTGCAAATAAAATTTTCATTTTCATTTTATGTTTGGAGGGATATTGAAAAGCTTTGTATGTGCTTAAAGTTGTTTGCGTTTTTTTCTCCATAAACTCTCTGTTTGTAACATTTACTCATTTTCTTCCCTACCAGGTTGTTGATCATTTTCTTGTCAACTTTTAGGAGCTCTTTACTTATTTGGGATATTTAGCCTTTGCCCATAGTTTAAGTTGCGGATATTTCCCCCAGTTTTTCATTTGTTTTCATTTTTACTTTGCCTATGATGGATTTTTGCAATACACAAATTTTTATTTTCATGTGATCATATTTATCGATCTTTTCACTTGTTAGTATAGAGTTTGGGGTCATGGTTACAAAAGTTTTATACTCGACCAGTTTATAAAGCAATTAGTCATGTTTTCTCTTGGTATCTGTACAGTCTGTATGTATTTTAACATTTAAATATCTGGTATATTTTAATTTATCTTGATCTGCGGTGCAGTGGCTTCAATTTTATTTTTTAAACATGCCTATTCAGTTGCTCCAACATTTAGTAAAAAGCCCATCTTTTCTCCATTTGTCATATGCTAAATTCCCATGTGCCACTGAATCGATTTCTAGATTTATTATTAATTTATCTATCTATCTATTCACCTTCTAATACTACAGAGCTGTAACCATATTCTTGTCACATGCTTTAATGTAATATTTTTTTTTAATATTGGATAGTATCTTTAACGCTCTGGAATAATTTCTAGACATGGCTAACTTCCTGACCACCTCTCATTTCTCTGCTTTTCAAGATTTCTTTTTTGGCTTTTTTTTGCTTGTTATAATCAACTTACCCTGCCTTATAAGGGTATAAAATATAAAGGATATTTTATACAAATATAAGGATATTTTTGTAGTGAGTGCATTAACTTCATAAATTAATGTAGAAAGAATTCACGTACTTATAACATCGAGCTTTTCTATCTCAAACAAGGTATGGTATGCATCATTTCATTTGCCCGAGTCTATTTTTGTGTCTTTCAGTATTCTTTTAGAATTCCCTCATATAGGTATTAGACATGTCCTGTTAAGTTATGCCTAGGTATTCTGTTATTATTACTACAATTACTTTTACTACTGTAAATGAGGTCTCTGCTTCCATTTTGTTAGAAAATTATCTTATGTATTAATAAAGACTAGTATTTTTCTATGTTCATTGAATTCTCTTATTTTTGTAGTTTTTTTCCATGATTTTTTAGGCTTTACATATACTTAATAATTACATTTTCTGCAAATACAGAGAGTTCTATGTCTTCTTTTCCAATACTTATGCCTGCAGCTACTTTATATTGACTAATTATGTTGATAAGTACTTTCAACATGATTAGAAAAGAGTGGAGATAGTGGGGATCCTTAGCTTGTTTTTTTTTTTTTTTTCAACGTTTATTTATTTATTTTTGGGACAGAGAGAGACAGAGCATGAACGGGGGAGGGGCAGAGAGAGAGGGAGACACAGAACCGGAAACAGGCTCCAGGCTCTGAGCCATCAGCCCAGAGCCCGACGCGGGGCTCGAACTCACGGACCGCGAGATCGTGACCTGGCTGAAGTCGGACGCTTAACCGACTGAGCCACCCAGGCGCCCCTTGATACCATTTTATTTTATTTTTTTTATTTTTTTTAAATTTTTTTTTCAACGTTTTTTATTTATTTTTGGGACAGAGAGAGACAGAGCATGAACGGGGGAGGGGCAGAGAGAGAGGGAGACACAGAACCGGAAACAGGCTCCAGGCTCCGAGCCATCAGCCCAGAGCCCGACGCGGGGCTCGAACTCGCGGACCGCGAGATCGCGACCCGGCTGAAGTCGGGCGCTTCACCGACGGCGCCACCCAGGCGCCCCAGCTTGTTTTTTATTTTAAAGGGAAATCTGTTTGTAGTCCCCCATTAAGAAAGGTGGAACACAGCTATTTTTATTTTTACCGCACTAAAAGAGCACCCACCCTTCCCAGCCCGGAATTATTAACAGGCTCCTTTTCTAGTTTTAGCCCTGAGGGTGGCTGGTCTCCAGCCGGTAGGAAGATGGGTGTGGGGAAAAGTGTTCACCTCACCATCTACACTACTAGAGGTTACCGCTGAGACTGCAAACCTACCTCCCCGCCACCCCCCCCCCCCAACCGGGGAGCAATAGCCCCGCACCCCCTCCCCCTTCTTAGCAGAGCCATGCCCTCAACTGTCCCTTGATTCCTGACCCTTCCCTAACTGCCCTTCCAAAACCAAACGTTTCAAATGAACACGATGATCTATTTTCGTACTCCTCTGCTTTGCTTTCCTTAAAATAAATTGAGCTCAGTCACACAAGAGACCGATGTCTTAGATTCTTAACACTTTTCTCTCAGTTCCTTCTGTCTGTCCTTTCAATCTGACCAGAAAGCAAGGGACACGGGAATCTCCCAAATGAAAACAATGAAAATAAACCTCTGACCTGTTTTCCCCGGGAACCGAAGTACCTGAGTGGGAAGCAATGCCAAGTTTCAACGATGAGTAACACCTAATTGGATTTCCACAGCAGCGTGAAATCTAGAAGCAAGTCAATATGCTTTAGATGACCTGTTATTGGAGCTTATCGTGAAGTTTTTAATTGTGCGGCAGAAAGTTATTTTCGTCTTTGTCAAAAAGAGACTGGATTAGAAAGACGCTTCAGTAACCTAAATCAAAATGAATACCTGGCACTTCTCTCAGTGACACGTGATTGACACTCTACAGATAGTTGTTGATTGACCAAAGGCATATACCAAGTGTATTTCTAAGTGAGGGGCTTAAATTCAATGACAGTATTTCAAGTAGCACTTTTCACCTGTCTGCCAGTTTTCAAATGATCCCCACGGCGTCTCTCAGCTATTAATTCCCTGATTGCCAATAGAGGGCTTTTTTCTACTATGCCAAAGTATGTTTTATGTTCGACTTTTTTGCTCTGCGAGCTCATCTGGGGCTGCTTTGGTGGTTTTATTCTGTTGTTGCTTGTTGTACGATGATGGTTATTTTTAATGAAGGCAGAGTACAGTTTAAGTCAGTGCTATTATAAAATGTATCTGGATAAGACTCTTTTAATTGCATTAAATAAAGCATTAATAAAGGGAGAGAAATAAGTTTGCTGGAAATGGGAAAGAAATGTTTTGGATCTATGTTCAGAAATTTGGGCCAATAGGTGAAATTAACCCATCTGGCTGAAGGAATCTCTTCATGAAGTAGTAGCTTCCGTCAAAGAAACGCTTTTAGATGGAAGTTCAAGGACAAGGACTCAGGATGTTCCTGGTCTGCTTCACGACCAGCCTGGTTTCTTAGTTGCCGGTTGGGGGGGGGGGGGGCGGTCATTAAACTGGTCCATATTCCGTATGTGACTTTAATTTCCTAAAATTAGGACTTTTTTTTTTTTTGACTTTTCAGGATTCTTGGTCATAAGCTGCTTGGGTATGAGGGGGAGATTTTATTTATTTATTTATTTATTTATTTTTTTTTATTTTTAAAAAATTTTTTTTTTCAACGTTTTTTATTTATTTTTGGGACAGAGAGAGACAGAGCATGAACGGGGGAGGGGCAGAGAGAGAGGGAGACACAGAATCGGAAACAGGCTCCAGGCTCCGAGCCATCAGCCCAGAGCCTGACGCGGGGCTCGAACTCGCGGACCGCGAGATCGTGACCTGGCTGAAGTCGGACGCTTAACCGACTGCGCCACCCAGGCGCCCCGAGGGGGAGATTTTAAACGTACCTGGGAGGAGCACACTGCGATTTAACTACTGGAGCGCTTCCCCTGTCATTAGCATTAGGACTGGACCTGCTTTTCATTATGGAAGCTTGGGCACTAAATGTCCGTGGCCATCACATGTCACCTGCAGCAGCAACAAACTAGTTGGTGCAAAAGTACAGGAGCTAGTGGCCAAGTGGGTTAGAGGCTGGGCTCAGGGGGGTGTGAGATGCGGGTGATGGAGTTTGAGGGCACGTCAGAGGCAGGTGGGAAGGAGGTGAAGGAACTCGCGTGCTCCCGCAGCCGAAGCCTTCTCCGCATCCATGGACTTTAACTTCCACTCTGGACTTTGCTGGCCTTGAATGCACAGCTTCAGTCTGCTTTAATGAGTGGCCTTAACCCCAAGAAAAGTTGTGAGGATGATGACTGCAGCCTTGAACTCACAGAGTGAGACACAGAGGGTCTGCAGTTCTGTGGGAATATAGGTAATAAAATCCCAGTGATTCGAAACGGTCCTCTATGGGGCTAGGGATTTAAGCCAAAATCATTTAAAGCCCTTGTGCTAAATAATTGTATTGCCTATTATCCTGTTGGACAACAGCACCTTGTGTTTATCTACACAATTACACAGTAACGCACCGTTTGAGAGGCATGGAAACATGGCAAAGGAATTAACCTCCCTAAGTTAAAATTTTTGCTTTGTAAAGTAAGACTACTGCCCACATAAGAATTCTTGTGGGAATTAAATGATGAAATGCACTTTAAAAGAGCCAGCGCTACACTGGACTGGAGGTGTGTGTGTGTGTGTGTGTGTGTGTGTGTGTGTGTAAGCCTTCCAGAAATACACGGCGTGTATTTGAGAGGTGGGAGAGGCAGTAAGTAGTAGAATGAGAAGGTAGCGATCAAAAGTCAGTAACACGTGTATGTTTACTATTAATGAGGAACTGGAAATATTTGCAGGTTTGTAAAGCCTGAGGAAACACTGGTGAGAGCTGTGTTACTACAGGTAGGAACAGAATCATATGAGACATGATAGCTTACTTGTATTTTGTAGTGATCAAACCACGTCTGGAGCTCTGGATTCGAATCTAGATATCTTATCAGATGAGTCTATTAACCAGTTTCAGCATACATTTTAAGTAAATCTTTTGCCACAAAAAAATCCATCAGCTGTGGAGACTCACTTAGCGGTCATTCCCAGGCTGGACAAAGGACATTTTTCCCTCAGGAAGCATCGTAGAATCTCAAGGGGAGGGGACCCTTGGGGGGGAAAAATCCTTTTCTCCTCTCGGGCCAAACCCCAGGTCCCCAGATGAGATTCATTATTTCAGAACATAACCGATTTCGTAGGGCGTCTCCAGAGCACCTCGCTGTGAACGGTTGGGTTATTTAATTGTGTCTGGGCATCAGACTGGATGAAGATTTAAAGGCAGGCGTCATAGCTGTCAGGGGAGAAGGAAATTACACAACTAAAGAACATTATATATATGTATTACTATTATGTGTAGTGTATATTGTTAGATTATAGTGTAATTAAGATCAGCGGGGAGGAAGTTATATAAAGATAAGTTTTTGTTCCAGAAGAAGTGAGCTTCCAGCAACTAACTTGAACAGTGCAATAGCTTGGAGACATTGGAGACCCTTATTCAAGGCATCCCAGCAGAAGCCAGATGGTTACCTGGTGGTAATATTATAGAAGGGATTACACAATGAGTCAACTAAATGATCCTCAATGACCCTGTGATTTGTAACTGGACTAAATATATTAAGCCTTACTCTTCTCATAGATACCGAAATATAGTATAGGAGAACTGTCTTCAAACATGTAGTTTGAACTAAATGTTCTTATCCTTAAAGAATTTAAATCCTGTCTTACATTTGAGTGAACAAAAAACTCTTCTAGCACACATGAGAAAAGTTTCTTTCAGAAGGCAAGTGATAGTTCAGGTGCCTGGGCGGCTCAGTCGGTTCAGCGTCTGACTCTTGGTTTCGGCGCAGATCATGATCTCTCAGTTGAGACATCGAGCCCCCCATCGGGCTCTGAGCTAGGCATGAGCCTATAAATTACTCTCTCTTTTACGCTGCCCCTTCCCCGCTCATGTTAGCTCTCTCTCTCTCTCAAAAAAAGGGGTGGGGTGGGGTAGGGATGGGGGCAAGTAAGAGTTAATTTTATCATTTTCTTGACATAAAATAATTTCTCATTACGCCATCTTGGTATCTTGGTCTTGGTCAGGGGCCATCGCCTTATAATCACCGTGTGGCCTGACAGTGGCCCAAATAACCTTTCCTGAGAGCTCATCATCCCACTTTACGAACCACGCACACTCTTCCGAAACTGTAAAGATACGATTAAATACGAATGATGAATGGGCTCCATGAATCTTCCCCCCCTGAATTGTTTCTCTAAAAATGTTTATTTACTTATTTTGAGAGAAAGAGCACAAGCAGGAGGGGGGCAGAGAGAGAGGGAGAGAGAGAATCTATCAGTGCAGAGCCCGACGCGAGGTTCAATCTCGGGAACTGTGAGACCGTGTCCTGAGCCAAAATCAAGAGCTGGATGCTTAACCAACTGAGCCGCCCGGGCACCCTTTTCCCTGAATTTTTAAGTACTAAGTAATAAAAGAACATCATATTATGATGGGACAATGATGCCATCTAGAGTGTCGTACGACGCATTTATCATGTAGTATAGAGCTTTTGAAATATTATATTAATGAAGCTATGGTTGCGGTTCAAATGGACTTTTAATTAAAAGCTAACAGGGAAAATAAGAATGTTGGGTCGAAGAAACAATCAATTAATGATGAGATTTGTTGTAGAAATATAATAAACCCTCACTCCGTGCTTGAATTGGATTGAAAACATTAACAAGCGCATTTATAATCAGTCTTGATGCCTGTTAAACCTCTCTACGTAGAATAAAAGAGGTTAGGAAAACCAGTAACATTGATCATTCATAATAGGAGACACAAATGGATGTAACTGAGTTTAGAAAGCCGTTGTAAAAGGGCCAGAGTTCTAGCTACTGATATGTGAACAGCTTCAGGGACGTGGGCACAGCTGGAGGCACCACGGGCCATAAGAACCTGACAATAGGACCTGGGAAACTCTAAGTACAGTTCTTTAATGAAATGTCAGAATTCCTTATTTCACACCCTCCAAATTAGGCATCCCACTTTAGCTGAATACCTCTATGGAGAGAGTACTATTTAATCAGGGCTATCTAAATTGGAAGAGTATTAACAGGTAAAAAAAAAAAAAGGCATTATAAACAATCATACCTGGACAATAGGCTACATTAAGACTGCTGTGGGCTGATGCATATCGTCATTGCTCCTTTAACCTCAAGGAAAGTTCCATTTCATTTCAGGTGGTTTTACCTATGGTTCATGTTCATCCTGTCACACCTAAATGGTGTTGCCAGTATTTTACGCTTGGCATCCACTTGGATGTTTGGAGAACAAGCCACATCGGTTGTCAGATAAATGGTACATCACCATTTAGAATGTACAATCTTTTACAAAACCAAAATCTATAGCTTTAACCCATCAGTCTAGTTCTGTCTCTTGGAGCCATGCAAAGCCAATTTAATTCTCCAATCCACATTCTGCACACAAAGCATCCATTTAAATATTTGAGGATAGCTATTTGAGAAATCTGTGTCAAGCCTGAAATGAAGCTTTGGACAATCTGGGACTTCCAAGGTACTGTTACAGTTTCATTAAGGAATTAAATATAAAAAGGAAAAGCAATGCTAAAGAGGTAGAAGAAAATACCAATGTATACGTATTTATTCACCCTCTAAATTGGAAAGAAATTTCTTAAGTCACCCTGGAGAAAAATAGAAGAGTCTAAAAATTTTGAATACATTAAGGTTTAAAAACCTTTGGTAGATAAAATGATGAAGAATAACAGAGTCAAAGAAACTAAAAAAGTCAACTTGACAGATATGCTGAAAGATCAACATAATGATATACAAGGCAATAAGGAAAACACGAAGAATAATTAGTTGGCCAAATTAGGTAAAAAAAAAGAATTCATACATGTGGAAATATAAGTGATTAATAAACTTGGAAAACTGTTTAATCTCACTAATAATCAAAGAAATGCAGATTTAAAAAATAAGACATAAGTTTTCTCCAATAGAAAATATTTTTACGTAATACCAAACACTAGAGACAGGTTGATAAAACATGAATTCTTCGCCATTTACCAGTGGGAGAAAAATATGGAAAAACCATTTAGCATACGTACGAAGAGATTTTATGCAAGTAGACATTACTTTGATGAAATGAATTGGTAAAAGGCTTGTGCACACAAACATGCATCCCAATGATATCTATAACAGTCAAGATTTAGAAGCAATCTAAATCTTGATCAGCAAGTGAATGGCCGTGAAATGTCTTCACAGTGAGACGGTATGTGTTTTTAGGAAATGGTGTTTATGAAGACTTTAAAAACAGAGAGCAAATGCTTGCTCTCATAAATGGCAAAACCATGCAAAAATGAGAGAATTAGATAAAACGTAAGACTATCTTAAAAGATTGTGCATGGAAAATAGCCTGGAAGGATCTATATAAAAGTTACGTTACCAGGGCTTGTCTCTGGATGGTGGGACTATGGATAACATCCCCCTCCCCGCTCTGGTGATGTTGTTGTTTAAAAAGCTTATCTTAAAAAAGAATATGCGTGCACAATGAAAGCCCCTCCACGGACCCTTCTTGGGGTGTGAATAACTAACTAATTTTAGCTTCTCTTCCTATGGTTTGGTTCTGGGACCCAACTGATCCTTTTCCAAGTGTGACGGAAACTGAATGAAATACTTCACGTTTGAGATAATGAAGACCAAGTCTTGCATTTCGGTCGTGCTGGACACTATTGCTGTCAGTGAACTTTACTGCTCGCTGTCAGTCATTTCCGGTATCGGTTTGTACTGAATAAAGCTCTCTACGTGAATGAATCTGAACAGTTTTGTTTTGTTTCCGTCTGCAATTCATGAGTGATATAACCTTGTGCACATTAATGGTAGTGGGTCACCCAAGGTTAGAGGTGGGGTCAGGGAAGGGAGTGGGTCCATCAGAAGATCAGGATGAGAAGGAAGGGAGGGCAGGTGTGCATGCTTATGAGCCTCTGGGGTGACAAAGGTCGAGCCCCTGCCCAATTCCCTTGTTCCTTTCTCCCTAACGCATACAGTTCCCAGCCTTCCTTAAAGTTGGATGGTCTTGTAATGGTTCTAACCCGTGGAGTAAGAGAGAGGGAGTGATGTTTCCCATTTGGAAGCTACACAAATATCTCCCAAACAGCATCCTTCATGGTCCTTCTCCTCCTGGGCAGCTGAAATGGATTGAGTTGGATTTGGGGAGCCAAGGATATTGGAAGCCACCCACTGAAAATGGCAGAGCTCTGTGGAAGAGGGCCACTCTGCTCACCTTCCCGGCACTGCTTTGTAAGCAATGAATAGTCTGTTTACATGTTAATAATTCCATAATTTGGGATCTACTTACCAGAGCACTCGGCCAACATTAGCTAATATAATATCCAATGATGTCCTCCGGTGACCTTCGTATTTCCTTGGGTTTTTCCCTCATCTCCTCTGCACCGAAGGACAGAATTTGCCCTACGCATCCTCAAATGCTTTCGACAAGGCGTAAGAAGCCATGCTATGTGTATACTCTCCACATTATAGACTATGATAGAAGACTTCACATTTAGTATATTAATAAATTTCAACTTGTTGAATGTGTCATCAGTTGGGCTTTTCATACATCTATCTCATCTTAATTATATCATTAATTTCTGCCCTCTGGACACGTAATAAACATCCCTTCTGTATTCACAAGAAAGTTCATTCCTAAAAATTATAAACTGGTGGCATTAGTGAGAAGCTAAGCAGTTGACTCATGACATAATTTAGAAATGTCGGCATATTTACTTTCAAGCATTTCACCGGCAGAAAATGCTATTGCTTTTATCAATTAGCTTTTGCTGTGTAATAAGCCATGCCAAAACTCAGCAGCATGAAACGAAACACTTACCGTTTGCCATTGTTCTACATCTTGGCTGGACCAGCTTTCTGTCTGGTCCATCTGGGCTGCTGCTGGAGAATCCAGGCTGGCCTCACTTATGGATCTGGGACCTCACCTGAAATGGTGCAAAATCTGGAAGGCTGGAACCTTTCCCTCCACCAGGAGGCTTGTTCCTCAGGCTTGTTCTCATGGGAGAAAGATGGTTCTCGGGGTTGAAAGAAATGGAAAGCTCCCTAGAATCAGTGTGGGAGGCCCTACCCACGGACCTAGCCACAGAGAAAAATCATGGTGGCCACTTTGCCAACAATAACCACAGTGCTCTTATCTGTTCATTTAAATGCATTTGCTGTTATATCTACACTCCAAAGTATGGAGCTGTAACATGTAAAAGAAGTACAGATCCCATATAAGACTCGGGTAATGAAGTCATAGGGTTGAAAGGACTACCTACCCCAGAACCCCTGGGCTAATGGAAACTACTCTCACTGAACACAAAGCTTATCTTTGAGCTTGTTATTAGGCAGGGGAGGAAGGGATAGAGTTCCTGATAAATCCCAGCTTCACAAATTCAAACCTATTATATGACAGCAGGCAGCACCCTGTAGCAGCATGTCATGTCTTAAGGCTTTCTTTCACGTTTTCTTGACTTTGCCTCCCGTTTGCTTTCCCTGATCCTCTCTCCGTGGGCTCATCTTCAGGGGTAGTGATGTAGGAAATTAGCAAGAGAAGGCAGTGAGAGAAAGAGAGAAGGGGACCGTGAAGAAGATAAAACAACATGGTGGGATAATAGGGAAAGAGGCAGTGAACAGGGTAGGCATGGGGTCCTGGAGAAAATCCATATAGAAAATCCATTTTCATCTGAAGCTCAAGCCTCCTGCAGGGTATTTATCTGTTCATGCTGTTCCCTCCCACTGGAATGCTTTTCCTGCAGACCTTAGCCTGGCTTTGTTTTTCCTGGTCCCCAGCCAGACCTATGCTCCGACATCACCTCGTCCTGGAGGCCTTCCCTGGCCTCTCCTCCCCCAGGCTCTTCTCACACTCTAATCTCTTATGCTGAGGTTCATTTTCCTCCTGGCCATACTCAGTCTCTGAATTGGTTCACTTGTTCGCTTGGTTATTTTGTGTCTCGTGCACTAGAACCCGCATAAAGGTTATGGTCTCGAGCTGGAGAACCTAGGTTTTAAATCTTGGACCCACTTCTTTCTGTTGTGTAACTTTTTCTCGGTGTCTTCATCTGAAAAGCAGTGACGCTCATGCTAATGAGTTGTGAGTCTGAAATGGGTCCTTGCCCGTAGAGCCCGGCATGTGGCTAAACCTTGGTAACTCTTAGTTATTGTTGAACTCATTCGTTGCTGTGTCTTTAGCACCTCCAAGAGTCTTTGCCACGCAGCAAGGTGCTGAGTCAATCTTTTTAAAATAATGATCGCCAAACATTAAATAGATATACCAATAATCACAATGAACTCTTATAGAGTGCTATTTTTGCTAGGTATCATACTGTGCAACAAAACTATGAAAAAGCATTTCTTCTTCTTCTTCTTCCTCTTTTACATCTGAGGAATCCGAGCCTTCAGTTAACTATCCAAGGTCATAAAGGTGGCGCACAGCAAAGCCAGGGCTCAAACACAGGTTTCATGTGATGCGAAATGCCTAAAACATGCAGAACATTTTAATGCTGCTTCTTAATTTACTGCATTTTAACGAAGAATACACTATAGCTGTTGTATCTTAATTCTTGGAAGAATATAATTCAAAAATACCTTCTTGATATATCCTATCCTTTGTTAATCACAAACATTTTTTTTTTTTTGTCTGATGTTTTAACCTGAACTTCGAAGAAAGCGAGACAGAATGAATAGACCCGGAAGCACAAGCTGATTTCTTTGAGAGGACGTTTTGGTCTAGCATAGCCCTTTATTCTTAGATAGAGCTCCCTGACCAGCGTTGCCCCATTGGCATATATCATGTCTCCATTTCACTGTCTACAGTAGCTGGGTTAACGTCGTGTGAGTTGTGGTTGATCTCACAGTAGTGAAATAGCTAGTCTTGTAGAGGCAACAAGTGAATCTGTTCATCATTCCTCCCCTAGGATAAAGACCAAAACCTTCAAATTTCTACGCTGTGGTACTGTACTCTTTGTTGCCGTTCTCTGCCTGGTTCTTGTCGAGTTACAACAGTTAAAACAAAACTGGGAATTCCTGAACAAAGAGAAATAGAGGGGAAAATTGCAGTGAAGCTTGAATGAGACACCAGTGTGGCAGCTAAGCCAACTTTATTTGAAATACTTAGTTTTTTTTTCCCACATCAGTGAACGTCTGCTAAACTCAAGGGTAATTTACAAGTTCTCTTGGCACAGTTAGTAAAATGGTCAATTGGTCGAGTTGTGGCTGGCGGGAAAAGGAGAGGTAAGGTGCTCTTTTCCCGTTGCCAGTACATGAAGATAGTCTAAGCAAGTTACGTGCTCAGGAAAACCCAGAAGCAATGCCTGAGCACCACTGAACACAACCCACACCAGACCTTCACAGAAAGAGGTGTCTAATGATGTCCAGGGTGGCCCTCGCCATAAAGTGACACCTTCAAAATCATAACATTCTGGAATATGCTGTCAGAATTTGTAAGGAATTGCTGTAATCTTCAAAGGCATTGATATTTCCTTAAAAGTAGCCAACGATCGTCTGGTACTCACCAAATGTTTTGAGTCTTGGGTAGGGTATTCATGACCCAGAGTTGAGACTGACCCAGTCCTCATTTTCAGAAAACTAAATAATAAACATTAAAAAAAAATCTTTTTTTAAAAAAGAATAAACAGTAGAACAAAAAAGAATACACACTAGAAAAATAACCACGCTGCCCAAATAAGTTTTTTCTTTAATAGCGTATTTTTTTTTAGATTTTTTTCTATGTTTTTATTTATTTTTGAAACAGTGAGAGACAGAGCATGAGCAGGGGAGAGGCAGAGATGGAGGAAGACACAGAATCCAAAGCAGGCTCCAGGGTCTGAGCTGTCAGCACAGAGCCCGACGTGGGGCTCGAACTCACAAACCATGAGATCATGACCTGAGCCGAGGTCAGACGCTTAACCCACTGAGCCACCCAGGCACCCTGCGTATTTATTTTTTAAATGAAGTGATCACTTTACCAGGTCGGGACCAAATGCTAAGTGACTGAGTGACAATGAACTTTGTCATGAAATCTGATTACTAATACCAAGTAGGATGAATTTTTTCTTATATATACATATAAACCAATTTATCTTTTTTAAGCAATTGGGAAGCGATATCTGTATGGTTACAAAGGATTCGTTATTGTTCCCCAGTTTTGCATTTCGTATGCTCTATTTCCACTAGGAAAGCGTGAAGACTGTAATTCTAAGAAGTCAGGTACTTTATTTAGCACTTCATCATAGGGAAGCATCATCGACTGTTAACTTGTCTTCACAGTCGTTCAAAAGCTATTCGGAGCAGTCTTTGCCGAAGAGGTTAGATGAGCTGCCCGTCCCCCGCCCTCGCTCCAGGGTGTGCGTCTGGGTAAAAATGCAGCTACTTTTTCCTCAGAGGGCTATAAAGGCAATGACCTCTGGTAGGTCACAGAACTCAAAGGTCAGGAGGAGAAAAACGGTCTATTGGGAATGGCCCTGCTTTCACCATTTTAGAAGACACACTTCCATTTTTAAAGCTTGACATTTAGTCCTCGTTTACATACCAAGGACATTGTCACTTCTCCCGGACGAATCCCATGCGTGTCAAAATCACTGGTTGGGGGTGGTGA